>NC_090440.1:1040916384-1041545621 GCF_031143425.1 Pleurodeles waltl
CCTAGTGGTTTCTGCCTCCTTGGGGGCAGATTGACCTAAAATCAGCCAATCTGCCCCCAAGGGGGGCAGAAATGGCCTAAATACAATTTGCCCCCCAGGGGAGCGACCCTTGCCTGATGGGTCGCTCCCCATCTCTAAAAAAAAACAACAAAAAAAAACAATTGCCCTGGCACCTAGAGGTTTCTGCCCCCAGGGGGGGCAGAAATGGCCTAAAATAAATTTGCCCCCCCAGGGAGCGACCCTTGCCTAAGGGGTCGCTCCCCTTGCGTGAAATTCACGCAAAGAAAAAACTCCCTGGTGTCTAGTGGTTTCTGCCCCCCCTTGGGGGAAGATTGGCCTCATCAAAATAGGCCAATCTGCCCCCAAGGGGGGCAGAAATGGGCTAAATATAATTTTACCCCAAGGGGAGCGACCCTTGCCTAAGGGGTCGCTCCCCACCTAAAAAAATAAAATAAAACATTTAAAAAAAAATGGTCCCTGGTGCCTAGAGGTTTCTGCCCCCCCAGGGGGGGGCAGAAAAGGCCTTCCCGAAAAAATGCCCCCCCTGGGAGCTACCCTTGCCCCTTGAATTTTACCAACAAAAAAAAATCCCTGGTGTCTAGTGGGGTTTCAAAAGCCGGATTGCAAGCAATCCGGCTTTTTGAACCCTGGGAGAGACTTCAAAGGGAAGGAAATACATTTCCTTCCCTTTGAAGCCCCTCCGGGCCTTCCCCAGTGATTGAAAGATAAATGCTTTGCATTTCTCTTTCAATCCCAGCGTGATGGGGGAGGCCCCTGTGACAAATCAGCGCGTGCTCGCGCGCTGACGTCACATGGGGGGGCGGGGGTGGAAGGGGAAGGTCTTCCCCTTCCATCCCCGCCTTGGGGGGGAGGGGGGTAAACGGGGGGCGCGCTAGCGCACCCCCAAGTTCTCCTGTGCCTTGGACGAGGTGACCTCGTCCAAGGCACAGGGGAACTGTAGCCTTGGACGAGGTGACCTCGTCCAAGGCACAGAAGCGGTTAAGCATTGGACTAGCACAGTAGCATCCATGCCGAACTAGAATGGGACAAATTATTTTGTCGTTATGCAGCATAGTATTTATGCATAGGATTTTGTTGTGCCATCCGTGCTGAGTTTTAAAATGACAAAACAATTACCACTCCAGGCCCAGTATTACAGCTTTGGCTTCTTAAGCCAATCTGGAATGAATAAAAACAACCCCTGACTTGTGTTTCACTGCCATTACATTTACAGGGACGTTATAGTTAGGTTCAGGTTTTACAATCATAAAACTATAGAAATTCAGCAGTTATAGTTATCTCAAGAAACTATAACTGGTGCCCTAAGGTAACTATAACTCGCTCCCCAGCTATGCACACTTTTCTCATCAATATTTTTATTGCAAATGTTGCAGTGATATCATCAATTATGTCATCGAAGAAGTCATGACTGATGCAATATGTGGGTCAATTAGCCGTGAATGGACTTTTCATCTGTTTCCCTGCCCACACTGAAGCGGGGAGGGAAACAGAAGAAAAGATTGCTCCTGTTCACAGGGAGAACCATTTTTACCTGCTCCCTGTGGGCGGGAGTACTGCCAGCTGCAACTAAAAGTAGGAAGCCGACTGGGGCCATGGGGGCTTTGGGGCTCTTGCTGCAGCCCCAACCATAGTGTGATGGGTGCCCTGGGTGGGCACCCAGGCACCCATGCTTTGTTGTCAGAAACTAGAGTCCAACATATACATAGAAAGACATAAATGATAAAAATAATTCAAACTAAAACTAAACCATCCAATAAAATAAAAGTATAAAAACTTTACTCAATAAAATCAGGCATAAATTAAATCAACAATATAAATGGCAACCTAATTTAAACAACTGAATACCTCTAAAAATGACAAATGCTGCAAGACGAGGAATCCCAGTCAGACTCTCTCACCAGACCCTTAGAGAAAAAAAATATATATATATGTATATATATCAAAAACTACCCAACCAAGTAACTAAGGGCCCAATTATGAGTTTGGCAGTTGGACCACCAGACCGCCTATGCAGTGGTCCCACAAAGACTGATTATGATGTATACAGGCAGAACCACATGGCGGTCTCTTATCTTGTTGTCCATACTCCGGTGCCGTCACCGCCAGGGCCAACCGCTGAGTCAATTACAAACACAGTCCAGTCCGCAGCTAATAGTCATGGGCCCAGTGGACACACCAGACCATGATCCTTTGCATCTCCACTGCAAACAAGATTTGATTTCGTTCAGAGAGAAAAGGCACCCCTTTTTCACCATTCCTAAAACCCCTTCCACACACTTTCTCCATTTACTCCCAACATCACTTTTCTTTTGTAAGTAACTCCCTGTCACCCACTTTAATTCTCCACCACATCATGTATCAAAAATCCCTGTTTCTTAGAGGATGAGTTGAGAGTCATGGTGGATGAAATCATAAGAGTAGAGCCACAATTGTTTAGAGCCCAAGTCCAGCACACTCCTCCCAGTAGGAAAATGGAACTGTGTCAAAGGTAATGAACTGAGTGAATGCTGAATGCACTACCCTGCTCGCAAAGAAGGAAATTAGGAAAAGGTGGAAGGCCTTGAGGGACAAGGTGCATTCCCTGGCAGATGGAGGCCAACAAGACTAGCGGTTGCCATCCCAGTGCCCCACTACCCTGAGAGGAGAAGGTCTTGGCAATCCTGCATCCTTAGGGCTTGACATGAATATCTGGAGGAGCAGAGTCTGGTACATTACAACTCAAAAACTGACAAAAAACTGCAATATCATGCATGTTCACCACTCAGCTTTTGCCACTGTGCCATTCATTGACTTTAACAACAGTCCATACCCAGAGTACCTGAGATGTAAGAATGTCAATATGTATTGTTGGACCTAACATCACATCTACTAAGGCCCATCACATGCCATAAGTTGGAATTGTGCCTGTAAGAATTTCATTGACAAAAATGCATCCCAGGACTCATGGTATGTCTCAAGAGGTAAATGTATGCTCCAACCTAAATGCAGTCTGGCAACAGATGTGGAGTACCCAACATTTTTCAAGTGTTGGGAAGTGGAATGAGTGACCTGACTGCAACTGCCAGGAGGCCCTGTTTTTGTAACTCCAAAACACTAGCCCAGTATGTACTTTAGTGAACTCTCAAATGAAGGTTACTCACCTGGGAATATACCATTTGTCAAGTGTTGAGAAGTAGAGGGAGTGACCTGACTTCAAAGTCCATTAGGTCCTGCTTCTGGAACTCTAAACACTAGCCTACTTTTCACCTGCCCAAATACACCTGTTTGTGAACTCTCAAATGATGTTTACTCACCTGGAAGTATACCATTTGTCAAGTTTTGGGAAGTAGAGGGAGTGGCCTGACTGTAACTCCCACCAGGCCTTGTTTCTGTAACTCCAACCACCAGCCCAATGTTCACTTTCCCAAATACACCTGTTAGTGAACTCTCAAATGAAAGTTACTCACCTGGGAGTATCACATTTGTCAAGTGTTGGGAAGTAAAGGGAGTGACCTGACTGCAACTCACAGGAGGCCCTGCTTCTGTAACTCCAAACATCAGCCCAGTGTTCACTTGTCCAAATACACCAGTTTGTGAACTCTCAAATGAAGTTTACTTATCGGTGAGTATACCATTTGTCAAGTATTGGGAAGTAGAGGGAGTGACCTGACTGCAACTCCCAATAGGCCCTGTTTCTGTAACTCCAAACACCAGTCCAGTGTTCACTTGCCCAAATACATCTGGTTATGAACTCTCAATGTAGTTTACTCACCTGTTTGAGAAATATTTGAGTAATATACAGATCATGTTCAACTCAGAGATGTGTCTGTCTACCTAGCTCCATTTTGACCTGGTATCCCAAGATTCAACCATTGGGGTCAGCAATGATACCTTACCAAGTGTGCACACCAAGTATTCCCAAGGCCTTAAGGTGCATCAGCAGATTGGTAGCAGCAGCAAGCACACTGACACAGCACTGAATCCATGATGAATGCGGATACAAATACAACAAAGTTGTGTGTTTGCCTGTATCACACTCAAATAGGCCTCTGAATGGTCAAATGTACATGTTGCTTCTCCACTATGTTGGCTTCACTGTTGGTAAGATATAATTTTCATTCCCTCATCCAAAGTGAAACTGATCAGCACACCTAATGAGCTGCTTGAGTCTAATAGTTTAGGCAAGCTTCAAAAAATGTCATGTCAAATACTCCAAAACCATGGCAACATGGCACAATAGGCTAATCTACCACTTATGAATGTCCCATGTCTCTAATTACTGAAACACAAAACATTTAGAGATAGATGTCACACTTCAACCAATACCAATGCACTCTCTTACTCAACAGGTCGAGCTGGCACAGCCCCTGGGCAGATCTCGTCCACCGACCAGACTCACACTCCACTTCTGGATGAAGCCCTCAGTGATGACGGCACTCCTGGACTTGTGGACATGGAAGGCAGTCCTGGCACATCTGGACAACCTAGTCGCATGGCAACAGTGAGTCTCACTGTGCCCACAACAACACTTCCCAGCCCTGTTGAGCCCACATCACACCCAACAACACAGCCCAACCTGTGTATCAAGCATTGTTTCAACCATCTTGTGCCCCCCAGTCCTAGATCCTGTAGTGCAACCCAACACTCATTACATTGAGAGTCCAAGACTCAGTTGGAGAGGACACCCTGTGCCAAGGGCACAGATGCATGAGGGTAGGGTGCGTGGGAGGGATGCTGTGTGCAGCAGAGTGAGGCCACTGGGGCTGCTGTTATCCAGGATACTATCAGCCACTTCTTTGGGGTCTATCAGCAGTCCCAAGACGTGATGGGCCAGGTATTAACTGAATTCCAGGAAATGAAGCAGCTGCAGAGAGACATGATCCAAAAACTGGATGACCACAATTCCAACATTGGCACTATAACAGGGGTGCTTAGGGACATCCATACAATCTTGAGGAGTGCTTTTCCACCACCATCCATCCCTTCCTGTAGGCCAAATAACTCAAGCCCAAGTACATCTGCAGCAGCCACAGAAAGAAAGACCCTGCCAGAGGCACAACCACTCTCGGACACCCCTGCCTCTGCATCAGATGGTCCACACCCCCCCACAAGCAGGGATGTCCATGCAACAATCCAGGTGGTGTGAATGGCAAGACACCCACCACTGCCAGCAAGAAACCTCTTCCTTAATGTCCTCCTTTGTGTGTGACACAGGCACACAGTGGACCGATCCTGAACCACATTTGAGTTCCAATGGGATGAGTACACTGGACTTTGGACTTCCATTGATGTGGCTATTTTCCAATTATATTGTTCACCATGACTGACGCCTTCACTTTACATTTTTGCTTCTTTCTTTCCTAAATTTATTTTCTGTATTAGCATTGTAATAAATTCACCCATCACAAACTCATTGTCTGCTGTCTTAAAATTCACGTTTAGCTATGTGGATATGTAAGACCATGTGAACCATACGATGAAGCTACTTGTGCAAGCAGGAATACGTTGCATGTTCAATCTGTCTAGCTCAAGATTACCACCATTACAAACCAACAAAACCATACAAGTGTCTTGTTTCAGAAGAGATTTTATTACATTGTTCAGCACATAGGCTGTAAAGATGTCAGAAACATAGACATTCAGACATGGCCATATCAGACTATGTAGACCATGGAATATACTAGTAACGGCCCCCAGAACATTGTACGAATGGACATATCAGACACTGTCCTGTTAAATAGGCAAACATAGATTTGGTTGATGTCATCAGCTCGAGCCATATCCCCTAGCTCTCAAAAGGAAGCGATCCTCATATAATGGAACAACCAGACAGATGGCAGTACAACTGTCCCTGGTCATAGGTCATTACAATTTAGTGCTACTGCATCTGTTGGTATGACACAAACAAATGTCAGTTATATAACACAGGGAAATTGGTCTACACCAATGAAACACATTAACAGCTACAAATAGTTCAGACAAAAAGAGTGTTTAGCCAATGTGATAGGGAATAGACATGATTTAGGCCGCCTACAACGGCATTTTTACTGACCACATGATGACACACATGATGCATCATGACCACCATACAACAACGAGCAAGCCCAAGGAAGTCTTCTTCACTTCCATCCTATCACTGTGTAAGCTGTCTTGAAACAGGTCTTCTACACCCAAAGTCTGTGAAATACATTCCCCAGAACAGTCCATGTCCACTTTGTATGTCCCAGAAACAGAAATATACCTGCCAATGTCAATACTCTGAAATGTCCAAATGAAGATCTCATGGTGATGGTACCTGAACAAAGAACAAAACAAGGAGTATAGTTATGAAACCATACATATGACACGTCACATAGCAAACATCTGTAGAACAAAGTCCATTAGAAAAATCTGACATAAACAAAGCAATATCATCAACATGTGAATGTATAAAAAGCTTCCTCATCAAACACCCTGTGGCAGAATTTGGCTGAGCGTCAGCTCCCTAACTATTTCCAAAAATATACTCCACACATTTTCAGAGCTCCATTTCAATGTACAGTCAAAGTCATGACACCTCATTGCATACTTACACTCATGGGAAGAAGCTGTCAATGAGATCTTGTTTCAAGTCAGCTCCTTCCTCTTCACCACTATCATCTTCATTTGGCATTTCAGGATTCTCACCCTGTGGCACTGCAGGCTTCCACACCTCTGGCATGTAAGTGATATTCCTCTGCAGGGCAATGTTATGGAACATGCAGCATGCCATTGTTATCTGACACTACTTTCTGGGTGAGTAGAAGAGGGCTCACCCCAGTCTTGTTCAGACAGTGAAATCTGGCCTTCAGGAGCCCAAATGCCCACTCCACTGCCTGCTGTGTTCTTCCATGGGCCTCATTGAAGAGGACTTCCCTTGGTGTAGTTGGATTCCTTAGTGGCATCAACAACCAAGAACGATTTGGATATGCTGAGTCTCCTGTTTTGGAATGAGACATAAGTGGCACAATGAGTCACTCACTTCATGATTGTAGCACCTGACATTGTTCACACAAAATCAGGGCAGATGCAACTTACCATCTGGCCAAGCCCTCTCTGGTTGCAGTTGTAACATCAGCTGGGGTATAGTGCTGTTTCGCATTACAAGGAATCATGGGCTGACCCTAGGAACCGAGCACAGATGTTTGTGATGTAGAGATCTGACAAACAGACAACATGAACGTTGATAGAATGAAAGTGCTTCCTTGTGCAATAGACTTGTTCACCGGCCTGCGGTGGCACCAAGGCAATATGTGCGCCATAAATGGGTCCCACCACATGTGGTAGTCGACCAGAAAGATAGAAGTCGGCCTTCAAGTTGTCTAAATCCTCACGTCTGGGGAATGTGATATAGCTGTCAACATACATTGGGACATACCACCAGATATGGCCTCTGTATATTGGAAGGACTCTTTGGCTAGGAAGTGTAATACTGCCATGAGTTTAACAATGGGTGGTATGAATTTTGGATTTGTGTTTTCAGGGACCAGATGTGGTTTCAACTTATGACATAAAGGCACAATAGTTTGCATATTCAGACGGAACTGTGTTATGATGTGACGTTCTTCCATTGTTTAAAGGTCTGGTAATGGACAATACAATGTAGCTTGTCACCTCTTCCTTCTCCCAGGGTACTTATTTGTGGAGTTAAATGAGTTGGAGCATTATTCACTGTGTCCACACCAACATACATGATGGGCCAAAATTATGTGATAAAGCATTACTGTCTGGAAAAATATTACACCCCATACACATCAAAGCTGTCTACTATTCAAGGGCCAAATGTGAGCCCCATGGTTGACTACATATGTGTCTACAACATGGATTTGCTTGATAAAAGAGGGAGGAGGAGAGAATTCTGGGTGTACCCTCCTTAGTGATTTTGGAAAAAAAACATAAAAAGCCCAGCCAGAAGAAAGAGTCTCCACTGGAAATGAACAGGAAAAACTGATAAATGTTCCTTAAAAAAACCCTCACCCACCAGGGTAATCCCTTAGTGGCATGCTTCATCGTTGGGTTCTTCCCCTTCCGCTGCGGAACGGAGCGTGCTGCGACCTAAAGATTATGTGAGATATATAATCTATATCACTTGAAATGGAAAGATAGGAGCGGGGGGATCTTAAAGTAGTTACAAATACTTTACTACCTATCCTAGTGGCGGTATAATCAAAAGTGGGGTAGATTGACTAAGGGTATATAGGTCTACAAGTTTAAAACCTACCCCTAGGCTTATCATCAACATCAAGGATAACTCCCTGGTTTCATTCCTTAAACAGAGATTACACCCAAGCACGTCCCTTGCATGCTAAAGAGGGAAATTACTGCACCTATCTTTTATAAGACGTAATACATCTTTCATGTCTTTTAGGTAGGTATCTGTGTTCTGGACTATGGTTCTCAAAAAAGCATCTGCGAAACGAAATGAAGGTTCCAAAACTGATCCCATACCAAACACTATCAGTCTACTTGGTGGTGTCAACATATTCTTGTGGATTTGGGGAATGGTATAGAAATATGGGGTCACAGGGTTTTTGTTAATTAAAAAAATCCCCTTCTTTGTGGGAGATCCAATCATGTGCCAAGGCTTCTTCTACCATGCTACTGATTTTGGTGAGTGAGTAGAACCTTTATTTTTTCTTACCACAATGGAAGCCTACCACCTGAAGGGGTAATTACAACATCACATTATGTTCCCATACCTTTAGAGTGTGACTATAAGCACACCCTCCTATCGGCGGATCCATGGTACCGGAGAAAGTAATTTATGATGTATGTTGTGCATGCACTTTTTGTGTTCTATGTTGTGTTCGTATTGTATTTGCTCACAGACACTTCAGAATGGGATTATGATTGTGTCAGCAATGCTGTATTCAACATTTTCACTTGAATGCTGAAATCCACGAGTGTTCTACACTTTGGGGTATTGTTTGCTACGTTTTGGCACCTCATCCATATCGATATAATTGTGTTATGATATCGCCAGTAATAGGGCAGGTTAATCTTTTCTTTTGTGTCTCCACAGGTAATACTCTGAAGTCACCATATGAGATAGGTGCAGTAAATTCCCTCTTCTGCTTGCAAGGGACGTGCTTGTAATTTCTGTTTAAGGAGAGGAACCAGGGAGTCATCCTTGGTCCTGATGATAAGCCTAGGTATAGGCTTTGAAACATGTAGATGAGGAAGGCAGGTACATTATAAACCCTGCTTCCACATACCCCACTTTTAATTATACTGCCACTAGGGTATGCATGAAAGTATTATAGTCCAAGTAGGCAGGTATTTTTAACCTCTTTAAGACCCCTCCACTCCTATCTTTCCATTTCAAGTGATGTTCCAAAGTGCTTTCACATAATCCCTAGGTCGCAGCACACCCTGTTCCGCAGCGGAACCAGAAGAAACCAATAATAAGCATGCCACTAAGGGGTAACCCTGTTGGGTGAGTTTTTTTTTAAGGAAAATGTATCACGTTTTCCTGTTTGTGGAGACTCTTTCTTCCAGCTGGACTTTCATGTTTTGTTACAACATGGATTTAGACATTACCATACTATCTGCTCCCCAAGTGCCCCTCGAGATTTAACAGTCTGTTTCAACCATAAAAAAAAAGTCACTAACGTTGGACAGTGCACCACCATAATATCCGATCTGTGACCAGGAACACACTACACTGGTGATTGTGTAGAAGAACCCACACAACAAACTGCTTTGCATTGTTTGAGATGATCAGACACATATGTTGATGTTGGGACGAGTGTAACAGGGCTGAAACAGTGTAGTTACCACCAAATGGTGAAAGCCTGACCTAGTTCACTGGTCCTTGGGTACTGCCCGTGGCCGGCGGTGGTCATTAACCTCGCGGTGGACAGTTTCAACTGTGGTGGATACAGCCATAGGCTAACGTTAGTGACTGTGACGGTCACGGGCCAATGGCTGAGGCTGTCGACGGCGATGACCATGTATGTGGCATACATGTACGTACTAAATCACTCACTTGACTCCTAACACTGCTGCCATCAACACCTCCACCACTTCAGCTGCTGTGTGCTGCTTCTGGGAGCAATCATGCCAGGCCAAGCAGGTGAAAGGGCCCCTGCCTTATTTCCTATGGAGCCGTAGAGGCTAAGTGAGGATGTACTTCCCCTGTATGGTCAGCTCCATGGGTCACCAGAGTAGCAGGTAAGAACCTCATAGGCATATTTGACTCTGTTTGGAACCATCCTTTCCTTTTACATAGTCCACAATGTGCCTTTGAGTGCCAGTGAGACTTTTTGGGTTCTTGTTGTCACGTCTTGTGTTCCATACATGGAATGTACATGGTGCTTGTAGTGGAGACAAGTACTCTATGTCTTTCACACTACTTTACAGACATACAATGACATATCTTTGGGTATGATGTTTGCAAATGTAAAACAACATGTATGTGCATTACAGCATGAGCTGTGTATGTGTACTGTTGAGTCATTTTAAGATCTCGTTAGCA
Organism: Pleurodeles waltl; assembly: GCF_031143425.1. Taxonomy (NCBI): domain Eukaryota; kingdom Metazoa; phylum Chordata; class Amphibia; order Caudata; family Salamandridae; genus Pleurodeles; species Pleurodeles waltl. Next base: position 1,040,926,880 of record NC_090440.1, read on the forward strand.
ATGTGTATATTCCCACAAATCACTCAGCCCACATCTGGCCTTGACAAACTGTTGTACAAAAACCATGTAAAACTCACTGTGCCCTTCAGAGTGCCACAAAACCCTGATCCCACATAGAGAATGGGTACAGGATGTACTGTCATGCATGTAAGTGAAGGAAATGTGGGTGTCATTTAGATTCTGTGTGATCAACCTGCAGAGACCAAGGCCTGTCAAACAGTTCTCCCAGTATGAGACATAGACCAGGCTTGGGTAGAGTTACTATGGGTGTGCAACTGTGGCACCAGTCCCACTCCCTGAAGACCTGCAGATCCTTGGATATGGCAAAAATGAGTCTTCATTGGCAAGACGTGGCCTGAAAGCCTTTGTACAATGCCTACATCAGGAATGTATACAGATGTAACCCTCTGACCTAGTACATATTTGCATTGACCTTAGTTGGCAGGGTGTGCATTGACTTATAACAGGTACCTTACTCCCACACCTGTGTTGTCACCTTTACATGAGCCATATTTGTACATGAAGGGCATATTGCCCAAGTGACAAACCTTCAGTGCAGATGGTTGATTCAGGGGAGGGTATGACGTGATTCATTAGCTTGGTTACATGCAACCAATCAGACCAAACATACCTTAGCATGTTGGATGCCATCTTTGTAGGATTGCCATATTTGTTAAAAGGTGTGTTCTGTGCTACAAGTATATACCATACAAACCTGCTCTAAAGTGGTATGAGATTACATTGGGTATGCGGCATGTCCACACATGCACAGGGAAAAGACTTTCTGTTCCACCATTGGCAGCCCTTTCATTGCAAGTTAAGTCTTAGGGTGAAGTCTTTAATATGGTTGTTACCTGTAGGGACTGTATGTATTGGGTCACTGTGGCACTGTGGCTGGATGTAAATGTGTCTGTCCAGTCAGACCCAAGGAGTTTACCCTTCAGAAGGTCACAATGGTGTGTTGTATTTCAGTGTGGCTCCCCTCACAGAACATGTTGCTTGAGCCTGGATTACCTGATGTCAGTGGGTTTGCTTTGTCAGTATAGGCCATGAGCAGGGTAGTGGTTTAGTCGTCAGATGATTCCAAAAGTGTGCATTTCTGTCTCTGTACTTATCAGCATGTGTGCTTCACACTTGTGGTGTGTTGAGAATTACAATATTGTTGTGCTTGGTGTTTCTAAAATGAGTGTGGCATAACCAGTTGGACAAATACATGGGATTGTAACCATTCCATTTGTCTTTTGCATTCATTTGAGTCATGAGCAGAAAGGAATTTGGAGAGTCACTGCCCAGATGGCGTGGATCCTGGTGCTCCATAGCCCACCGAGAGCCCACTGTCACAAGAGGTGGGAGGACCTGAGACGCTGGGCCTAGAAGAAGCTGGGCCCAGCTGGGGCTGTCCTCCCAACTTGGGCAGGGTGCAGGCTGGAACCTGACACCTATGATGGCCCGCAGTCTGGTGGTGGCTTACCCTGAGCTTGATGGGCATTTGAGGGGAGCATAGCAGCTACAAGGGGGTGAGTCCTGGCATTTTCCTGCCTGTTACATTGCCAAGCTGAAGCGTTAGAGTCTGCCATCTCCCCTTGAAGATTGGAGATGGGTAATGTGTGGCACACAAATGAGTAATTGTTTGTGTAGGTATGGGAGTTGGTGCATGCTGATGTGTCTTGCCTATTGGCCCAGTGACCTAGGACACAACAGTGTATAGTCCACAACCACTTTACTCTCCAAGGCCAACACACGGATGGGTACAGTGATCAATCAGGTCATTTTGCTTGTTGTGTCATGTGTACCCAACATTCCACTTGTATCCAGTGTGTCAGTCCCAATAACAAGCAACATGATGTAATAGATCACTTTACTCAGGGATGTGTCTGCTCAAGGGAGTGTATTGGCATCAGTCCCCCACAGGCCACTTGTCTTCAGTGTGTGATGAGTGCTGGTGCCTCACTACTGTCTCTCATGTGAAGGTGGCCATCATACATGTGACAGAGCATACATTGCCCACTTGGGTGCAGTCACAGAGCATTACTTTCCCTTGGTAATTAGTGAATGTCCAGCGACATGACTTCAGTAACGTTCCCTATTGCCATCATTCCTTTTGCCTACGTGTTAGCATGTGCATCTTGTCTTTCACTTTTGACATTTAATTTTTACTGCTGTTTCATGCATGGTCTATCTGTCTTCATGGGATGATTTCTGATTCCCTCACATATGTGCGCATACCAACACGTGTTTGGAATTGGACCTATGTGATGGGGCTACAGTTCATGTGGTGCCACAGACAACCATATGTGGTTGTGTACACTCATTCAACCAAGTGAATCCGTCTGCATGACAAAAAGGGACAGTGATGTGCCTTCCCATTGGGCAACATGTTAAGGGCCTTCTACAGGTACTGGCGATTACGTGAGTCTATACAACATTCAAGGGACTATTGGATTTTACTTAAGCAATCTGAGTAGTGTATTCCTAGCAGTACCAATCATGAGAGGTGATTTCCCTAGGGCTAGCTGATTCATTGTGGTATGGATATTTGCAGACAAATCACCCACACAGTTTGGCCAAATTGTCTTAAGTGTACTTTTCTTTGCAAGATGTGTTATCTATCAGAGCAACATTAGTACATCTTCCAAGGCCCTATTTAGTCAATGGACATATTGTGAAGTACAATTGGAGATTTTGTAGTGTGACATGGGTGTTTGCATTTCTCCTTCTTCTGTCTATTCCACTTCTTGCTGCAACATGGCTGGATTATTTGGCCCTCATTTCATCATGATGTGGTGTTGAGCATATGAAGGTTAGCTGGATGCATGACCTTGTGTAGGATCTGTGATATTGAACTTGCCATTGTCATACTATTTTGTGACAACAGGTTACTGAGGGATGCTACATAAACCAAACCATTGAAGGAGATAGGTCTTCTACTTGCTCCATGTGTTTTGTGATTGCACAATTCCACCCATGCAATTAGAGTTGTCTGTGATCCTGATTTTCCTGTGGGCAACTGTTCACAGTTCATGTGGCATGCATGCATATGGTGTAGAAAATGTTGGAGCCACTTTGCTGTAGCTTGTGGCTACTTACATTATGGTAATGTTTGGTGATAAAAGCTGTTGTTCAAGTGTGATCAGACACATGTAGTGACCCTATTCGTCTTTGTAATTTCAGCATCACACAGTCAAGTGGAGGAGACCAGGCCGAAACCAGTGGAGAAGCAGCTGGCCACAGTAATTCCAGTCAGGAGACATCAGACACAGAGAGATCCAGTGGCCCGAGGGTGAGGAGAGTGCCATCTTCGGATTCTTCCTCCAGTGGCCTAGTGGGGGCAGACCCATCAGGACCTGTACCTGCTCCATCCTTGTCCGCCACCCCAAGCTCCATTTCCACACTTCCTGTTGCTCCCCACCCTGTTGACCGTGCCCACTCACTCAAGAGGGTGGGCGTCTCCTTTACAACAGGCACCTCACCCCCTGCCCCTGTTATCCCTGCTGCCCTGAGTGAGAAGGCTATTGACCTGCACCTCACAACCCATTCCTTCCACATCCAAGTCCCCCCATTACACCTACCTCCACCCACCTGGAACCAGTCATATCCCTGTTACTCACAAGAAGAAGCCCACCCTTCCCAAAGTTAAGCTCACTCTTCCCACAACCAAACCCACCCATCATAAATCAGACCCCACCCAAGAGTGAGCGCTGAGGTGCTGGCATGCCCACTTGATGGCCCTTCCTGTGGAGGGCCCTATGGCAGTGGTCTGGAAGTCAACTTGTGTTGCACAGCAGTGTGCATTCACACTATTTGGACTGGCCATTGACCTTCATTCAAAACTTATGTTAATAAACCTAAGCTGTTTTTGGGGGTACACGTTTGACCTGCCATTAGTTTCTACCATTTTGTTGTTCCTGGTTAATTTGTGAAGTATGCCTACAGTTATGTTTGATTCACCGTGATTACTGATCCATTTGCCTTGGTTGTCAAGATCTGACTTTGGGAGCAGTGCTTATGTCACCCAGGACAAGGGGAGATGTTCAATGGATGTATATGTGGGTTGTAATCCAAATGGGGTGTCATTGCATTGTATGTTGTTTGATATGGAAAGTATTTAATCTTGGCTTGGCCAATGTCAACATCTATTGGGTCACATTTGTCCCTCTGATGTTCATTGGACATTCGTATCATGTGCACAGGCTAGAGTTTTGTTTGTCCATACATGGAGGGTGTTCAATTGTGGTATCTTCCTATACATTTGAGTGAGCATTTGTCAATTTTCATGTGCATACCTTCCAGCTACTTCATCTACATGTGTGACCAATCCTGTTGCTGTTGTATTTGCTTTCTTGCCTTGTCCTTACACATTTGACAAATAGACATGGCACTTGGTTATAGTACTGGTTGTTTCTTAGATTTAAGGAGCCACAGTTCCTGTGCAAATAGTGTTTTAGGGGCATGTACAAAGTGAAGTGTGTCTGAGGGTAGCATCCTTACAGGGGCCCCCCTGATGCTGCCATCCCTATTCTATAGGTATTGTTAGGATTGTGAGCTTTGGACAGTTTTCTCACAAAATATTGTGCATCCCATTTATCTTCCAATCTCTTGCAATGTGCGTAATATGTATGGGTCCATTACAGGATTGTTGCATGGAAGTGGCATTAGTTAAGTGACACGTCCATACATATGTGCCTTCAATATCACAACAGTCCATGGCATGTGAGCAATGAGAGGGTGTCAGTTCAATTTGTAGGTGTGATACTGATGTGTTGGCAGGACATGAAGGATCGTCTCCATGGCAGCACAAGATGTGTGAAGCTGCATACAGGTGAGTTCCTGCCTTATAAGCCTCTGTTTTCGCCAGCTGAGAAGTGATGGTTGGACCACTACAGTGATGCCAGCGGAAAGCAACATCATAGTATGTCAGGTGGAAACACTAGTGGTCCATCCTCCGACAACGTGTTGGCCTATCTCATGGCTGCAGCGGTCTGCGCTGTCTGGCGGTGCCTGTGGGACCGATGCAGTCTTTCATCTATGGAACCTCATGCATCATAATACAGTGGTCCGACAGCCAACCCGATGATGGTCGGACCACTGTTGACACCATGGTAGTCCAAAGACTGCCAAACTCAAAATCAGACTCTAAAATGAATATTTAAGCTAAAATATACTTGTTAATGAACTAACAAATAATTAATACAAATAAGTAATACAACACTCTCAAACTTCTATCTCTACAAAGGCTTCTTTAACGAAGAAACTACAACTTGAAAAAGTGATAAACTGCCAGAAAAGAATGACTACCACAAACCTGCAAAAAGATACAAAAAAGTATACACATAAATTATTTTAAAAAAACATAAACTCACCCAAGTAGCAAGTAAAAATAAATCTAACAACCTCAACCTCTATAAACTACCACTAAGTTAATCTTTAAAATAAAACTAATGTTTTTTTTCATCCAACAGAAAAGGAAGCACCTGCTCCACATTAAAACACCTCCAACTGCAAAGCTGCAAAGCCATGTGAAACATATAAACACAACATGCATGTAAGTATACAAAATAAAAGCAGTTGCAGAATTTTACATCTAAATAACAAACATACAAACTTTGAAATATTGTACATATTTATACTTACAGTACTATCAGATACAATGACGGAGGCAGCAAAGTGCATAACTTCACGGAAAGAAAAAGCAGTTACTAAATCACATGGGCTACACCTACAACCAAGAAAATGCATCAACAGAAAATGTGATTTGGAAATGTACCAAATATTAATATAATGCATGCTATGGGAGGGAAACTACAAAAGATGATGCTGTAATTCATGTAAGAGAGCACAACCACTCCCCAATTGTAACAGAAATAGAAAGAACTGAGATATTGCAGGATATAAGAGAGGCAAGCACATTTTCCCAGGATCCCACAACCAAAATCCTAAAAGATATACTTTCTAAAGTCCCCAAACTCATCACGCACCAACTACCACCAATATCCACTTTAAAAAGTTAAATTGCCTGAAATACAAAAGCCACCAGCGATACTCCCCCTGCCCCTAGAAAATACCAAGACATACAATTACCTAACCAATTAGTTATGACACATAATCAAGAACTTTTCCTTTTACACAATAACCTAAATAATGAGAAATTAATGTTAATATTCTCTACAGTGCATAACTTACTAAAACATAGCCAATGACAAACGTAGACAAAGAATGGGACCTTCAAACTGCGTCCCAAACCATTCACTCAGATATACACCATACATGGTGAATATCAAAATACAAATCACCCTTTTATATATGTCCTACTCCCAAATAAACAAAGCAGCACATACTACAACCTCTTAAACCACATTAAACATAAAACAAATAACTACTAACCACAAAAATATCACAGACTTTGAGAAAGCCATGTTTCAAACTAATTAAAAAGTTTACCACCATACAGCCATACAAGGCTATAATTTTAATCAAAGCATATGGAGACACCTCCAACAATCTGTAATAAGTGCAGTAAATTCTACAAACAGCCAATTAGCATTTGAAATATATAGCATTAGCCTATGTCCCTGTTGAAGAGGAAGTCAACCTCTACAATTTAATAACAAAATGCCCTTTCTACCAGCAAAATGAAGACAAATTAAATTCCCTAACAGAATAGTTCAAAGATGCTTGGGTTGGTAGACTACGGCCTAGATTTAAGAGGGCCAAGCGCCTCCTTGCGCCATTTTTGTACGCAAATGTGGCCCAACGAGGAAAAAATAACTGCGCCAGATTTACAAAGTGGCACAATGCATGCATTGAGCCACTTTGTAATCTTTTGCTCTAAATTATGTCTGTGCCAGGCATAATGTATGCAAAGAGGGCATTCCCCCTTTGGAGGATCAACAAAATGTCGCAAAGAAATCTAAAAGATTTCTTTGCATCATTTGTTTGGGCACTTTTAAACCTGCTCAGAGCAGTAGCCAAAAGCATATCATAAAATAAATATTAACCTACTGATGTCCTACAAAACGTGCAACAAAATTGAAACCAACATAACAAATCTTTTTTTTTTTACAATTAATGAATATAATATTTGATTGCATCAGTTAAAAAATTGAATACAATTTTAATATTAATGAAGTCTTAGTTAATAAAATATTCTATAATTTATTTAAATAAAAATGCAACTGTCACCAACCAAGAAACTAAAAACAAACTCAATCCACCACATAATTAATTACAACATATAACCCACACAATTCCAAATAACAATCTCATCATATTTACACAAACAGTAACATTTCACACCCAAAATAAATGAAATAAATACAATTTGATGTTCTGTAGCTGCAAATTTTCATTAGTATTAATTACCTGAAAAATAGTCTACCAAAAATGGGAAATATACAGTTGAAAAAGCCCAACAAAAGCTAAAATAATACAAGTGAAATAGAGATCTCTCAAAGCAATGCATAGTATGTGAAAAAATAATGCCTGAAAAAAAGTGTTTTGAAAAAGGAAACTCTCCAGGAAACCCAAAAAATGAAATAAAAGTAAAAACATTGGTTTAATATAAAGCAAAATTGATTTCCTTTAAACAAAACCTGAAACTCCCAATACATATGCCCCTAACCAACAATATTTGAAATATAACACTGGTGCTAAAAGAATGATGCCCAAGTGATATCCAATCAACTGTTGACATTACATTTATTGTAGAATACAGAAACAGTGCGTGTGCCGAGGTACCCACCTCTACAGGGTACACTGTATAAATATTTAAGACAAACACAGGTAAAGATGTGTGACGCAACAAAGAAATCATATAATCCTTGTCACTGCCAGATAGTTTTCAACACTTCTACACCCTCATTGAAATCACATATGATTGGAGGTGTTAGTGTGTTATAAATCAGCAACGTTTCGATCCACTTAGAAATACAGGATCATCATCAGGATCAAACAATGCTTGCCTGAGATAATCTACACAAATAAGTCAAAAGTACATGTGGTGTATGAAAAAGGGAGGGGCAAAAAGAAAGAGAAAAATAGAAAAAAGGAAAGAGAAAGGAAGAAGAGGGCAGGGAGGATGTATATAAGAGAAAAAATAATCATCAAATTAAAATACAGTAAGGGATCAAAAGTACCTATAGTAGATGAGTTACAAAACATGCACAGACACTCAGGCCCTGGTTTAAGAAAAGTGGCGCTGCACCAAGTGCAGCGCCACTTTTCTTGCTTTTTTTTTCTCTATCTCAGATACAGCGCACTATGGTGGTAGTTAGGGGAACTAGTGTCAAACTTTTTGACGCTAGTTCGGAGCTTTACAGGATTAGCATAAAAAATGTTGACGCTAATCCTGCAAAGCACATTGAGACCCATTGAAAACAATGGCATGCCTCCTTTTAATGCCTGCTCTGAGCAGGGGTTAAAAGTGCCAAAATAAATTATACAAAGAAAGGAATGCCCCCTTTGCATACAATATGCCTGGCACAAGCATAATGTAGTGCAAAGGGTTACAAAGTGGCGAAATGCATGCATTGTGCCACTTTGTAAATTTGCTGCAGCGATTTTGGCCTCGTTGGGCCACATTACCATAAAAATAATTATGCTAATGTGGCTCAAGGAGGCGCTAGGGGCTCTTAAATCAGCCCCTCAATTTTGAGATCACTGTGTGAGAATCAAACCAAGCCGAAACTGGAGTAAAGTGCCTAATGAGCCAATCATCAAAGTCGAATGTGAAGTGAGACAAAATGGGATAAAATCATACAGATATTACCCCACCATGAAGTGAATCCATCAAAATACACATATAGTGCAGGAATTCCAGGGTAGTAGGGGGCCTCTCAGAAGGGAGTTTCTAAAGTGGTAAAGGGAACTATTAAAAATAGCAAAATAGCATACATGAAATGCTGTCCTGGGGCAAAAAAATTATAAATACTTAACCAGACTACAAGAGGTAACCCACATACCTAGGAGGTACCTCAGTGGAAATAAGCTTAGGCCAAGAGGCAGGAAATGAAGAATTGTTACAATCCCACACAGAGAAATATTTTTTTATCGTATTCCAGTCACCATCCAAGGGCACTGAGGGATACCCTTCCATACTCCCAATTCCTGAGAATCAGAAGGAGCTGTTTTTTCAAACAAGATTTCTTCAAAGAAGCACAGACACTCAAAAACAAATCTGTTATCTAGAGGGTAGCCACACAAACTAGTGACAAGGTCCATGAAGAGAGCAAGGTACTGCCCTAGGGGGGTACTTCTGCCCCCTAAAAGAAAAATAATCCACAGGGGTACTAGTGAGTGTATCTACATTTTCAGCAATTTCTAACAAAGTGAGGAAAATTATTTTACATCATTTGCTTGTCTTGAATGCAGGGGAACTGTCATTAGAATGCTCCATTTTTGCTTTTTATAAAATGAGGAATATAAGAGATCATTTGGTGGGAGTTTGTTTACCATCTAGTGGCAGTAATCGAATACTACATGATTTGTGGGGGTTGACTCCCTTGATTGGCCACCATAAATGTGGTAATTGCATTGTTTATGAGTACACATTAGAAACAAAATAGTTTGTGCACAGGGATGTAAAAATTGCATTACCAATTTCTCTAAATGTAAAACTGCAAATGTCATTTCTGTGATCACCTGTCCCCGTGGCCTTGTCTACATTGGCCAAACTACACAGAAAGTGTGAATAAGAATTTGTCAACATAGGAGCCACCTCCATTGCTAGGTTGTAGGTGCACCGTTGGTGGAACCTTTTGAGCAATTCAGCCACACATAAAAATGATCTACAATGGAAAGTAATTGAAGTAGTAAAGGTACCAGAATGTGGCGGTGACATCATTTCATTCCTGAACAAAGAAGAACTCAAATGTATCCTCAAGATGGGCAGCCTCCACAGTAGACTGGATATCTTTAATTTGAACTGTGTCTCAGACTGATGCGTCTTATTATAGTCATATGAACATTAACCAGTACAGTGTGTGATGTTACAATTTAATCGCTTCTGGTCTTTCATATTGTTATATTCTCCATACTCTTGCTTTGATTTGCTTCAGGGGGTGTTCTGATGTCATAGCATTTCTTGTTTATCACCAATGTGAACAGAATTTGCAGTGAACTAAAAGAAACTGTTGATTCATGTACTTATTGGATATATACCTGATTTGTGTCTACCATAATTCTGTGGCCAGGGTTGCAGTGGCGGTCACACCACCACATTAGGACCATGGTGGTCCGACTGCCAGGGGACTGCCGTCTCCACCAGGATCTCTGATCCTGGTGGGATAACGGAGGTTTTGATCAGCCAGGGTGGCACTGAAGTCAGCGCTTTCCTGCTGATTATAACCTTATTCTCTGTCACCCTTTTCATGGCAGTTTTACCATCATAAAAACGCTGGCAGAGAACAAGTGCAGGGGGCACAGTGTCTGTGTATGGGGTGGGTAGTATAGGGACTGATAGCTTTACAACTCCCAGCAGGCACTGTCCTACCATTAGGAAAACCTGAATAGTGTACCAAAATTAAAATAGCCTTGCATCCCAACTACACAATCGGCTAAGCCCACCTGAATGATCCACAATTTACAGTCTAGGGCAAATGCAGCAATGCCATGGGCATCTGCCAGTACAATACCATCAACACATAGGAACAGTTGTGTCCTATGTTAAAATGGCCCTTTTACCTCCCATCGCCCAAAGAAAGCTACTCACCTGGGGGGAAAGCACATATCTGCAGTGTGTTGTACTAGATGTAACCTGATATATATGGCCAGGTAGAATGGCTACCTCTAGGCTGATGTATAGGTCCGTTTCCACTTCAGATTCTGCAGCTGTCTGGTGACTCAATACTGAACTACTGCTAACTGGGGGATAACATGGACAATATAAAGCTACACAGCCAACAAGATATGAGACAATCAACAGATATCCAACTGTCAATCTAATCTGATATCCTGTAGCAAGGTGTATTGTTAGACCTGGCATCCTTGGCGTGGTCTCCCCTAACTTTTTGACTCTGCTTCCCAGGTTTTTGACTGTCTGTTGGACTCAGTTTTTTCTGTTTTTGTTACTCTGGGCACTTTACCACTGCTGACCAGTGCTAAAGTGCAAGTGCTCCCTATGTGAAATTGTATGTGTAATTGACTTTTCCCTGATTGGCATATTTGATTTATTAGTAAGTCCCTCGTAAAGTGCACTAGAGGTGCCTAGGGCCTGTAAATCAAATGCTACTAGTGGGCCTGTAGCACTGGTTGTACCACCCACAGGATTAGCCCTGTAAACATGCCTCAGATCTGCCACTGTAGTGTCTGTGTGTGCAGTCTTGCACTGCCAATTCGGCCTGGCAAGTTTATCCACTTGCCATGCCCAAACCTTCCCTTTTTTATACACGTAAGGCACCCCTAAGGTTGGCCCTAGGCACCCCCATGGGCATGGTGGAGTGTATGTTAAAGGTGGGACTTGTACTGATGTGCTTTACATGTCCTAACAGTGAAATACTGCCAAATTCGGTTTTCACTGTTGCAAGGTCTATCTCTCTCGTAGGCTAACATGGGGGCTGCCTTTAAATATTTTTAAAGTGCAGTTTCCCATTGAGAGTGGATAGAAATTTAGGCCCTCATTCTGACCCTGGCGGTCTTTGACCGCCAGGGCGGAGGACCGCGGGAGCACCGCCGACAAGCCGGCGGTGCTCCAATGGGGATTCCGACCGCGGCGGTAAAGCCGCGGTCGGACCGGCACCACTGGCGGGGTCCCGCCAGTGTACCGCGGCCCCATTGAATCCTCCGCGGCGGCGCAGCTTGCTGCACCGCCGCGGGGATTCCGACCCCCTCTACCGCCATCCAGATCCCGGCGGTCGGACCGCCGAGATCCGGATGGCGGTAGGGGGGGTCGCGGGGCCCCTGGGGGCCCCTGCAGTGCCCATGCCACTGGCATGGGCATTGCAGGGGCCCCCGTAAGAGGGCCCCTACATGTATTTCACTGTCTGCTGCGCAGACAGTGAAATACGCGACGGGTGCAACTGCACCCGTCGCACAGCTTCCACTCCGCCGGCTCGATTCCGAGCTGGCTTCATCGTGGAAGCCTCTTTCCCGCTGGGCTGGCTGGCGGTCTGAAGGAGACCGCCCGCCAGCCCAGCGGGAAAGTCAGAATTACCGCCGCGGTCTTTCGACCGCGGAACGGTAACCTGACGGCGGGACTTTGGCGGGCGGCCTCCGCCGCCCGCCAAGGTCAGAATGAGGGCCTTAGTGTTTGGGGTCTCTGAACACACAATTTAAAAGCACATCTGTTAGTGAAGTTGGTTTTTAAATTGTTAGTTTGAAAATGTCACTTTTAGAAAGTAGGCATTTTCTTGCTTGAACCATTCTGTGACTATGCTTGTTTGTGGATTCCCTGTCTGGGTCAGACTGACAGTTGGGCTGTTTGTGAATCTCCTCTAGACAGTGGCACAAACCAAAGGGAGCTGGGGTGTAGGCCTGCATCTCCTGATGAGCCATCTGGGCTGGAGTGCAGGGAGGAGTGGTCACTTACACCTGAATGGGCTGTTCCTGCCCTCACAGAATGCAGTCTCCAACCCCCTGGTGTGTGTCCGGGGCCTGACCTTGGCAACGCAGGGTCCTGTAAACAACAGAGACTTTCCTTTGGCCTTTATCTACACTGGTATAACTAGTAGACCCAAAAACCCCAGACTTCAGATTTCTTCAAGATCACTTCTGGATTCAAAAGGAACATCTGCCAAGGAGAAGAGCTGAAGAGCTGAGAAGTGCTGCCCCAGCCTGTAACTGTGCTTTGTTGGGCTATCCTGCAGTTGCTGCTTCTGCCTATGAAATGGGACAAAGACTGGACTTTGTTGTGCATTCCTGCTTGAGAAGAATCTCCAAGGGCTTGGACTGAGCTTGCCTCCTGTTTTGAAGTCTCAGGGCCATCAAAGACTTCCTCTGCCAGCACCTGCACTCCCTGCTGAGAGTCCTGCCCTGCCAAGTGGTGCCCCATCCAGTTGCCCTATCCAGTCCTTAGGCCCTTGGAAGGTGAAGTTGGCAGAACAAGGAGTGAAATCCACACACAGAATACAGTGCTGGGAAGTTTTCGACGCACCACCAGCAACGTGGCAGAAAAACAACATGCCACCCGCTTCGCAGCTGAATCCGACACCCCGCTTGTATCACGGCTGGGAAATCAATCCATCATGGCTGGAAAAACCACGCAACACTCATTTGCAGCTGCTGATAACGACGCAAACCCCATGCAGGACAGTTTTCTAACACCGTGCATCTGGATTTCTCACGCATCGTCGCTGGGCGTCAAAATCATTGTGAACCTGCGCGGATCCAAGATGCCCTGTCCAGAAATTGACGCATCACTCTCTTGCAAGGGAGAAAAACAAAGCATCGCCGACCTGACCGGAGAAGAAAACGACGCACAGCCTCACTTGCAAGTAAGGAATCAACGCATTGCTGACTTTTCCATCACACGCTCGCCCTTGTGGCTTTATTTTTGACGAAACCAGGGACTTTGTGAAAAATCAACATTTCCATTGTTTTCTATGGAGACTCTTATTTTTTTGAAAATTAATATCTTGACTTGTGTATGTTGGATTTTTGTCGTTTTGGTCTTGTTTGATTTAGAGAAATATTACCTGTTTTTCTAAACTGGTGTGGTATCCACTTTGTAGTGTTTTCACAGTATTACTCTGTGTGTTGTTACAAATACTTTACACATTGCTTCTGGATTAAGCCTTTCTGCTTAAGCCAAGCTACCAAGGGGGTGAGTGGGGGTTAACCAGGTATGTTTCTCATTTACTCTGACTAGAGTGAGACTCCTTGCTTGGACAGGGGATAATATGACTGCCAACAAAAGACCCCATTTCTAACAGGTATATTTATAGGACTTCCTGTATCCCAATTATAGCTGTACCACAGATTTGAAAGCAGGTGTCAATGTCATATCAGGGAATCAAGCTAAGCCTTTCTGTACATGGCTCAAAGCACATCTACATGTGAAATTTTGATACCACATGTTATATTAGAACCTGTAACTGCCTGTTCCACTTCTTCAACAGGTCACCTACCCATTGTGACCAGGGAGAGGACACCTGAGACATCCACTTCCCTCCTGGATGAAGACCTCAGTGAGGAGAACACCCCTGGATGTGAGGACAACGAGGATGACTGTGGCCCATCGGGGATACCTGGTCAGACTACAACTGTCAGCCTCACCCTGCCCACCTCGACTCCTTCCAGCCCTGTTACTTCTACATCCCAGGCAACCATTTGCCCCAAACTGGGGCAGGACAGTTAATACCATCATGTGGCCCCAGTACAGGTACCAGAGTCATCACTAGAGAACCCAGACAATGAAGGATCTGGCACCAGTGGGAGTGGGTAAACTGTGCTAGGGGCACAGGCACATGGGGGTAGGGTGCGTGGGAGGGATGGTGTGGGCCAGTGGATTGAGGCTGCTAGGGATACAACTGGCCAGAACACAATTTCCCACTTCTTGGGAGCCTACCACTTGCCATGATGGGGGTGATGAGGCAGCTGCAGAGGGACAACCACCAGGAAGTCATGCAAAAGTGGGAGGCCCACAATGCCAACATGGCCTCCCTAACAGGGGTACTGAGAGACATTAATACGACCCTGAGTAGGTTATGTCCTCAAATAGACCTCTTCCATTGGCCATGTAACATCAGGCCCTTCTACATCTGTGGCAACCAGTGGCATAGAGGCTCTGCACGGGAAAGGACATGCCTCAGACACCAAAGCCTCTGTAGCTGAAGAACCCCCCGGCAAATGTGGATGTCCACCAAAACATCCAGGAGGAGCAGATGCCAAGACTTCAACCATTGCAGGAAGGGATCCTCTACTCATTCGTTCCCCCTGTGTGTCACAGATATACCCGTTTGACTGTGTTATAACCAGTCTTCATTTTCCAATGGCACAAGGACACTGGACTTGCGACTCCAAATGCTGTGGTAGCTACGCTGATGATTTCATCCACCATGAGTGAACTCTTCACTGTTTCTACTTCATGATTTGATCCCATTCCCTACATTTTCCTGTGCACATGTAAATAAATACATCTAAACCACATATCATGTTTGAGACTACTTTTTCCACTATTTTGAACAGTTAACTGTGAAAAGTGTTGCTTATACATGATATTCACATATGTATCAAATTTGTTGTCACATCTCACATGTACTGTTGAATTTGGGTCACAGATGTACAATTTTACAAAATGGCAGCTGGCGGGGCTCTGATGCAGCAAGGGAGTCTGCGGCTTGTGGTTCGGCCCCCCCCCAAAGAAGCAGAGAGTTCGTCCCACAGAGCGGAAGTGGAGCGTCCTTTTCACCCCGCCTCCAGGTGTAAAATGGTAGCCGGCGGCTCTGATGCCACAAAGGAGTCTGAAGCTTGTGGTTCAGGCCCCCCAATCAAACAGAGAGTTTGTCCTGTGGAGCGGGAGTTGAGGCACCTTTTCTCCGCGCCTCTGGGTACAAAGTGGCAGCCGGCAGCTCTGATGCTGCAAAGGAGTCTGGGGCTTGTGGTTCGGGGCCCCCCTCCAAATAAGCAGAGAGTTCATCCTGCAGAGCGGTAGTGGAGCGACCTTTTCACCGTGCCTCTGGGCACAAAATGGCAGCCGTCGGCTCTGATGCTGCAAAGGAGTCTGGGGCTTGTGGTTCGGGCCCCCCAACAAGCTGAGAGTTCGTCCCGCAGAGCAGGAGTGGAGCAACCTTTTCACTGTGCCTCTGGGTGCAAAATGGCAGCCGGCGGCTCCGATGCCGCAAAGGCATCTGGAGTTTGTGGTTCGGCCCCCCCCCAAACAAGCAGAGAGTTCTCCAAGAGCACAACTCCAAGTACAAATGTGCATGCACACCTGAGCAATGTACTGCTAAGCAACTAATTAGCTGTCTGATAGTCATACCAAGATCCTTCTCAAACATTTCCAGGCCCCCCAATAACTGATTGAGTCAAGTATTTAACAGAACAACACATACTTACCGTCAGTTGAAGTACTGATTCATGAGATCTGCCTGGCTGTCTCCACCACCATCCTCATCACTGTCATCCTCACTTGGCATTTCTGCATTCTCACCCGCTGGAACTGCTGGCTCCCCCTCATCTGGTTTATATAGGATCTGACGTTTCAGGGCGAGGCTGTCGAGCATGCAGCAGGCTACAATGATTTGACACACTTTGGCAGGTGAGAAGAGGAGGGCTCTACCAGACTTATCAAGCAATGTAATCTAACCTTTAGGAGCCCAAAGATCCGTTCCATGACGCTCCTTGTCCTTCCGTGGGGCTCATTGAAGCAAACCTTTCCCTGGCGGGGTTGGGCACTTCACTGTGCCAGAATCCTCTATAAGTAATCATTACATGTGTGCATACATAAATATTTGACATCATTCCATTTGGCAGCAGACATAAGATACTGACACACATCACAATAATCGCTTACCAACTAGCCAAGGACAGCGTCAGTGTAGAGTGGTCAGATATACCTCTAGACTGTATAGTAGTCAAGGTCATTTGTAACATGTCGAAGGCAAGGAGCAATATAAGGTCTATACATGAGTGTGTCTTGTAGGAGGCTAATGAGTGTGTATTCCACATGGTGTAGAGACGGGGCTCTCTAGCTGTCTCAGAGGCCTAGGCATCCATCCAGTGCATAAGTCGTTTAGCTTTGGTTAGTAGGTCCATGGTGGGGGATCCTGGAGTATCTATATCAGGGTCTAGGGTGGCATTGAAATCCCTTTCTCTCACAGTAATCCCAGGGTGCATCTCTACAATGACTCCTGTAAGGGCTTCTAGGGTAGTGGTCTGTGATGGAACAGGGTGTATACACTAAGTAAATTGTAGGATTTAGCTTCGAGGAAGACCTCAACGTATCTACCCAGTGGGTCAACGAGTGCATTAGTTACTGTCAGGGGTAGGGTCTTATGGAGGAGAATCACCACCCCCTGGAGTCATGGACGATCTCGGTATGGTACACCTGATCGCATCCATAGCGTTTAAGGAAGAAGTAATGGGATCCCAATATGTGAGTCTCTTGGAGCCTCAGAATTTGAGGTTTGAGCCACTTCGCATATTTTAAGCCGGCTGTTCTCTTGACAAGGTCGAGGAGGCCTTTCACATTCCAGGACATGATTTGAGGTGTCATTCTTTGGTTAACTGGGGCCGTTGAATGAAGAGGAATATTAAATGGCGCACTCCTCCATAGAGCTGTTGGGAGTCACTGAGGGTAGCCGCAAATGCAGTTGTAGTCCTTCTAGGTCAATAGTAAGTGCGAGTGTAGATGTGTGTGTGCTACATAACAAAAAGTAAACCGAGACCAACAACCCCATTCTCCCAACTCCTTCCACCCCACACTTTCCCCGAAAGATCCCCAGTAACAAAAGCAAAAGAAACAAGTCTAAAGTTTGCCAGCCATCTGGGATGGACCTCCTCCCTAATGACGGGTCCCATGTGTACATTGTCTATCTCCACTTCTGAGTCGTAGGTGGCCGAGGATTGTCTGACTTGGGTACATGCCCACCAGGGACATATCCAGCATCCAGTACACGACCATCGACCATGGTATGAGGTCATGAGATCCTGCACCCAGTGATGCCAATTCTGGGTTGCATTCTATTCAGGACTTTCTGTTCTCTCACCCATTCCCAGGCTGCATGTGGGGTATCAAAGAAGTGAGCATGCATCTGGAAAATCACTTTTAGTTGGGCAAGGTAGATGAGCATATTTTCAATGTTCATGGCTCGGAGCTTTTGTTTTACTTTGTTGACAGACCTCTTCTGTTCCTGGGTCGCCTGAGAGTAATCAGGGAATATCATGATGTGGGTGGACCGGTACCTCAGTGGGCCTGCCTTTCTGTTGTCCCTATCGCAATAGTTCAGCAGCTGGGCTATCATTGGGTGGGGAGGTGCCCCCAGGAGAGGTGCAGGGCCAAGGATCCGTGGGCTCGCTTTAGAGCAAACCATTGTGAGAGTTTCCCCGCTGTCACCCATGATAACAGCCAGGTCTCCAGGAATATTGTAGCTGTTGGAATTTCAAAAGCTGCTAGAACGCCTATGAAGTGGAGGTCACTCCTTCTCAGCCTGTTTTCTGCATCTTCCGCTTGTTTTTCCAGAGCAGCTGTGGCTGAAAGAGTTTTTGCTGTGTTAAGTGAGGCCATGTTGTCCTTTTTGGTAGATATTTAATATTCCACAATTGTTATCCTGGCCTCCATGTTGTGAAGTTCTTGTTGGAGAAATGTCACATCAACCCCTACTGCATCTACCTTGGTCTACACAGCTGTGCTTGAATCTCAGCAAGGATGGTGTTCATGATGACAGGCTTTCCGGGCTGCACTAGTTCATAGGCCAGTCCCTTTTGGGTCATTCTTTCCACTGAGGTTCAATATTTGTCAATGGTAGGTTGAGTTTGGGCCTCAGAGGATTAACTTTTCCCCATGCTGGCGTGGTAGATCAGGGGCTGTTCTGTAAGTAGTGTGGTCATACCAGCCAGTAGGTTGGTGTTGAGCTTCGGATAGGGATGCCAGTGGGTAGGGTCTGGGGTCTTGCAGCAAGAAGTGGGCCACTTGGGTGTCTACCAAACACAGAAGTGGGATCTTCTACCAGCCTGCATGCCCAGGAATATGCAAAAGGCAACACAAGCAGCTGGCAAGCCATGGCATTCACTCAACATCTGCAGCAAGGGAGAAGACGATCTTGCAAACTATGGGGAATCTCCATTGTGGTCTTCACAAGCCCCCTGCCGTGGAGACCACATTGGGCAGCACGAGCAGCCGATTGGTCCTAACAGGGCAGGTCATCAATCAGGGTCCATTATTCTTGGGATCCTTCTGTCTATCTCCACTGTTTGGTGTCAGGGTTCACCACTTGGTCAAGAGCAGCCTGAGGGTAGAGGCCTGCATGCCCCAGGAGAGGGGGACAATCATCTCATTCAAAAAAAGGGGTGAGGGGAGAAGGGGGAACATATAAGGGGCTGGGTGGTTTCAGGGGTACCTCAGCCTTAGCATGTGTTGATGCCCTCCTCAAGGTGAAACTCCTTGCTGGGGGATGGTGGTCCCAGCAACAGCTAGCGGGGCCATAGGGTCCCACATAGGTCACCCAGAGGACAAGGAAGGCTGTGTGGAGACCCAAGAAAGATAGTCAGGGCCCGCCAGGGGGCCAGCTGCTACCACCAATAGAGTGGGTCAGGTGGGGGCTGCTTCACCTGTCCGAGCTGCTCCAAGTGCCCCCGAGGAGTTGAGAGGCCCACTCCAATTCAGGAGAGTGGGATCCTCCATCAGTTCTGGCCTAACATATGCCGCCTGTGCGGCCACGATAGGAAGGGGTGGCATTGCATGGGGTCAGTGGTGCCCAGCGGTCTCTCCTGTGCTCCAGCGGGTCCAGGATAGCAGATTGCAGGCAGGACAGTAAGGAATGGCACCACTAGAGTGCGTCAGGCTGGTTAGGTCACACCCGCATAATGTCTAAAATTTTTGTGTTTCAATATAGTATGCATCAATATTATGTCAGTTGTTTGTTGATTTACATCTCCCTACTCCACCAGCATTTGCTTCCCTTCACCAGGGTTAAGATGTGGCAGTATCTCAGCACCAGACTCTCTGTGAGACAGATTCTCTTCCACCAGCTCTATATAACCCATATACACATTTACTAATATTTCATGCAAAGCAGGGTAGCAAGCAAAGTTGAGTGAATGAAAGAGAGTCCTGTTTAGGCTTTCTGTATGGCCCTGTCCTTCTACATTCTACTTAATCAGTATGTTCCTCACGTTGGTTTTGCTTTGATTTCTGTATGATTTTTTTGTCCATTTAAACTCTATGGCTGTAATTTCCCTCTGACATCATGAGTTATTATCTCTTCAAAATTTTAATATTACTATTTCCTTTCCCTGAGCCTTCGTTGGGGAGCCGGTTGTGTTCTACTGGCACCCACGTGTTTGTTTCTCTGAGCTGTGATTCATTTGTCACTTCCTTATCCCAGGTAAAATTTCTACTTCCTGTTTCCCCTGCCTACTCTTTCCCCAAACCTCACCTGCCACTGAAGCAACTTTCATAAAGGGCAGGCCAAAATGCAGAGATCACTGTACTTTTAAGTTGGCCCACACACATTGACCACCTCAGTGAAATATCTGCTGTCCTCATTTCCTAGTGCCTCGTAGGAATCAGTGGGAAGGTATCGTATATCACACTCTCACTCTGACACTGTGCACTCTGCATGTCATTACCCTTTATGTATAAGCCACAGAGAGGATGCTGATTCTCCTCATCAGTCATGACTGAATTTTGATACGCTGGTCAGGCTCACTGTTGATGGCTCATTAGAATTCAGTGCTCTCTAGGTAATACATGCTCTAGCTTCGTATTTCACCGTGGATCCAAAGAAGACTTCACATGGACCCCAGTCCTTTCTAAATCACACAGATTTACTTGGGTATTAACTTTAACAAATCAGAGGGACATGTGGGGCACAATGCAAAGAATGACGTTTTCAAGCCACCTCAGTTACTGGTGGGCTTTAACCCCTTGGGTGCCCAGGACGAGCTGGTCTCACCCTCGGCAATGGTTGTCCGGTGCCGAGGATGAGACCAACTCGTCCTGCTATGGGCTCTCAGGGGGAGCGCAAGCACTCACCCCGAGGGCAAAGCACCCCCCTCCTCTGGGCAGGGATGGAAGGGAAAATGCTTCCTCTTCCACCCCACCCCTGACTCCCTGTGGCGTCTGATGACATCAGTACGCGAGCACGATAGCTCAGCTTCCAGCGCAGATAGGAGGAGAAATGCTTCCGATCACATTGAGGGGGCGAGAGATGCATGAAAGGAGAGGAAAGGCCTTTCCTCTCCTTTCATGTCTCTCTCAGTATTTCTGCTGGCCTCAAGCAACGCGTCACTACACCCATCCACTCCGCAGGCCACAAACTCGACCCCATCTTCTCAGCCAGCAACCACGTGCCTTTCAGCCACACCACCGAACTCAGCTGGACAGACCAACGCTACATCCACTTATCCTACCAGAAACCAGGCACTCACCACCACCGCACAAAACCCCCCCAACGCAACTGGAGCAAAATATCAACGGATCAACTGATCTCCACTCTCGCCGGGCCCCACCCTCTGGGATCCCGGACCCCAACACAGCCACCACCAACCAGCATCGCTGAATAGAAGATTGCGCCAACACCCTCGCACCGCTCAAAAAAAAAAAAAACACCTCCCACAGAATCAAGGCCAGCTGGTTCACCCCAGAACTACAGGAATCCAAACGGCTATGTCGCAGAATGGAAAAAACCTGGCACCTTGACCCTACCAACTTCAACCACATCGCTTTCAAGGATGCCCTACGCAAACATCACCAACTGATCTGCACCACCAAAAGGACCCACTTCAAAACCGCATTGACGTCAACGCTCACAACAGTAAAGAGCTCTTCGGCATTGTCAATGAGCTCTCCACCCCCAGGACCTGCTCCAACGAACCCCCGCCATCACAGGAGTTCTGCAACTCACTGGCAACCCACTTCCGTCAAAAGATAGAAGAAATCCACAATAGCTTCAAACCCCAGACCCACCAGCTGATACAAACACCAAAGAACCCAACGCTCCAAGCAACACCCACCTCCTCCACACCTGGACCCCCATCAACATAGAGGACACCGCCACCACCATGCCCTCCATCCACTCCGGATCACCATCGGACCCCTGCCCACACCTTATCTTCAATGAGGCAAACATCATCATCGCCCCCCACCTCTGCAAAACCATCAACAGCTCCTTTGAGTCAACCACCTTCCCAGAAAGATGGAAGCACGCAGAAATCAACGCCCTGCTGAAGAAACCAAAGGCAGACCCAGACGACCCCAAGAACTACCGGCCAATCTCCCTACTCCCCTTCCCAGCCAAGGGTATCGAAAAAATCGTAAACAGCCAACTATCCCGGTTCCTAAAAGACAGCAAGGTACTCACTACCTCCCAATCCGGATCCTGCAGAAACCACAGCACAGAGACTGCACTCATTGCTGCCGCAGACGACATTAGGACCATGTTCGATGAAGGAGAAACAGCAGCACTCATCCTCCTGGACCTCTCCGCAGCTTTCGATATGGTATGTCATCACACTCTCCGCACACGCCTCGACAAGGTACTCGACTGGATCTCGTCATTTCTCTCAGGCAGGTTCCAGAGGGTCCGCCTCCCACCGTTCCTTTCAGAAGCCTCCAGAATCATCTGTGGCGTTCCCCAAGGATCTTTGCTCAGCCCCACGCTTTTCAATGTTTACATGGCCCCCCTTGCCAACATTACACGAACCCACCACATCAACATAGTTTCCTACGCAGATGACACTCAGCTCATCCTCTCCCTCACGAAAGATCCTACAACTGCAAAGAACAACCTCCACAACGGACTTCACGCCATCGCCAGCTGGATGGAATCAAGCCACCTCAAGTTAAACACAGACAAGACAGAAATCCTCATCTTTGGCACCAACCCCTCTACTTCGAATGACACACCCCTAGGAACCGTGCCCTCACCCACCACCCACGCACGCAACCTATGCTTCATCTTGGACTCCACACTCAGCAGGTCAATGCCATCTCCTCTTCCTGCTACAACACTCTCCGCATGCTCCGCAAAATCTTCAAGTGGATTCCCGTCGAAACCAGGAAAACTGTCACCCACGCCCTAGTCAGCAGCCGACTGGACTACGAAAACACCCTATAAGCAGGAATAACAACCAAACTCCTAACAAAGCTGCAAAGAATCCAGAACGCATCCACATTTCCCCCCACCTCAGAGACCTTCACTGGCTACCAGTATCAAAGAGGATCACATTGAAACTCCTCAACTATGCACACAAGGCCCTCCATGACACAGGCCCAGCCTAATTCAACGACAGACTCACCTTCCACACCCCCACCCTTGATTGATTGATTGATTGATTGCCATGTAGAAAAATCCACAAGACCTAGACACAGCTGAAAACTAAACATCTGGGTGAGTCCAGGGTGGTGTGCTTCACATGCACCCTGCACTATTTTCTTACCCACAATGCCCTTTAAACCTCCAACTGTGCTGGAAATCACACATTTTTGTGATGGAACCTTCCGGAATCTGCAGAAATCTACAAAATTCCTACCACCCAGCATTGTCTCATCTATTCCGATAAACATTCTGCTTTGGTTCCCCCTCAATTTCAACATGTTTTTGGCTCTTCCCTGTCACAGGCACTTGGCAAACCTACACAAGTGAGGTATCATTTTGACTGGAAGACTAAGGGTAATGTTGTGTGGTAGGAAATTTGTCCCGGTGCAGTGATACCATAGAGACATGTGGGGAAAATGTGATTTTGTTAGCTAAAGTTGAGGTTTGCTGAGGATTGTGGGTAAGAAAACACTGGGGGATCCACGCAAATCACACCTCCCTGGACTCCCTGGGTGTCTACTTTTCAGAAATGTCTGGGTTTGGTAAGTTTCCCTGTATGGATGCTGAGCCCAGAACCAAAAACGCAGGTGCCCCCCGCAAAAATAGGTAGTTTTGCATTTGATAATTTTGATGTGTCCAGATAGTGTTTTCGGCATTTCCTTTCACGGGCTCTGTGCCTACCCACACAAGTGAGGTACCATTTTTATCAGGAGTCTTGGGGGAATGCTGGGTGAAAGGAAATTTGAGGCTCCTCTCTGATTCCAGAAGTTTCTGTCACCGAAATATGAGGAAAAGGTTTTTTTGGGCCAAATTTTGAGGTTTGCAAAGGATTCTAGGTAACAGAACCTGGTAAGGGCCCCACATGTCACCCTATCCTGGATTCCTCTAGGTGTCTAGTTTTAAAAAATGCAAAGGTTGGGTGGGTTTCCCTAGGTGTCAGCTGAGCTAGAGTCCAAAATCCACAGTTGGGCACTTTGCAAAAAACAGCTCTGTTTTCTTTGGGAAAATGTGATGTGTCCACGTTGTGTTTTGGAGCATTTCCTGTCACGGGCACTAGGTCTACCCACAAAAGTGAGGTACCATTTTTATCGGGCAACTTGGGGCAATGCTGGGTGGAGGGACATTTGTGGCTCCTTTCAGATTCCAGAACTTTCTATCACTGAAATGTGAGGGAAAAGTGTTTTTTTGGCCACATTTTGATGCCCCACAAGTCAACCCATCTTGGATTCCCCTAGGTGTTTAGTTTTAAAAAATGCACAGGTTTGGTAGGTTTTCCTAGATGTCGGCTGAGCTAGAGATCAAAATCGACAGCTAGGCACTTTCCAAAAAAACACGTCAGTTTTCAATGTAAAAATGTGATGTGTCCATGTTGCGTTTCCTGTCGTGGGCGTTAGGCCTACTCACGCAAGTGAGGTACCATTTTTTTCGAGAGACTTAGGGGAACACAGACTAGCAGAACAAGTGTTATTGCCCCTTGCCTTTCTCTACATTTTTTCCTTCAAAATGTAACACAGTGTGTAAAAATGATGTCAGAATTCAGAGATGTGCAAATAACCACTGCTTCTCAACACCTTATCTTGTTCCTATTTTGCAAATACAAAGGTTTTCTTGATACCTAATTCTCACTCTTTATATTTCACCAAATGAATTGCTGTATACCTTGAATAGAATGAAAACCCAATGCAAGGTGCAGCTCATTTATTGGCAATGGGTACCTAGGGATGAACCTACAAGCCCTATATATCCCCACAACCAGAAGAGTCCAGCAGACGTAACAGCATATTGCTTTAAAAAATCTGACATTGCAGAAAAAAGTTACCTCAATTTCATTTTTATTTTTATTTTAGCTGTTATTTTCTGTAGGAACACCTTGAAGGATCTACACAAATGACCCCTTGCTGAATTTAGAATTGTGTCTACTTTTCAGAAATGTTTTGATTTCTGGGATCCAGCATTGGTTTCACACCCATTTCCGTCACTAACTGGAAGGGGGTTAAAAGCACAAAAAATAGTAAAAATGGGGTAGGTCCCAGTAAAATGCCATTATTGTGTTGAAAAATATGGTTTTCTGATTCAAGTCGGTCTGTTCCTGAAAGCTGGGAAGCTGGTGATTTTAGCACCGCAAACCCTTTGATGATGCCATTTTCAGGGAAAAAAAACACAAGCCTTCTTCTGCAGCCCTTTTTCCCATTTTTTTTAAAAAAATGAAATTTTTGCTGTATTTTGGCAAATTTATTGGTCTCCTTCAGGGGAAACCCACAAACTCTGGGTACCCTGGAATCCCTAGGATGTTTGAAAAAAGGATACAAATTTTGCGTGGGTAGCTTACGTGGACAAAAAGTTATGAGGGTCTAAGCGCGTACTGCCCCAAATAGCCATAAAAAAAGCCTGGTACCTGAGGGGGAAAAGGCCCGGCAGCGAAGGGGTTAACGTAAAACCTCCATCTTATTTATGAAATTCACCAGTTAGTTACAAAATATACATTGCTAAAAATATCCACACTTTATAAATAAAATTTCGTTTTACTTCATTAAATTATTTAAAAAAACACTGCCACCGCTGACTATGGAAATCTAAAACGTGTAACCAAGTTTTGAAAATTAGGTCATAAAGTAAGGCCTGTTTTCACCAAACCTCTTGGTATCTAAATGCGGTATTTGTTATTCATTCCAGTTCGTTGTATGGATTTAGAGCTAGCGAATACATTGGGTTGGGCAAAGCTCTGCATACCTCATTGCCTCTCCTAGACTGGCAGCATATTCGATGGCAGTAATCTCACAATCTGCATTCATTGCACAGACAAACATTCTAAGTATTAAACATTGTCTTTTTTCTATTCGTTTTCTCAAGAAAATCCCCTCATATTGTATACTTTATCTTTTAATGCAAGATATTGTTTAAGTTCACCATGTAGCCGCAAACGCCCCCTGAATCTTTACCAGAATCCAATCCCTTTCGTTGCAATCGCTGGTCTCAATGCATCTTTAGTGATTCCCCCACCGTCCTCTCAATGCCAACATTTGTTTACAGTGCTTTAGAAATCCAGGCTTAAATGACAAATTTGAAAACACATGCATCACCCTATCAGCTATTTTTTTCTCGCACAAAACACTACGTGAACTATCTGTGAACAAGCAAACAATACACTTTTCGTCTTGGCTAGCACTATCATGGACTACATTATTCTTCACTATATAATGCACATCAGTATAAACATTAGTTATGGCTACAAAGATGCTGCTATTCGGTAAAAATGCTTCAAATTGATCCATATCAGTGCTACGCAAATTCAAATAAAGATATTTCGACTTCAGCGACAGTGGTATTCTTAAATGGTGGTCAAGGAATTGTGGGAAGGATGATGAGAGTGGCCGTCTCTGGTGTCTTCCGGCTTATGGCCCGATCCAGAAAGGAATAGTATAGACATTCCCAGGCAACCTTTGTTCTATTTTAACTCATACATCTACCTCATCTACATTAATGTACGGCTCAGAAGGTGATGTTGAGGGTATATTAATTTTTTTATTACAATATGGACATCCATCTTTTTATTACAGTGCTAAACGTATACCACTGCGTCTTTACAAATTCATGCACAATTGTCCAGAACATTTCCATCAATATTTCAACCTCAGGTGATCCATCCTGAGTTTTATTGGTACAGGTCTCCAACAAAAAATACATATATAAAAATCACTCACTCACTATAGTATACAGTCATCATCCTCCTCATTCATACCAAACTTTACACACATCCACTCACCAACCTAAAACCAACCTTCAATTCTTATATCAACTACAACTTAGATCTTGAATCTTTGTATCATTATTTCATTTTCATTGCTATCAACTTGCTATATTTTGATACAGTTTTTTGAACCCGATGTTTCTTCATTTTTTTGTACTTATCCACATGTTCTCATGGATTACACATTTTCTTTTATAACAATTCTGTGGCTCTGATTGAGTATCTTCTACTCACTTATTTGCGAAAAACGGCCTCCTCAGGAATGCCACATGTCCAAGACCACACACTGCTTTACGAAACCAGGGTACATGACATAAATCCAACTGAGCCACACGAAACAAAGATACTTACATATTACACAGCTGAAACAAACTTAAATGGGGGCCATCTCCTGTTGGAAAGTGGATCATTGGCAAGGGCAGGTAAGTACCTACACTTAGCAGTAAGGCACTAACCTCCACTTAGGTCCAGTTAGGTCTCAATAAATTAAACTCAGTGCAACCCTTGGTAGCTTGGCAACAAGCGACAAGGCTTAACTTAGGAGACAAGTGTGTAAATCATTTAAAAATAATATAAAAGTAAATAAGTAAAATACAAAACACAATAAAAATCCAACACCAATTTATAAAAATAGATTATATTTTTATCTTTAGAATAACACCAATATGATTAAAATTGGGTAAGGGGAACTTGAGATATGAATTTTTAAAGAATTAATGTTTTCTAGCGCATAGAAGCAGCTAGCGCTCAAAGGTTTAAAAAAAGGTCACACTGGACAGGGCCAAAGTCCAGAGTACAGGCCACCCATGAGGTAACGCTGTTACACCTACTTTCAGAAACGTTTCTTGGTTCAGGAAAGTGGTACACAGACCCAGTCTAGGGTTCAGAGACTCTGGTTTGCCTCTTGGGGTCTGGGACTACAACTCCCACAATGCACCTCTTCAACTTATGAAATTGCTCTAAATGTCTCGAAACTTCTGGATCTTCTTCCATAGGTCCTTTTTGGGTCCTTGAAGTGTCCACAACATGATACAAGGTTCCAGAAGCTCTGAGGTGCTCCTTGGGAGTTGGGACTACAATTCCCAGAATGCACCTGGTCAGAATCCTCAAATGTCCTCTGGTCGCTGGTCAGCTGGGGTCTGCTTGCAGGATTTGATGCAGGAGACTCTGGGCAGCTCCTTTGTACCGTGTAGAAAACAGGGAGTCCCTTCTTGAAGCAGTAGAAGACCAGCAAAGTCCTTTTAATGGTGAAGCCCAAGTGTGCAGAGCTGGTGCAGTCCTTCAGACTGCAGGGCCCAGGTGCAGGTCAGGGGTCCAGCAGGGCAGCCCTTCTTTTTCTTTGTCTTATTCCTTGTAGGGATCTGAGATGTGGGTGCAGCTCTGCCATATTAATCCTTGCTCCTGGGTCGAAAGCAGGGGTGGGGGGGGTGGGGGGGGGGGGTTTATCCAAACACAGGCAGGCTCCTTCCCGCTTTGAAGACCACTTCCTGGGAAGTGTGGCAAAAATCAATCCCAGGGAGCAACATTCTTCAAAAATCCAACATGGCTGAAAGTGATTTTGGAGGTTCGATTTGTCTGAGCCTACCCAGAGGGGCCCTAATTGTCTGGGGTTGCAGGATGTGAGGGAGGTCCTTATCTGCTTCAACTGTCTTTCTCTACCTTTGAAGAACAGTTTGGCCGCTCTCCCCCATCCTTCTTTATCATCTGCTGGGACAGATCTCCTCCCCCAGGCACATCCTTTGTGTTTAGCCCAGGCCACTTCACACCTCATCAATGCAGCCTGGTCAGGCTGCCAGAGGCTAGCCAATCAGAGAAGGACAGTACAAAGCTGAAGTTGGCAACTTTCAGGTAGAGTTTTAAAACTCTTCACCTGAACTAGTTATAGTAAATCCAAGGATTGCAAGATATGGGAATTATTGTAACAATTATTTTGATACCAAACACAAGGTATCTGGCACTTAAGGGGACTATGTTAATTAAAATAAAGTCTCCCCATTTTAGCCCATGGGGGCCACTCACTACAGTGAGGGAAACACTAATTTGGCTATTTTACCACATCAGGGCTTATAAAACAATTTATATAAGATCCCTGCTTATAGTTACATGGCACCCAACCCTAGGGGCACATAGGGCATACCTTAGGGGTGACTTAAATGTAAAGGTAAGGTAGTTTAAGACTTTAGAAGTACTTTAAATTCCAAAGTTGAATTTGCGAATAATTTAGTTTAAAAGCAGCCAGCAAGGCAAGCCTGCCTTTAAAATGACACTGGGCACCTCCTCAGCGCACCTATGGGGCACTACCTATGCTGGGCCCCTAAACCTTCATGCCCTACCATATACTAGGACTTATAGGTAGGTTGACATAGTGAATTATAATTAGCCAAATTTGCAAACTCATGTATACAGAGTACAGTCCCTGGGACTGGTTAGCAGCAACCTCTCCAGTGAAAAACCCAATAAAAGAACCTCAATCACCTCCCAACATTTGTTGTGACCACCAGAGTGGACATGCTCTAAAGTGCCTAACATCCATCCTGTGTTCCATCAAAAAGCAGCTTAACTTTCCTTCATCCTATAATGCACTGTGCTTTAGAGTGAGTAGGCATCCACCATGTGTTAACTCTTCACCATCCTATGTACATGACTTCATTCTGTTTACCTACCACCGAAGAAGGGGATGAGTGTCTACAGTGGTATCACAGATCGATTTATTTGTAATGATTCCAAATCAGAAGGAGCCTCGGAACTGTGGAACAAACCACAAGCTCACAGCCTCATGGCAAAAGTGAGGAGAGTATAGAACCAATTCTCTCACTGTCTAATCAACCTTCCAACTCCTGTAATGGCTTCACAACTGGGGACACCCTCAGAATTTGGAACTAGATAACTGTGCCATCTTTTCATCTGCAGGAAATGAATGATTAATGCTGACTCAGAGAAAGTGCTCTACTGTTCTGAACACTTCTAACTTCTCATCCAGAAAGGATACATTAGAATACAGAAATATGGCAAAAATACAGTCTGATTCGTAACAGAAGTAAGACCTCGAAAAGAAAAAAACCACATGCAGTTAAGAGAGAAAAATGCACAGCTTACAAATGTCTTTTGAAACCCACTACAAAATCACATATATAAATGTAAGATGGCAAGAAAGACCAGTGTCCTACGGCATGATAATGGGGACAATGGCAACCTGCTTTGAAGGCTCAAAGACGAGTAGCTGCAGATAGCCTCGTCATGAAGTACAAAGAGCATGTGAATCAAATCCAAAAAGAGCAGAATAAGTTAAAATCCAGAACCCAGTGAATGAAAGTAAAACATTCAGCAGAAGGAAGGAATACTGTAGAGTTGTTTTGAGGAGGTTAGTGAAATTCTCAAGTCTTGCTGAAGAACTTGATTGTCCTCTCCATCTGCACATTGGTCTGTGGATGAATTCTAAATTAGAGAATTGTTTAGATTCTTAGATCTTTTAAAAGAGCATCCCAGAGCAAAATGTATATTGCAGGCTTCTGTCGGAGATTATATTTTAGGTATCTTGCTTATTTTAAATGTAATTTGCTTGTTAATATCTCTTTGAAACATAAGGAAATTAGTAAAAAATATCTACGAATCACGTAGGGAAGTCTTGAAATAAAAAAGGTGATGGGTGGAATGCTTGAATTAATCTCAGCAAGTGATAATTACTCCAGGTCGTATGCCAGTTTATCAGTGTTTTGCTCAATATACAACTCCGGGCAGAGAATGGTCAAATGCAAAGTAGCATTGATCCTGCTCCAGTAGGTACATCCTCATCTGAACTTCCAGACGGGGCCCCCTTTGGATGGGAGCACAAACAATATGGATTTTGGTATATTTAAGTCTCCTGAGCAATATCTAGTTTGATCCCTTTGGCATTATGAGAAAAGGACTCATCTCTGGGCATACGTATGGCACTCAGGGTGTCACAATGAGGCCTGCAAAAATGAGCTGGGTAGAGTGCTTAAATTAATACTCTCAGGCAATGGTAATTACTCTGGGCCAGATTCCAGTTGATTATTTCAGCCTGGCTGTTTGGTATGAACTGTTCCTATTAGAGTTGGATCTAGACTTATTTTCACAAGCTGGTTTATGTCTGTAATGGCATAGTGGGTGAAAAAACATGGCCCAGGATGTAGCCTCAAACAATCAACAGCAGCGGAGATTAATTTAAGCATTAATTTGATCAACTTGTTATTTGTTGCCTCTTGGCAAATGTGTTTAAAGGTGTTAGTTCTCTTTCCAGACAGAATAATATCCGATTATTTTAATGTTTGAGATAGGGAAAGAAGCAATATGTCCAAGATTGTCATTCTTTTGCCTTTGTAATACAACAGCTCCAATTGTTCTGTCCGATGTGCAATTTTCGAATGGAAGTAGAAGGTCAGGATACTGCAATAATACTGCTCACAAAAGTCTAGCTGAGCTTATTACAGCCTGATTGGAGCCATTGTTATGTTATATTAGGTTAATTAAATGTAATATAGCGCAGAATCGCCTTGAAGGGGTATCTCATCACTGTGGACTGACTCTGACAGAAATAGAATGCTAAATTGAAATAAGACTGTCTTAAGCAGTTTCTGGAATTTGATATGGTCAGTACAAGGGCAGATGTTGAAAGGCAAGTTGTAGGAAGGAGCCAGGTAAAAGAAGACCTGTCTCTGCGTCTTGTCAGTCAGATACAGGGGATCGTGAGTAAAGCTTTGTTCATAGGCATTGGTATTTGAGCTTCTGATATAAGTAGCTGGAACCTTTCCCCATTACGGATTTGGGCTTAAGGCAACAGATTTTGAAGATTATTTTTATCCTGACTGGCAGCCAGTGCAAGGCTCTCAGAAGCGGTGCAGAAGCAAAGACAGAAGGGAGGTTACAATCGAGCTTTGCTGCTGTGTTTTGTGCTACTTGCACTTTGGACATTAACATCTCATTTGCTCAAGCAAGTAGTGCATTTCCATAATCTACTCTGCTAATAGTTAGTGCCTGGACTAGAGTTTTCCTAGCAGAGAGAGGAAGAAAAGGAAATGCTTTCATCAGCAGGCACATTGTTTTAAAACAGGTATCAGTAGTGGATGTAACATCATCGATAAGGACTGATCCATTTTACCACCAACAGGTCTATTCACTAAGGGGCATATTTATACTCCGTTTGCGCCGAATTTGCGTCGTTTTTTTCGACGCAAATTCGACGCAAAACTAACTCCATATTTATACTTTGGCGTTAGACGCGTCTAGCGCCAAAGTTCATGGAATTAGCGTAATTTTTTTGCGTGAACACCTTCCTTGCGTTAATGATATGCAAGGTAGGCGTTCCCGTCTTAAAAAATGACTGCGTTGCATATGCGTCGTATTTATACTCCCGGGCAAAAATGACGCCCGGGAGTGGGCGGGACAAAAAAACCCGCATTTGCGCCGGATTTTAGTGCCTGGGTCAGGGCAGGCGTTAAGGGACCTGTGGGCTCAGAATGAGCCCAGAGGTGCCCTCCCAAGCCCCCAGGGACACCCCCTGCCACCCTTGCCCACCCCAGGAGGACACTCAAGGATGGAGGGACCCACCCCAGGGACATTAAGGTAAGTCCAGGTAAGTATTTTTATTTTATTTTTGTGTGACATAGGGGGGCCTGATTTGTGCCCCCCTACATGCCACTATGCCCAATGACCATGCCCAGGGGACAGAAGTCCCCTGGGCATGGCCATTGGGCAAGGGGGCATGACTCCTGTCTTTGCTAAGACAGGAGTCATTTCAATGGGGGATGGGCGTTGTAAAAAAATGGCGCAAATCGGGTTAAGACGATTTTTTTGCCTCAGCCTGACTTGCCCCATTTTTGGACGCCCAAACGCCATTTTTCCCTACGCCGGCGCTGCCTGGTGTACGTGGTTTTTTTTCACGCACACCAGGCAGAGCCGGTCGGCTAACGCCGGCTAAAGCCATTCAATAAATACGGCGCCCGCATGGCGCTTCAGAATGGCGTTAGCCGGTGCTAATTTTTTGGGCGCAAAACTGCGTTAGCGCAGTTTTGCGTCAAAAAGTATAAATATGGGCCTAAGTTTAAGTGCCGTGTTTGCATCACATAAGTGGCGCAAAAAAATGCTGCATCTTTTTTCACTAATTTACTTTTGAGAGATAAACTTGTTGAGTTCTGGAAATTCACTCAAACGTAGTGAGCAGCACTATGAGCCCCAAGGTGGCATACCATGGGTGATGCAAGGGCGTTTCCATGCAACCACCCAAGGTTTCTCAAGGTTTCTGATGCTAAGCCCTATTTCCTGAAAAAAGTAGACAAGGTTTAGCATCAGAAATTTGCTCCCATTCAGGATAAGCGCTATGAAGGAGAAATGAGTTTTCTTCTCCTTTACTTTCCACCTTTGCATGTATGCTGCACTGTACAGCACACATATAAAGTGGGAAGATGTTTAAAGTTAGTCTAAGCATAGTATTTTGTAGTGGAAGATTATCCTTCCAGTACGAAACCTATGCTAGACTCACGGAGACGCTCTTGCACTATTGTGCAATGGTGTGTCTGTGGTGCACATTTCTGCGCCGGCATTAGGGAGAGGGGAGGAGAGTTCCATATTTCTGTAGATATGGCACTCTCCTGGTTTCTCCTTCTCACGCAGTGCAGTGCAGCATTTGCAGCTGCTGCACTGCTGGCAAACTGGTAAATATTGGCCCCAAGATACTTAACTACCTGTCTGGGAGTAGGAGCTGTGCCTAACTCTGGAGGACACCATTAGGAAGCCCAGCATTGTTGGGCCTTGCCGAACAGCATGATTTCGGTTTTGTTAGTGTTTAACTGTTAGCAGTTTGTTGTCATTCATGCTGCGATCAACATCATACCTTTGGAGAAACAGTCTTTAACTTTGTCCAGATTGTTTACCAAGGGGGAAGACAAGCTGAGACTCCTCAGCACAGGACAGTATTTCAAATCCAGAGGATTTAACAACCTTGGCAAAGGGGGCCACATATATATTAAATAGAGTGGCGCTTAAACATGAGCTCTGCGGGACCCATTTATCTATCAGCACGAGGCAGGACTTAAATGTGCCAAAGAGAGATGGTTTGGGTTCTATTTTCAAGGAATTATCAAGACTACTGTAGAGCTGTTCCACAGATGCCTATCTCATGCAGCCTATGAAGCAGCCTGTAGTGGGACACAGTGTCAAGATCTGTGGACAGTTCCAGCAGCACCATCATTGATGGAGTGGCAGCATCAAGAGTGAGTCTTATAGAGTCAGTTAATGCAACCAAGGCAGTCTCAGTGCTACGGGAGGATCTAATCCCTGATTGTGAAGGATCCAGGATCCTTTTCTCTTCAGGAAATGCTGAAAGATATTTATTTATTTAGCCTTTCAGCAGCTTTCTCAGGAGGGGAAGCAGCAAGATAGGCCGACAGTTTATTAAATTTCTAGGGTCAACATTGGCCTTCTGAAAGACGTTTATTTATTAAGCCTTCCAGCAGCTTGCCCAGGAGCGGGAGCAGCAAGAAAGGCCAATAGTCTGTTACATTTCTGAGGTCAACATTAGCCTTCTTTTGTTTAGGTGAGACCTGTGCTGATTTCCAAGCCAGAAGAATTTCCCCAGTATCTACTGATAGATAAAACAGTGATTTGTTTGCAGAAGCAATCTGGTTGGAGAGTTGCACTGTAAACCTTGGTGGGCATGGATTCAAGGGAGAGCCGGATTTGGCTTTTTCTAGTGCCATATGTATTTGGTCCAGTGAAAAAATTAAAACTTTTCAGGGCTGCAGATGCCACTGGGGGGAAGGGGAGGAGAGTTGAGGTTTGACACTTTATCAGACTGGTCAGAAAGGCTGGGGAAATTCTGATAAATTAGCTTTATGTTTTATTGGAAAAATCCACTAGAGAAGTGCATAGTTCCTGCAAGGCCTGGATTGCCTGAGAGCAGACATGAGGTTTGATGAAATTATTAAGGACTTTAAATAATTATTTTGATGAATTGCCAGCATGAGCACTTTGATTGATAATATAGTTTTTACAAGCTAATTTGATATTCCAGTAGTATCTGGAAAGAGACGATTTGTATGCATCTTGGTCATTTTGATTTTTAGTCTGACACCAATGTCTCTTCAAAATTTCACAGGAGAATTTATCTTGTCTCAGCTCAGTGTTATCCCAAAGAGCATGAGATCTAAGCATAGTTTAAGAACATCTTTCAAGAGGGGCAATGGTTTAAAAAAGAAGATTTCAGGCACGTATGGTAGTCTGCTAGAGCTTGTTTAACTTCTATGTCCTTAGGCGCCATTTACAACTCAAAAACCTTGAAGAAAGAGTCAGGGAAAACTAGTTGCCATAGTCGTGAAGCTTTTTTATTGACAGTCTTTGTTTTTTCTATCCTATCAGATTTAGGAATCTGGAAGCAGTTCATGGAATAGTCCATTCAGATAACAGGTAGAGGGAGGTCACAGCTCAAAAAAGTAGAGCCTGTAAAAATTAAGTCGAAAGTATGGCCTGTTGAGTGGGCAGGACCTTTCATTTTTTGGTGCAGAGCAAGCATCTTTAAGTCAGAGATAAGTTGAGCAACCTCTGGGCTGGAGGAACCTTCCCTGTAGTAGGTAAAGTCACTCAGTAAAAGAAAGTATTACATGACAATACACGCGTAGCAATGAGTCTGATTTAACAATGTCTAAACTCTTCTTTTGGTCCTGGTGGACGATATACTAGTGCTCCTATCCAAAATTAATTAGAAGAAAATTTAATTTTGAAAATGCATATTTTTACCCAGTCTGTATTTAAAGTGTCAATAAGAGAAACTTTGACTCTGGCTTTAAAGACTATGGCAATGCTGCCACCGGTTATGGCTTCTCTGTCAAGTCTGAGCATACAGTAGTTATCTGGGAGTACAACTGACATAATGACATGTAAGGTACTGGGACTCCGACAAGTTTCTGTGAGAAAGCAGACCTCTGGTGAGGTTCCAGAGTTCTCTATGGCATCTTCATGTTTCCATATGGATCTAACATTACAGAAGAGGCAATGGTGAAGTGTAGAGCCTGGGGAGGTGAGGGATGCAGGGGGTTCTAGGTATCTCCAGAATAATATCCTCCTCCATAAAAGTGGTGTTATCTGCAGCCCTCCCCTCTCCCAGTGTATTGATGCTAGGAGTATTACCAATACAGGCAAACTTACATTCTGAACAGGCCACTGCACCTTCTAAGTGGTACGGGAAACGACCAGTACAGTGTGTGGCCTGAGTTATGAGAGACATAAACAGGTCTCCATACAGGTGTAAGGTCGTTGAAGAGTAGCAGATTCTAATGGAGTGACTGACTTTAGTGCTGAAAGAAGCATGGATCCTGGCTCCTGGTGGCATTAGGGCATGGACAGGCGCACACCTTCACCAGCGCCCTCTGCATGCATCTACTGGGCATCCATGCCAGCTTCTAATTTAATGGGAAACTAGATGTGAGCAACTATTCGGCTAACTACAAAAATGGAAGTGTGCAACAAGGAAGTGGGGCAGTTTTAAGAATGATTTTCCGTTCAAATGGTCTAAAACCACAGCGGACCGGAAAGCAATGCGGCTCAACAAACAAATCATATGCTAAACAGAAACTTTATAAGAGCTACAATTTTAAAAGCGAGAATACTGTGTGGCATCACAGCTTGTCTGCGTTTGTCTGGCAGTGCATACATGCTGGCATCTGATTTAATAGGAAACTAGATGTTAGAAACTAGCCTGCTAACCACAAAAATGGCAGAGTGCTACCAGGAAGTGGGGCAGTTTTAAGAATGCTTCCTCAACTGAAACAGTCTTGGACTGGGGTGGACCAGAAACCAATGTGGCGCCACAAAGAAAGACCTCACTCTGAGAGTGTAAAAGTTCTTGGCAAATTTCCTATACAAATTAATAAAGGTAAAAATCACTGTGCACCGTTTTGCATGGCTATGTAAAGAAATGCAACACAAGCAACAAGCTGGGGGGCGTTCCACTGGAAGAGCATGGGCATCCCATGCATTTAGCAATGGATTTTGGCACAATCACAGATTTGCTAATGCTAGTAAGCCTGGGTATGCATCAAAATGCTCTTCCTTCCTCAGTGAGGTGTAATGAGGATATCTTTAGTTCTCCTTGTCATTTCCTCATTGAGCAGCAAACATAGAAGGAGGAAATGCCTTTAGGGAAAGGGCCCCTTCTTGCACAATAAACAATCCTGCCGGTAACACAAGCACCCTTTCATAATTGTAGAAGGGTGCCTCCACTGGTGCAAGACAGCACACAGTGTGCCAGGGCAAGGAGAGTGCTGAAATGATCAATATCTTTGTAAATATTAAACATTTTTGCTTGCTCCCTTTCAAGCAATGCAGCTCAGCAACTTTGCTTGCTGCCCTGTGTTGTATAAAAAAATTGTAAATATGCCACCTGGTGTAGAGGAAAACAATTAGATGGCATCAGGGACCACAGGTAGGGTGCAGTTCTACAGCACATCTTTAACAGAGTCAGCCAGCTACAGACCAGGTTGGCTCCCCCTATCAAAATGAATGTGCTGTCCACAGTACAGCTGCAAACTCTTGACTGTTTGGGGGGTGATGCCTTTTTGAAAGGTAGACCAGGTGTTTGAAGTCACTGATCCACCTTTTTTTTTTGTTTTCATAGAGCACAAATTTGGACCAATGGCTGTACAGCACTTTACATAAGCAACAAATTACATTTCCAATTTTTTGGTAGAAGATATTAAGTGATTAACCCAAAATCAGAGCATGTTGAGCTGAGGCCGGGACTTGAGGCTGGGTTCTCAGTTCAAAAGTCAGCAGCTCTAGCATGGCCTCCTTCTGGCCTACATTTGAAAAGTGGATGTCTGGGGGATTCCTGAGATCTGTTTTCCTTCCTTCCCAAGAGATACGCTCAATGGGGCAGTGACTGTGTGTCACTTCTTTGTGACACACAGGCAGGGGGCCTTTGATAACTCCTTCGCCTCTGCACTCACCCAGTCACAGAGGCAAAGTGTTCCCTCATTTGCATGGGGCTTGCCACCTGTGCCAAAGAAGGAAAGGTCCCTTAAAAATCACACCTGAGCTACATATGCATCGGTGGGAGCTATATTAATACCAAAGTGTCCTGGGGTTGATAATATGGCCTTGTGTAGATAATGAATTAAAAAAATCTAAAGGTGCATTGCTAAGCCTCAAAGCCATTACCCTATATTCCAGATGTCCAAAGGTTACTCTAAAAGCAGTTTTCCAACTCATTGTTCTCTTTTATACAAAGAAAATTATATTCTCCCGTCCAAGTTTTATGAAAATCATAGGATCTTTTAATAATTCCAACACATTCCCAGTTATAGGAAGAGGGCAACAGCATACTATCAAGACCCTGTATAGGCTACAGTAACTGAGCGAACTTGGATGAGTCTTCTTCAGAACACAATAACAAAGATATCCCGTCAGTAGAGTGAGATTTGCCAATCAGGCCATTACTTAAATTTTCCTAGAAGTATTGTTTGAGATGTTTCTTTTTCCACTCTGTAAGGGAATAGATTCTACCAAAGGGAAAAATTAAGTTTTGAAATAAATCAATGTGACAATCATATGTTCTTGAGGATGGTACAATATCTGAATAGCAAAAAGACATATGTGACAATTGACAGGTACCATAGTTAACGTAGCTAAAGGGAATATATAAAAAAAGATTTGCACAGGAAAATATTCTGGATAGCAGAATTTGGGTTCCAATGGTAAGCAGACCTAATATAGGGAGTAGAAAAGAAGTTGGGTGCTAATATCATACTTATTGCAAACCAGTTGATTAGGGTAGATGACCCACAAAAAGGTTCCTTAAATCAATGGGTGTTGAGGGGACTAAATTAAATCAGGAATACACATTTCTTTAAGAATGTGTATAAGCATTAATTACAATCATCTATGTTCTGATGTCAGTCCAGACTGCAATAAAGAATGGCATGTACCCTATCAAATTGAGGTGTTTAATAATAGGCAGAAAATGATGTTTCAGCCGCTGCTTGTCCAAGTACAGACCAGTGACTTCTGAAGGTATCATAGCAATTCTTTAGTTATCTGCACAGGACAGCTTGAACCTGTTGAAAGCAGTGAAGAATGAATACTTGAAATATCTCTGGTAGTAAAGGGATATCCATGGGAAGTGTTAGAAATGAGGTCTCTAGTTGGCAGAGGTATGCACCTTGTCCAAGTAGAGATCACCACTCCAGTCAAGGTAAATCAGATACACACCCTAAATTACCTTTCACCTGTGCTCACCCTCTGGTAGCTTCACCCAGAGCAGTCAGGCTTAACTTAAAAGGCAATGTGTAAAGTATTTGTGCAACACTTAATACAGTAAAACAGTAAAAACACCACACAAAAACAATCCACTCCAGGTTGGAAAAATAGCTCTTATTTTAATGAACAAAACAACAAAAATCCAATAAGTAGAAGTCAAGATATAGATTTCTAAAGAATGAAGTTTAGGGCCTGATTTAAAGAAAGTGGTGCTGCACCCAGTGCAGTGCCACTTTCCTTGCACCCTTTAGCGCCCCCCCTAACGTCACCATGTGTGCACGGTATCTAAGATACGGCACACCATGGAGGGAGTTAGGGAACTAGCATCAAAATGTTTGACCCTAATCCTGCACATCCCATTGAGGTCCATTGTAAACAATGGTGTGCCTCCTTTTAATGCCTGCTGTGAGCAGGCGTTAATAGTGCCGAAAAAATGACGCAAAGAAATCCTTTAGATTTCTTTGCGCCATTTTTCTAGCCCCCTAACAGGGAATGCCCATTTTGCATATATTATGCCTGGTGAAGGCATAATGTAGCACAAAGTGTTTCAAAGTGGCGCAATGCATGCACTGCGTCACTTTGTACATTTGGCGCAGTGACTTTGGGCTCGTTGGGCCACATTAGCATAATAAAAATAACGATATTGTGGCACAAGGAGGCACTAGGGGCTCTTAAATCTGCCCCTTAGAGCATCAATCGGGGCCATCTGATCTCGCTAGACCAGGGTAAATCCAAAGTTTAGACCGACTGCGATGGAGTGAGGGTCAGCTACCGGGACCAACCTTGTCTTGCTGAAACAGTACCTAGGATCTGATGCAAGGGGGATGTGTCAGTTCCAATCGGCACCGTCAAAGGATGCATTGTCATTGAGCCATGCATTTGTTGATCCTCAAGCAGTGGTGTGCCATCGAGCACCTTTGTGATGGAGATGCGTCATCATCGAGCTGCACAGATAGTGATGCGAAGGTGATGCACGCAGGCTAGTGGCGATGCCTCAACCATGAGCCACCGAATCAGCATGTGAAACCCTCATCTTCAGCGGTGGCAGTGGGGCATCATCGTTGATGAGAGATGTGGCAGTTTCAATCGCTGCAGTGATGGCGATGCATGGATTTTCTCAGAACATAGCTGCAGAACCCACTTCCAAGGGCCCAGGACTGGAGTGGCACCTCTTGGAAGGACAAGAATCAGAGATGGCAGAGTCCAGCTGCTGATAAAGAGCTGCAGGCAGAGTTTCATGCCCCTGAGACTTCAAAAGAACAGGAGGCGCACCAGCAAGCCCTTGGAGTCACTCGGTCCTTGGCATGTGGAGATTTGGGTCCAGTCCTTCTCACTACCAAGCAAAGAGGGCAGCAAGGCAGGCACAGCAACGCAGGATTCCACCAGAGTGACAGTCCCCTCGGCAGCACATCAATCCTTCTTCTTGGCAGAATGTCCTCAGGTCCAGAAGTGTATTGATTTGATGGGGTTTATGGTTGTCATGAACCTGAGCCCGTGCACTAACACGTCTCATATGTGCTTCAGCATGACACACCATCAACCATATTGTCATCTCTTGGGCTGCTCTGTAAGATGAGTGTTATTCCCCAGTGCCTGGTCTGTTTGCACATGTATGCTTATAATACTATATTAATACATGTATGCTGTTGTACTAGCGATAAACATGCACTACGCTTAGTCATGCTGCTGTAGTAATGTGACATACCTATGAGTCAGAGGAAATGCTTGACTTTGTTTTTGATAAACATGCACTTACTCTTAGTTATGCTACTGCAATATTATGACTCATGCTCATGACTCAGAGGAAATGCTAGATGATGATTCTGTGGCAGCTGTTCCCAATTATCCATATTGTGGTAAACACCATGTGGGAATACAGCTATAAATACCGCCAGCAAAACATCAGTCACAGCTTGGCTTTGATTTAGAGAGAGATCAGTTCCCCTGTCTGGCCTCCCCTAGAGCCTTCATGCCGCACAATGCTACAGCAAGGATATCCGGCCCGACCTCCCTTGGAGCCTCAGCTCCTGGCCAAGCTACAGCAGGATCTCACGCTACCCATCAGCATTGGACTCGGACTCCACACTACCATCCCTTCATTACCACGTTCTCCCCAGCATTCCGATTACTTTACTTCCGCAGCTGCAGTTTTTCTTTGGCGGCGACTTCTGTTCTTCATTCCCAGCATACTCCTTAATTGGCATCTTGTGTGGCTAACATCAGTTCCTGCAAAAATAAAACAGGAAGATAAAAGGGCTAAGTATAGCAAGAAAGGTTAGTGTATTACCCTTAGTCCAGAAAGTTGCCAAATATTGCCAGAATTAAAGACGCATGCTTCTTTCAGCGCTAGAAAGTTAAAACTTAAAAACTGTGGCAATCTATACAAGAAAAACAAGGAGTTCCTCTTTCATGAACTTGGTTAAATGCAGCCATGCTGCACATGAAACTAATGTGTAGTGGCTAGGTATTATGTGTTTACTGGTTCTCCGTGCTTGTACGCAACAGTGAATTGAACTGATTTATTGAGAAGAAATACACATAGGGGGTCATTCCGACCCTGGCGGTCCATGACCGCCAGGGCCGGGGACCACGGAAGCACCGCCAACAGGCTGGCGGTGCTTCCAGGGCCATTCTGACTGCGGCGGTAAAGCCGCGGTCAGAAAAGGGGAACCGGCGGTTTCCCGCCGGTTTTCCCCTGGCCCAGGGAATCGTCCATGGCGGCGCTGCAAGCAGCGCCGCCATGGGGATTCCGACCCCCTTCCTGCCACCCTGTTTCTGGCGGTTCTTACCGCCAGTAACAGGATGGCGGGAACGGGTGTCGTGGGGCCCCTGGGGGCCCCTGCACTGCCCTGCCCATGCCACTGGCATTGGCAGTGCAGGGGCCCCCTAACAGGGCCCCATGAAGATTTTCACTGTCTGCTTTGCAGACAGTGAAAATCGCGACGGGTGCAACTGCACCCGTCGCACCCCTGCAACTCCGCCGGCTCCATTCGGAGCCGGCTTCCTCGTTGCAGGGCCTTTCCCGCTGGGCTGGCGGGTGCCCTTTTGGCGGTCGCCCAGCGGGAAAGCCAGAATGGCATCCGTGGTCTCCTGACCGCGGAGCGGCCATTTGGCGGTGACCGCATGGCGGGCGGCAACTGCCGCCCACCGCAGTCAGAATGACCGCCATAGTCTTTTTAGAAATGTAACATGTGAAACGCTAAGCACAGGGTTGATATCAATCTTTGTCTGTGTTTAAGGTATCATAGAAGATGCACATCTACAATTGGGATTCCCTGAGCCCTGGTGGGAATTCTAGGGAATCTGAACCAGACTCCAGAGCAGAGACACAAGCCAATCACTCTCTTTATTATTTTGTCCCATCCCC
Source organism: Pleurodeles waltl (assembly GCF_031143425.1). NCBI lineage: Eukaryota > Metazoa > Chordata > Amphibia > Caudata > Salamandridae > Pleurodeles > Pleurodeles waltl. Next base: position 1,040,969,172 of record NC_090440.1, read on the forward strand.
TCTTCCCTTCTGGGGCAGTACCTGATGTAAGGTCTCATCTTGATCAGACACTGCATCGGAAGTGAGTAGGGATCCAGCATCTCTTCTGTGGATAAGAGCTCCACGTGAGTGGCCCAACAGTGGTCCAGTACGTATACCCAGTTGTGCCTTTGAAGAGGGAGACTTCAAAGAGGCACCTTTGGACTGCATAATGTCCCTGCCCTTCCTTTCCTGGCTCCAGACACACTACAGGAGATTATGCAGCTCTTTGTGTGGGGACAGGCACAGCCCGATTCAGGTGCAAGTGTCAGCTCCTCCCTCCCATCTAGCTCAAGAAGACCAAATTCTCTGGAGACATTCTCGAAGTGTGTGGCACACATCAGCTAAAGACAGGGAGAGTGACTGAAAATGAGGCTAGAAACTCATGGCTCCTGCATATGGTAGCCTGAAATGTCCTGTCCTTCTTGCCTTTAGTAAAATAAGGAAAGAGTTGCAAGACCCTAAATGACACCCTAGTGGGGGGTGGAGGTGACAAGCTGTGGACCAGTGAATCAGGAACAGTAGTTTGCATTGCTGTACTTGTAAGATAGGCGCTCAGTAGCTGTAGGTAATCGAGGGGGAGGTAGCTCCAGGGGTTTGTGGTTTGCAACAACTAAAAAGATAATGGAAGGAATGCTTGAAATAATCTGACCCACTGGTGATCACTCGGGGATATTTTCATGTCCATCATTTTTTACCCACTCTCTAGACAGAGACCTGCAATTTGCAAATTAGTCTTGGTCCTGCTGCAGTAGGAAGTCCAGATCCCTCCAAATAGCACCCCTAACACAGTGAGCCTGTGTTATAAATAGCATAGTTGGTTAACTGGGGTGTGAGCCCTAAACAAGCAACAACCAAAATCCCTTGCAGGCTGAACCACAGAAAGTCACAAAATTAACCTGTGGTTAACCCTGGGCACAAAAAGCAGTCAGGAATAACTTAGAGGCAATGTATAAAGTATTTACGCAGCACAGAAACAGCAATAACGTGAAGAAAACAACAGGAGAAAAATCAGAAAACAATTTGTGTTGAGTGAGATGAAAGCGTCAACTGCAGACATCTATTTGTGGAAGACCGGGTCAAAGTAAAAAAATATAGTGGAGCATGATGAAGCGTGGTTCAGATATAAGAAATGGATTGGGCCTCATCAGCGCTTACCTTCAGACTTAGAAAAAGTCTTGAAAAAAAGTTCTGAGAAGGTAAAGTTCAGCGGGGCAAGGCTTCAGGAGGTTTCAGAGAAGGGAGCACCATCATTGGATAGCCTTGGATCGAAGCTGCAGTGAAGAATTCTACGTTTGGACTAAGGGCCAGATGTAGGAAGATATGATTTTGCGACTCGGAAATTGTGAGTCGTGCGACTCGGAAATTGTGAGTCGCAAAATCATATGCAGAATCGTGTCCAAGACACCTTCCGCGAATCGCAAGGGGGTCGCAAAGATCCACCTCATTGATATTAATGAGGTTTGTTGAAATTTACGACCCCCTTGTGATTCCCTGCACTCACAGGGATGGTGGCCTGCTAGAGACAGCAGACCTCCATGTCAGTGACTGCTTTTTTAATAAAGCAGTTGTTTTTTTTTGTATTGCAGCCCGTTTTCCTTAAAGGAAAACGAGTTGCAATACAAAAGAAAAAATTAAACCATTTGGTTTCATTTTTTCAGAGTAGGCACTGGTCCATTGGACCACTGCCTGCTCTGAAAAAATATTTATAGCGACATTCACAAAGGGGAAGGGGTCCCATGGGGACCCCTTCCCTTTTGCGAATGAGTTAGCACCCACTTGACATTGGTGCTAACTGCAAATTGCTTTGCGACCGTGTTCGCGGTCACATAGCATTTCTGCATCGCGGTGCGAATCGCAAATAGGAAGGGAACACCCCTTCCTATTTGCGAATCGCATTCCCATTTTGTGAGTCGGTACCAACTCGCAAAATGGGAATGTGCATCGCGATGCCCGTTTTGCATGGTGCAAACTGCGAATTTTGCAGTTTGCGCCATGCAAAACGGTTGCTAAATCTGGCCCTAAGTCTCTGAAATGGAAGTTGAAAATCTCCAGTGGGACGAGGTAGAGGTCTGTAGCCAAAGACAGCTCAATGAGGCTGGATATCCCTTTGGCGAAGGACCACTGAAAAGGATGCTGCTACAGAGTAAACCTAGCAGGAAAAGTCATAAAGTCAATCCTACTGGTGATGCACCTTGGGCAGATAGGCAAGATGGTTGGTCCCAGTCTCCTTCTGGTTCTCAGAGCAGTTTTAGACAAAAAAGCCTCCACTTTTAGATTGTGGCTATCTGGTCACCTTTAGAACCAAGCATCCAAGACTGGAGGGACACCACTTGGAGGGTCAGGACTCACTCAGATTCTGTCCATGTGCGGGTTAAAGATGGAGGAAACCTTCTGTTTCCCTGTGGCTCTGAACAGGAGGCCAGCAAACTAGCCCTTGTGAGTCACTCTGAAGGTCCTGCCACAGGTAAAGATCCAGTCCTTGTTCTCAGGCAGGCGGTAGCAGAGCAGCAGGACCACCACAGCAGTCCAGCAGAGTGGCAGTCCTTCCAGCAGCACAGCAGTCCTTTTTCCTGGCAGAGTGTCCACAGGTCCCGAAGTGTAACGAAGAGTTGGTGTTTGAGGTCCCATTTTTGTACCCTGGTGCTGTTTTCCTGAAAGGGAGGAGTCAAAGGCAATGGCCTTGAAATGCATGGAGTTTCCTGCCCTTCTGACCTAGCTCCAAGCTGACCGCAATGACAATTTGAGGTTGTTAGGCCCTTTGTGGAAAGCAAAGCACAGGATATTCAGTTGCAAGTGTGGCTATCCCCAGCTCCTCTGCCCATCCTGGCAGCAGAAGGCCTATTCAGGCATGCCTAATCCCTCTACAGTCTGGGAGGGATTCACAAAGTCTAACTGTTAGTTGGGCCCAGTCATGTGACCCAAAGCAGTCTACAGACACAAAAGGACTAAGGGCTAGAAAATGCCAGTGTTCTAAAAGTGGCATTTTCAAAACTGTAATGAAAAATCTACCTTTACCATTAAAGAATACTTATCATTGCAATTTCATGGTCACGAAACTTGGCATAGCTACCCGCTAAAGAATCCCTATTGTTATCCTATGGAAGGGGAGCTAAAAATGAATTTGTCATTTTTTCACTAACAGGACATGTAAAACTTAAAAGTACATCTCCAACTTTTTAATTACATAGCACCCTGCCCCATGGGCTACCTAGGGCCTACCTTAGAGGTGACAGCTGTAGTAAAAGAGGAGTTTAATGCTTGGCAAGGGGGTTTAAATGCCAAGTTAACATAGCCGTTTAACACTGCATTCAGGCTGCAATTGTAGGCCTAGGACATGTTTTAAAGAGCTACTTAAGTGTGTCGCGTAGGCTCTCATTATCCTAATGAGACTACTTGATTTTGATCGGCAAGATCGTTCACAGTGTGGGGGACTGAGTCTGACCCAAGGTGGATGACACTTGTCACTCTAAATCCGGGTTTTGCTCCCGCTAACTAGCAGTGCCTCATCTCTCCCAAATGGAAGAGACAATTGGGCAGCCAAGCGCATGACAACTTCTCATGGAAGTCATGGTCACTCAGGTCACAACCGGTTCTCTCATACATAGTACAGTCTCATATATAAATGACAAAGTCAGTTTAAGTTTTAAAGATTGGTTTAATAAAACTACTGCATTTTAGATAGCAAAGCGTGAGCTGCAATAACCAGAACTATACAACACAGTAAGATTAAAACAGTAACAATGAGAGGGAAGCACAAGAATAAGGCTATCATAGTGCCGCTAGATTATTTTCTCTCTTGGTTATATTTCGACCACAGCATGTGAAGCTCTAAGCCTGCCTTTCAGGTTCCCCTGGGAGGGCATCAACCCTCATACCTGAGCAAAGGCCTGTAATGTGTATCAGCTTCTGCAATGGGGCATTCAGCATCTAGTTGTAGGTCCCTGGCTGGAATCTCCCTCTTGACGTGTAATAGGACTAGAAAGTGTTTTTATAACTAACACGCAGATGTTCTAAAAAAATGTCCCTACTTAAGGATGTGTATTTTCTACGAATACTGAAGACTAAACTTCTACCACGTTTACCGGCAATGTACCAGACAGTAGCCTTGACTGAAGCACAGGGCACTCAAGAATGCATTATTTGAGAACACAGTGCTGAACTAAGCTAAACAGTGTGACAGAAGAAATTAAAACAAGACCGTAAAAACTGGTTATTGTAAAATAACAGTGCAAAGCTGAATAAAATATATCTAGGGCAAAGTGCACAGCGGCCTAGTATTTTAAACTAACGTACATGAAGCTATATTAAAAATGGCTACACTACAAGTGGGTCGCAGAACAAGGACTGTAGGCCCATTAGCAGCATTTAGTTTAAGGGCTTTGAGTATATGCAATACTACTCTACAAGGGGCTTACAAGTAAATTAAATTTGCCAAAAGGGTAAAAGCCAATGTAATCATGTTTTGTGGATAGAGCACAAGTACTTTAGCATTGGTTAGCAATAATGCACAGAGTCTGAAGGCCAACAAAAATTAATTCAGCAAAAAGTGGAGAATAAAAGACAAAATATTTGTGGGTGACCCTGCAGAAATGGTCAGATCCAACAGCCTGGGACCCACATCTGAGCATACTGTAACACTTACCATGTCTATTGCAACAAATAAGGTGGTGGAAGGAATGCTTGAATGAATCTCAGCCCCTGGTGATCACGTAGGATGCATTCCTGTCTTCCAGAGTCATCAGAAAGATTCACTAAGGCAAAGACACTGTCTTACTGATGCCATCATTCACAGTAAGGGCTATATATGGAGTCTATTAATGCAGTATTAAAAGAATGTGAGATTTAATATAAAAGAGAATACCATAGTCAAACTCTTTCATTCTGTGTGATGGTCTTGGTTAACTGCTCTGTCACTTGCAATGAATGATCTATGACACAAGTTATCTTCAACTTGTCATAAGTACTCATGCAAAGTAACAAGACTGCTGGATTTGAGGCAGCAGCACCTCTGCGTTGCAGTCAACTGAGCCCCTCGTACACCAGATGGCAGCTGTTGGCCCAACCGTTTGGCTCACTAGCAGCACCTCACCAAACCCCAACTGTTAAAGGTGATTTGTGGCAGCCTTGCATGGACCCAGAAAACCCCTCAGGGAAATAGTGGTGGAAGCAAGTCTTACCCTTTTCTCTCCATATACAAGTCTCCTACAGACATAGGCAAGAAGAGGGCTGCAGGACAGATTTCAATACATTTATTGAAAAGACTGCAATCTACGATAACATGTATGAGCTGCAATGATTAGGATAATGAGGAGTAGCAAAATTAGGATTGTGAACATCAGAGATGTGAATATAAACTACCCCAACATATCTGTAATAACATGAATACACAATTCCTACCTAAAAAGCCTAATCTCTAGCCCCTAAGTGAGAGCATGGTGATGCAAGTCACATCTGTTCATACAGTGTCCAGGAGAAGCACACCCCACCCGTGTTACCTTGGTACAAGGTCAGGCAGCCAGTCTCCAGATCAGGATCCGTGGAGACACAAAGGCTGAGGTCAGTCAAAAAACCGGCATGCAGCATACATGGAAATTCTGGCTGGAACCGCTTCTAAAGCCCTTTACACACAAGATGTTTTTTTAGGGAGCATGTTTCTGTTCATGCACAGAAGCCTGACGCGGATATGTACCTAAGCACTGGACTGTTCATGCAGGCTTGGGTCTGGTAATATAAAATATTATTCTGTTCTTGTGATTCCGAGGAAAAGAACATGATGCAGAGTATGTCATCCATAGCACTGCTATGAACACTTTAGTAGAATAGCAGCTGATATTGTACATAGAACAATACCACTAAAAGTTTAAGAAAAATAAACTGAATGAAACAACAGAGCATAATAACTTGGTATAAGGGCACAGGCCTCAAGCCTAGGTTAAGCTATTACTGTGCCCAGGTAACTAACTAAAATGAACCCATAACAAACCACCTCTCACTTCAAAGGCAAATTGTTCTTTACATGCCCATTTTGCAGAATTTTGTTGCACAGATAACTTCGAGTCCTCTTTACCGCCTTCATGGTGTGGATACAGCAGTGCCCTAGTAAATCGCAAGAATTTGGCAACAGTTCAACAGCCACGGATGTAAAAGACTTAAATGGGTTCACATTTTAAAGATTTAGGCCCATATTTATACTTTTTTAGCGCCGCATTTGTGTCATTTGTTGATGCAAAAGTGGCGCAAACATACAAAATATAATTATATTTTGTAAATTTGCACCGCCTTTGCATCAAAACATGACGCAAATGCGTCGCTAAAAAAGTATAAATATGGGCCTTAATTTGAAATAATTTGTGGCTTCAATGACTTTGGTTATTTTTTTTTAATTAAATAACATAAAAAATTATTGCTATAAGTGTAAAACCCCATACAATGCAAGAAGCTCACAGGTACAAACAAATGTAACAAGCATTTACAATGCAACGGTTCTCGCGTTTGCTCATGTTAGAGCTGATCGCGTTGTAAACTCCTAACCCGACTTTTCACCTATCGGGCAAAAGTGCATTTATGTACATAACCCGAAAAAGTGAAATTAACTATGCAAAGCGCTCCACTTCTGCCAAGCGAGATCGCGCTCGTAAATTAGAGAAAAAAAGTCCACGAGCCCGATGGAAAACAGCGAGCCTCGCATGTTTTCTGTACTTGGTCACTGCGCTCGAGCAGGGCTAGCCACCGGAAAAGGCATGACATATGCGTGCCTTCGACTAATGAAAGCAAGCAGATTTTATTAGGCAAGTCCACGAACCAATAAAAAACACTGACGTGAAGTTGACAGGGTCCGAGACCTTTTATAAGTACAAAAGCGGCTCGCTGCGATACGCATGCACGAGCGCTTGCAACGCAGGCTCGACCCTAAAAATGTCGCAAATGTTTAGTTTGTTTTCATTATTTTGTGTCCTATATAAAGAAATATATATAAATTGTAACAATATATATGTTCAGAATCAGAAGCTGGTGTTTGAGACTGTAGGGCACCATGCCAACCCGGGCAGTGATATAAAAAAGCTGCAAATGATTTAGTGTATAGTTTTAGTATTGCACCTATTACAAGATGCAGACAGCCATAGAACGAGCAGATTTTATGATGAATTTCAACTCCAGCTATTTGTCTTTGTTATAATGGTGCTGTTGTTCAACGGAAATTATCATACAACTGATGTAAAAGCTTCTACACCAATCTAAATGTGGTGCGATTCTTGGTGACTGCAACATTTTATGAAAGACCATGTAAAAAAAGTCAGAACATTTACAAGACAGAGAGAACCATCGAATACCAAACAGATTCTTCTGCCAAATGTAGAGCTGGCCACATTCATTCACTGTGTGTCACTAATCACCAGTAAAGACACTTTACAATATGTCTTTCTGAAGCAAGGTACTGCAATAGAGTTCAGAGTCCATACATTACTTTTCCCTCCATCTTTGTGAATATGCATCCTGAATAACATTAAAAATTGTAAACATGACTATCCTCTGGGAGAGCCGTGAAAATTAAAAATGTCTCTACCATCTGTAAGATAACATTGAACATTGATTCTAAATGTGTATTATTCTGTGTGTCATTCTGTTAGAGATGGCTAAAAAAAGATATATATAGTTCTCCTTTGTGGCAAGAAACTGCCAAAGTTGTGATGTGACTCTCTTCTAAGGGAAAGCCTTTAAATATTGTACATTGTGTCCCCTATGCTGGAGATGTTTTAAATATATGCTTCCATTTTGTAGTAGAAAAGTATTTCTTAGTCTGCTTAGGTTAGTGAAACTTAGTCAGCATTTTGGCTCATATGAAATGGCTGCTCCTGCTGCCAGTGCCACCATCAATGTTAGCAATGGCTGTTGAGTATGATGTACAGGTGTCTCGTCTTAGCTGACTAGAATGTGCTGTGGTAATTTCTGAACACTGGTTTGTAGGGAAGAGCCCTTTTTGGATGTTCATGTCCCACAACTTTTTTTCCCTGGATACTCTTGGTTATGACTCTGAAAGTGCACTGGAGCCTGCTAACCAGGCACCAGCGTCAGTGCTCCCTCCCTAAATTGGTATATGTGAATTGGCACCCCCAATTGGCAAGTACTGAAACCCCTTATAAATCCCTAGTATATGGTACCAGTGGTATCAATGGCATAGGCGCTAAAGGGATCACAAGGGCCTGAAGCATGATTTGTGCCACCCTAAGTGACCCAGGTAAACTATTGACAGCAGGCCTCCCATTGCAGACTGCAAGAGCAGTGCAAACTGCCCCAACTAGACTGTGCCAACACCAAGTGTGGCACAGCTCCAGCACTGCCATTAATATATAAAAGTCACCCCTAAAGTAGGCTTCCAGAGCCCAGGAGGCATGGTGCATTATATTAAGGTTGTGGACACATAAGTGCAAGCTTATATGTCCCCATAGTGGCCTTTTCCATTGAAGGCTACTATAAGTGACTGATGGTCCATAGGATAACACGGGCTGGCACCCGGGTATCACCAAAATGGGTCATATTTGGTATCAAACAATATGCCTTATCACCCCTAACATGACTCTTGTGTCAATGGCAATGTGACATGGACCCTGAAAGCAACCTTAAAAGTTGCTCACCGAGTTACCACAGTTTTCTTGTGCTCTGGCTGCTAGCTGGCAGCTCTTGCACCAAGACAGAATTTTGACCCCCTGGGCAGAAGTGTGAACACTCCCAGCAGGTGGAAAAATTAGTTGGTCAGGAGATGTACACCCTCCAGAAGGCTAGCCACACCTCTATGGTGGGCAGCCTGGTCGGTACAGCTGAGGAACACTTCTGCAGTCTTGAAAAGTGGCAAAATAGAGGCCTCTAGGTAGAAAAGGTGCCACAACCCACTAGATGAGGTCACCCCGGGGTAGATTAGCCACTCGGGCCAGAAGCCTAGGACTGAAGAGGCTCCCTTGGCACCAGAACCTCAGAGCTGCAACAACTTGCGAAGAAAAAAAAAGAGAAGACCCACATCAATGACAACAGGAACATGTACTAATAAAAGGCATGATACCTTCAACCTGTGGCAACCTTACTGGAACAGTTTGACTGCGGCTTGTCCAAAGACTGCTTTCCCCAGCAAGAGGAAACCTTTGTGAGCCAAAGGCAAGACCAGACTCCCATGTGCTCATGGCACTAGTCCCCTGCCTACTGCAGATAAAAAGCACCTCCTGGATCTGTAGAAGTGCTGGCCATAGGGCCCTCTGAGGGATCACCCAAAGACAAGTGGTCCAGTGCATTGTAGTAAGTGTAGACCAGCTACAAGTTTCAGCTGGCTACCGTTTTCCATGGCCCTCTGCAAGAGGAGATGGCTTCTCCTTCACCTTACCACTGCCAATGCTTCTTAGTGGCCAGTCCGGTCATCACCACCTTTACTCGATTCTGCAAGCCGAGGGCACACTGCAGCACCTTCATCCAACATCAGCTGGGGCTCTGTTGTTGAGTTTTTGCATCTGCTTCCTCACCCGCACTTTCTCAGTGGTTAAACCAGCAACTGCTGCTCCTGTTCCACACCAAGGATAGCCAAACACAACTCTGCACCCAAGACGCCCTAGCTAGGTGGAGTAGTTCTGTCTGGTTTATCATGGTCCACGGGCCCACACAAGCTTAACCCCCAGTGGGCTCCCACAAACTTAACCTTCCAAGTGACCAAGTGTCACAAGTACCATTTTTCAGCACCCGCAGCTCCTGCGTTCAGCACCAAGGACAGCCAAGACACCTTTGCACCCAGGCCCTGTGAGCCAGGTAAAACTAGTCTGACTGTTGCAGCTTGGTCCACAAGTGGCCAAGTATCATCAATGATTTCTCCCATTGACTACAATGGCAAAGTTTGATAGCTTATGAATGTATTGATTCTCGTTCCACTCTAAAATCCATAACTCTGGTTATACATATCTGATTTACTTGGTTTCAGTGTCTAAAATTATATTAAATTCTGCTTTGTTTTTATAAATTGCTGCTTGATTTCTTTTAAGTCATGTCAATTACTTATTGTCCATGTTGGTACTCTAAAATGCCTTGCACGTGGTGTTGTAAAGCTTGACAGCTGTTTGCCACACTACCAGGACTGCGCTAAGGATTTATTAGTGTGAATCTGATGAACCATCTTTGGGGTATTGTGAGAGTATCACATAGTGAAGCCTAACCAGCATCACTTCCTTACACTCCACTTTCCTATGTTTTTCTACAGTACCACATGCCATGCCTTTAAGCACACAAAGAGACTCTGGTGGTGCTACACACCCATTCCGCTAACAGCTTCTTCCTCTACAAACAAAACTATCTCACATACCATTTAAGGACCTTATGTTACTAGTACAAGCCTTGACCCTATTGCTTATTGATAGCAGGAAAAAAAGTCGGGTCCCTAAATATTTCCTTGTCAACAATTTATTTCATCCTCAAAGCAACCGTAGATTGATGTTTTGTGCATTTTAGTCTGACCACGCCATATATATCATAAAGAGCTAGCCGTGATTGGCCTTTCCAGCCAAGATTGTATTTTCGACTGGGTTTGCCACATGCAATGCTCTTCACTTTAGTCATACAAAGTATTTGAAAGATAAACTAAGCATTGCAAGTGGATCACATTTCACAAGGATCTGAGAAAAACAGCACAAGAGAGCTATTTTGCTATGAGTGAAAAGGCTTTAAATTAATAATTCTACAGGTTTGTACATATATTGTGGGAATTTATTCCAGAGGATATTAGAAAGGCTCCCCATCCTCTTTCGTTGCTTCCCTAAGTTTCTGAAAATCCATGTTTTAACCTGCTTCCAGTGCTGTGTCTATGATAATCTCTATATAAGCACAAGTTGATGGCCTCTGTGTTTTTTAATCCGGTGTTTTCTGTTTATTTTTCTGTGTTGCTCAGTGTGAAGTGTTCTGGTACCCATTAGGTGAGTTCTGCGATTCAAAAGTACTTTTATTAATTAAATAAATACAATCTGATTTACTAGGAGATGGGGAAGAGCCAGCATAACTTCAGAATGGACCCCGCACATGTGCTGCTGACGGTGGATTACTTGCTAAAGAAATATGGCACTGGATCTTCCTTCTTTAAGATGTGGCTCATGACCAGCTTCATTAACGTGTCTGGTGCCTCCTCGGCGATGGGATGGCTGGAAATGCAGGAGTTGTTATGGTCGATTATGCTGCAGCAGCTGTGGTTGATCTGTGTAACTATTCCGAAAGTTCTGGCCCAAGATAGTGATTTTGATCCCGGGTTAGGTGGTGTATGGAGGCCAACAGAAGCAACTGCATGACGAATCCTGCACTCACCTAGCATCCCTTGCATTGCTCATGTGGTGGACATCTTTTGTAATGCACGTCCGCTTGGTTGCTTTTTGGTGGACTGGTAATTGTTGCGATCCCTGTGACCCTTAAAAATTGCAGGTTAGAACATGTGTGCATCAATGCACGCACTGCACAAACTTGTGGTCGGTTGTCAAGAACTTCTACGGCCTCTCATGCAGAGCATTACAATATTCACACTCTTGTTTTCTGTAAGGTGGTTGTTCACTCAGACTGCCACCTAATGGAAAAGGTGGAACTTGCAAAACTGAACATGGTCTGAAGTGTATTCGCTCTTACTAATATCTATTGCTCATCCTTTGTAGAAACACGATTAACTGCAGGGTAAACAATCAATATATGTTGAGGGGTTTCCTGGTCTGGATTCTTTGTGGCTATTAACATTGCAAGGGGTTTGAATGGTTGTGATTTGGACCTTCTTTGGTCCTACGAAATAGTAGTATTTTGCTTCGAGTGTTTGGAGGTAATCTGTTTATTGCTCTCTGCCTAAAGCGCACAACGTCTCTGCCTCTTTTGAATAGGATGTTGGGACGTGTGAAGCCTAGTCAAAATTATTTCACTCGTCTTGCTTTCTTGACTGCCATCAAAATGATGCTAGGTGTAAGTCTAAACAGAAAAAGTAATTTGAAGGTTTGCCTCCTAAATTGCTTAGCAAGTGTAACAGTCATGCGTCATTTTTTAACTCTTTGCAGAGATTTGTGGATATTTTAGGGAAATTGAAGACTTGCGGTTATACGACTACAATATGTACGATATAGTTTGCAAGCCACTTTTCCTAGTCAAGATTGCTCTCCTCCTTCTTTGTCACATTTCTCTTCCCCCCTCTTCCCGTCTTGTCCGCTTTTTAGTTTTGTGTTTGTATTTTTAGGTCTGGCAGTTTTTGCTCACCTTCTGTGATCAATAAAAACTCGAGGTCTGAAAATTACTTCTGAGATAGGGGTTTGACTTCACCATGATGTTGATTTTCTTGAAAATAGATTTTGGTTGGCCAGAAGTAGTAGGCTTCAATTTAAAATGAATACTTCTATTACACATTTTGCACTGTGTGAAAGTTTATGCTAATAAAGCAGGACTGAGTTAGATATGGTGACAAGCCACTGATCAAGACTATAGGCCTGATCTATTCATAATGAAAAAGTAATGTCAAAGGAAGTACAGTTATCTGCTGTGAAAACTATATGTTAAAGTCAATAGACCTTTATGGGCGGATTGTAATTACACTGTTGTTGTTTAAAAGCTTGCAGACTGGTATTTTGTTACAAAAAGTCTCACGTATTACCATAGTAGTCAAGTGTTTTGGTTTGAGTTACCCTCAGTGAAAAACCTCAAAAGGGTAGAATCTTTATGTCATTTTAGGAAGAGATGTGTATTGTTTTCCCAACTGTAATATGGTACACATATGTAATTTTATGAACGTTTATGCTAGTTGTCTTGTGAGAAAGCTTATACAGAATGCAGAACACGGTAGGCCAGGCTAGTTATGGTGACAAGCCAGTGATAAAGAATATGGGTGTGCATTGGTTCATGTAAGGGGCTGTAGGTCTAATCTGATTATTATGAAAATACACGATAAACCCAATAAGCCTGTCTCATTTATAATAAAAAGCATTCTAAAGGCAATATGTCTTTAAGGAGGAATAGTTATTACACTGCATTAAAGCCTGCAGACAGTTATTACATAACAGATTGTCTGTAGTACCAAGGGTTTTGGTATTTGTTTCCAGTTTTGTTTCCCCTCTGATAAACCTGGAGGTAGATGATTTATACTTTGATAGTCCTTGTTCACCTTTTAAGGAAGGGCTGAATATGTTTTACATAAGTGTATTTTTTTGTTTGTTTACCATGTATGCCAGTATTGCTGAGGGTTGCCTTCAGTGGTGGCTCCTCCACTAGGGTGGAGGAGCGTCGCTCCCTCGCCAGCAGCAACCGCTGCAAATTCTTTAACATGGAAAAGATAATAAATTATGTTTATTATCTCTGTTTATTTCCTTGTTAAAGGGCAGGGCATGTGGGGTGACGAGCAGTGAGGGGAGTGCACTGTGCACTCCCCTTACTGCGCATGTATGTTTGGCTGGCCATTTCGGGTCGGCCAAACACACATGTGCAGTAGGCTCTCTCCAGCCCGGCAATACAGTTGCCGGGCTGGGGAGAGCCTGCACAGGCTCCCAGTCTGTCTGGGAATGCCCCTAGCTGGGCGTTCCCAGCCACTCCTGGTGCTGTATTGAGCAGCGTCAAGATTGGATGCAGGGCGGGCTGAGAGCCTGTGCCTGCCTGCAGCTACAGAGGAGAGGAGCAGAGGTAAGTTTAATTTTATTTAAAAAAGGTTTTTAATGACACCCCGATGCCTCCCCCTTGAGCCGGTCCCTGTGGCCCCCGTGGGCTGCGACTGGTTGCCTTGTGGGAACGCCTTTGCAAACATCAGTGGTTTTGGTGACAAGCCACTGCGAAAGGCTTTGAGCCTAACTGGTCCTTTGTGGATAATTATGTCAGATGTCATAGTAAATTTGTGTGTCATGAACAGTTATAACAAAGTTGGTAGGTCTGACCACTTTAAAGTTAAATGCATTTAATCAACACAATAAGTATTTAACTGATACTATGTTATGCAGAATCACAAAGATTACCATAGTAGGCAAAGGTTGTTATGTTGTTGTAGGAAAGTACTCTCTTTTTGGCATGTTACCCCAATTTCTGCCTGATGTCAGTGTCTTTGACTGTGTCACTGGAGTCCTGCTAACTAGGACCCCAGTGCTTATGCTCTCTTGCCTCTCAAATTTGTCACTACATACTGGTAACCCAGTATTTCATCCCAAATTGGCATAGAGGTGCACCCTTATACGTCCCTAATTAATGGTATTTAGGTACCCACGGCATTGGGGTTCAAGAGGATCCCTATGAGCTGCAGCATTACTTTTGTCACCCATAGGGAGCCCATGCAAAGGCTCCTGCAGGACTGCCATTGTAGCATGGGTAAAATGGTGCATGCATTTACAGCCATTTTCACTGCACCGGGTCACTAATAAGTCACCTATATGTAAGGCCTTCCCACCCTGAAGGCTAGGTGCAAAGTACCTGTTTGTGAGGGCACCCCTTCACAAGCAGAGGTGTCCCCACATCATCCAGGACCATTTTCCCAGACTTCGTGAGTACGGGGATGCCATTTTGCACATGCACTGTACACAGATCAGTACCTATGTCCAGTTTCACAATGGTAACTCTGAATATGGCCATGTAAGGTATCTAACACCTGGGAATTGTACCCCAATACTGATTCTAGTATTGGTTTTACAATGCCATGCACTTTGGGGGCTCCACAGTGGACACCCAATACTGCCATACCATCCTTCTGAGGTTTTCCAACCAGCCCCTTTTGCTGCCACCTCACAGACAGGGTTCTGCCCTACTGTTGCTTGAGCAGCTCAAGCCCAGGAAGGCAGAACAAAGCATTTCCTTTGGGAGAGGGGTGTCACACCCTCTCACTTTGGAAATCGGTGTTACAGGTATGGGAGGGGTAGCCTCTCAGAGCCTCTGGAAATACTTTGAAGGGCACAGATGGTGCCCTCCTTGCATAATCCAGTCCACATTGGTTCAGGGACCCCCGGTCCCTGCTCTGGTGCTAAACTGGACAAATGAGAGGGGAGAGACCACTCCCCTGTCCATCACCACCCCAGGGGTGGTGCCCAGAGCTCCTCCAGAGTGTCCCTGGGTTTTGCCATCTTGGATTCCAAGGTGGTAGGGCACTCTGGGTGCATCTGAGTGGCCAGTGCCAGCGGGTAAGTGCTTACCTATGTAGCTCACCAATCCCCCTATCAGGGCTATTTAGGGTCTCTCCTCTGTGTGTTTCCCCAGATTCAGATTGCAAGAATCCAGCAGGAATCCTCTGCATCCTTTACTTCATCTTCTACTGACGAAACTGCATCTGGAACCTCCAGGAACTCCACAAACTGCAACAAAGAAGCAAGGACGACTTCTGCAACATTGCATCTTCAGCTCCTGCCAGCAACTGCAACTGTTTTCAGGTCATGCATCCTCCGAGGACTGCCTGTCTTCAGCCTGCACCAGAAGAAGAGAAAAAATCTCCCTTGAAGTGAAGGAGTCACTTATCTGCTTCAGCAGGCACCCCTCTGCAGCGACGACCGGTGGCATGGGTCCCCTCTCCTGAAGAAGTGCGTGGATTCACCAACACACGTGGTGGACTGAAGTGGTCCCAATGGTCCTAAGGTCCAGCTTTGGTGGAGGTAAGAACTTGCCTCCCCATGCAAGACAGTACCCCCTTGCACTGTGTGATTTGCAGTTGCCAAGGCTTGTGTGTGATCTTCCACAAAGTTCTTCATGCACAGCACAGCTTAGGCCCCCAGCACTCCATTCTGCAACGCACAGCTTCCTGAGTGGTTCTCCGGTGGCGTGGGATCCCTTTGTGTCATGCTATGTGGGCCTCGATTTGGACCTTCTTTGTCCCCATGCTGTGGGACTCCTGTGCACACTGCCTGGTCTTCTGAGGACTCTCTGAGTTGCTGAGAGCCCCCTCTGCCTCCTCCTCCTGTGTAGAGGCCACCAGGTCCCTCCTGGTCCCAGGCAGCGCCATTTTCTGCTAACTGCTAGCTTTGTGTGTGCCCAGACTTGTTGGCGGAATCCAGCAACGCAAACCAGACTGCAATCTTTCTTCTGGCGTGGGACATCATCTGCACCAACCAGGAACCCTCATCCGTCTTCTTGGGTTCAGTACTGACTGTTCTTCTTCATTGATGGTTCTTCTCTTGCACCTTTATCCAGGTTAGCAGGGGCTCCTCTTTTCCCTGGACTCTTCAGTGCTTCTTGGACTTAGTCCCCTTCTTCCGCAGGTCTTCAGGTCCAGGAATCCATTGTTGGTGTCTTGCAGTCTCTTCTGGTTCTTGCATTATCTTCTATCACAACTTTGTGTGTGTTCTAGTAAACTTACTGTGATGTACTCCTGTTTTCCTGGGCTCTGGGGTGGGTTCTATTACTTACCTTTGGTGGTTTCTTACACTCCCAGCGCTCCGCTACACACTACACTTGCCTAGGTGGGAAACTGACTTTCACATTCCCCTATTTCAGTATATGGTTTGTGTTCCCCCTAGGTCTTTTGCAACCTATTTGTTTTCTAACTGTTTTTACAGCTATTTCTGCATTGTAGTGCATATACTATAAATATAACATACCTCCTAAGGGAGTATAGTCTAAAAGGTATGTTTGGCATTGTGTCACTAAAAATAAAGTACCCTCATTTTTGTAACACTGAGTATTTTCTTTCATGTGTTTGAGTACTGTGTGACTACAGTGGTATTGCAAGAGCTCTGCATGTCTCCTAGATAAGCCTTGGCTGCTCCGCTACAGCTACCCCTAGACAGCCTGGCTTCTAGACACTGACTGCATTTCACTAATAAGGGATAACTAGACCTGGTATAAGGTGTACCTTTGGTACTCAATACAAACCAGGCCAGCCTCCTACAGTTGTTTACCCCCTCTGTAAAACATCTGGTGTTTGAAAATGTGTTTTCTGATAAGTGCTGTTTGGCCCTTATCAGAGGGATTACGCATATTGTTTTGTTAACTGTTATGTTTATTTTAGGGCTGTGTGCTTGATAGTTGCTAGAATATGTGTAGTACGGGGGACTGAGTTAGTTTTGGTAACAAGTCAATGAAAAAGGTCAGAAGCCTGATTGGTTCATTTGTAATAATTATGCCGGATGCCATATGTCTAATCTGTTTATTATTAAAAATAATACGTCAAAAGCAGGAGAACTGATTTACTTATTGTTAAGTTCACATGCTAAAGCCGATAAGTCTTTTAAAAAAGATTAATTATTATTACACTATGTTAAAGATGGTAGAAAGGTATTCCATTACATGAATTATTATAGTTTACTAGAATAGGTAATTGATCTGGTGTTGGTTACCTCTCTGACAAATCCCTTTGGGTAGACGATTTGCACTGTGAGAATCCTTCAGAAGCCCTCTTAGGAGGAGATATATATTGTTTTCCCAACTGTAATTTTTGCATATTTATAATTTTATTACTTTGATGATTACTTTGCAGGAAAGTGTATGCTCATTATAGTAGGCATGAGTTGATTACGCTGCTGAGCCAATGATAAAGGTTATATACAGTATATATAGGCTTGATTGATTCATCAGGAAATGTTATGACAGATGCCATAGGTAGGATCTGTTTGTGACAAATTGTAAGAAAACAAGTAGGCCTGTCTTATTTGCCATGGCAATCATTGGTCACCACATTGGCCTTTACAGGTGGAGTGTTATTCCATTGTATCAATGCCTGTTGGCAGACATTTTGTTACATGAAATTGCACAAATCATTGTAGGAAGCAAGGATTTTGGCAGTGGCGGCTGGTGACATTTCAAAGTGGTGAGGCGTAAAAGTTGGGTATAACTTTTAAGTAGCAAGGAAAGCAAGTATGATTAATAGAGAAACATGGGATTTGTGAGGGGGGTTTCATCCCGAGAAAAAATTGAAAAAAGATTGGCAAATGGTGCATTTTAAAGCAAATTAATTTAGTGAGAAACCTATTGGGGAACCTATTGTCTTGAAATATTAAACACATTAAAACTGTACCATATTTTACTGCTTTCATAGTTTAAATAGTTACTGTAATGTGCAAATTGTACAGAGTGAAAATATCAGACTGTTTAAAGTGTGTGCTTGCCCTATGTTTTACACTGCATGCAGCATAGACTTTGGATTTCGGGAAGCCCCCACAGCAGCTGCCTGCAATCAGTCATATAGAATTATGTGTAGACAGGTCTTAGGGTGGGTTGACAAATGTGGGGCTCTCTAAAAGGGAAAATGTAAAATACATTTCTGTGATTCCCACAGTGTGCCACCAAACTGGTATTTTTTTTTTTCTCTGAGATGTTACTGCATCCAGATATATAACACAAGAACTGGCATACACCTAAAACCTGCAAGTATAATTGGCTTTGTCAATGGTTCTTATCTGTTTAAGACAAATGAGTAACAAAAATAATTTGTTATAAACAATTAACATTGGAAATGTTTCAATTCTGAAATTGTAAGACTGTAAATTAAATAGTACTGAGGCCTGTGGAAGATATATTGGTGTGATTTATGTTAGATATGTGTGCACTGTTTTCTGCACATCTCATCTATCTGTACATCTTCAGCCTCATCTCTTTCATCTTCAGCACTCTCATTTCACTCTCCCCCGAATGCACTTCCTCACTTCTCCCTCACTTCCCCACCCCCAAACATACACTGCACTCACTTACATTTAAGCACTTGATTTTCTTGTACTTTTACACTGTAAATATGTTGACATCTGTGTACCCCCTTCACACACATTTACAGAATTTCAATTGCAACTGGAATAAATGGCTATTGTTGTGTGTGCTCTGCAAAGATGCCAACCCACTGACAGGCACTTTGCCTTGCCTTCATTCAATGGAACTAAGCTACACCTGACTCAAGTGCCCCAATTATGGCAAAGCTAGTCTTGGGTGCTTGTGTTCTTTTTTAGAGAGGATCTGGCTGGGCTGTTTGGGCTTGACTGTTCGTACTAGAGCAGTGGTCAGGCTGATTTTCATGTGGCTGTTTTTTTGTCTTCCGTGGCATAGTAGGCAAAATAACAATGGGTTGAAATGCTACCCTGAGTTTTTGCCAGTGGTTAGACTTATTGCAAGTATCCTTCCATCCCCTTTTGTGTGTTTCTTATAATTAAAAAGACATAAAAACTTTAGAATGTTTGGGTCAGCCCTCTTCCGTCTGTTCGAGTGTCATTTACATTCTGCTTCTACCCATTATGGAATACTGTGTGTGGCAATGGGTTAGCTATTTCTGCCATTATACCCATTACCCTGTGAGCAACAGCATTATGCCTGATCACATGCACACATTCACCTAAAACTGATTGTGAGTCAATGCCTGGTCTGGTGGACAGTCCTTTAGTTTATCATTTTTGCCTCTTATAAGTCACTTTCATTTCTTTCCTTCTTCCTTCCTTTTTCCTACAGCATCCTGCAGCTCCCAATTCAGCTTATATTTTGTTTTTTCTACTTGTATTCTTTTTTTTTATCTGTTATTTGTTTTTGAAGCTTGTGTTTCTGTTTTATTGTGGATAGGCAATGATGTGCATGCAAAAATGAGTCAGTAGATGGATGAATGGATGTATGAGTGCAAGGGTGGTAGACAGAGTGCCTGTAGGATGACTTAGTTGTAGCCTAAATTCATCAGTGACCGAAGAGGCAACTTTAGTTAAAAGCCGGATAGATTATTGAGAAAAGAGTTGGAAACATTCTTTACTTTAAATAAAAGCATGGTGAATTAGTCTATAGGCCACTTCAGCTTTGTGCTCCTGGACAAAGCTTCTTCACTGTGAGATGTGTTTGATTTTATAAGTGTACTTCACAAATGTTCTTCGTTATTAATAGTAGCAGATCATTAAAGACCTAGGAGTTATAACAGCATGAGCAAAGGAAATTATTTAGTTTTACACTTAACCTCACAGACCAAAATAGACTAGAAAAGGGAAAAACAGGGCCTTTAGCAATGATGATCAGAGTAAATGGATCCAGGTAAGTGAAAGATTACGACACAAAGGAAACAGGGCTTCCTGTGGAGTGAAAAGCAGTCGTGTCAAAAAATGCTCAAACCAGCCTGAGCCCTTTGAGGCCTCATGAAATCTCTAGCTTCCACCCACCAATTCTCTCTTTCTCCCTCTCTCCTCTCTGATGACTTTCTCTCTATCTTCCTTCCCTCACTTTCTGTCTCTCTTGAAGACTCCCAGGGGCTGCTGCAATTAATCTCATGGAGCTTGGGAAAATGACAGAGCCACCTTCATCACCAGGGACTTTCAAACAAGTCTCCAAGGGTTCCCAGTCCAGTGGGGAAATGGCCAGTAGAAAAGAAGGCCTGTCCAGTCCTGACGTGAAAGCTTTTTAGCAAAGAGAGTCACATACAGGGTGATCAGATGCAAAACAACACTGACACAGAGCATGTTGTATCAAGTTTTAGAAGTTTTAGATTGCTCCATTTGAAAGAAGAAAAAAAATTGGATGATCTAAAACTGAACACAGATTTCCTACATGCTTTCCCATCCATATCTCAGTCAGTGAGTAAGTGAAACTGATCAGTGAGTAACTTGAACTGCATGGTTTCAGCCAAAGCACACAGAGAAGATCCGTTCTAGAAATTGG
This sequence comes from Pleurodeles waltl, assembly GCF_031143425.1. Lineage (NCBI taxonomy): Eukaryota > Metazoa > Chordata > Amphibia > Caudata > Salamandridae > Pleurodeles > Pleurodeles waltl. The sequence goes on from NC_090440.1 coordinate 1,040,989,740, forward strand.
GTCTCTAGTGGGTAGAGATATGCACCCAACCCCCACCCCTTGGAAGTAGGGACCACAATCCTAGTCAGGGTAAATCACAACACACCCTAAATTATCCTGTGTTCACCCTCTAGTAGCTTGGTACAGAGCATTCAGGCTTAACTTAAGAGGCAGTGAGTGTTTGTGCAACACAAGTGGTAACACAGTGAAGGCACCACCAAAAAACACTCAGCACTAGGTTAGAAGAATAAAGTATATTTTTATGAACAAAACATGACCAAAACAACAAAAATCCAGTAAGAAGAAGTCGAGATATGTTTTTTTAAAATAATACATTAAATTGTAGCTCTTAAAAGCAGACAACGCAAACCGGGGCTATCTGGTTGCACTACACCGGGCTGAAGTCAAAAGTTCAGGCTGTCCATGAAGGAGCATAGGCTGGCTACATGACCCATGCAGGGCCCACTGTGCAAGAGTACCATGGTCCTTCAGATGCGTTGGTTCTGAATGGTGCAAAAATGTAGATGGGTTAGTTCTGAGTCCGTGCTGAAGAAGCAATGAAGTGATGCATCGGGCTTAGTCCAGAAGATGAAGGTGATGTGTCAGTCCAGGGCCATGAAGAGGGAGCGATGCGTCATGCAGTCAGCAAAGTGTTCCTCTGATTCTTGCAGCAGAGGTGCACTGTTGTAGGCAGCGATGTAGTGTCCTTGATGCTGCTAGCAAGGCAATGTAGTAGTGAAACATCGACGACAAAGGCAATGCACCAGTTCCGATCGGCACAACAAGGTTGATGCATGGTTCTGTGCAGGAGGAGCCAGAAAATCCCACCTCAAATGGTCCAGGACTGGGTTGGCACCTCTTGGAAGAGCCGAACTCACAGTTGGCAGAGTCCACAGGCTGTAGCAGGATTGTTGGAAGTCTTTTATGTCCCTAAGACTTCAGAAAACAGGAGGCAACCCAGCAAGCCCTTGAAGTCACTCTGGATTCAGGTGATGCAGATCTAGTCCTTCTCACCCTGGCAAGGGAACAGCAGGCAGCAGGGCATCTCAGCAATGCAAGAGTCCAGTGAGGCAGGGATCTGGCAGAATAGCAGTACTTTAAGCAGCACAACAGTCTTTCTTCCTGGCAGTGAATTCACAGGTCCAGCAGTGTACTGAAGGGGGATTTCAAGGAAGAGTCTTTGAAATACACAGAGTTCCTTTCTTCCCAGCCCTGCCTCCAGAGTATCAGTAGGGGGTAGTCAGCCTGTTAGAATCCATTTTGAATTGCTTCGTTTCTTTTACACGTGTAAGTTTGAGCTTTTGTTGTCTCTGAACGCACTGTCTATCACATATGCTATCTTATGTATATTTGTTTAGGTAAAATAAGCCTGATTCCACGCCATAGGTTTGCAGCTGGTTTCTTTCCCTAACTGGGGCACTGTACTCATTATAATTGTGTGTTCAAATAACTAACTGACCTCGGCTGTGGTATTTTGGGGAGGGAAAGGCTGATATCTATACCTTTGAACCACGTAATCCTTTGAAGGGTCTCAAGAATGTGGGGAGTCAGGCAGCTGCAGAAGGGAGGCAAGGACAAAGCTGGGAATGGAACCAGTGTGTGGAAACTGATTAACTCCTTAAAATATCTGTATGACGTATATCATTATTTACACATTTTATGTATCCTTTGATGTATGAGTATAAATATCACTGTTAAACGCTTTATGCTAGCACACTTTACTTCGGGCCTGGGATGCCAGTGGTAAACCTGTCCTCTTTGCTGCAGCAAAAATAAACAGACCTTTGGTCATTGATTTTTCACTCCGGCTCTCCGTGTCAAAAACTCCTTTGTAAATGCATTTGTAAGTATCTGCAAATATGTGCATTTGACAATTTGGCGCCCGAACAGGGACCTTCCAGTGGATATCTTCAGTGGCTCTGTCAAGAGACGTGCTGCCAGTGGGGGGACGCCGTTCCGGAGGTGTAGATTCCAGGGGCCCCTGCACAAAGACTTAGTTTCAAAGCAGCTGCATCTTATCCACCGGACAGGCCTCTCCCCGCATGATGTCCCAGCGAAGTCCCTGAAACATCGGTGTTTATCTTGACTGATTAGTCTGACACGGGCGGCCGGAGAGAAATCCAGGAAAAAGCAGATAGTCAGGTAAGACTGTTCCTCGCTGGCTATTTGTCTGCTTTAACTTGCATTTGAGAGAATAATTGTTTTTGGATAACTTATCATTTTTGGGAATGATTAGTTCTTGGTAAATTTGCATTTGTACAAGGTACCATTTGACAATTTGTATTACACGTGTGTTTCTTGTTTGAGTAATTTGCCCAGGCCTGGAGCAATTTGTAAGTTGGTAAATATTTGAAAAAAGGTTTTTTTTTTTTTTCTCTTCTTCGGTGCACATTTGAAAAAGGTTTTCTTTGGTGCACATTTGAACAAGGGTTTCTTTGGTGCATGTTACATTTTAAAGTTTGGTGTGTGTTGTCTTTTGAAAATTTAAAAGGTTAGATATGGGAAATAAGAAATGTTGGCAAGGGTTATGTCTTTGTTTTCGCCGAAATCATGTGCCACGTTTAGATAAAAAGCAACCGATCCCAAAAGAGGGAACACCAGGGTGGGACATGTTAAAGGATTATGGTTTAGAGAATAATTTGTATAATAGCATATGGCGCAGATATACTAGACATTGTCCTGACCTCCAGTGGCCAGAGGATGGGTCTTTTGATTTAAAAAAACTAACCTACCTACAGGAATGTTTGTTTCATAAAAAGGCTAGACAACATATGTTTGAGGTATACAGAAAATGGGAAATGGAGGCCAATAAAAGAAAAATTAAATCAGATAAACTGATAGAGAGGGAAAATAGGAGAACCATCATGCAAAAGGCCGCCCTTTATCACCAGTCCCAAATCCAGAAAGGGATTGAATCTGGAAATAGAGTCCATAGGGCTCAGGTAGAGGGAAGTTATGTATCAAAGCCAACAGAAACCAAACATGCATTAGAGGAAGATGAGGTAATGCTACAGCTATTAGATAATAGCCCTACTGCACCTCCACCTTACACACCCCCTGCAGTAGCCCAACCTATCATGGGGGCACAGCAACAGCAGCAAGGACACAATTTGGGAAATCCAGGTGCACCACTACAGCAGCATGTGCCACAACCACCACAGCCTCTAGCCCAAGCTACCCCAATAGCCCAAGTCCTAATCCCTCCACCACCTGCCCCACCACTACCAGCCAGCACTGCAAGGTTACAAATAATGTTCCCTGCCCCTAATACCCCAAATGAACAACGCCGACAGTGCACAGCCATACACTCACTTTCACCCATATGGAGCACACCTATTAAGTCGATTTCGCCCCCTAGTACTCGCTCCACTATTGGGGATAGGGAAAAACGGGTTATCAAGAATCAGTCAGAGAACTGGATGTCACATCCTATTTACACCCACACCGATATTATGGACACAATACAACAGATGTCACATTTTGGACAGCAATTAGCACTGCTGTATATGATTGAAAAATTGGAGAGGGATTGGAAGTCTTGTATTACAGATTCTACCCCTCTCCCTTATGAACAAGAATTAAACCAATTATGGCGGGACAGTCTGGCTTGTATTCTTGATAGTAACAGCATAAATGAGGGAGTACGCATTTGTGTCATAGCCAGGGAAGATGTTCTAAATAGATATGACAAGGGGTACCCAATGAGGGAAGTGCACCCTGATATGCCCACTGCAGCTGCAGTTGCAGCAGCAGCTGCCGCCGGACAACCAGCTCCCGGGCCGGTGGCCCAATTTGTCCATATACCATGGAAAAGGGAGGAGGTAATGGCTATAAAGAAAGACTTGCCAGACCCTCGAAAGAATCCAGCTGGATTCTATCGGGACCTTAGAATTGCCATTTCCACCACAACCATGACACTCAAAGACATTGACTATTTTTTTGGTGTTTTATTGGGTCCTGAAGTTTGGCATAAAATTAGAAGAGTAGATGATGCACCTACTTTGGGAAATACATGGGGGGGTTTAGAAGCACGAGAAGCACAAAGGGCACCAGCAACCCTGCCGCATCAGGATATTTTAGATTTACCTAACCGGATATTGACTAAGTTAGAAACTGTTATACCTCTTCAGACTGTGGATTGGGGAAAACTTGCCACTTATAAACAGAAAATAGGTGAAGATGTCCCAGATTATTTTACTAGAATTGAACAAGCTTTCATAGATTTTAGCGGTCAAGACCTCGCCACCGTAACAGGTGTCACACTATTTGTAGAACGCTTTGTTAATGGCCTTCTACCTGAAATATCACAAAAATTAAAAGCAACAGAGAGTTCGTGGATGACGAAGGGACAGGCAGAGATTTTGCAGATGGCGCAATACTATGAGAGCAGGTACAAGGAAGAATTAGAAAAGAATGAGAAGTCAGTAAAAGAATTGAAGAAAAAGGTATTATTACAGCAGGCATACCCTCAGCGGGATACAACCCCTCAGCAAAGGGGTGGCCCACCAAGGGGACGGGGAAGGGGTCGAGGCCGAGGTGCATCTGCACCACCCCAAGACCGCCGATTAAATATCAACCAATGTGCCTACTGTAAGCAGGATGGACATTGGCGTGATACTTGCCCATTACTGGAAGGAAGACAAAGTATGTCACTTCATAGAGGGAACGCGGCAGGTAATGCACGAGGACGAGGAAGAGGTAGAACTGATCAGAATTCGCAGAATGAGAATCAGGTCCCGCGTAACACTAATATTTTTGACAATGCATTTGAACGACAATATTATGCTGATGATTTCTTTTCTGAATCCTACAATTATTAGGACAGCCACAGACAGGGCCAGGGGCGAGTAAGTATTCCTGTAGATCAAAATGGTCCCTACATTGATGTAAAAATCGAAGGAGAGGGCCATAAGTTTCTTCTAGATACTGGTGCCACCAGAACATCTATTGCACATTCTGCAGTCCCCGGGGCTCCCCTGTCTGGGCTTCATACCACATCCATTGGGATTTCTGGAATCCCCGTGGTGAGCCCCATCTCAACACCTATGAGAGTAACTGTAGGCCCATTTACAGTACACACGCCACTCTCTTTAACATCAGGTTGCAATGAAAACTTGTTTGCATTAGATTTGTTAAAGAAATTAAATGCAGTTATTCACTGTTCAATGGATGGTGTCTATGTAACTATGGATAGTGTTTCCCCAACTCGGTGCATGTTTTCACAGGAATACGACTTACCCCCAGAGCTAAAGGAAATAGACCCTCGCTTATGGGCCAAAGGCAAGAATGATGTAGGCATTATGGATATCGACCCTATTGTAATAAAAATCAAACCAGGTGCCCGGTTACCTCGTGTTCCTCAATACAAATTACCTAAATCAAGCGAAAAAGGGCTCAAGGCAGTCATATCTGATCTTGTGCATGCAGGTGTCATAAAGGAAATAGTGAGCAGCCCATGTAACAGTCCAATCCTTCCTGTTGTAAAGAAACGAAATGATGCTAATAGATTAGATGGTGAGCAATCATTTACTGATAACACAGTATATCGATTAGTTATTGATCTCCGAGAAATTAATAAAATAGTAATTCCCCAGTTTCCCGTGGTCCCAGACATGAATAGTCTTTTCACCATGGTTCCACCCTCTGCGTGTTTTTTCACCGTAATCGATTTGAAGAATGCGTTCTTTAGCATTCCAATTGCCGAAGAATCTCAATATTTGTTTAGCTTCGCGATTTTTGGTAGATCATTCGCGATGACAAGAATTCCACAGGGATTTGTTGAGTCCCCGAGCATATATAGTCAATGTCTTAAACGTCAATTAGACCAATTCAATCCACCTTCAGGCTCTGCATTGTTGCAGTACATTGATGATATTTTAATTGCCTCAGATTCCATGACACAATGTAAGACTGATACTGTTGCATTATTACATCATTTAGCACCTCTGGGCCATAAGGTGTCCCTTCCAAAATTGCAGTATTGTAGAGAGGAGGTCACCTATCTAGGACACCTCCTCTCTAAGGAGGGAAGGAGATTACATCCAGACAGAATTAAATTGGTTCATACAATGACTGCACCACGCACCCCTTCTGAAGTCCGAGCATTTTTGGGATTTACATCCTTTTGCAGACAGTGGATTCCAAATTTTTCACTTATAGCAAAACCATTGACTGCTCTGACACTTTCAGATGTGCCCTCTCCTGTACCTTGGACTGACAAATGTGAGGAGGCTTTTCAAGAATTAAAAAAGGCGATGTGCTCTGCTCCTGTATTGGGTAATCCGGATTACAGCAAACCATTTGTTTTATTTGTGCATGAAAAGCATGGCTGTACATTGTCTGTTTTGACACAGGACCAAGGTGGGAGACAACGCCCTTGTGCATACTTCTCTTCCACCTTGGACACTGTGGCGCAAGCTTTGCCTACTTGTCTTAGAGGAGTGGCTTCTGCAGCAGCTGCGGTGAAACAAAGTGAAGGGTTTGTTGGTGGCAATCCGCTCACTGTGATGGTTCCTCATGCCGTTGATATTTTGTTAAACAAGACACAGACGCAGCACCTCACCAGTGCTCGTCTAACGGGTTACGAATTAACATTGTTCAGTCCAAATATTACTTTGAAGCGGTGCAATGTCTTGAACCCAGCTACGTTACTACCCCTCCCTCAGGACAATGTGGAATTTGATCATAATTGCATTTTTGCCACTGAGGAAGAAACCAAGGGACGGGTAGACTTAACAGACACTCCCCTATCTGACCCACAGGGAGAGCTGTTTGTAGATGGGTCTTGCTTCAAGTTACCAGATGGTACGACCACTGCAGCCTATGCCGTCACCACAGTCAAAACAGTGGTTGAATCTCATAGAATCTCGCAAAATTCGGCACAGGCTGCAGAATTAATTGCCCTCACCAGAGCTTGTGAAATAAGTGAACATCTTAGTGTTAACATCTACACTGATAGCCAATATGCGTTTGGAGTAGCTCATAATTTTGGGCGACTCTGGGCGAATAGAGGCTTTATCACGTCACATGGCACTACCATTCAGCATGGCAACTTGATTGTGACACTTTTGAATGCTCTCAGCCTGCCCCGTCAGGTCGCAATCATTAAGTGTAGTGCCCACAAAAAAATTACTGATGATATAGGACGAGGAAATGCTTTTGCAGATGCTACAGCGAAAGCAACAGCACGAGCACCAGTTGACAATGCATATGTTGAGAGTAGCATCAAGGGAGAACCACAGTACGAAGTATTAGAAAATACCATGCAGTGTGTGAGAGATATTCAAGCAGAAGCAACAGCAGAGGAAAGGGAACAGTGGGAGAAGAACGGTAGACTAGATAGTGAGGGTTGTTACACAGATGACACAGACAGAAGAAGATGGATGTTACCTAATTGTTATGTACACGCTATGGTTACTATGGCCCACAGTCCTGCACACATCAGTGCCCAAGGCATCAAGACAACTTTGGACCATGTTTGGAGTAATCCTCTGATATCCAAAGCTGCTAATTACCTGGTTAAAAGTTGTATGGTGTGTGCAGTGCACAATGCAGGAAAAGGGACCCCTACGCCCCCTGGCCACTTTGCCCCTCCTGATCTCCCCTTTGAAGCTATACAAATGGATTTTATCCACATGGAACCGTGTAACAAACTGAAATACGTGTTAGTGGTAGTATGCATGTTTTCAAAATGGATAGAGGCCTACCCATTAAAAGACAATGGTGCCCTCTCTACCGCCAAAATATTACTAAAAGAATATTTTCCTAGATACGCATTGCCACGATTAGTCTGGAGTGACAATGGCAGTCATTTTTCAAATGAGGTAATGGAGAAGGTCTGTACCGCCCTTAACATCAAACATCGATTTCATGCTGCAAATCACCCACAATCAGCGGGCCTTGTAGAAAGGTATAATTACACCTTGAAGAGCAAAATAGCTAAGATTTGTGCTGAGACCAACTTAAAATGGCCAGATGCTTTGCCCCTAGCATTAATGTCCATCAGGATGACTGCCAGTAGCAAGTCACGATTATCCCCCTATGAAGTTGTCATGGGGAGGTCAGCCAATATCTGGGGGGTACCACGACCAAAGAAGCTTTCTGAAGTGCAATATCCTTTGTTTGTAGATTACTGTAAACAATTGACTAAAGATTTGCGTTTGATCCACCAACAGGTCAAGGCCAGCCTACCGACTCCTCTTGAAGGCCCTGGTCACCCTTTTAAGCCAGGGGATTGGCTTATGACAAAGAATTTTCAAAGAACCAACAGTCTTCAGCCCAGGTGGCGGGGGCCAGCCCAGGTACTGCTTGCAACACAGACAGCGGTGAAAGTGGAAGGAAGGAAAAACTGGATACATGCTAGCCACTGTAAGCGTGCACCAATTCCACTACAAAGTACTCTAACAGCAGAATTACCATTGTCTCCTGATTACAGAAAAGTAGGGAGACAGGAAACACCTCCACAGGTTTCAAGTGATACTTCTGCTCCTGAGGTGACACAGCTGCCCAGTGACGAAGAGTTACTGTTTGAAGATCAACAAACTCATCGATACAACCTGCGTCCTCGCCCATCTAAATGAACAGAATTTTGAAGGTGCGTAAGGTGGTGACCCCTACGAAAAGCTACATTTACATCACCCTGATAGCTCCTAGCTTGGAACTGCAAACTGAGGTCTCTTCTGAATGGCCAAGGAATCCTTTGCTCAGCAGAATACGGCACGCCTGCCTTCGTGAAATACAGTTCCCCGCTTTCACCGCCACCGGCATTTCCGATGCCATTGATGTACCAGCATTAAAACGAGCTATCCTCAATGTTGTTACGCACACCTTGGGCGACGAGGTTGTAAATGACTGTGATGACTACATTTCCAGCATGAACACGGGTGACTAGCCTGTGCAACGACACCAGAACATTGGTCAGAACAATTGTCTCAACGAGAACACAAGCATAGTGGGATGCAGCTTGTGCAACGCTATTCAAGCAGTGGGTAAATGGAGTTAACAGTTCTGTGACTGGCGAGAAAAAAACCAAGTACCAGTTCTACGGAAGCGGCCAGCCATTAGGGTTGGTGCGGTTTGTAGTCCCAGCGGTAAAAAAAAAAAGGTGCCCTTTTTCTGTTTAATACCCAAGCACATCACTGATCTGGTTGAAAATTGCTGGCCTCCGCCCTCATTTTTGCTGAAACACTGAACGAAACTGACAAACTATACTGAAGACGAACTTTGAAGTATCGCGACTTACTCACTGGGAGTTGAGACTCACCAGGAGTTAAAACTTGAAAAGGAGAAGATAAGGGACCTAGGATCAAGCCAACATCTATTGTCCTGTATTTGAAAAAAAAAAAACTTGTTCATGGACCAACCAGTGCAGCCTAACTGCTAGAGTGGAAAGCACGGCGGTGCTGAACCCTAGTGGGTGTGAACATTGAAGGAAAATTCACTTATCTGTATCTATACGTATATGATTATTAGTATAGTGATATCAATATTTTGCATTTACATATTTGGTAATTGTGTGGGTATATTTTTGAACACGCGTAGGCGGTTGAGACGAGTAAAACGGTATCATAGAAAGGTTGTAGGACCAAGGAGGAGAGCACAATAAAATTATGAAAATATATCCATTTGGCAGGACAAATATCCCTCTAGAGAATAGGGAAAAGTGGCCTTATAACTATTTCTACAAAACAACAATGAAGTACCTAGTGACCCTTATGTTAATATGTATAATGTCCAGTGGTGTTGCATCATTGTTGCAAAATCCTACCTTACATCCATTGATAAAGGTTCATGGAAAATTAGCGGAGACATTAAGTCTCACTGACTGCTGGATTTGCCGGCACTTGTCTAGACACCCCGAGGATCCTATAGGCCTTTATGAAGTACCAGTATCACCAAGCGAATATGAAAGAGGGGAAGTGTGTCTTGTACCAAATACCACTTGGAGATGTGACCAACAAGAATATCAATGGTACCCTAGGTGTGCGGTGCTCCCTAATACTCAGGCAGAATACAAGCTCTCCCCGATGCCTGGAGAGAATGCCACACTTAAAATGTTTCCCATATGTTTTGGTACCTATTTTTATGGGCAAAACCCAGAGGCAAAATACATGGGAAAGATCCCTCCTGAACAGTGTGTTTACACTTTGTTATTTGATATAAAAACAGGGAATTGGGATCTTGAAGGAGAGGAGAAAATAGACAGAAATTGGACAGCGTTAATTAATGGGACTCATCAAAATTACACTGTAAATTATTGGAACCTGACTGTGGGAGAAAATGAGATTCTAGTAGATCCAGAAGGATTGTTATATGATCCCTCCAGAGAACAAGATAGAAATGGGAAAAATTCACCTGTAATATTGTCCCGGGTTTTCCTTGGCCCCCTCTGGACGGCTAGATGTTCATATGTTGCACCCTGGGTGTAGGAAGTTGGCTCTGTATGTGCTATTTCAAAGTAAGGAATAGCATGCACAGAGTCCAAGGGTTCCCCTTAGAGGTAAAATAGTGGTAAAAATAGATAATACTAATGCTCTATTTTGTGGTAGTGTGGTCGAGCAGTCGGCTTATCCAAGGAGTAGTGTTAAGCATTTGTTGTACATACACATAGACAATAAATGAGGTACACACACTCAGAGACAAATCCAGCCAATAGGTTTTTATATAGAAAAATATCTTTTCTTAGTTTATTTTAAGAACCACAGGTTCAAATTCTACATGTAATAGCTCATTCGAAAGGTATTGCAGGTAAGTACTTTAGGAACTTCAAATCATCAAAATTGCATGTATACTTTTCAAGTTATTCACAAATAGCTGTTTTAAAAGTGGACACTTAGTGCAATTTTCACAGTTCCTAGGGGAGGTAAGTATTTGTTAGTTTTACCAGGTAAGTAAGACACTTACAGGGTTCAGTTCTTGGTCCAAGGTAGCCCACCGTTGGGGGTTCAGAGCAACCCCAAAGTCACCACACCAGCAGCTCAGGGCCGGTCAGGTGCAGAGTTCAAAGTGGTGCCCAAAACACATAGGCTAGAATGGAGATAAGGGGGTGCCCCGGTTCCGGTCTGCTTGCAGGTAAGTACCCGCGTCTTCGGAGGGCAGACCAGGGGGGTTTTGTAGGGCACCGGGGGGGACACAAGTCCACACAGAAATTTTACCCTCAGCGGCGCGGGGGCGGCCGGGTGCAGTGTAGAAACAAGCGTCGGGTTCGCAATGTTAGTCTATGAGAGATCTCGGGATCTCTTCAGCGCTGCAGGCAGGCAAGGGGGGGGTTCCTCGGGGAAACCTCCACTTGGGCAAGGGAGAGGGACTCCTGGGGGTCACTTCTCCAGTGAAAGTCCGGTCCTTCAGGTCCTGGGGGCTGCGGGTGCAGGGTCTCTCCCAGGCGTCGGGACTTTAGGTTCAAAGAGTCGCGGTCAGGGGAAGCCTCGGGATTCCCTCTGCAGGCGGCGCTGTGGGGGCTCAGGGGGGACAGGTTTTGGTACTCACAGTATCAGAGTAGTCCTGGGGTCCCTCCTGAGGTGTTGGATCGCCACCAGCCGAGTCGGGGTCGCCGGGTGCAGTGTTGCAAGTCTCACGCTTCTTGCGGGGAGCTTGCAGGGTTCTTTAAAGTTGCTGGAAACAAAGTTGCAGCTTTTCTTGGAGCAGGTCCGCTGTCCTCGGGAGTTTCTTGTCTTTTCGAAGCAGGGGCAGTCCTCAGAGGATGTCGAGGTCGCTGGTCCCTTTGGAAGGCGTCGCTGGAGCAGGATCTTTGGAAGGCAGGAGACAGGCCGGTGAGTTTCTGGAGCCAAGGCAGTTGTCGTCTTCTGGTCTTCCGCTGCAGGGGTTTTCAGCTGGGCAGTCCTTCTTCTTGTAGTTGCAGGAATCTAATTTTCTAGGGTTCAGGGTAGCCCTTAAATACTAAATTTAAGGGCGTGTTTAGGTCTGGGGGGTTAGTAGCCAATGGCTACTAGCCCTGAGGGTGGGTACACCCTCTTTGTGCCTCCTCCCAAGGGGAGGGGGTCACAATCCTAACCCTATTGGGGGAATTCTCCATCTGCAAGATGGAGGATTTCTAAAAGTTAGAGTCACCTCAGCTCAGGACACCTTAGGGGCTGTCCTGACTGGCCAGTGACTCCTCCTTGTTTTTCTCATTATTTTCTCCGGCCTTGCCGCCAAAAGTGGGGCCTGGCCGGAGGGGGCGGGCAACTCCACTAGCTGGAGTGTCCTGCTGGGTTGGCACAAAGGAGGTGAGCCTTTGAGGCTCACCGCCAGGTGTGACAATTCCTGCCTGGGAGAGGTGTTAGCATCTCCACCCAGTGCAGGCTTTGTTACTGGCCTCAGAGTGACAAAGGCACTCTCCCCATGGGGCCAGCAACATGTCTCGGTTTGTGGCAGGCTGCTAAAACTAGTCAGCCTACACAGATAGTCGGTTAAGTTTCAGGGGGCACCTCTAAGGTGCCCTCTGTGGTGTATTTTACAATAAAATGTACACTGGCATCAGTGTGCATTTATTGTGCTGAGAAGTTTGATACCAAACTTCCCAGTTTTCAGTGTAGCCATTATGGTGCTGTGGAGTTCGTGTTTGACAGACTCCCAGACCATATACTCTTATGGCTACCCTGCACTTACAATGTCTAAGGTTTTGTTTAGACACTGTAGGGGTACCATGCTCATGCACTGGTACCCTCACCTATGGTATAGTGCACCCTGCCTTAGGGCTGTAAGGCCTGCTAGAGGGGTGTCTTACCTATACTGCATAGGCAGTGAGAGGCTGGCATGGCACCCTGAGGGGAGTGCCATGTCGACTTACTCGTTTTGTCCTCACTAGCACACACAAGCTGGTAAGCAGTGTGTCTGTGCTGAGTGAGAGGTCTCCAGGGTGGCATAAGACATGCTGCAGCCCTTAGAGACCTTCCTTGGCATCAGGGCCCTTGGTACTAGAAGTACCAGTTACAAGGGACTTATCTGGATGCCAGGGTCTGCCAATTGTGGATACAAAAGTACAGGTTAGGGAAAGAACACTGGTGCTGGGGCCTGGTTAGCAGGCCTCAGCACACTTTCAATTGTAAACATAGCATCAGCAAAGGCAAAAAGTCAGGGGGCAACCATGCCAAGGAGGCATTTCCTTACACAACCCCCCCCCAAACGAAAGAGGATGAGACTAACCTTTCCCAAGAGAGTCTTCATTTTCTAAGTGGAAGAACCTGGAAAGGCCATCTGCATTGGCATGGGCAGTCCCAGGTCTGTGTTCCACTATAAAGTCCATTCCCTGTAGGGAGATGGACCACCTCAACAGTTTAGGATTTTCACCTTTCATTTGCATCAGCCATTTGAGAGGTCTGTGGTCGGTTTGAACTAGGAAGTGAGTCCCAAAGAGGTATGGTCTCAGCTTCTTCAGGGACCAAACCACAGCAAAGGCCTCCCTCTCAATGGCACTCCAACGCTGCTCCCTGGGGAGTAACCTCCTGCTAATGAAAGCAACAGGCTGGTCAAGGCCATCATCATTTGTTTGGGACAAAACTGCCCCTATCCCATGTTCAGAGGCATCAGTCTGCACAATGAACTGCTTAGAATAATCTGGAGCTTTGAGAACTGGTGCTGAGCACATTGCCTGTTTCAGGGTGTCAAAGGCCTGTTGGCAGTCCACAGTCCAGTTCACTTTCTTGGGCATTTTCTTGGAGGTGAGCTCAGTGAGGGCTGTCACAATGGATCCATATCCCTTCACAAACCTCCTGTAGTACCCAGTCAAGCCAAGGAATGCCCTGACTTGAGTCTGGGTTTTTGGAGCTACCCAGTCCAGAATGGTCTGGATCTTGGGTTGGAGTGGCTGAACTTGGCCTCCACCTACAAGGTGGCCCAAGTAAACCACAGTTCCCTGCCCTATCTGGCATTTGGATGCCTTGATAGAGAGGCCTACAGATTGCAGAGCCTTCAAAACCTTCTTCAGGTGGACCAGGTGATCCTGCCAGGTGGAGCTAAAGACAGCAATATCATCAAGATAAGCTGTGCTAAAGGACTCCAAGCCAGCAAGGACTTGATTCACCAACCTTTGGAAGGTGGCAGGGGCATTCTTTAAACCAAAGGGCATAACAGTAAACTGATAATGCCCATCAGGTGTGGAGAATGCTGTCTTTTCTTTTGCTCCAGGTGCCATTTTTATTTGCCAGTACCCTGCTGTCAAGTCAAAGGTACTTAGAAATTTGGCAGCACCTAATTTATCAATGAGCTCATCAGCTCTTGGAATTGGATGAGCATCTGTCTTGGTGACAGAATTGAGCCCTCTGTAGTCCACACAAAACCTCATCTCTTTCTTTCCATCTGTGGTGTGAGGTTTGGGGACTAAGACCACTGGGCTAGCCCAGGGGCTGTCAGAGCGCTCAATGACTCCCAATTCCAGCATCTTGTGGACTTCCACCTTGATGCTTGCCTTAACATGGTCAGACTGTCTAAAGATTTTGTTCTTGACAGGCATGCTGTCTCCTGTGTCCACATCATGGGTACACAGGTGTGTCTGACCAGGGGTTAAGGAGAAGAGTTCAGGAAACTGTTGTAGGACTCTCCTACAATCAGCTTGCTGTTGGCCAGAGAGGGTGTCTGAGTAGATCACTCCATCTACTGTGCCATCTCTTGGGTCTGATGACAGAAGATCAGGGAGAGGTTCACTCTCTGCCTCCTGATCCTCATCTGTTACCATCAACAGATTCACATCAGCCCTGTCATGGAAGAGCTTAAGGCGGTTCACATGGATCACCCTCTTGGGGCTCCTGCTTGTGCCCAGGTCCACCAGGTAGGTGACCTGACTCTTCCTCTCTAGTACTGGGTAAGGGCCACTCCATTTGTCCTGGAGTGCCCTGGGAGCCACAGGCTCCAGAACCCAGACTTTCTGCCCTGGTTGGAACTCAACCAGTACAGCCTTTTGGTCATACCAAAACTTCTGGAGTTGTTGGCTGGCCTCAAGGTTTTTGGTTGCCTTTTCCATGTACTCTGCCATTCTAGAGCGAAGGCCAAGTACATAGTCCACTATGTCCTGTTTAGGCTCATGGAGAGGTCTCTCCCAGCCTTCTTTAACAAGGGCAAGTGGTCCCCTTACAGGATGACCAAACAGAAGTTCAAAGGGTGAGAACCCTACTCCCTTCTGTGGTACCTCCCTGTAAGCGAAAAGCAGACATGGCAGGAGGACATCCCATCTCCTTTTGAGTTTTTCTGGGAGCCCCATGATCATGCCTTTTAATGTCTTGTTGAATCTCTCAACTAAGCCATTAGTTTGTGGATGGTAAGGTGTAGTGAATTTATAAGTCACTCCACACTCATTCCACATGTGCTTTAGGTATGCTGACATGAAGTTGGTACCTCTGTCAGACACCACCTCCTTAGGGAAACCCACTCTGGTAAAGATACCAATGAGGGCCTTGGCTACTGCAGGGGCAGTAGTCGACCTAAGGGGAATAGCTTCAGGATACCTGGTAGCATGATCCACTACTACCAGGATATACATATTTCCTGAGGCTGTGGGAGGTTCCAGTGGACCAACTATGTCCACACCCACTCTTTCAAAGGGCACCCCCACCACTGGAAGTGGAATGAGGGGGGCCTTTGGATGCCCACCTGTCTTACCACTGGCTTGACAGGTGGGGCAGGAGAGGCAAAACTCCTTAACCATGTTGGACATATTGGGCCAGTAGAAGTGGTTGACTAACCTCTCCCACGTCTTGGTTTGTCCCAAATGTCCAGCAAGGGGAATGTCATGGGCCAATGTTAGGATGAACTCTCTGAACAGCTGAGGCACTACCACTCTCCTAGTGGCACCAGGTTTGGGGTCTCTGGCCTCAGTGTACAGGAGCCCATCTTCCCAATAGACCCTATGTGTTCCATTTTTCTTGCCTTTGGACTCTTCAGCAGCTTGCTGCCTAAGGCCTTCAAGAGAGGGACAGGTTTCTTGTCCCTTACACAGCTCTTCCCTTGAGGGTCCCCCTGGGCCTAAGAGCTCAACCTGATAAGGTTCAAGCTCCAAAGGCTCAGTTCCCTCAGAGGGCAGAACTTCTTCCTGAGAAGAGAGGTTCCCTTTCTTTTGCTGTGTTGCAGTTGGTTTCCCAACTGACTTTCCTGTTCTCTTGGTAGGCTGGGCCATTTTTCCAGACTCCAGCTCTACTTTTTCACCCTGTGCCTTGCACTGTGCTCTTGTTTTCACACACACCAGTTCAGGGATACCCAGCATTGCTGCATGGGTTTTTAGCTCTACCTCAGCCCATGCTGAGGACTCCAGGTCATTTCCAAGCAGACAGTCCACTGGGATATTTGAGGAGACCACCACCTGTTTCAGGCCATTGACCCCTCCCCATTCTAAAGTAACCATTGCCATGGGATGTACTTTTCTCTGATTGTCAGCGTTGGTGACTGTGTAAGTTTTTCCAGTCAGGTATTGGCCAGGGGAAACCAGTTTCTCTGTCACCATGGTGACACTGGCACCTGTATCCCTCAGGCCCTCTATTCTAGTCCCATTAATTAAGAGTTGCTGTCTGTATTTTTGCATGTTAGGCGGCCAGACAGCTAGTGTGGCTAAATCCACCCCACCCTCAGAAACTAGAGTAGCTTCAGTGTGGACCCTGATTTGCTCTGGGCACACTGTTGATCCCACTTGGAGACTAGCCATACCAGTGTTACCTGGATGGGAGTTTGGAGTGGAACCTTTCTTGGGACAGGCCTTGTCTCCAGTTTGGTGTCCATGCTGTTTACAGCTATGACACCAGGCCTTTTTGGGATCAAAGTTTTTACCCTTGTACCCATTGTTTTGTGAAGAGGCTCTGGGCCCACCCTCCTGTGCAGGTTTTTGGGGGCCTGTAGAAGACTCTTTACTATTTTTAGTTTTGGTTGTCTCATCACCCTTCTGCTGGGGAGTCTTTGTGACCCCTTTCTTTTGGTCACCCCCTGTTGAAGTCTTGGACACCCTTGTCTTGACCCAATGGTCCGCCTTCTTTCCCAATTCTTGGGGAGAAATTGGTCCTAGGTCTACCAGATGCTGATGCAGTTTATCATTGAAACAATTACTTAACAGGTGTTCTTTCACAAATAAATTGTACAGCCCATCATAATTACTTACACCACTGCCTTGAATCCAACCATCTAGTGTTTTCACTGAGTAGTCAACAAAGTCAACCCAGGTCTGGCTCGAGGATTTCTGAGCCCCCCTGAACCTAATCCTGTACTCCTCAGTGGAGAATCCAAAGCCCTCAATCAGGGTACCCTTCATGAGGTCATAAGATTCTGCATCTTGTCCAGAGAGTGTGAGGAGTCTATCCCTACACTTTCCTGTGAACATTTCCCAAAGGAGAGCACCCCAGTGAGATCTGTTCACTTTTCTGGTTACACAAGCCCTCTCAAAAGCTGTGAACCATTTGGTGATGTCATCACCATCTTCATATTTAGTTACAATCCCTTTGGGGATTTTCAACATGTCAGGAGAATCTCTGACCCTATTTATGTTGCTGCCACCATTGATGGGTCCTAGGCCCATCTCTTGTCTTTCCCTCTCTATGGCTAGGATCTGTCTTTCCAAAGCCAATCTTTTGGCCATCCTGGCTAACTGGATGTCCTCTTCACTGGAGTTATCCTCAGTGATCTCAGAGTTGTTGGTCCCTCCTGTGAGGGAACCAGTATCTCTGACTATTATTTGTGGAGTCAGGGCTTGAGAAGCCCTGCTCTCCCTAAGTAGGACTGGAGGGGGGGAATTTCCCTCCAAGTCACTATCTTCATCCTCTGAGTTGCCATCCTCAGAGGGGTTGGCCTTTTCAAACTCTGCCAAAAGCTCCTGGAGCTGTACTTTGGTAGGTTTGGGGCCCATTGCTATTTTCTTTAGTTTACAGAGTGACCTTAGCTCTCTCATCTGTAGATGGAGGTAAGGTGTGGTGTCGAGTTCCACCACATTCACATCTGTGCTAGACATTATGCTTCTAAAAGTTGGAATACTTTTTAAGAAACTAAAACTGGTTCTAGAATCTAATTCAAACTTTTACAAACTTTTAAACTCTAAAAGAAATGCTAAACAGGATCTAACACAAGGCCCTAGCAGGTCTTTTAAGAATTTAGAAAACTTTTCAAATTGCAAAAATCAATTTCTAATGACAATTTTGGAATTTGTCGTGTGATCAGGTATTGGCTGAGTAGTCCAGCAAATGCAAAGTCTTGTACCCCACCGCTGATCCACCAATGTAGGAAGTTGGCTCTGTATGTGCTATTTCAAAGTAAGGAATAGCATGCACAGAGTCCAAGGGTTCCCCTTAGAGGTAAAATAGTGGTAAAAATAGATAATACTAATGCTCTATTTTGTGGTAGTGTGGTCGAGCAGTAGGCTTATCCAAGGAGTAGTGTTAAGCATTTGTTGTACATACACATAGACAATAAATGAGGTACACACACTCAGAGACAAATCCAGCCAATAGGTTTTTATATAGAAAAATATCTTTTCTTAGTTTATTTTAAGAACCACAGGTTCAAATTCTACATGTAATAGCTCATTCGAAAGGTATTGCAGGTAAGTACTTTAGGAACTTCAAATCATCAAAATTGCATGTATACTTTTCAAGTTATTCACAAATAGCTGTTTTAAAAGTGGACACAGTGCAATTTTCACAGTTCCTAGGGGAGGTAAGTATTTGTTAGTTTTACCAGGTAAGTAAGACACTTACAGGGTTCAGTTCTTGGTCCAAGGTAGCCCACCGTTGGGGGTTCAGAGCAACCCCAAAGTCACCACACCAGCAGCTCAGGGCCGGTCAGGTGCAGAGTTCAAAGTGGTGCCCAAAACACATAGGCTAGAATGGAGATAAGGGGGTGCCCCGGTTCCGGTCTGCTTGCAGGTAAGTACCCGCGTCTTCGGAGGGCAGACCAGGGGGGTTTTGTAGGGCACCGGGGGGGACACAAGTCCACACAGAAATTTTACCCTCAGCGGCGCGGGGGCGGCCGGGTGCAGTGTAGAAACAAGCGTCGGGTTCGCAATGTTAGTCTATGAGAGATCTCGGGATCTCTTCAGCGCTGCAGGCAGGCAAGGGGGGGGTTCCTCGGGGAAACCTCCACTTGGGCAAGGGAGAGGGACTCCTGGGGGTCACTTCTCCAGTGAAAGTCCGGTCCTTCAGGTCCTGGGGGCTGCGGGTGCAGGGTCTCTCCCAGGCGTCGGGACTTTAGGTTCAAAGAGTCGCGGTCAGGGGAAGCCTCGGGATTCCCTCTGCAGGCGGCGCTGTGGGGGCTCAGGGGGGACAGGTTTTGGTACTCACAGTATCAGAGTAGTCCTGGGGTCCCTCCTGAGGTGTTGGATCGCCACCAGCCGAGTCGGGGTCGCCGGGTGCAGTGTTGCAAGTCTCACGCTTCTTGCGGGGAGCTTGCAGGGTTCTTTAAAGTTGCTGGAAACAAAGTTGCAGCTTTTCTTGGAGCAGGTCCGCTGTCCTCGGGAGTTTCTTGTCTTTTCGAAGCAGGGGCAGTCCTCAGAGGATGTCGAGGTCGCTGGTCCCTTTGGAAGGCGTCGCTGGAGCAGGATCTTTGGAAGGCAGGAGACAGGCCGGTGAGTTTCTGGAGCCAAGGCAGTTGTCGTCTTCTGGTCTTCCGCTGCAGGGGTTTTCAGCTGGGCAGTCCTTCTTCTTGTAGTTGCAGGAATCTAATTTTCTAGGGTTCAGGGTAGCCCTTAAATACTAAATTTAAGGGCGTGTTTAGGTCTGGGGGGTTAGTAGCCAATGGCTACTAGCCCTGAGGGTGGGTACACCCTCTTTGTGCCTCCTCCCAAGGGGAGGGGGTCACAATCCTAACCCTATTGGGGGAATTCTCCATCTGCAAGATGGAGGATTTCTAAAAGTTAGAGTCACCTCAGCTCAGGACACCTTAGGGGCTGTCCTGACTGGCCAGTGACTCCTCCTTGTTTTTCTCATTATTTTCTCCGGCCTTGCCGCCAAAAGTGGGGCCTGGCCGGAGGGGGCGGGCAACTCCACTAGCTGGAGTGTCCTGCTGGGTTGGCACAAAGGAGGTGAGCCTTTGAGGCTCACCGCCAGGTGTGACAATTCCTGCCTGGGAGAGGTGTTAGCATCTCCACCCAGTGCAGGCTTTGTTACTGGCCTCAGAGTGACAAAGGCACTCTCCCCATGGGGCCAGCAACATGTCTCGGTTTGTGGCAGGCTGCTAAAACTAGTCAGCCTACACAGATAGTCGGTTAAGTTTCAGGGGGCACCTCTAAGGTGCCCTCTGTGGTGTATTTTACAATAAAATGTACACTGGCATCAGTGTGCATTTATTGTGCTGAGAAGTTTGATACCAAACTTCCCAGTTTTCAGTGTAGCCATTATGGTGCTGTGGAGTTCGTGTTTGACAGACTCCCAGACCATATACTCTTATGGCTACCCTGCACTTACAATGTCTAAGGTTTTGTTTAGACACTGTAGGGGTACCATGCTCATGCACTGGTACCCTCACCTATGGTATAGTGCACCCTGCCTTAGGGCTGTAAGGCCTGCTAGAGGGGTGTCTTACCTATACTGCATAGGCAGTGAGAGGCTGGCATGGCACCCTGAGGGGAGTGCCATGTCGACTTACTCGTTTTGTCCTCACTAGCACACACAAGCTGGTAAGCAGTGTGTCTGTGCTGAGTGAGAGGTCTCCAGGGTGGCATAAGACATGCTGCAGCCCTTAGAGACCTTCCTTGGCATCAGGGCCCTTGGTACTAGAAGTACCAGTTACAAGGGACTTATCTGGATGCCAGGGTCTGCCAATTGTGGATACAAAAGTACAGGTTAGGGAAAGAACACTGGTGCTGGGGCCTGGTTAGCAGGCCTCAGCACACTTTCAATTGTAAACATAGCATCAGCAAAGGCAAAAAGTCAGGGGGCAACCATGCCAAGGAGGCATTTCCTTACACTGGGCAAATGTATCATTGCTAAATACAATCTGGGAAGATTACAAATATTGCAATAATTCTGAGCATGACACCCCAGAGGGTGTAGGATTGCCCCGAATAAAATACAGCATTATAAATTCACAAATCCAGGGAGGCATGTACTTCGTATGTGGAGGAACTGCATATAAAGTACTACCTCTAAACTGGGAAGGGATATGTTCATTGGCATATTTGGCACCCAACATTACTGTGATATCAAATATATCATCTTCCCAGCCCCTTAACATGGGGAGTTTTGCACATAGGTACAAACGAGGGACACCCATACTGGAGGAGCGAAAGAACTGGGTATTTCAAGTATTACATGTTCTTATTCCCGGATTTGGAATTTTCGATTTACAACTGGCAATGATGAATATGTCAGCTGAATTAGCCATTGCATTTAATGCCACCAGGGAGGCCATAGGAAGTATACAGATAGAGATAAACTCTGCAGCCCAATTGGCGATACAAAATCGGCTTGCCCTAGACTTGATTACAGTACAACAAGGAGGAGTATGTGTTTTAATCCAACATCAGTACCAGCAAAAGTGCTGTTATTTTGTCAACAAGTCATCAGAGATAGAATTGGATATTGGGAAAATAAAAGAAGCAGTACAGGTATTTGAAAAGGGGGGCCAATATGAAGGAGGCGATTGGAGTTTATCATGGTTATGGTCTTGGTTTGGGGGGTGGGGCTGGTTGTTTAAAGACATACTTTTTATAATAATAGCTATTGTATTAAGTTGTTTATTAGTACAGTGCTTACCTGCTCTCTGTTCCTGTTTAAAATTGTGTAAACTTCCGCCAGTGAAAATACTAGAAACCAATCGAGCTATGATGCAGAGAGAAGAGATAAATTCCCTAATGGCTATTGACCCCACTGTCCTCACTACAGATACTGGTTGCTCATACCCATCGGTTGTTTATGTCCCCATGAATGCAAATTTCGATGAAGTAGGAGTAAAATTCAACATATATGAGGAAATTTAGAACTATTCAAACGTTGATTATGTTCAGAAGAAAAAAAACTCAAAAAGGGTCGATTGTTAGAATCCATTTTGAATTGCTTCGTTTCTTTTACACGTGTAAGTTTGAGCTTTTGTTGTCTCTGAACGCACTGTCTATCACATATGCTATCTTATGTATATTTGTTTAGGTAAAATAAGCCTGATTCCACGCCATAGATTTGCAGCTGGTTTCTTTTCCTAACTGGGGCACTGTACTCATTATAATTGTGTGTTCAAATAACTAACTGACCTCGGCTGTGGTATTTTGGGGAGGGAAAGGCTGATATCTATACCTTTGAACCACGTAATCCTTTGAAGGGTCTCAAGAATGTGGGGAGTCAGGCAGCTGCAGAAGGGAGGCAAGGACAAAGCTGGGAATGGAACCAGTGTGTGGAAACTGATTAACTCCTTAAAATATCTGTATGACGTATATCATTATTTACACATTTTATGTATCCTTTGATGTATGAGTATAAATATCACTGTTAAACGCTTTATGCTAGCACACTTTACTTCGGGCCTGGGATGCCAGTGGTAAACCTGTCCTCTTTGCTGCAGCAAAAATAAACAGACCTTTGGTCATTGATTTTTCACTCCGGCTCTCCGTGTCAAAAACTCCTTTGTAAATGCATTTGTAAGTATCTGCAAATATGTGCATTTGACAAGCCCTTTCTGTGGCACCACTTATTCAGGTGTACGTGTCAGTCTCCCCTCCCTTCCTGCCCAGGAAGAACCATCAGAATTCAGATGAGTGCTGAGACACACTAACCGTCTATGTTTGTGGATGTCTAGAGGGAATGCACAAAGTGTAGCTGTCATCCACCCCTGATGTGTATTGGAGACAGGCTGGAAGCACACATAGATATAAAAGCAGACAAATGTCCACTTTCTAAAAGTGTGATTTTTAAAATAGTAATGTTAAATACAGCATTACCATTTCAATGATATGAGACATGATATAACTACTCCTCTCCTTCTCAAACAGAAATTATAGCTTAAGGAATTCCCAATGTTAACCTATCATATTGGCAGGCTTCACAGTAGTGAAAAACGAATTTGGGAGTTTTTTGCCATCAGGACATTCAAAACATAAAAGTACATGCCCTAACTTTTACGTACATGCTTACACAATACCCAGCTCTATAGTCGACCAAGGGACTACCTCAAGGGTGACTTGATGCGTAATGAAAGGGGAGTTTAAGGCTTGGCAAAGAGTTTTAAATGCCCCCACTAGCTCTGCAATGCTACTGGAGTAGGTGGCACATTGAGTGAGGTGGGCCTACTAGTAGCATTTAATGTACAGGCCCTGGGCACTTGTAGTGCACTTTACTAGGGGGATATAATTAAATTAAATATGCCAATTGGGGTTAAGCCAATGTTACTATGTTCAGGGGAGAGAGCACAAGCACTTTAGTACTGGACAGCAGTGGTAAAGTGCACAGAGTCCTAAAAACAGCAAAAAATGAAGCCAAGAAAATGGAGGGAGGTAGGCAAAAAGTTAGGAGACGACCACTCTAAGGCTGTCAGGTTTAACAATCAGTATGCACACTGAATTGAGAAACACGTGGACTATTGCCCTTTTTTGTGTTTTCTGTGGAAAGGTTGAGGAATAGCGAGACTAGTGTGTTAACTTCATCAGCTTGAGTTTACCAGGAGCATTTAGCTGGCAGAAAACATTTCAATACATTTCCAAGAAGTCGCACAATATTGTAGCCAATACCGTAAAGTAGCGGAACACTACCAGTATCTAGCAAGACAATTATATCACATTTCAGCCACTCTGGCAGGTCACTCTGGCAGGTTGTGAATGATACCCACAGGCAGAAAGTAGGGGCGGTTGTAACTCGAGTAATTCCATGTAGCAAAATCCCACAGAATTACCTAAGAATTCCACAAGATTACACAGAATTACACGAGTAATTCTGCATTTAGCATTAATTCTTAGCATGAAAATGCCCCCTTGCATCCAAAATTAATGTGAGAATGCATTTTGCACTAAGAAATAGCACTAAATGCAACAGGACTCGAATACGAAGTGCAAGCAGTTCCTCACACTTGTTAAATGGTCTCTTGCAATAGGAGTTTCCCTGAACTTACTCTGGGCATTTAGTGCTATTTTCTAAGGACAAAAACGCACGCTTATATGCAAAGTGGCCGTGAGGATTCATTTTGTGCTACGAAAGAGCGCTAAATGCAGCAGAACATGAATAGTGAGTGCGAGCTCCTGCTCAGGAAATGTGCTCTTGCAGTAGGAACTTTTCCCCAAAATTACTCTTAATTACGAGAGAAGGAGCAATTGTGTAATTATCAGTAATTCTGCATCAAGGAGTAATGCAGAATTACCAAAATAACTCTGATTACTCCTTAGTAATTGAAATTTCGTGCAGGTCCAGCCAAAGGTCTGCTTTCTGTAAGGTGAAAGAGCAATCATTTTTTAGGGGCAAGACAAATCTGTAGAGATGGCTGGATTGTAATAAAATCTGAATAAAGCATTCAAAGTAAAACAAACTGGAAACATATCTGAATGCACTGTTGGTGTAGCAAATTTAACTTGAAAAGACAGGATCTCTTAATAGCATATGACATTTACAATTTTGAATTTATATCAGAAACACTAGGCCTGTGCCAGTAATAATGTATGACAGTTTTTGCCCTAGTGTATCAACTACTGTAGGAAGAGTAATAATATTTACGTTTAAAAAAGGCGCAAAATATATTTTGGTCAACTAAATAATATGGGTAATTGTACACTAACCACTTTATTGATAAACAAGTATTAACGTTTTGTATAGGATGCAAGATGTGACAAGGGCACAACCAAACAGTGACTCGACAACTACAGAAGTGAAACAGTACTGAAAACCCTTCTGGTAACAAACCCCAAAGGAAAAGGAGAATACTATGATGAAGCAGCAATTTTGGCTGGAAGTGGATGGTAGTTGCCAAATCCAAGAGAGCTGGCACACTTTTTGAATTGCAATCAAGATGTCTGGGGAATGCTTCTTGCGATCACAAAATCAAGAGCTCACTCTTTTGGGTTAAATATAAATGTGTAAACTAATGAACTGCCAAATATACCATCTGCTTCGCATATCAACCAGTTATTGGGGGTGACCCTGTGTGGCTGAGAAAAGCATCTACGAGTACCTGGCAGTAAATTGTGGCAGCCACAGTCATCTGTTTGCTGTGTAGTTATTGTTGTTTACTAAGTCATCAGAGAACTGAGATGTGGCAGCCGCTGCCAACATCAGTCACCCATCCAGTCCCTTTTATGGAAGTCAACAAATTCATTTTTGCTTTCACTGCTCTTAGTGTGAGAATATCGTAGCTGGCGCTTGTCTGTCACAAAAAAGGATGTTGCTGCAATACACAATAGGCGAACAGTCTACACTAGCTTCATTTCTTGCCCCTAACATAAAAATGCTATCTTCTTAGGCTTTACCAGAACAGAATAACAAGATAAAAATAGTACAAACCTGGCTTGAGGAGATGAACCTCGACGACTTTGAACCAATTCACCAAAAGCCACTTTTGGATGAACCATGGATTTCAGCTTCACCCTAAAGGGATACATTTTCAGTTGGTCTGACACAAACTCTCTCTTCTTAAGAAAGTAAAACAATTCCTTACAGAAAGTGATTTCTCCACTGCTGTTGGAGCTTCCCTGCCTTCCCTTGCTGCCCTGCACCCTCCTGAAAACCAGTTCAATCATTATCAAAGCCATCATGAACAGCACACCTGCTTATCTTGCAGCCAAGATCGCCATCCCCACAGTCAGGCTGCCATCAGCTTGGAGACTGAGAAGTGTAAAAAAGGAAAAAAACAAAGCAGCAGCCCTTTTCTATCCATGCACTCTGGATCTGCAACAGCATCCCGGGATCAATAAGGACCACCCCAACAATGCTCTAATTAAGAAACAAATTGAAGACGTACCTCTTTAAAGAACACTGCATTGCAAAGCAGTAATCAACTACCGATTATATGGCTCATTGGCCTCTTAGAGCATCCTGCTCCCTTTTTAGCTAGATTCTCCCTATAAAAATACCACATACAAACATAAATACATAACTTCATACAAACATACATGGCTGTGTAGAGTAAGCCCAGGAGGACTTCATCGCTGTCAGATTTTTAAGATACATTTAGATACAATAAATCTCAATCAACATAATTTACATTGTCAGTGGTTATTCTAAGAAATCTGGCACTGATCGGGCCTCCAGGACCTTTGTTGGACAGCCCTGGATTAAATATTATATGTAACATAATGTCCTGGGTTTCTCATTTAAATCTACGTGTTTTGTGCTGCTTATTTGCCTGCCATGCTTCATGCCATGTGGTAACCAAGTCAATTTTGGACGACAAGAACAACTGCACAATACCATAGAAATTTGACACACAAATTATTGTTTTTTTTAAATATATTTTTATGTTCTGTATAACCTAAACGTTTTCTTTGTAAGAATAATATTATGCTTAAGACTACCTAGAGACAGCTTGAGAGCTGTCTGACCAGCCTTGTGCTTTCCAAACAACTCATCATGTAACAAATACAAGAATACTGCGGTTTCCCTTCACCACTCTTCTCTCATTAGTCTGGTCCAACGTCAGTTACATTTTACTTTCTCACCCTACAGCATACTGCTTCGGGCAATAGGTCAGCTCAATTTAGCCATTTTTTCACTTAGTTATAGTATTTCGCGTTTTCACACACATGAATACATCCATCTACGAAGTTGTCCACGTCAGTGCAAAGGCTTGTCAACCACTCTCTGCTTTTATGTCATGTTTTTTATTATTTTTGCGATGGGTCATTTTTTATTTAGTTTTTATGCAAACATGTGCACGCTGTCTTTAGACAGTTTTTTTTTATTTTTATCACTGTTAATCCTTTAATGCCTATTGTAATTGTTTGCACACGAATACATAAAAAACACAGGCTTGCCAATGCAAGACCTAGTGGATTTTCCAATTCCTGTTTTATTTCAAATGCTGAACCTCTTTATGGGCATTGGTTATGAAATCCTTCCCCACCTCTTTAGCCAACAGAGTTTGGCCCAACTCCCTTTGATGATCCACACAAGCATTTTTATTACATTCCTTTTAAATTAACAATATATGTGTCTTTCTAAGTCAAATTTCTCTCAGTTCTTGTTCTTCTTTCTTTCATATTAACTCCATGTCTCCTTTGCTTTACAGGTCTCCAGCCAGGTACTTGGACCCCTTGCACGTACAGGGTCCTCAGAGAAAGCAGTTAAGTATGAGCGATGTAACAGAAATTAACCTCTTCTCAGTATCTCTATTTCTGTCACTTATGCATTCTGCAATTGTTTAGTGCTTTTATGGTAATTTTTCATGCCCTCTTTTCCCTGTCACATCTTCTTTTTCCTTATTCCCTCACAAGATGTATATTGTGAATTGGTGTTTCTTTTTGTTTCGTTTTTCAGTGTGCCTTATAGACCCCTTTCCTTAAGACCCCTTTCCAGGCAGTCTCACAACCTCTTGTGTGCCAAAAGCATTTAGGGGTGACTAATCCATCACCCGTGCCCAATTCCCATGTTCCTTTTCCCTTTCTTCCACCACCAACCTTGTTAGCCACTGTCCTTCCCTGAACCATGGGGGAAGCGATGGTGGTGGACAAGACACCCGGAGTACTCTCTTCTTGACCTCTTGGGTCTTCATGTTTTAATGGGCCAGTCAAATTCCCCTGGTCTAAAGTTTCTGTTGAACCACATATTGTCAACTCTACCTTCATATTCATCTGGCTTCAATTTCTGGAGTCTCCTCCCAATGTGCTGCTTCCCCTAACTCAGGTGCTCCTTCCTTCTGCCGTTAGCCAAAATTCAAAGTGACTTTCTTTTATTTTCACTCCCTATCCCCTGTCCTAGTCTGTCTTCTGTCTTCATGTAACCACTTGTCAGTATGAGCAACTACCAACTACCACTACCAATACTGTAGCACACAGCACCCTTGGAATGCGCACTGTCTATAAATTGGACGGTGAGAATTCTGACAGTGCTGGGCAGAGAGTCCCCTGCACTGCCCTTGCCCCTGTGTCCCCCGGCACTGGCTTTCCGCCAGCCTTCTCATGGCAGGAACCTCACTATGAGAAGGCTGGCAGAGAGCTGAGTTTTAATCAGGCAGGTGGTGCTGAACTCAGTGCCGTTCTGGCTGAATCCAACTCAGACCGCTGTCAGATCATCAGGGACTACGTTTCCTGTGGAGACGTCAGTCCTGCCAGGGTTCTAATGTGGCGGTTGTACTGCCACAGTTGCGACAGTCCGACTGTCACCATGAGGCTAGAGGTCCTTAGACTGCCAGCTTCGTAATGAGGCCTTATGTTTCTAATATGCCTTTTCCTTTTTGTTATTCAGGCTCCACAGCAGTCCTGATTGTTCCTTTCGCAGTGGCAGCATTTCCCACAGCAAAGACTCATGCTTCCTGTCTCCCTCACACTCTCGCAGTTAATGTGACACATCACTTAGACCTATATTTATGACAAAACACTTAGGCCTATATTTATTGATAGTTAGAGTCACTTTAGTGCCATTTATGTTGGCGCTAAATGGTGCTAACCTAACTCCATATTTATATTTTGATTCTAGACCAATCTAGTGTCAAAATATTGGAGTTAGCTGTCATGTTTAGGATGCACGAATCCACCTTGCGTCAATGAGATGCAAAGTTAGGTGTTTCCGTCCTAAACACAATGCTAACCCCCTAGCGTGATATTTACCTCTTGATGCAAAAACAACGCTAACTAAGGAAGTGGACTCAAAAATTGGCACTAAGCCTGATTAGTATCAAATTTTAACGTCTAGTCAAACCAGGCATTAAAAAGAGGCTCACACACCACCACTCAAGGAAAACACACAGAAGGAGCTTTGGAAACGTCCAGGACAACATGGAAGTGGTACTGCTCTACCTTGATACACACCACAGACGTCTGAGAAGACAGCAGTTTTTTCCATCACCACCGAGCAACCCCAAACACCACCACAGCAGCCACAAATG
The DNA here is from genome assembly GCF_031143425.1 of Pleurodeles waltl. Lineage (NCBI taxonomy): Eukaryota > Metazoa > Chordata > Amphibia > Caudata > Salamandridae > Pleurodeles > Pleurodeles waltl. The sequence goes on from NC_090440.1 coordinate 1,041,018,627, forward strand.
CAGCGCAGAAGGAGAGAGAGGATCATCAAACAGTGCACAACCATCCCTAGAATGAGGGACTATGATGTGGTCAGGATGTACAGACTCAACCAGGAGTCCATTGTACGCCAGCTGCACCATATTGCACCTCACATCACGGCAAAGGTGAAACCTCCCTATAACATTTCACCCATGACAAAACCCCTCACTGTCCTCCATATGATGGTGTCTGAATCATTCCAGATAACGGGTGCACAAGTGGCTGGTATCTTCCAGTCATCTTTCTCGGTCTTTCTACCAAAGGTCCTGAATGCAATCCTATGCCTCACCCTCCACCACATCTGCTTCCCAAACACCCATCATCTGCAGCAGGAGACCAAGCAAGGTTTCTATCAAATTGCTGGGTTTTTCGCATGTGCTGGGTACATTGTACTGTACCCATGTGCAACTGCTGCAGCAACAGAACACCTTTATCGGAACCGCAAGCACACACATTCTATCACTGTGCAGGTCACCATGGACCTATTCACCAACATCCCTATGAAATATCCCAGCAGCGTCCATGATGCATACATCTTTTGCCATTGCACCATTTTAATGAGTGGTTCCAGGATGGCCAATATGGCAATGGACTACTCATAAGTAAGCCACCATAGCAATCATAAAACACATCACACCAACCATCTGGGACAAACAAGGCAAACACCACACTAAATACACATGCGCAGGGCCACAGAGATGTACAGGCAACAACACATATGCAACATGCCACACTACACTGCATACATTGCATGTCAAAAACACATATACCCAAATGTACATATCACAGCCACACCCTGACTGGCACACCACATGTGGACAGGTGGACCCAAGTACCCTTTGAATATAGAAGCTGCTCACAAACCACTACAAGTGTCCACAGGTTGACAACTAAATACAGATCATGCACACACATTACACCAAACAAAGAAGTGTACAGGCATGACAATAGCACAGGCCATGGTTATTTTGAGAAAGTCACAAATAGGCACGGTCCAACGTAAACATTGGTGTGCAAGCCTCTGCAAGAACCTAAATCAAATGCCACCCAAGTGGTTCCATAACCAAATACATGTCATCTACACATACCTGACATACTTGTAACATTCACATACACCTGTCTGCGGCATTGTGTCGCACACATACGTATACAAAAATATCTGCCATTAAAGACCACAGGACTGAATCATGAGAAATGGGGCAGCATCTACTTCAGTGCCATCTCACATGCACCCCTAGTGCCCCCTAACAACACAATGGGGGTTATTCTAACTTTGGAGGAGTGTTAATCCGTCCCAAAAGTGACGGTAAAGTGACGGATATACCACCAGCTGTATTACGAGTTCCATAGGATATAATGGACTCGTAATACGGCTGGTGGTAAATCCGTCACTTTACCGTCACTTTTGGGACGGATTAACACCTCCTCCAAAGTTAGAATAACCCCCAATGTCTGTTGCAAGTACCAGAAATGGTCCACCATGGTGCGGACTCTGTAGGAGTGTAGTGAACATACCTGACCTTACATGCACTGTGCTAAGAGACCCATATGTAAAATAGCTGTGCCCCCTCCCAAAGCCTGCACTGTGCATGTGTAAAAAATGTCTGTCAGAAATAATGTACTGGAAGCTAGGAGACACTACTGCACCAAATGACATAATCCTACTAATGTGTGATACACACTCTTGTACACTTGATGGCTGGCACAACCATCATCTGTCACAAAGGATCACAAAGTGTCACACTGCATGCATTTTGCCACATGGTAAATTGGACGGCACAGTCTGACTTTGTAGGACAACTGTGGGGTTTCAACTTCTGACATCATTGTGGTGCTAGGATGTGGTAAGTTCCATCAAACAATAGAACACTGCTTCAAATACGGGCTACACAACATATTTACCTAAATCATAACCATCATATTGGGATCAACATAAAAATTCCCAGGCCCTTGAGCTACTACCCAAGATTATCATGTTCAACACCACAGTCCCTTTAAACCATTTCACAAACACAGGAACATACACTTTACCACAAGCAAGCCTGTGTCACCACTGCAACTAAAAAAGTACAACTGACATGGTATGTTACAAACCACTATCAACACTTAACAAAACATCTTCTGTCTATCATTTCCAGCTGATCAAGGGTACGGCATACAGCCGTGGGTGATGACCCCATTTGCCAAACACACAAAAGTGGAAGAGCAGGCCTACAATGAGGGACACAGGAAAACTCACAATGTGGTGGAGAGGACATTTGGGCTCCTGAAATCTAGGTTCATGTGCCTGGCCCTGACAGGAAGAACCTTCTTACATGCTCCACCACTTGTTTGTGAGATAATTCTGGTGTGTGCAATCCTGCACAACATCTGTGTCAGAACAAATATCCCCTGGGATGAACAGGTTGATGTCCCCAACGAGGAGGAGGATGATGATGGAGCAGATAATGTGGAGGGGGAACAACAGAACACTGCTGCAAGAGTTAGAGGGTCTACTGCCACCATCTCACATATCAGTGACATGCAATTTGTGGGCATGTGACTCCTGAAAGTCTAGATTGATGCACCACTACATATATTGTTCTGTCAAGTGGGCAAGGTGCTAATACCTAGCCCATTCACCACAACAACACCATGCATAACAGGATGAATGCAAGGGGGCGCACATAAGAAAGGGGCTGTCAACAAATGGATATCAAGTTATATAGGAACAGAACACTGTCACAACTCATGGTGAAAGTAGCTTTGCCTGCATGGTACATGTCTGACAAGGGTGGAACATCATTGCTAACTGTGTTCCTTCAGTAAATGTCCAGGGTTTGTAACCAACGTCCGATGCTGAGCCTGCACAGTGTATCTATGGGATTGTGTCCTGGCACTGCGATTGAGCACAACCCTGGCACATGGTGGACTGTACCTCATGTATGGCACATACATGTTGGCTGTGGAGTGCGTAATGGGTTGCCAGACTCAATAATCAACTATGGGTGCAGAATCACTATCCAAACATATGCCCCATAGTCGCAATCCATGGATTTATTGGCACAATGCACCACCAAAGTTTTATCTGGGTTGAATGTAGGCAGAGTCGCTAATATTCACTCTGTACATGAGGTGCACACTTGTCACACAAATCTGCTATCTTGACACTTGCCTAGAACAAATCCAGGCAAACATGTGAAGACTGATGTATGGCTGTATGTCCTATGTAGCAACGGGTTAGCCAGTATCAACAATTCTTGACTGTCAGCATGTATACCTAGTATGCTGTGTATAACTACGACACACAGCACAAAGCAATACACACCACTCGTTGTCTCTCACATGACAGAACAAGTGCATGATAGCAACAGTTACAAATTGTCCCATACATGTTGTGGCCTCCAACATCGCAATCAGGTGTGGGATGTGATACTATGTTCAGCATTGTTGAAAGATGTCTGAGACACAACACCAAACTGAGTGGGAGCAGATCTAGCCATATATTTTGCAATTGGCACATTAATTGTACAGCACTGAGATCATTTCACACTTCAATATCATTCAGTCATGGTAAGAGTTACCTAGGTTGTGGTATGCTGGAAGAAATGCATACCCATGTTCAATGGAGGTTGTGGATGCACAGCTTCGAGACACCAACAGATACTTGCAAATACAACACAGGAGGTGAAATGGAGACAACACAAGTGGTGTGGCAGAAGTAATGTTGTGTGTGTGGAGCGCATTACATCTCATGAATACCATCAATGGAACCATAACTATCAAGTAGCCAGTAGAAGGAGATACGTACATCTTCCAATTACACAAGTCACATGTCGCATCATGTCCATGTATGACCAGACAATATTGCTGTAGAAGATGTGTACAAAGTGCAAGCAGCCTAAGGAATAGGAGCAATGTAGGTGACAATACAAGCCTTATCAGTAGTGCAGGAATACATGGAGAAGGGACACATGTAGACCAACAATGACTGTACAACACATCAATGTCTACATGTCAACATTTCACATATGCACAGAGTGGGTGGTCAGGTCAGTACATAACCCAGTCATGTTGGCACTAGCATACTATGGTATTTGCCCATTGCATGACAGGAGGCTGTGACAGACAACACCATCTGTACCCTGGCATGTTTCCATTATTGAAGTCACAACAGAAATACACGGCCAACAAGCTGCCCAACAAAACAACTAAAGACATCAAATAATGTCACATGTTCCCCATTTGCACAAGCACCTGAGCTCTGTACATGAGAGGAGAAAGCTGGAATCAAGTACTGCAGAGGAAAATGTGATATCCTGATCTGTATGACCACAATTGTGAATTTTGGAGTGTGCATAGTTCTGCTGAGTAGCAATCATGAAGAGCATAAGTCCCTGCTCAATAAACCCACACAGCAGTGCTATCGCTACATTAACGTATGACACTGTCAGGGGCCTGAAGCATGTGCACAGGAGGCTGAGTAATCTGTAGCGCCATTAACTTGCCCCTTCACATGCAACCAGGGGTTTGTGTTGCCATACAAACTCACACAGTTGTGATGATGAGTAGGCTGCCGTCTATGCCAGACTGCAACACTGTTACACATTGTTTGTGACAGTCATAACAAACATGATGTGGACAAATGTGAGTGGCAAGTTGGTGGCAGGCACACATATGCCACATATCTCAGCACAAGTTCAACTGTAATGGCTCAGGCATGATAATGTGTATGATTTCTAAACAAAATTCAACATAGCACAAAAGTAAGGGAATAGGTATCACAAGATCAGTGACCGCAAGAAATGACCTTCACATGTGTTCCGACATACGGAAACATAGGTGGTACTGATGTGACAACACAAACATTTGTCAAATGCCAACATGTGTCCATGGTGGAAGATAGTAATTTGAGGTCTCACATCCGTTGAACACACCACTGTCGTCATATGTTACAGAAATTACAAAACACATGGCTATACACACACACAGCATTTACCAATCTTATTCCAATCTTTGCCAACACACGTGTACATAACATCTCCTGCAACTAAGATGCATGGGGGACCAAATGGCACACATGTAGCACAGCAACAGGAATTAAAATCCAACAACACACCACAGAGTGGACACACAAATTGTCAGGGTTTACGTGATCTCAATGCAGTCCAGGTCCACTGAATGCTGTGAGTAGAAATTTTAATAGTTGTCACATGCTTTACGATGTGTTGGACATAGGCCACCATATATATTGTGTTGTAGGTATGTGTTCATTTGTATCTCAGACATAACAATGTAGGATGTAGATTAACCACAAATTAGTATACATACACATTTGTACACACATAACACGCATGTGCCAACATGTATGTGGATACAGTGTAGCTACAATGCACATATGCACAAGGTATGAGTAATCGCATGCAGCAGACTCATAAACAAACCTATAGGTTCAACATACCATTGTCACTGTAATGACATTACTGGACAGTCACGCACATGTTGCCGTACCACATATACAACATTGTTGCACAGCCCATGTAACATGTTAAATTAATCAGAGTGAACCCAAGGCCTACAATGCAATAATCCATGTAATTTTGTCATGCGCTAAAAATAATGATGCAAACGCATCAACGAAACATTGCAATGTTAGTAAAATGATGTGTGGGCCTTGAGCGGTAATTACACGCATACACGCCTCTGAACGCACCATGGTGTATAATCCACGTATGACTGTCATGCGTCAACATTTTTCAAGCATATGCATATACCATACAATACCCCTAAACTAAAAGACACCTAGCCCCTGAGCTTCTATTGTATGTCCATAGGCCTTTTCATGCTAATGGTGAGAAAAACGAGGCATGCCCGTAATGCGTCAAACAAACTGACACATAACTGGAGCCGTGACACACACACCCAGGAAGTTATGAAACAGGATATCCTGCCTGCAAACATGGTGCAGTGTGTTCACTTTCACTTCAGTCTCATTGTCTGTGACTGTGTGAGGGTGTGTGGAGCTGGTGTTGTAGGTGGATTGGTGTTTTTGGGGTGTTTGTAGTGTTTCTTGTGCTGTGTCTTGCAGGTGTTGTCCTTAGTTGTCTTTAAACTTGTCTTTTGTAGTGAAATTGTACTGTATTTTTCTCTGTATTGTGGGGTGTTTGTCTGGTGTAGTATAGTTGTTGGGGTATTTGGGTTAGGTGTTAGGTTTTCTTAACTTTTTTGTTTTGGGTGAACTGCATTTGAAGTATTTCTGGGAAAGGTAGGATGCTGCGGATGTCCGCAGATGAGCTGGGGGCTTCATCTGGCTTGTTCAGCACTACCTGCCTGTGATGCTGCAACTGGGTGGCCGTGTAATCCTTGGCTACCCAACAGAGGCACAGCGGCTGTGGTGGGGAAAGGTACTCCACCACCTGACATAGATCTTTGGCAGTGAAAGGAACGACCACCAACTCAAACATCGATGGCAGATCTGGTTACGAGGGTTACAAGGGAGCAGGATCTGCTGGATCATCTGGGAAATGAGATTGGTGGAGCAGTTGGTAAATCTCACATTTCCATACAAACTCCTTACTTTTGCATGTGCATGACAGTTTCAGATATGGTTGAGTGCTGCATGTAATTCTTGTGGATGTGGACATGTCGTATGCCACCTGTATGATGAGTCCCAGCCCCACCTTATGCCTGCAAGTCAGATGTGCAATAATGATGCCGATAGTAGGCAGATGTACCATTTTCCCTGCTCAACCATTACAAAGTGTTTTGATGCATACATAGAGCAACTTGGTAATGAGCAGCACCAAATGAGGCCTGCGCCATGCATCATGTATGGAAGGGGGGACCAAAACCTGTTTGGGTGGCATCTGTATAAGCCACTGAGTAAGAAGAGAAATCCCTTTGTTCAATTATACCGGAACTCTGAACGACTGCTGAGAGCAGGTGTGATGTGGGGGCATAAAAATGTGTGATATGGGCCCCAATGTACTCAGCAGAAGTTGTGAGGATCTGTTTCAACTCCTGCTGAGTACAACATATAAATAGATGCAGTTGGACCCTACCTGCATCATGGTGTGCCTTAATTCTCATTAGGCGCACACATGACGGGGTAAGGGGTGCACTGAGGGCCACAGGGACTCTATTGATACAATTGGTGCTGCACCCCTGTTGTTCTATTGGCCCCTTTTTTGACATTGGCCATGGCCATGTAAGGGAGCTTGACCATGAACTGGGTTCAGACTACTAGTACCTCCCTGTTCCAGTTCCTTGTGTATCACATACACCCTATACTATGTCTATTACCACACACGTGAAGAGTCAGTTCCACAGGCCTGCCACTTCTCACTGACAGTATGGGACTGCCCTGCATCTGCTCCTTCACTGACACATCAACCAGTATCAAACACAAAGAAAAAGAGGGGCTAAAAATGGTAAGGGAGGTTCAGAAACAAAGTCCTGGTCCTGTGTATAATACTCCCATCTAATATATGAAACAAGAAAGTATACACAGTTCCATTAAAGAAACAAGTTCCTATGATTCAAGAGTTCCTGTGAATCAAAATTTCTTGGAACATGAGCCCTCTATCACTGTTTGGTTACATGATTCATCATTGGGCTAGGCTCCTCGTCAGACTGGCACTTCAATGCCTGATGGGCCCCACGAGGGGGCTCTTTTCCGGAGATCTTTTGATGATGAATAATAACCGGTCAGTGTGTGAACTGATGTAGGATTGGTATGAAAAAAGAAAAAGTGCTGTGAAAAGTGACTAGATGTGAAATGTAATTTATTAATGTATCTGACCTCTGTCATGATTAAAAACAAAAGTGTGGGAGGGAGTAAGATAAGGTCTAATCTCCCCGAAACAAAAAAAAGTGTTGGTAGCTATCACTAAACCTCTCAATTTAGAGTGTAGTGAATATAAGTACAGGCTCACTGTACTACTATTAAATCAAGGTCGACATGTTTCTCGCTTTTCAGTCTATAAGATCTAATGCGATTCCTCAGGACCAATAAACCTACCTAATCCTAAAGTTATATGGAACCCATAATCGGGTAATGTCACGTTAAGCAGGAACCTAGAATCAGTAACCTGCACCAACAAATGCATCCTTGGACCACAGAGTAAGGGGCATATTTATACTCTGTTTGCGCCGGATTTGCCTAATTGTTTTTTATGTAAATCTGGCGCAAATACTCCATATTTATATGTTGGCGCTAGACACGTCTAGTGCCAAAATATTGGAGTTAACATCATTTTTTGCCTGCGGAAAACTACTTTGCGTCAATGAGATGCAAGATAGGCGTTCCTGGGCTAAAAATTACTCAAAAGCCCTAGCGTCTCATTGATCCTCCCCTGCAAAAATCATGCACGGGAGGAGGAGGGCCTTAAATAATGGCGCTAAGGCCCATATTTATACTTTTTGACGCACAACTGCGCCAACGCAGTTGTGCATCAAACATTTTACCGCCGGCTAACGCCATTCCAAAGCGCCATGCGGGCGCCTTATTTATTGAATGATGTGGACTGGTGTGCGTCAAAAAAAATGACTCACACCAGGCAGCGCCGGCGTAGAGGAAAATGGAGGTTGGGTGTCAAAAAATGGGGCAAGTCAGGTCTGAGGCAAAATTCAGGCCTCAACCCGATTTGCGCCATTTTTTTTTACGCCCAACCCCCATTGAAATGGCTCCTGTCTTAGCAAAGACAGGAGTCATGCCCCCTTGCCCAATGGCCATGCCCAGGGGACTTATGTCCCCTGGGCATGGTCATTGGGCATAGTGGCATGTAGGGGGGCCCAAATCAGGCCCCCCATGCCACAAAAAAAATACGAAAAAAATACTTACCCCAACTTACCTCTACTTCCCTGGGATGGGTCCCTCCATCCTTGGGTGTCCTCCTGGGGTGGGCAAGGGTGGCAGGGGGTGTCCCAGGGGGCATGGGAGGGCACCTCTGGGCTCCTTCTGAGCCCACAGGTCCCTTAACGCCTGCCCTGACCCAGGCGTTAAAAAACGGCACCCATCAGGCTGGGCGCCGGTTTTTAAGGCCTGCCCCCTCCTGTGCGTCAAAATGACGTCAGAGTATAAATATGGGGCACAGGCCTTAAAGTAATTTTTTGGAAGGGAACGCCTACCTTGCATATAATTAACGCAAGGCTGGTTCCCCCTTCCCAAAAATTACGCACATGGTGGAACTTTGACGCCCGCGGGGTCGGACGTCAAAGTATAAATATGGGGCAGGGTTTGCACCGATTGTGCGTCAAAATTTTTGACGCACATTCGGCGCAAACAGAGTATAAATATGCCCCTAAGTCTCCTTAGCACCATTATTTAACGCCTGGGTAAGGGCAGGCATTAGGGGAACTGTGTGCCTTTTTCCATGGTCACAGACCATGGAAAACAGCCCCAGGTGCCCTTCCCTGTCCCCAGGGACACCCCCGCCCACCGACGCCCACACCTGGAGGACACCTAAGGATGGGGGGCCCATCCCAGGTAAGTCCAGGTAAGTATTTATTTTTTTAAAGTGCCATGGGGGGCCTACCTTGGGCTCCCCTACATGACACTGTGCCCAATGGCCATGCCCAGGGCTTTACTAAGACAGGAGTCATGTCCATGGGGGTTGTGCGTCAAAATAATTATGCTAGTCAGGTTAGAGTAATTTTTTTACTCTAACCTGACTAGCGCCATTCTTTCCCACACAACCTACAATTTTCCCTATGCCTCCCCTGCCTGATTGGCATCATGTATTTTGACGCTAACCGGGCCTTAGCGTCGGCTTGCGCCATTCCTTAACTATGGCACCCGGCTGGCGTCCTGGAATGGCGCTAGCCGGTGCTATACTTTTTGACGCAAACCTGCGCTAATGCAGGTTTGTGTCTTAAAGTATAAATATGGGCCCAAGTGTTTCTGTGTTGAGGCATTTTCTATGTCCATGTTCTTATCCCTTCCTGGACAAATAATGATAAACCATGGCAACAATGCCTGGCCACACACTATAGGCTATACATCCATGATTTCAATGTCAATGTGCAGGTAGGTACAACTATCTTCACATGAGTATACTCCTTGTGTGTACCTGTGTGTACCTTGTGATGGCACACACATATTACTTAATTCACTGAAGGATGTATCACGTAATTCCTCAACACCTTGGAATACCCACACAACTCATTGGCAGCAGTTTGTCAGTTTGCTGATGTAGATGTCTACAACATCTGAGGCAGGCTCAAATGCTATGGGTGTCACAATGGGACAGCCACTGCAATAACCATTGCATGCTCCTCAGATGCAATATACAGTCTCAAGCAGTCCCATAGGGCTATGGAGGTATAGACCTGCATGTCAATGCCATGTATTAATGGTGCAGTGAGAAGTACCACAGGAGTGTCAGGGACAGTGATGGTTTGTAGGTGTGTAGGTCTACATTATCTGAGACTATGTGTGACTGATTGAAGCAGTGGGCATACCACAGCAACACCTATTGCGTTTTGAAATTGCCTCAGATTTCAGACTAATGCTGGGCCAATATCTTACACCAGCCCAGGGGTGGGTTTAGCATGACAAACTCTAGGAGTAATGCTTACATTAGTACTTTATGTCTTGCTTTTTTCTATGTGTGCTGCATTGTGCAGCAACCAGAGTAAGGGCAAATCACACTTTCAGGTTGTTGGGCAGGACGGTGTTCCTTTCTGCACATAAACATTCTCCCCCTCAACGCAGCCATCCTTGCACTATGGTGCAAGGATGGCTGCACTGGTGCACAACATCTGATTACCACTTACGCAGGGAGGTAAACAGGGGAGTGGTGTACTCCAATGTATATGGTGCACCCTGACTTTTTAAATAGAATGGTGCATGATGCTGCCTAATTTTGCACAGCAGCACACAGCATCGTTTTCTGTTTGATCTATCACTCTAACTTGTCAAATGGTGAGATTGCAGCCAGTTGTTCATCTTCACACATGATGTTCACATACATGCACAATATGTTGTATGCATTTTATTTTGTGGCCATTCCCATATGACGTATATGGTTGTGTATGAGTTGTTGTAGGTTTAGCCTGTGTGGGTTGTATTAAACAGGTTGCAAGCTTTAGGGCAGATTTTTTGTCATTTGGCATGGCTCAGGGCAGCTGCAACATGTGTTGCAGTACACTGCAGCAGTTTCGATATGCAGTGATGTTCCATATTTACCTGTATACAGTACAGCCTTGCAATTCCCCCTGCACCTGCACAGATTAGTGCTCCCTACACCAACACAGGCATTGTTGCAGAATGATGACAGGGTGGCTACCTTGAAGTGTTAATTAGTTCATGTGCAGGGATGTGTCCCTTCCTGCACATGTACAATTTTTTTTTGCAGAGATCGCATTTCAATGTGTGCTAAAAGATGCAGTACACATGAGTAAAGGCAATACTACATTGAGGTAGGGAAGCATTTTGGCCTGATATACCACCCTGACACCCACCCTTGGGGTGGTACTGGCTTCCGATCCAGTCTCTGATGTCTACTTTGTGTGGTACAGGGGCTTTGACTATATGCAATGGGTGTTTTAATGACACAACCACACTATTTGCACATGCCTACCAGATAATGTGGAGCATATTTACAAGGTGAAGTATAGCCATAGTGAGTGGCCTATGTTGAAGCGTCAGCACAGGTGTGGCTTGGGTGAGGAAAGTGCGTCTTGATTCAGGGCCTATGTGTCCGGATGCAACCTTTTAGCATGCATTGAGTGTGTCCTATGTGCCTCCCCCTGCTGCCATTAGTGGAGCTCCAGATATCCCCCCTGCAACCTACCCTTCATTTCTGGTGGTTCCTGGCTGTCTGCCCTGTACTGTTCTGCAATTCCAGTGGGCAGCTCCTCCGGGATGACCACTGCAACCATATCCTCCAGCTCATCCAGGTCCTCCTGTGGTGCAGGACTTCCACCTCCTGTATACAGTGCTGCCTTACGGCTCCTGGCAAGTTTCTCCTTAGTCCTCCACTTGCAATCATGTCAGCGCTTCTTGACCTCAGTGACATTGTTTATTTTGTCCACTATTTGCTGCCATATTGCGTCTCTCCTACCAACTGGCAATTTGGAGGTGACGAATAGCTGATGTTTGTGCTCCATCACCTCTCTGACCAGGATGTCATGCTCCTTCTGACTAAAGCGACACTTGTGCTTTCTCTACTCCTTCTCCTGTGATTTTTCTGTACCCTCCTGGCTGGTGTTTGGAGTCTTCCTGGGGTCTCTCCTGGCCTGTTGATTCCATCTTGTGTTGCAATTGCACTCTTTCCTGCTTTTGCATTTTATTTTGATTCTAATGCAATGTTAAAATGGCGCTAACCCTGTTGCGACGTCTAGCACCATTTTTGCAACATTAACCTCATTTTTCCTTACAGCATTGCGCAGCTGTTAGCACTTTTTTTTTTACGCTATTCATTCCTTAACGCCATCCTACGTCATTTCCTAAATATGGCGCAAGGGTGGTGCTAAGGAATGACGCTAGCTCACATTAATAAAAATGACGCACAACTGAGCCATAGAAATGCAGCAGTTTTACTTACAGTTATACTTATGTAAAGAAACCATAACTCATTGTCCAAAGTTATTTTCCACTATAAGCTATAGTTACTTTGGGGAAATATAACTATAAGTATAAGTATAACTGCTGAACTTCTTTGGTTTTGTAGGGGTAAAACATCACCCTAACTATAACGTCCCTGTAACCTTTGTTTATTTCAGTGAATTTCTATGCTTTTTTCTATGCACACATTAATATTTCTGTCAGGTTGCGGCCAGCCAATCAGGGCACTGTTTTTCCCCAGGATCCGGTAAGGATCCAAGGAGGATCCTCAAATCCACAGATCAGCTGTAAACAAATATATTTTGCCCATGAGGGGTCCCTAAGTATCCCCTCCATGTGTCCCAAAGGGGTCTGGGATACCTGTACCTCCAAATCACAAAAAGTTTGCTTTTTGGACCAGGACCTAGCTTTCACCCAGATTTCATGTAAATCCCTCCAGTGGTTCAGCCACTATTCCTGTTCAAATTCCCTATGGAAAAATGAATGGGGAAAAGTGTTTTGGGACCACCCTTTTTCTTGGCCCCCGCTTGACGGATCACATAGATAAATTCCACTCAGATGCCGAACTGAGCATTGTATGTTTTTTTTTTAAATGTTGTTTGTTAAGATTCATCAAACAGCATCAAAAGTATTAGCAAAACAAAAAACACTTTTTTTTTATAGAAACTAGGTCCTATCTATAACTACCTACTGGTGACCGCACCAAAAGTATTAACAAAACAAAAACACTTTTTCTATAGAAACTAGGTCCTAACTATAACTACCTACTGGCGACCGCCAGTAGCTAATATATATGTACATATATATATATATATATATATGTCCAGTTGAAGGCTTTTGCCGAAACGCATTGACATTTGGCCGGGACAGCGTGTGTTTGTTGTTATTTTTGGGCACCAATTTGATTATTATTATTATATGTATTTCTGAAGTGACTTTTTGGAGGTCTAATTTTGTTTGCCTGCATGAACTTTCCTAATAAATGGAGCTGACGATTTTTTACATGAATTATTTTTGAATTGTGTTTATTAGCTACCTTCCACGATCTCTTGGATATTGTGCAGCCTTTTGGTGCAGAAATATGTTGCACCGTTCCTCGAAATATATATATATATATATATATATATATATATATATATATATATATATATATATACACACACACACACACACATCAACAATCCAAGGTTTGTCTATGTTTAATGTGGAAAAACAAACTCAAAACGAAACCAGCACACAAACGGGCCGAGTAGTTAAAACGCCATTTCCATTTTTAACTGTGAAACACATTGTGCAAAGACATGAAAAACAAAATCATTAATGCATAGCAGTTTATCCTAAATTGAAAATGGGCGCCATATTGACAGAGTCTTACAACACAATATAATAATGTTTCAATATTACAGGAAGCAGGATGTTGGGGCACAACAAAATGTTATAAGAAGTAAAATAAAATTAAAAATAAATATTGTATCATGAATTGCTTCAAGTGAAAGCCTGCAACATTTATGATGTAACGTGGTGTGTCTCAATAAGCGCTACAGTACTAAAATTCCTCCTTTGAGAACGTGTACAGAATTTTAAGTACAACTTCATGGCGTGAGTTATACAGCACATAATTCATGAAATCGTCCCGTTGTCCTTTCTATAATATACACCAAAAGTAATTCTGAATGCAAATGAAACTTAAACTTAAAACCCTAGTGGGCTACTTATAATGTATGACAAAAATTATCCAGAGTACCGATCAAGCTCCAACATACAGCCAAGAGGGCTACTGGTAGACAAATGGGCAATGCATAAGCTACTTGAATTTTTAAAACATTCTTACAAAATGGTATGTAATAAACATGAATAAAATATGTGGTTCCTATCTAGACATGGTTCATACTGGAATGATCATTAATAGGTTTCACTTAGTTTTAAAAATCAAATGCACTGGTGAGAGACGTTTTATAAATATTTTAGTGGAATAGTAAGTTAAGAACAGTCTACTTTGTTCTATTTGAGAATAAACAAGTTTAGAACTGGTCTGCCTCATAGCCATTCTCAAAAGACTGGATAAACATCTCTGCCTAACTCTAAACAGCCCTCCCCATAGAAGACAATAACTAGGCCTCTAGCAGCAGGAAAGTAGGATTGCTGTTAACATTGGCCATGTAGCCATAATAGCCATCATGGAGAGGGACCTCTGGCAACACTAAGGTCAGCGTTCCAGCTGTTCCTTTGGAGTGAAAATGCCAAGTAAGGGTGTCAGGAACTGCAAGCCTGTTTCGCAGTCCTATCTGAAACTTTCTGGCTGTGTCCTCAGCAATATGGATTACTAGTTCTAGTACTGACAGAGAGGATAAATGGTTATCTTATCTACGGGAGAGCTTGGCTACAATAAGGCAAAAACTGTTTCAGCTAGAGGAAGGCTATGACCTTTTTTGCTGAACTCTGTCACAGTGTGGAGTACAGTTAGAGAAAATAGTCTTGATTGGATACAGGGAACCCTCCAGTCATTAGCAAGTGGAAAGGACAACCTTATCATCTTATCATCACTTCTTCAAAACATTCCTGGAGCTCTGAAGAAAACATCTTGGAGAAAGAAGACTCTGTCTGACCAATTCAAGAAGAAGGTGAAAAGACTCCTGGGTCCTGGTGGCAGACATTGTATATAATTGTTCTTTAAGGGCCAGATTGTTGCTTACTTTTAGCTGCTATGGAAACAAACAAGGTGGAAGGACTCCTGACTCCAAGAAGGCCCATTTGATGCTACAGGAGCCCAGACAGAGAAGGAGAAATACCTAGTGCCTGGAAGCCTATGAAGCTCAATGGTATTGTATCCGACTTTGAAGGACCCTCGCCTCTTTTAGCATTTGCTTTGACACAGCTGAGGAGTTGGCACTCCAAAAAATAAAGTAAGTCAAAGGGTGAAAACTATAACCGATGTGACTCACTTAACATACCTGAACCCGGCTCCATCACAATGAACCAGAACTCACATCTTTGTCCTAATCAACTGTGAACTGTATCATGGTGTTGCTTCTGGTTGCCTGTTTGCTAACAATAACACTGTAACAACAGATAAGCAGATTCAATCAAATGTCATTTTCAAAACAATTCCCAATTTTGCATTGTATTGCTAATTAATGCATACATGAATTACATTTGCATACCTTGACACTTTTCTGGTCCCGATGAACCTGAAAAATGTGGAGGCATGTATCTATTGCTCCTCCCCTTCTGTGTCAGCTGTGAGCTTGGCATGGATTGGTAACCGCCTAATCGGTGAAATTCAAGATTGGGCCCAGACATGCCTCTCTCTCATTCTCCAGGAGGACTGAGGCAAGACAAAAATGAAAACACCAGAAGTCTCCTCTCAGCGTACAAATGTTTTCACCATGTACTCTCAAATATCGGATATACATTGGCTACACATTGCGCCCAATCAAGAAGCTGTTTGCACCTCTAAAACTAAGTTACAAGCACAAATGGATGGATTTTTGAATGCAAGGTATTAATAAAGGTGGCCAAAAACATGTAAGTCATTTTACTCCAGTGAATACTGCCCCACACTGTAAGCCTTAAAAGTATGTGAGCACCAAGAAACACATTAGTTTGTACCCATCCACAAACACGTTCCTGACCCTTTCTCACAGGTTTTTTTTTAAACGTCCGCTGGAGAACAGAGTTAAGAGGAAAAGGGTGCACCCAAATGATTAGCTGGAGGGAAGGAAAAGCGAATTCTCAAGAAGGAAAAATATTTTCTCCATGGAGAAAAAAAATCAACAGAAAGCGCCAACGCACAAGAGCATAAATACCTCAAAAGGGGTACTATCACACTCTGTACAATTATAGCAGCAGAAATGTCTTTGAGCACATTGGTCTGTAGTATGGAAGGGCCCTGGGGGCGCAAAGGGCATGTGTGCCTGCTTTGAGGGCCCCCGGGCCCCTTGGGTATTACAGAAGAGGCTGCATATGCTTGTGCGGCCTCTTCTGTAATACCT
This sequence comes from Pleurodeles waltl, assembly GCF_031143425.1. Classification (NCBI taxonomy): domain Eukaryota; kingdom Metazoa; phylum Chordata; class Amphibia; order Caudata; family Salamandridae; genus Pleurodeles; species Pleurodeles waltl. The sequence continues at coordinate 1,041,035,185 of NC_090440.1, forward strand.
ATAGTGCTGGCGCACATATTGGGCCAGCACTATCACCAGACGGTGTTTCCTCATTTGCATGGGGGTATGGCCCCATGCAAATGAGGGAACCCTTTGCCTCTGAGCGCGTGTCGTATTAGAGACGTGGGCAGAGAGGCAAAGAAGCTGCCCGGTGGTGCACTGTCAGTGTGCCCCCTGATGGTAGCTCTCTGAAGGGGGAAATGGGGTCCCATGGACCTCCCCCCAGACATCCTGTTGCAGGTGAGTGCAGTCACTCACTGCACCCACCTGCAAGGGGATCTCTAATCTCCTTCAAAGTGCAGGTAGGATGTCGCCTGCACTGTGAAACACGGAGCGGATTTGACCAGCCGCTACATTTTTCACATGAATGCGCTGCCTCAAGGACAGCGCGAGCTTGCAGCTGACCCCAGGACATCCCATTATATGTAATATAGTGCACTTTCTCTGTTTGTGCCCAGTGCACCTGTTTGCAAACAGAGAAAGTGCACCCTATGTAAAATGGGGCCAAAGAATTCACTAAAGTTTTTCTGGCGCGCTCCTAAAATCCTACCAATGGCAGCAAAGCCTAGCCACCTGCTGTAAAATATTGTCAATAGGGAAACGTTGGGTACCTGCATCCAAGTGTAGGTGTAGCTCTAAATGTGCAGATTTACAATGTTTTTGTGAATCAGGCCCAAGGTTAAGAAAGCAGCTTCATAAAATGCTGCTCATTAAAGCTTACATTAATAATGAAAATAGTGGCGTTGACATAACATATGCAGATTCTCTGGGCCTGAATAGGAGTTCCTCGCATATTCCGACCCATGCGTAAACTCCTGTTTACATGGGTCGTTCAACACATCCAATAATTATGGATGCGTTTAATAACTCAACCTTCCTTACATTTCAGCAGGATCCAACCTTCGAAAATTTACAGGGGAAAACATGCAGTATTTGCCATATAATGTGGATTTTAATGTGTTAAACGCCAACATTTGCATTCTTTCCCCCATGAACCTCTAATGGGTGTTATTTATTGCACCCAATAAATAATGTACCTAATTTGACAGGGGTGATACATAACACCTTTGCTCAAAATCAGACCCTATACGGATTAAACACAGGAATATTCTTAGCATATGTATCTAATTACAAATTTAGGCAGGATTGTAGCCTGCTGAAAGCAAACTAACAAAACGCTTTGCATCGAAAATTCATCCAGCATGTTGTTTTGGTTTATAGCATCAGCTACTTGAAATATAGTAAAAGACAGAATCAGGACATATGACTAAGATTTACTGTCTTTTCAAATTCAAATGAACAGGGGGAATGAGGCCTTTTAATTTTCAATAAGATATTGCATAACGATAAAAGAAATGGTAGTGTTATGTGAAAGGCGCATGTTCTTGCTCTACAAAGAAAAAATCTAGTATTTTGGACTACTTATCACTCGTGAATATAAAAGTAATACCTAAGGTTATTTTTTACAATTGGAAAATATATATTACCATGATATAATTCGCACGTTTCTCATTATTGAGTCCAATATGTCAAACTGACCATGTTTCCACGGGCCAGATGTAGGAAAATTGCAAATTGCGACTTGCAATTTGCGAGTCCTTCCGACTCGCAAATTGCAAGTCACAATTTGCAATGCAGAACGGTGTCTCAGACACCGTCTGCGAGTCGGTATGGGGTCGCAGAGACCCACCTCATTAATATTAATGAGGTGGGTCGCAAATTGCGGCCCCATACCGACTATAGGCACTCGCAAACATGGAGGCCTGCTGTAGTCAGCAGACCTCCATGTTCGTGACTGCTTTTAAATAAAGCAGTTTTTTTTTTTCAAGTGCAGCCCGTTTTCCTTAAAGGAAAAAGAGCTGCACTTAAAAAAAAAAACGAAACCTTTAGTTTTGGTATTTTTTCAGGGCAGGTAGTGGTCCAAGGGACCACTACCTGCCCTGAAAAAATAGTTTTGGGTCCATTCACAAAGGGGAAGGGGTCCCATGGGGACCCCTTCCAATTTGCAAGTGGGTTACCATCCACTTCAAGTGGATGGTAACTGCGACACCATTTGCGACCGCATATGCGGTCGCAAATGGTATTGCATACCACTCCGAATCGCAAATAGGAAGGGAACACCCCTTCCTATTTGCGATTCTGAAATGCATTTTGCGAGTCGGTCCCGACTCGCAATATGCATTTCTGAATAGGAAAATGCGATTTGCGAGTCGCAAACGGCAATTTTTGCCGTTTGCGACTCGCAAATGCTTTCCTACATCTGGCCCCACATTTTTTCACTGGCCTCCATTCATATCACTACTCTTTGAATCTCATTCGGAACGGACTAAATTGGTGTATATTTAAGACATATCCTATGTTACTCAACCCAAAATAACAATTTGCAAGTTTTACATCTTAAATGTCAGCAATAGTTCTTCAGTGTTTGAAACGTACGCTTTGTTGCGTAATGAGAAACGTTGATTCAGATATCACCAGGTCTAGGCAAGTGGATGTTACCAGCCCTGCCAGTGTTCTATGTTTTTCCAATGAACTCTTGTCTGACAGCAACAACGGCTTAATCAAGTTGACCATGACCCCAATCTGAGCTCCATTTTGTAAGTTATCTGTCCCAATTCCACCATAGTACATTTCTCCATCAAACCATAAAATCATACCTGGACACTGGCACCTAATATGATTCACCTGTCGCCACATTGTCGCATGAAGAAAAAGGTTTTCCTGCTCTTAACTACCACTTCAGATAAATAAGATCCGTTTTTGATCTGTGTGTGCGCAAAGGTCTGATGAAGGGGAGGAACCGAGATAATGATGGCTCCAGAGGACAGGTGTCCTCTCTGTAATACCCACAGACATTGCATTACATGAAGAAAAGCCTCAGCAAATATAAAATGCTACCAGGCACTCAGTGACCAACACCCTTGAATTGGACTTTGAACCTGGCCTTTTTATATGGTAAGGAGGCTGTTAGAAATGGGGTTTTTGGTTGGCAGTCAGGTTACCCTCTGTCCAAGCAAGAACCCTCACTCTAGTCAGGGTAAGTCACACACAATCCAAAATTAGCCTGCGCCCACCCTCTGGTAGCTTGGCACGAGCAGTCAGGCTTAACTTAGAAGGCAATGTGTAAAGTATTTGTGCAATAAATCATACAATACCACCATATAGCACCACAAAAATACATCACACAGTGTTTAGAAAAATATATAATATTTATCAGGATATTTGTAGGTCAAAACGAATAAAGTTGCAAAGTGAATTTGTAGAGATATCACTGAAAAGTGATATATAGGCGGTCATTCTGACCGCGGCGGGCGGCGGTCGCCGCCCGCCATGCGGTCACCGCCGAATGACCGCCCCGCGGTCAAAAGACTGCGGCGGCCATTCCAACTTTCCTGCTGGGCCGGCGGGCAACCGCCAATAGGCCGCCCGCCGGCCCAGCGGGAAAGCCCCTGCAACGAGGAAGCCGGCTCCGAATGGAGCCGGCGGAGTTGCAGGGGTGCGACGGGTGCAGTGGCACCCGTCGCGATCTTTGTGGGGCCCTGTTAGGGGGCCCCTGCACTGCCCATGCCAGTGGCATGGGCAGTGCAGGGGCCCCACGACACCCATTCCCGCCATCCTGGTTCTGGCGGTGAAAACCGCCAGAAACAGGGTGGCAGGAAGGGGGTCAGAATCCCCATGGCGGCGCTGCAAGCAGCGCCGCCATGGAGGATTCCCTGGGCCAGGGGAAAACCGGCGGGAAACCGCTGGTTCCCCTTTTCTGACCGCGGCTTTACCGCCGCGGTCAGAATAGCCCTGGAAGCACCGCCAGCCTGTTGGCGGTGCTTCCGCGGTCCCCGGCCCTGGTGGTCATGGACCGCCAGGGTCGGAATGACCCCCATAGTGTCTTAAGTCTTTAAAAAGCAAACAGAGTCTCTTTCAAGCACAAAGTACCTGGTTTGGAGTGGAAAATCTCCTCAGAGGGCCACAGAAGAAGAGATACGTGGAAAATTGGTGTGTGTGTCGATTTCTCCCCAGCACACACGGACTTGCGTCGTTATTTTTCACGCTGGGAAGTCGTGCGTCATTTTCCGGCGCACGGACAGTCTCTTTCTGTGGATCGCGGGGATTACCAGATGTCCCGGGTCTGTGCGTGGATTCTCCTGCTTGTTTTCTGGCTGCGCGTCGTTCTGCGGGGCTGCACGTCGAAGTTTCGCTTTCACGGCAGGCGTCGCGTCGATTTCTCCTCTGGAGGTCGGGCGGTGTTGTCCTTGCGAGGCCGTGCGTCGAAGTTCCGGTCGTCCCGAAGGCGTCGCGTCGATCAGCGTCGGTGTGCAGCGTTTTTCTGGCAGCGGAACAAGCTGTGCGTCGAAAATTTAGGCGCACGGAGCGTCCAGGTGAAAAAGAGAAGTCTTTTTGGTCCTGAGACTTCAGGGAACAGGAGGCAAGCTCTATCCAAGCCCTTGGAGAGCACTTTCACAGCCAGGCAAGAGTTCAGCAAGACAGCAGGCCAACAGCAAGGCAGCAGTCCTTTGTAGAAAGCAGACAGGTGAGTCCTTTGAGCAGCCAGGCAGTTCTTCTTGTCAGGATGTAGTTTCTGGTTCAGGTTTCTTCTCCAGCAAGTGTCTCATGAGGTAAGGCAGAGGCCCTGTTTTATACCCAAATGTGCCTTTGAAGTGGGGGAGACTTCAAAGAGTGGCTAAGAAGTGCACCAGGTCCCCTTTCAGTTCAATCCTGTCTGCCAGGGTCCCAGTAGGGGGTGTGGCAGTCCTTTGTGGGAGAGCAGGCCCTCCACCCTCCCAGCCCAGGAAGACCCATTCAAAATGCAGATGTATGCAAGTGAGGCTGAGTACCCTGTGTTTGGGGTGTGTATGAGTGAATGCACAAGGAGCTGTCAACCAAGCCCAGCCAGACGTGGATTGTAAGGCACAGAAAGATTTAAGTGCAAAGAAATTCTAAAAGTGGCATTTCTAGAATAGTAATATTAAATCCGACTTCACCAGTCAGCAGGATTTTGTATTACCATTCTGGCCATACTAAATATGAGCTTCCTGCTCCTTTCAGATCAGCAGCTGCCACTTCAAAAATGTATGAGGGCAACCCCAATGTTAGCCTATGAAGGGAGCAGGCCTCACAGTAGTGTAAAAACGAATTTAGGAGTTTTACACTACCAGGACATATAACTACACAGGTACATGTCCTGCCTTTTACCTACACAGCACCCTGCTCTAGGGGTTACCTAGGGCACACATTAGGGGTGACTTATATGTAGAAAAAGGGGAGTTCTAGGCTTGGCAAGTACTTTTAAATGCCAAGTCGAAGTGGAATTGAAACTGCACACACAAGCCTTGCAATGGCAAGCCTGAGAAAAGGTTAAGGGGGCTACTTAAGTGGGTGGCACAACCAGTGCTGCAGGTCCACTAGTAGCATTTAATCTACAGGCCCTAGGCACATATAGTGCACATTACTAGGGACTTATAAGTAAATTAAATAGCCCAATCAGGTATGATCCAAAGTTACCATGTTTAAAAAGGGAGAGAGCATATGCACTTTAGCACTGGTTAGCAGTGGTAAAGTGCGCAGAGTCTAAAAGCCAGCAAACAGGGTCCAAAAAGTGGAGGGAGGCAGGCAAAAAGTTAGGGGTGACCACCCTAAGGCATGTCAGGTCTAACATGTGTCCCCCCCAGCTGAAAGTGGGGAGAGCTACCCGACCTCCTGGGAGCTCTCATCGCTAAGGCGGAAGTATCTGGAGAGACCATCAGCATTGGTGTGGTCAACCCCTGGGCGATGCTCCACCGTAAAGTCCATCCCCTGTAGGGAAATGGACCATCTCAAGAGTTTTGGATTCTCACCCCTCATCTGCATGAGCCATCTGAGGGGCCTGTGGTCTGTCTGAACCCGGAAGTGAGTCCCAAACAGGTAGGGTCTTAGCTTCTTCAGTGCCCAGACCACAGCAAATGCTTCTCTCTCAATAGCACTCCACCTTTGTTCCTGTGGTAATAGTCTTCTGCTAATAAAGCCTACTGGTTGGTCTGAGCCCTCCTCATTCAGCTGTGCTAGAACAGCCCCTATGCCATGCTCTGAAGCGTCTGTCTGAACAATAAATTCCTGGGAGTAGTCAGGGGCCTTGAGCACGGGGGCCGTGCACATGGCTTCCTTCAGAGAATCAAAGGCTTTCTGACAGGCCTCTGTCCAATTCACCAACCTAGGTTGTTTCTTGGAAGTGAGTTCTGTCAAGGGGGACACAATGGTACCATAGCCCTTGACGAACCTGCAGTAGTATCCAGTGAGGCCCAAAAAGGCTCTCACCTCAGTCTGTGTTCTAGGTGGTTGCCAGGCCTTGATAGTTTAAATCTTGGCCTGGAGCGGCTGCACCCTGCCACCACCTACTAGGTGTCCCAAGTACACCACGGAACCCTGCCCAATCTGGCACTTACTAGCCTTGATAGTCAGGCCTGCCTGTTGCAGGGCCTGAAGCACCTCCTTGAGGTGGAGCAGGTGTTCCTCCCAGCTGGAACTGTAGACAGCGATGTCATCTAGGTAAGCTGCACAGAAGGCATCTTTACCAGCTAGGACCCCGTTAACCAACCGTTGGAAGGTAGCGGGGGCATTTTTCAGCCCAAATGGCATCACCCGGAATTGGTAATGGCCATCAGGTGTGGAAAAAGCGGATCTTTCTTTAGCCCCCTCAGTCAGGCCAATCTGCCAGTACCCGGAAGTAAGATCGAACGTACTCAGGAACTTGGCAGCGCCTAGCCTGTCAACGAGCTCATCAGCTCGGGGGATGGGGTGAGCATCAGTCCGGTGACTGAGTTGAGACCCCGGTAGTCCACACAGAACCGGATTTCTGGCTTCGCACCTGGGGCAGTAGCCTTGGGAACGAATACCACAGGGCTGGCCCATGGACTACTGGATTTCTCAATAACCCCCAAAGTCAACATCTTGGAGACCTCCTCCTTGATGCTGGCCTTCACCTTATCTGACAACCTGTAAATGTTGTTCTTTACAGGGGCACTGTCACCTGTGTCAGTGTCATGCACACAGAGGTGGGTTAGCCCAGGAGTAAGGGAGAACAGGGGGGAGAATTGCTCTAACAGCTCAAAGCAGTCCCCTTTCTGGGTTGGAGTCAGGGAGTCAGAGAGAATGACACCACCTACTGACCCATCCCCTTCTTTGACAGCGAGGAGGTCGGGGAGAGGTTCACTCTCCTCTTCCATGCCCTCATCTGTGACTAGGAGCATACTGACCTCAGACCTCTCAAAGTGAGGTTTGAGCCGGTTGTGATGGAGGACCCTTAGGGGATGCCTAGAGGTCTTGAGGTCCACTAGGTAAGTGGCCTCCCCTTTACGCTCCTTGATCTCAAAGGGGCCACTCCAGCGGTCCTGGAGAGCCCTGGGCTCTACTGGCTCCATCACCCAAACTTTGTCTCCAGGTGAGAACTCAACTAGAGTGGCCTTCTGGTCGCACCACTCCTTCATTACCTCTTGACTGGCCTCGAGGTTACTCTGGGCCTGCTTCCAGAAGCGTTGGGTTTGTTTGCGGAGGGCCAGCATGTAGCTGACCACATCCTAGGGAGGGGCCTGGGGAGCTCTCTCCCAGCCCTCCTTAACGATGCTTAGGGGTCCCCTGACAGGGTGACCATAGAGAAGCTCAAAGGGGCTGAACCCCACCCCTTTCTGGGGCACCTCTCTATAAGCAAACAACAGACAGGGTAAGAGGACGTCCCACTTACGCCTCATGGCCTCAGTCAGGCCACCAATCATGCCTTTCAGGGTCTGGTTGAATCTCTCAACAAGCCCATTGGTTTGAGGATGATAAGGGGTGGTAAACCTGTAGGTCACCCCACACTCATCCCACAGGGTCTTCATGTATGCAGACATGAAGTTTGTGCCCCTGTCAGACACGACCTCCTTAGGGAATCCCACAAGGGTAAATATTCCCAACAGGGCTCTGGTCACCACCTTTGCAGTCACTGTTCTCAGAGGGATTGCCTCTGGATAGCGGGTGGCATGGTCCACCAAAACCAGGATAAACCTGTTGCCCAAGGCAGTTTTGGGGTCTAAGGGACCAACAATGTCGATGCCCACCTTTTCAAAGGGGGTGTCAACGACTGGGAGTGGGAGCAGGGGAGCTTTAAGCCGCTTCCCTGCCTTCCCACTAGCCTGGCAGGTGGGGCAAGCTCTGCAGAAGTTATCTGAGGCTTTCCTCATTCTGGGCCAATGAAAGTGGGTGTTAAGCCTGTCAAAGGTCTTGTCTTGGCCCAGGTGTCCTGCCAGGGGAATGTCGTGATCCAGGCCTAGTAGGAATTTCCAGTAACACTGGGGGACCACCAGCACACGGTGTGCCCCAGGACCTGGAACCCTACGCTCACTGTAAACGAGATCATTCTCCCAGTAAATATGGTGAGCGCCAGAGGCGTCATCTGCTGCGTGGTCTGTGGCCTGCTTCCTCAGACCCTCAAGGGTGGGGCATTCTTTCTGCACCTTGCAGAATGCTTCCCTGGTTGCCCCCCCCTCTATTTGCCAGCCAGCAAGTTCAGGTAGGTTACCCAGGGCAGCTATGTCCTCCCCGGTTGGCTCAGGGGCCTCCTCTTCCTCAGGGGCCTCGTCTACCACCGTGGGAACATTGGAGGCGGGTTTCCCGCACCCCTGACCCCCCTCTTTGGCAGCTGTCTGGGCCATCTTTCCAGGCTCCAGACGCCCTTGACTCCCTTCCCGGGCAGCCATGGACCGTGTGGTCATGCAGACCCACTCAGGTAACCCTAACATCTCCAGGTGAGATCTGAGCTCTACTTCTTTCCAAGTGGTATGCTCAAGATCATTGCCTAACTGACAATCTACAGGCATGGCAGGACTCACAGCTACTTTCAGAGTACCAGAGACCCCCCCCCACTCAAAGGAAACCAGAGCCACCGGTAGGTGACTCTCACGATTGTCAGCGACTATGACCTGGTGGAATGTATTAGGGACTATCTGCTCTGTTGACACCAGCTGACTCTGGATAGTAGTCATACTGGCTCCTGTGTCACGCAGAGCCTCCACCTTCTGCCCATTAATGGTGACCCACTGCCTGTACTTGGAAGTATTTCGGGGCATGTGGGCTTTGGGCACCATTTCTCTTTCTCCCAGGGACACTAGGGAAATCTCTACCTGCTCCCCAAAGCTATCTGGGTCCATCTCCCCCCCAAGCGCTACACTAGTCAACCCAGGTGTCTGTCCGGTAGTGGACGGTGCCCTTTTGGAGCACTGGGGGTCGCCTTTATAGTGACCATACTGGTAACACTCCATACATTTGGGGTTGGATTTCCCTGACCTATCATATGTCCCTGGCTTTTTCCCAAATCTGGAAAAGGAATGGTTGCCACCCCCTCCCTGGGAATTCTTTAGGGGCCTTTTGAGAGTTCCTTATCTGTAAGTTTATCTCCCCCCTCTTTCTTCTGTTGGGAACCCTGACCACCTTTGTGGGAGTCCCCCCCAGGTACCTTTTTGCACACTCTGGTGCTAACCCAGAGGCCCGCCTCCTCAGCAAGCTTCCTGGGATCAGTCAGCTTACTATCTACCAAGTGCTGGCGCAACTCTGTATAGGTAACATTGAGTATACTGTATGCTCTCTCAGAATCAAGTCATATAGCCCTTTATAATTATCTACTTTGTTGCCCCGCACCCATCCATTCAGTGCCTTACTGGAAAAGTCAAAGAAATCTACCCATGTTTGTGTGGTTTGTTTGGTGCTGTCCCTGAACCTCTGACGGTATCCCTCAGGGGTCAGCCCAAACTTGGCAAGTAAAGTGGCTTTCTGAAGTGGGTATGTGTTTTGATCAGGTTGATCCAATGTGAGAAGTGTGTCCCTCCCCAATGGCGGCACATAACCCCACATAGCTACCCCCCATTGACCTTCAGGAACCTCATGAGCCCTTAGTGCAACTTCATAAGCAGCTAACCATTTATCTATGTCATCTCCCACCACAAAACTGGGAACCACATTTTTGGGTATACGAACCTTCTTTTCTCCAGCAGGTCCTGTCTGTATGCTGCCACCATTATTGCTGTATTCAGACTGTCTCGCCTTTATCTCCAGCTCCTTGAGACTCAGTTCATGAGCCAATAATATTTTCTTTTCAGCCAAAGCTCTTTCAGCTTCCACCTGTTTGGCTGCTCTTTCAGCTTCAGCTTGAATCTGTTTGGCTGCTCTTTCAGCTTCAATCTGTTTGGCTGCTCTTTCAGCCTCAGCTTGTTTGGCTTCTCTCTCTGCCCTTCTCTCCTCCTGTTGAGCCTCAATTTTCAGTTTTGCCATTTGCAATTGGAACTCCCTTTCCTCTCTCCTTTCCTCTGCGGTCAGGCTTTGCACAGAGACACTGCTCCCTGGTCTGGAAGGGGGCATAATTGCAGTGGTAACATCATCCACAGATAGCAACAAATCCTCTGAGGGGCCATTTTCTGGCTCCTCTTCCTCATCATCCTCTTCTAAATGGGCTTCTGCTCAGGCCCTCAGTGCCACTTGGAAGTCCTCCTTTTTGGAGGCCCCTTGGGTGGGTACCCTCATTGCCCTGCAGAACCCTCTTAGTTGTTTGACCGTATATGTATCCAACAGGACTAGGTCAAAGTCTCCTATTTTAGACCCAGTCAGAGACATGTTGAGTGAGGATTTAGTTTTTGAAAATTGTCAGGAAAAACGAATTTGCAAAAAGAGATAAAAATCAAGTTGACCTTCAACTGTGGGTAGGTAGTGAAATACTTAGCTACTGTATGTCACTGCACAAATACAAGTCCTATCCTCACCACTGATCACCAATGTTAGAAATGGGGTTTTTGGTTGGCAGTCAGGTTACCCTCTGTCCAAGCAAGAACCCTCACTCTAGTCAGGGTAAGTCACACACAATCCAAAATTAGCCTGCGCCCACCCTCTGGTAGCTTGGCACGAGCAGTCAGGCTTAACTTAGAAGGCAATGTGTAAAGTATTTGTGCAATAAATCATACAATACCACCATATAGCACCCCAAAAATACACCACACAGTGTTTAGAAAAATATATAATATTTATCAGGATATTTGTAGGTCAAAACGAATAAAGTTGCAAAGTGAATTTGTAGAGATATCACTGAAAAGGGATAAATAGGGGGTCATTCTGACCCTGGCGGCGTCGACGACCACGGAAGCACCACCAACAGGCTGGCGGTGCTTCCTTAGGTATTCCGACCGCGGCTGTGAAGCCGCGGTCGCCCAGCCGGGTCCGGCGGTTTCCCGCCGGATTTCCCCCGGCTGGAGGAATCCTCCATGGCGGCGCTGCTTGCAGCGCCGCCATTGGGATTCCGACCCCCTTCCCGCCAGCCTGTTTCTGGCGGTTTTCACCGCCAGAAACAGGATGGCGGGAACGGGTGTCGTGGGGCCCCTGGGGGCCCCTACAGTGCCCATGCCACTGGCATGGGCCCCCTAACAGGGCCCCATAAAGATTTTCACTGTCTGCTTAGCAGACAGTGAAAATCGCGACGGGTGCAACTGAACCCGTCGCACCCCTGCAACTCCGCCGACTCCATTCGGAGCCGGCTTCATTGTTGCAGGGCCTTTCCCGCTGGGCCGGCGGGCGCTCCTATGGCGGGCGCCCGCCGGCCCAGCGGGAAAGCCAGAATGGCCTCCGCGGTCTTTTGACCGCGGAGCGGCCAAGTGGCGGTTCCCGCCCGGCGGGCGGGTGCCGCCCGCCGCCCGCCAAAGTTAGAATGAGGGGCATAGTGTCTTAAGTCTTTAAAAAGCAAACAAAGTCTCTTTCAAGCACAAAGTACCTGGTTTGGAGTGGAAAATCTCCTCAGAGGGCCACAGAAGAAGAGATACGTGGAAAATTGGTGTGTGCGTCGATTTCTCCCCAGCACACACGGACTTGCGTCGTTATTTTTCACGCTGGGAAGTCGTGCGTCATTTTCCGGCGCACGGACAGTCTCTTTCTGTGGATCGCGGGGATTACCAGATGTCCCGGGTCTGTGCGTGGATTCTCCTGCTTGTTTTCCGGCTGCGCGTCGTTCTGCGGGGCTGTGCGTCGAAGTTTCGCTCTCACGGCAGGCGTTGCGTCGATTTCTCCTCTGGAGGTCGGGCGGCGTTGTCCTTGCGAGGACGTGGGTCGAAGTTCCGGTCGTCCCGAAGGCGTCGCGTCGATCAGCGTCGGTGTGCGGCGTTTTTCTCGCAGCGGAACAAGCTGTGCGTCGAAAATTTAGGCGCACGGAGCGTCCAAGTGAAAAAGAGAAGTCTTTTTGGTCCTGAGACTTCAGGGAACAGGAGGCAAGCTCTATCCAAGCCCTTGGAGAGCACTTTCACAGCCAGGCAAGAGTTCAGCAAGGCAGCAGGCCAACAGCAAGGCAGCAGTCCTTTGTAGAAAGCAGACAGGTGAGTCCTTCGAGCAGCCAGGCAGTTCTTCTTGTCAGGATGTAGTTTCTGGTTCAGGTTTCTTCTCCAGCAAGTGTCTCATGAGGTAAGGCAGAGGCCCTGTTTTATACCCAAATGTGCCTTTGAAGTGGGGGAGACTTCAAAGAGTGGCTAAGAAGTGCACCAGGTCCCCTTTCAGTTCAATCCTGTCTGCCAGGGTCCCAGTAGGGGGTGTGGCAGTCCTTTGTGGGAGAGCAGGCCCTCCACCCTCCCAGCCCAGGAAGACCCATTCAAAATGCAGATGTATGCAAGTGAGGCTGAGTACCCTGTGTTTGGGGTGTGTATGAGTGAATGCACAAGGAGCTGTCAACCAAGCCCAGCCAGACGTGGATTGTAAGGCACAGAAAGATTTAAGTGCAAAGAAATGCTCACTTTCTAAAAGTGGCAATTCTAGAATAGTAATATTAAATCCGACTTCACCAGTCAGCAGGATTTTGTATTACCATTCTGGCCATACTAAATATGACCTTCCTGCTCCTTTCAGATCAGCAGCTGCCACTTCAACAATGTATGAGGGCAGCCCCAATGTTAGCCTATGAAGGGAGCAGGCCTCACAGTAGTGTAAAAACGAATTTAGGAGTTTTACACTACCAGGACATATAACTACACAGGTACATGTCCTGCCTTTTACCTACACAGCACCCTGCTCTAGGGGTTACCTAGGGCACACATTAGGGGTGACTTATATGTAGAAAAAGGGGAGTTCTAGGCTTGGCAAGTACTTTTAAATGCCAAGTCGAAGTGGCAGTGAAACTGCACACACAGGCCTTGCAATGGCAAGCCTGAGAAAAAGTTAAGGGGGCTACTTAAGTGGGTGGCACAACCAGTGCTGCAGGTCCACTAGTAGCATTTAATCTACAGGCCCTAGGCACATATAGTGCACATTACTAGGGACTTATAAGTAAATTAAATAGCCCAATCAGGTATGATCCAAAGTTACCATGTTTAAAAAGGGAGAGAGCATATGCACTTTAGCACTGGTTAGCAGTGGTAAAGTGCGCAGAGTCTAAAAGCCAGCAAAACAGGGTCCAAAAAGTGGAGGGAGGCAGGCAAAAAGTTAGGGGTGACCCCCCTAAGGCATGTCAGGTCTAACAGAGGCATTCTAGAAACTTTAACAACAAGGAATGATAAGGTTAAAACGATTCACAAAGAGGAGCCACTAACATACCAACCTCGACTGACATGTCTGTCTTGACTTTGGTACTGCCTGAAGTTGGCCAACTCCTTCCTGTAGCCACAGTACTACCTATGCAAAGCAAATAAATTACAAGCAGCTGCCCTCAAGAAAGGCCAGAAGGGAGGAACACCTTGAAGGAAAAAATCTCCAGAGGCAGTTGAAGAAGAAGTTTGAAGATGAGTATCAGGACACATCTACCCTAAGAGTGAGTTCAGTGATTGGAAAGCAGGAGTCTTGCAGGAGAGTTTTGCTAAAGATTCTTGAATCCAAAGAAAATCCTGAGGGAAAAAACAATGGGCCACAAATTTAAAGCAAGAGGGGAAGGAAGCCCAGAAATACTATCAGCTGCATTGCCATGAAACTTCCCCTGGATTCAGAAGCCTCTGATACTAAACAGGCAGAAAGTGACATTAGAAGACATACACGACCAATCCTGTGTTGAAAAATAGCCATAAGAATCTACCATGGGTTGGAAAGAATGATATAGTTGAGCTCCACCTCTTCTTGGAAAACTATGGGATGTGGAAGATTCCAGAAAACATCCAGTGGCATCAGAGGAAGTACAGGAAACATGTTGCATTGGAAAGCAGCCAGTCAATCCTCTGTCCCCCACCATCTTAGATTGGGAATGATAATATAGTCCAGCTCTACCTCTTTCTGGGGAACTATGAGACATAGAACGCAACATGGAGGACTCTAAAGGTAAATAAGTTACTTCCAGAAATGAATAAGCTTTCACAAACACGTTTTCCTCCCCAGATGTTACTTGCAGAAAGTTAGGCAAAAAAAATATATAACCTGGTAATCCAGAAGGTGACCAGCAACATCTAGCACAGAAGCGCCCCATAAAGTCTGTTAATATCAAGGAGTAAAGTGGCACCTGCATCAAAGATCCTAATATGAAATGAAGTATGGTAGGGGGAGCAATGATTGCCAGAGAGTAAGGTAATAATGATAATGCCAAGCCTACAAAGAGAATTGTAGAGCCAGGAAAATTCCGAAGATTGCAACGACAATGACTGTCATAGTAAAAAAGGGATATTGATACCTCCTGATCTATAAGGAAGTTAAAAAGAACGCAAAAGCAAAAATTCAAATTTTACATAAGCGCTCAGCAAGTACATGATTGCCAACAGTGTGCCAAATCGAAACAAAATGGCAGATACTTTGAACCACTCAGGAAATCAAAACACAAAACCAAAGGAGCCAAGAGAGTACAATAAAAGGAAAAAAGCCACATAATGAAAGAAACTGAAATAACAACAATTCAAGGACAAGGATGTATGGGGAGTGCACTTGCTAACAGAACAGATGTGTTTACCGAGGGAATGGAGAAATGAGAGAGGGTCTTTGCAACTTTATATTGTTTTTACTTTGTTACTTGGAGCTGCAGTGGAAATTGTGAGGAGGAGCCCAGTAGACCAGGAGGAGGAAAAACACAGAGGGCTGGTGTAACGATGTGCAGAGAAAGTAGCGAGGAGCAGTGGTGCACCCAAGCAATTCTAGAGCAGTAAGCTGGAGGATCAAAAGAGCTGAGAAGAGTGAACAAGGAGCTGGGTAGTGCATCAGGGCATCAGGGCAGTGGATAACTGTGGAATACTGCAGAGCACACTACCCTGCCTCATGCTCAATAGAGTCCTCATTGCTTTGTCTACTCTGGCTGCCGGCCCTTTCCAGCCTGCCCTTTAGGGCCAAGTGAGCCCGACCAGCTAGACAGTACTGTCGGTAGCTCCAGCACTCCAACAGCACTCCAGCAGGCTGGTGCAGGGCCCACATAACCCCAGAGCCTGTCTGCTCCCCCAACCCTGCTAGAGATAGAGTGCGCCAGTACCTTGTACCAAGAGCAGAGATGGGTGGGCGGTGTTTGTACCAGGTGTGAAAGACACAAGCTTAGTGTTCAGTGCAGCTTTAACTGCTGCCTCCCCCCAACTCAGTTTGAGCCCACCCTTACCCCATAATTCAAGGGTGGCAGGCTTATGGAAGCGCAGGCCTAATGTTCAGGCCGCCAAGGAGGACTTAATTATCTAAGGAACCAGCAAGCATCTAAAAGCACCGCCTATTGCCCTCTGCCACCCACCAACTTTAATTATCCTCATTGACCTCTCTAGAAGCAGAGTGATAACATTGACAGAGATACCAGGAGGCACCAGGAGCCTTCACAGATGACAGCACAGGAACTCATAAAACTGGGGCCCTAGGGATTCCAGGTCAAGACCATAGGAGTGGCTGTGAATTAGAGAAGGTCAGGGAAACTCAGAGGAAAAGCACTTTTGGCTAGACCTGCACATCTAGTGGCAGCTGGTGTTTCATTACATTACATTAAAACAGATACAGGCACAGATTTAAGAGGGCCTAGTGCCATTCAAATGACACATTAGTGTCATTTTTTTCTGCTAATGTGGTGTTAGATGGCCAAAAACGCTGCACCATATTTACATAGTGGCACAGTGCATGCATTGTGCCACTTTGTAACCCTTTGTGCTACATTATGCCTGCGCCTGGCATAATGTATGCAAAGGGGGGTTGCCCTGTTAGCGGGGCCAAAAAATGGGGCAAAGAAATCTAAGAGATTTCTTTGCGTCATTTTTTTTCAGTACCTTTAATGCCTCCTCCGAGCAGGGGTTAAAATGAGGCTTGCATTGGTTGCAATGGGCCTCTGGGTGCTTTGGAGGATTAGTGTCAACATTTTTTAAGCTAATCCTGCAAAGTGCCGATCTAGCGTAAACAATTCTGGCGCTAGTTCCCTAACTACTGCCATGGTGCACCCTATATTAAATACGGCGCAGACATGGTGGAGTTAGGTGGCCGCTAAGGGGCGCAAGAAAAGTAGCACTGCACTAGGTGCAGCACCACTATTCATCAATATGTCTCATAGTCCATTTACAGCTTATAGCACTTTTACTGCTCAAACAAGTGAAGGAGGAACTAGATATAAGATATAGGCTACTGGAAAGAGCCACAGCACAAGAAACACCACTTGTGACAGCAGCAAGAGTATTGGCACAAGCATATAATGCTAAAAAAACCGAGGCTTAAAGAATGAACTACGGAGCATGAAAAAGCCTACAGTTTTTTAAATCAACTGGAAACTGTCTTCCAAAGCTTCCTGATGAAGCGGAAACAAAAAGATAAAAAAACAGGAGGACAAGGCAAACAAACTAAAATCCTGCAGCAAAAAAAATATTGCAAGGCAATAAATGAAAGCACCGTAGCTTGAACACTACATAAAACAAGCTCCTCAAAGAAACAGACACATTCTTTCGAAGACAATCAACCGAATAACATAGGCACCAGACCAAACAAGGGTACGATTTTGCAGGAGGCCCGGCGCACTCACAGCACATACAATTGAAACATATTTCCGGGAAATGGAGTGCAGAAAGACTGACCAATAAAAGAACTAAAGATCTGCCTATAAAGAAAAGTAAGGAGGAGCAGAGTGCGATAATACCCATCACGGGACAACAAACAATGAGAGAAATAAAAGCACAGGTGCATTTTTGCACAGGATCTAGTGAAATTACCAGACTTATCAGCTATTGAAATATCTATTCAGGGTGAGAATTTATCGCATGTTAGCATAAATCGCTCTGGCGGACATGTATTAAGTGAAACCAATTTAAAAATATTGGACGAAACAGAGGTATCCAGCCTAAAAGAAAGAGGAACGACTCAACCGCAACCGCAACCCCCAAATCCATTTAACAAATTTAACAACTGCCAGGCAGACACAACAATACTGTCATCCATTATCACGACTCTGCTGAACCTTTTAACTGAGTTAGGTTCTCCTCATCCAAGAATAGTCGGATCACTTGAATCAATAATCAATAACCATTATAATCAATATCCAATACTCAATTAATAGATCAAGCGACACATTAGAAATCAATAACAATCAGTATTTTGACGCACCATGACCTTTCAGTCATGAATAACCACACCAGTTTGTTAGAAGTTAATGAATTTATTTCCCTATATTAACAAAGCTAACACAATATATGTGAGTCTCAAAATCAAATGATATATGTATACGAACATTACTAGCTGTCCATAGCGACGGAAGAAACGCAATCTACGCAAAATCTGGATTATAATGCATTCAGTTATAGCAATGCAAATCACTAATACAAGCAGCTGAATTTGACTAATTTCATACATCGGTCAGCATAACAATATTTAAATTTAGCATGATGCATCAAGTGAATACCTCAACTAACCTCTAATTAGCATTGGCATGTGGGGCTTCATGCAAAACAAATTTAGTTAACACAAATTTAGAAAACTCCTAGCTTGGGCCCTATCAAAATAGAAGGTGGTACCTAGGAAGGAAAAAACAATGCATAATACAATTATCCTTTCATATTTACCAAATACAATCAGCATTCAAGAAAAGTCTTCGTCCTTCAGGTACCAGTTCGATCAGCATGGGGCAGATTTCAAAGGGGCAAAGTTAAAGCAAGTTTCCTTGCGGCAGCAAGGAGGATGGGGTAAAAGTTACTGCATGGGCAAAACGGGGCAAAGGTAAAGTTAAAGTCTCCAGGGTGAGAATTCTTTAAAGTCTCTTTCTCTGAGACAGAGAAAAGGCATCGGAGGGTCATTCAAGATGGCTTCTTGAATCAGGCTTCAAAATGGCATCAAAGAAAATGGCTGACTTCTCTTTGTCCGGTGGGATTAAGTAAGGAACGTTCTAAATTCTTCAGGGTCTTCCATTGGAGGGTTCATAGGGTGGCTTCCTTTTGACCAATGAATAATGTCTTTCTCCTAGTACTCATTTTTACATACATTGTCCTTGGAGCCTTGGAACACAAATTGCAACAAAGTTTGCCAATTAATTTTATCTTAGTGCCTTTATTGTCTGCACCTGCAGGAGCTGACCTTGCATCAAAGAGGATGAAACCAGCCTAGCACGAAACCTTGAGATAAGTGTATTAGTCATCTCTACTGTAAAAATACAGCCTTAAAATAAAATAATGTCTTTGTTAATGCAAGAAAAAACCACGCAGTTAAAATCTGAGACCAGGCAACTAGGCCAAAGCCTCTGCTAAATTTAAGCTAAGCATATAACAGTTTCAACAAGAAAATCATGGAATACACTTGCAATTATGACGGATTACTACATTTGTCAATTCTTCATGATTAATTAAGCCCGTTTATAATAATGGCGAACTACCCCGTGGGCACAATTTCCCACGTACATTATTTTTCTTTGCTAAAATCACACTACCTTATACGATTTTGGTTACATGATATATGAATATATGTTAGTCCTTCTTTTTCTGCGTCATTAATCCCTCCTCTGATGACCAATTATGTCATCACATCAAATCTTTCCACAAATTTTATTCCATTAAAATTCTGTTTTAGTAATTTGGCACTTCAGTCAATTCCCTCTTCCTTTTTGTTCCCTTTGATTTTTCTCTGTATATTTCTATCATTTTATTTTGTTCTTTCTCTTCTCTTTTCCTTTTGTTTCTTGCTTTCAATATTTTAATAGCCTTCCAAATTTCCCAAATACCTAATAAGCAAATTAATGTTATTAGTATTCCTTTTACTATTTTCAGCAATAGTCCGTTCCAAATGTTGCTGAGCCAATTTCCCACAGAAGCAAATCCTTTTCCAACCTTCTCCCATACTCCTGGTTCTTTCAATTCTTTCAAATCTGTACTCTCGTTAGTTAAATTTGTAAGCATTTTTCTAATTTGCCCACTGTTGTCTGGAATATAAGAACAACAGTGACGTGCACTAAGCATTTTGCAAACGCCGCCATCCTTTGCTAAAAGAATGTCTAAAGCAAGCCGATTTTGAAGAGTCATAGCTCTTTCTGCAGCAAGTTCAGCATCCATCAGGATTATAGCTCCTGAAAATTTTGTCAGCATGTTATCCACAATAGTAGACAACTTTTGTATTTTAATTGAATTCAATATGACTCCTACTGTAGGAATCATTGCTCCAAATATATCTCCTACCACACCAGAAGCTGTCTCCCTTTTCAGAACATGATGTGATTCAGACAGCTTTGGAAAATTCTTTAAGTCGTCCAATTGATAAATCTTTGGAAATACTATTCCCAAATAACATCTCCCATACCATCCCTTTGGAAGACGATAATAGGCGTTAAGTCCACAAATATAATATACCCCTGGAATAACTGGGTCTAGGCCATTTAACATGAACGTCCATTTAGCTTGAAACAAAAACGTATGTTTACATTCACTCGTTCCCACAAAGATTGTGTCATAATATGATTTAGGTCTATATATACAAAGCCTCCCTACGTGTATTGCATCTAAAGCTAGTTTCCCTTGTGTCTTTATCGCGGCAAAAGCATAGTTATCTACAGATGTCTTTTTGTGTAATTCCCTTTCTAATTTCTCCTTCCCCACCTTCCTCCTATCGTCAGAGTGATCTAAAAAACTTTTCTCTATCGGTGAAAGCAAGCATGTAAGGTTTTCTCTGTGAGCGTAAGCTGTGTGAAAAGGTGACAATGGCTCAAAAAAAACCCTAACTAACTTTATATAATAATCTCTTGCTATTTTACTCAGGTACTCAATTATGGGGACATATGCAAATACAACATCATGATTGGAATAAAAGTAGTGAATATACTCCTGGCCATAAAATCTGGACATTAATAAACTACATGAAATGCCATACGTAAGAGGCATGCTATGATATGTCACTCCTTCCTTTACTGAGGTAGGTATTTGTGTGCACACATAACAATCTTTTGCATCCATTGTCTCAACATACTCATTCAGCAAGCGATAGAAAACGTTAGAGGATAATTTTTTCATGTCGTGTAAATACTTCTCGTCTTGTTTGAGTTTCTGTAAAGGAGTTCATTCAGTAGTAGGTTTAGAAGTAGAAGCATCATTCGCGTCTCTCTCATTCTTCCCATGCATTCTAAGAACTATTGCTATAATTATAAGTACACATGCCGTTATTAGACCTATACACATGTATTTACAACATTTCATTTTGTGTCCTTTTGTAGTGTAGCCTGTCATGATCTATATAGAATCAGAAAGTTGAAGACACTTTATCAAATCAGGTTTGCAGATATATATAAAGCTGAACGAGTTAATGTTCACACTGTTTTCTTTTAGCAGCTTAGGGGGTTATTACAACTTTGGAGGAGGTGTTAATCTGTCCCAAAAGTGACGGTAAAGTGACGGATATACCACCAGCCGTATTACGAGTCCATTATATCCTATGGAACTCGTAATACGGCTGGTGGTATATCCGTCACTTTTGGGACGGATTAACACCTCCTCCAAAGTTGTAATAACCCCCTTAGTCTCTTATCGGTTTAGCAGCTTTGTCTCAAAATTGGTTTCAAAGTCAATCAGGTTGTCAATGTCTTATTTGGTAATGTTCATGGAATTTTACTTTTCAGGTACCAAAGTGTCGTTCTGCTTCTTCGTTCTCAAGACTGAGAGATAGGAATTCGTCTGACCAATCGTTAGTGGCTATGTATGCCCACTCCGGACCAGAATATCTTCTGCTCGGTATTCTTTTCCTTTTCAATTTTGCATCTCCTTTTGATTCTCTCTCGCTGGTGCCTTGTTCCTTGGCTGGGTCTTTCCCTTCACTTGGTGTTTTTATTGCGACAGACACTTCTTTTCTTTTCTCTTTCAACCTTGGCCCTTCACTTTCGTTTAATATTTCTTTAGTCCTTAATTTCACTGGCGATATGCTTTGTCTCCGTTTCGTACTGTTTTCACCTGATGGACCTGCAACTGGTTCTGGAAGAGTTTGAACAATTTCACTCTGTCCTGTCTTGTCTTCTCCCCCTAGGAGGTCAATCAGGTTTTCTTTTTCTTTTCCTGTATCGTCTGCTTCTGGGAAAGCCCTCCTCTGATCAGGCTCTCCTGCTCCTTCACCTGTCGCAGGCTCTTTGTCACCTTCGGGATCTTCGTCACTTCCTGAGGCTTCTCCTCGGTTCTTCTCAAATGGATCAGCTGTTTCTTCCTCAGAAAATATTTCCCCTTCCTCTATTTCTGCTTGTTCGCCTCCAGGTTCTCTTTGTCCTGTCTCGGTGCCTGGTACTCTCTTGTCAGTCGCAGGTAATTTCAGCGCTTCAACTTCCTTTTCTGTGGGGCACATCACCCTTTTTGTGTGACTGGCGTGAATCCAGTTGGGAACTCCCGCACACTTCACAGCGGTGGTAGTTGTCAGAATCACTTGGAAAGGTCCTTTCCAACGGGGTTCCAGACACGACTTCCTCACGTGTTTCTTTACCACGACCCAGTCACCTCCTTTCAGGGTGTGTCCTGGACCTTGGATCGGTGGCAAGGTGGTTGCCTCCACCTGGTGAGAAAAAGAGCGGACCACATCAGCTAGACCTTTGTAGTAGTCCAATACCATATCATCGGTAATATTTACAAGTGCATTTGCAGGGACTGCTGGGAGTCTCATGACTCTGCCCATGAGGATCTCATGCGGTGACAGTCCAGTTTTTCTATCAGGTGTGTTTCTCATTGACATTAACACCAAGGGCAATGCGTCAGGCCATTTCAAGTTTGTTGATGCACATATTTTCGCCATCCTTGACTTCAATGTGCCATTCATTTGCTCCACTAGTCCTGATGCTTCAGGGCGGTAGCTACAATGCAATTTTTGTTCAATGTTCAATGCTGCACACAGTAATTTGATTACTTCGTTATTGAAGTGACTTCCCCTATCTGATTCTAAAGAGATCGGGAATCCGAAACGTGGTATTAGTTCTCTCAGGAGTAGTTTTGCAACTGTGAGACTGTCATTTCTGCGTGTAGGGTATGCTTCGATCCAGTGACTAAAAATACACACAATCACCAACACATACTTCAAGCCTGCATGCGTAGGCATCTCAATGAAATCCATTTGCATCCTGCTGAATGGCCCACCTGCTCTTCCAATGTGGCTCAAATTTACTACTGTTCCCTTCCCTGCGTTCATTTGTTGGCAAATGACGCAACAATGGCAAACTGCTTCAGCAACTTGACGGAATTTGGGATTAAACCAATCAATTTTGAATAGGCTAATCATGGCATCCCTTCCAAGGTGGGCTTGTCCATGATACAACCTGGCCAATTGTGTTAAAAGACTGTCTGGTAGAACCAATCTCCCTTCACTTGAAACCCACAAATCATCTGGTTTCTTTATGCATTGTAGTTTGCTCCATGAGAGTTTCTCATCTTTACTGACATTATTTTGTAGGAATTTCAATTCTTCAATTGTATCTACAACCTTTAGGGCAAAGGCTTCACTTGGTTCAAGTTCTGGCTCATTTATTAAGTTCCATTCATCTCTGAGCAATATACAGTTCAATGCGCAAAACCTTGCGACTTGATCTGCATATCCATTTCCCAAAGAAACAAAGTCTTGTGATTTTGAGTGTGCACTGCATTTTACCACTGCTACTTCCCCTGGTAACTGGATGGCGTGTAACAATTCTCTTATTCTTTCACCATTCTTCACTGGTTATCCTGAAGAGGACATGAAGCCTCTCTGTGACCACAATTGTCTAAAATCATGCACTATTCCAAATCCGTACTGACTGTCAGTGTAAATGGTGACTTTCATTAATGCCGAAAGTTGGCAGGCTCTAGTAAGGGCCACTATTTCCGCTACTTGTGCAGAGTAAACTCTTTGAAGCCAAGATGCTTCCAGAACACCTGTTATTGTACATACAGCATATCCTGCTTTCAATATTCCTAGTGCATCTCTTAAACATGAACCATCAACAAAAATAACTTGATCGTTTTCTTCCAATCGGGTGTCTTTGATATCAGGTCTTGGTTTTGTACAAAATTCAGTCACCTGAAGACAGTCCTGCTCGATGTCTTCAGCGTTCTCAATTTCAACATTTTCACTGGGGAACAAGGTTGTTGGATTCAACGTAGTGCACCTTTTCAGCTGCACATTGGGTGAACCCAAAATTATTGTCTCATACCTTGTAAGCCTAGCACCGGTCATGTGCTGTGTTCGGGAATGTGTCAAAAGTATTTCGACTGAGTGAGGGACCATAACTGTTAAAGGATGTCCCATCACTATTCCTTCACTCTGATTTAGGCTCATACCAACTGCTGCTACAGCACGCAGGCCTCCTGGCAAGGCTGCTGCAACTGGATCCAAAGTAGCTGAAAAATATGCTACTGGTCTGTTTACGCCACCATGGGCTTGAGTCAAGACGGACAAGGAACATGCATCACGTTCATGACAAAACAATGTGAAAGGCTTTGTGTAATCAGGCATACCTAAAGCTGGAGCTCTGCACATGCATTCTTTTAATTCAATAAAAGCATCCATCTCATCTCTTTTCAGCACTATTTCATCCAGCGCATCTTTCTGGGTCAGTTTCAATAAAGGTTTTGCTAGAGTTGAGAAATTGGGAATCCATTGGCGACAGTAGCTCACCATTCCCAAAAACTTTCTCACCTCTTTTCTCGTTTTGGGTGGACTCATTTGAAGTACACTTGTTATTCTTTCTTTCATGATTCTTCTCGACCCTTTTTCTATTTAGTGACCCAAATATTTCACTTTCTTCTGGCAGAATTGTAATTTCGAAGGGGACACTTTGTGTCCATTTCTTCCCAAATGGTTCAACAGAGCAATAGTGTCAACCATACAGTAATTTTCTGTCTTGGATGCGATCAGTAAATCGTCAATATACTGTACCAAGGTTGATTCCAAGGGTAATTCCAATGATTCCAAATCTTTCTTCAGAATCTGATTGAAAATTGATGGTGACTCCGAAAACCCTTGAGGACTCTGTCCAGGAATTTGACACAAAAGAGAAATTGGCTGTCCTCATGAAGAGGCACTGAAAAGAACGCTTGTGACAAGTCGATGACTGAGAACCACTCTGCATCACATGGAATTTGAAACATTATCACAGCTGGATTTGGCACCATGGGACAGCATTTGACTATTATGTCATTTATTTTTCTCAAATCCTGAACAATTCGGACTTTTCCAATCGGATTTATTAATCCCATGATTGGTGAATTACATGGACTACTTAGTACTTCTTTCAGTACTCCCTGTTTCACAAACTCATCTATGAGTTGGGCAACTTTCATGAGAGTGTCTTGCGACATGAGGTATTGTGGTGTCTGGGGAACATTTACATTGGGGTTTACGGTCACTTTCACTGGTTCTACTCCTTTGACCAATCCTACCTCTTTCCCTGTCATATCCCACACTTCTTTTTCAACTGTTTCCTGTAACTCAGCAGGAATTTCTGCTTCAGTGAGCATAGGATAAAGAGTAATCAGAGGATACTCTTCATCGACAGTTTCCGTTTCATCCTCTCCTAAACTGGCCTCTTCTTCGTCATCACTATTCGTCTGAATTTTAATTCCATCATTTGAGCACATAATCGAACATCCCAATTTACACAATAAATCTCTCCCTAATAGGGATATCGGACTTGAGTCACACACCACAAATTTATGTGACCCTTGAAAGTTACCAATTCTGACTTGCACTAGATCTGTGATTGGGTTTGTCAGATACCTATTTGCTACTCCCACTAATTGAACTATTCTCCCTGAAAGTGGCAAATTTGGTACTTCGATGCTTCTGACTGTAGAGCCTGTAGCTCCGGTGTCAACTAAGAATGAAACGATGTGACCCATAACTCTTCCTTCCACATACAGTCCCTTTTGATCAACTTTCAAGGATGCTGCAAGCACACAATGTCCCTCCTCATCTGAACTTTCACTCTCCCACACATCGTTTATTCCATTCTCACTGTGTAACGGGAATTGGTGTACTGTGTCATTTTGATTCATTCCTTGACCCGTGACCTATTGAGGAAGCATTACTTGTCGCTGATTCATTGGTGCTAAGGGTATTTGCATTTGCTGATTATGTACCATAGGAAACTGCTGTTGCATTGGCTGCAACTGTGCCATCTGTACACGGGGCATTTGCACCTGCTGTGGTTGTACGGGTTGTAAACCCTGCATCTGATTCACATTATTTTGAAAATTTGGATTTGGACCTCTCATTTTCGGTCCTCTCATATTCTGAAATGAATTGACATCATTGTTTTGCTGACCTACACCTTCCTGCGCCAACATTGGGCACTCCCATTTCCAATGCCCGACGATTCCGCACGTGTGACATGGCATCACCTTCTTCATTGCCTGTATACCATTTGGAATCACAACAGTATTTAAATCAGGACCATTATTCACAAAACCTCCTCGGCCTCTGCCTCTCATCTGTGGCTGAAACATAGCATTTCCCTGCTGTTGCTGCTGCGGCAACTGTTGTTGAAAACCTTGCAAACCTTGCAAGCATGTCTGAGCTACTCTAAGCTGCATCACCATCACCTTTTCCTTCAACTTTTTCTGCTTCGTCTCAATCTCATCACTGCAGTATTTTGCATAATTCAACACCTCATCGATCGACTTTGACTGCCAACAAATCAAATGCATTTTAATCATCTGGCTGATTTCGGGTTTCAATCCCTCCACAAATCTGAACACAAAATGGAGCATGTCCTTTGGCTCAATCGTTTACGTGCCACTGTAATTTTTAAACGCTTTCAACAATCTCTCATAGTACGCATGTATCGACTCTTTAACTTCTTGTGCTGTTCTGTCAATTCTCTGCCAATCCACATTTTTCGACGCAACCTTTGTTTTCAAATGCTCGATCACCTTATGGTATAAACTCATTACCGTAGGTGATGGTGCACCTGTCTCCCTATCTCTTTCTGGTTCACTTGTTAGCCAACCTACAGCCGTTTTACAGTCTTCCCACAAATCTGCCGGAACCACAATTTCGAATAGGGTATTCAGGTCTTCCCAAAGACATTTAGCGAGTTTCACAAATCTATCTGTTTGTTGATACCATTTGATCGGTTTCTCTCTTAATTTAGGGAAATCATCCGTAAAGGATTGAATATCGCACCTGTGCCACGGTACATGTACAAGTTTTCCCCCTGCTGTTTCTCTCATTGGCAACATAGTTATCAGATCGTCATTCTTTTGTACTTTCTCATTCCGGTCTGGGGTACTTTCTTTCTTTTTGTCCTTTTTCTTAACCCACCTGCTCTCCCATTTGTCTAAACATCTCCAGACCTGTGCGCTTTATCAATACTTTAGAAATAAGAAAGAAAAAAAAATTGTTGTGCTCCGCTAGTACATTTTGTTTAGACCTGCGCGCTTTGCAGTATCTCCTTAAGGTGTGTTTTAATCCCTGCAGATCTCATGTGTTCAAAATCTTTTGTCTCAAAGTCTAACCTGTAACTTCTGCTCAAGTGTTTGGTTTTACCTATGTCGATCTTGTTTCTGTCTGCAATTTCTTGTAACTTCTTATGTATGCTGCTTACTTCTCTTGTAATTCTAGGGCACATGTATCTCAGCTCTTCTTCTGTGTATGATTCTAACCTGTTCAAACCCATCGTTCCCTCTACTAGTTCGTCTGCTTCCATGCCCAGTCTTATTCTATTCAAATACTCTTCTCCTTTCCCACTGGATGTACTCTGTGGGGAGTTCAGGCTGTTCAACCATTGTGTTAACTGTTGCGCGTTCAGTCCCATCAATGTAGCACTTACATCGACTGCTACTGATGGTTTCTGTAACGTTTTTGTTTTTGAAGTTAGCGGTACTATTAGTGGTGGACTTGACCTTACCACAGTTGACGGAGCACAAATTGGAATTGGACTAAATTCCAACAAAGACCCAGATCTATTTGGCAGTGTTCCTACCGGGGTTGTTTCTGGAGTATTTTCTATGCATCTTCTCCCTGTCTCATTTTGTGTCATTACCCCTTGGTTGCATACATTCGGCTTTGCCTGTATATACAATGGTACTGGCGGACCTACAGTGATAGGCAAAGATATTGCGTCTGGATTCTGTCTGTTTCCCGAATTCTGTGGCATGTTAATTCCCACATTATTGTTCATCATTGCTGACATGTCTAACTGGTTTTCTGCTGTTTGAGTGTACCTCGGCACTTCTTGCATCTGTTTTTGAGGCATCAAAATTTGTGTTGATTCGGCTTGAATCAGTGTCTGTGTTTGGTAATTCTGTCCTCCCTGTACCATTAAACTAGAAGTCATTTCCAAATTATGCTCATCACAATAGCTCCTTTGAACCTGTGGCTGATAATCATTGACAGGTTTCAATTTCGGCACGTCAGGATATATTCTCTGAACTTGTGGTATTTGTGGTATAAAAGGCATGTCGGGACTACTTTGCCTCTGCGATATTCTCAAATTCGGTGTTACAGTACCCTGTATTGGTTCTGGAGGGGCAGTACTGGTGCTTGGGCCATTTTCGCTTTCCACATATGGTGGCGGGCGGTCATTTAGCAATTCCAGAATGAACTCCTCATCGTGTGATTCGTCTGACCTTTTCGAATTTCTATTGTCTTCTCTATCTCTGGGCTGACTCCTGTTTGTTTTATAGGTAGCTTTCCTTCCTTCCATCTCTGCTTCGTCAGTAATTGCTGGAAACAATTTAATTCCCTGCAATACGTCTGATCTCCAAACCTTTTGAGTACTATCCCATCTAGCATCCGCTAGTGTCTTTTCTACTTTTCTCACTCTTGTTTCAAATTTCTTCTGTTGTTGCCTTCTAGCTATTAGCTCCCAAATTGCTAATGCTTCAAATTGTGCTGGTCTTGGAGGTACTTTCATGTCGTATAGTGCGAATCTTAGATTCTCCAAAACTCTTAGATTAAACGACCCATGGATAGGGAACGCTACACTTCCATGCTTTTCTGTTAATTTGCACCATTGCTTTAGCCAAACACATGGTGCGACACCCTTTTCTTCAATCACGATGTAAGCTGGTGTACCCTCAGACGGTGTTTCTTCTCCTACGTTTGCTTTAATATATACATCTCCCCTTAAGGCACACTTAAATGCTTTGAAAAATTTAATCTTTCCGTCTTTTATTTTCTTTAAAAATTGTAATCAATAAGTGACTTTAATTCCCGGAATACTCTTCGCTTGCCTTTCCCCACCAATTGCGCTTCACGGACTGCATCCAATCCGTGCGCGACCCTTCTCGCCAACCAACCTATACCAGCGTGGCTCCTAGTGACATCACACCCACACACTGCGGCTGACAAAGTCTCGCGGCTTGTCCTCCTTCATTCAGCTTCACTCGAAACTAATTTCTGCAATATATCGCGCGCACTAACAAAAAAAGAAGAAAACAAATCTGTCGGTTTACTACAGGAAGGGTAACACAATCGCCTCAGAAACCTTAGGGATTTTTCACTAGCCTCAGCAGTTATTCCATCTTTCTCGGTTTCCCACTTTCGCAAGCAAAATTTGACCCGCAAATTTTACTCTCAACTGATCAATGAACTATTCTAGCGCGCCTTAGAATTCGTCAAATCTCAAAGTCGAAAATTTTCTTTCATTCCTCAATATTCATACTGACTCGTTGACCACGCCCGATCAACCTATTAAACCGAACAGATTACAACATCAATCAAGTGTCTCATACACTTTTCACCATACTCCGGAGTCTCTTGACCTCGCAGGGCCCGTCTCAACATCAACAACCACGTGGACAATTTTTCCTGCACAAAGCGCTACACACATGTGAAATTCGACGACTTCCCTACTCTCACACTTTGGAGTGTCACTCCTCTAAAATTTTCCTTGGAGTTTGCAACCCCCTAAAATCCTCACAAACTTCACAATTCATCTGCGGCACAAGCTTTGCAAGCGCGAAACCCTAACTTCATTCATACCGTCACTAGAAACGCCGAAAACATTCTCACACCTCCATTTCCTCCATTCGCAAGCTCCGAGATTCCGGGAAAGTCATTGGGGATTTAGGGCATCATCATCTCTCCAACTTGTTTTATCAAATAAAATTCTAACTTGAATCCGCCTATTGTTCGGATGGGGTCCCAAAGGGCAAAACCATCAATCTCCGCTACCATCTACTGATAGCGCGTCCAGTCTTTATAAATTACTTATACTTGGACACGCCGGAGGTCGGTGAACCTTTTAACCGAGTTGGGTTCTCCTCATCCAAGAATAGTCGGATCACTTGAATCAATAATCAGTAACCATTATAATCAATATCCAATACTCAATTAATAGATCAAGCGACACATTAGAAATCAATAACAATCAGTATTTTGACGCACCATGACCTTTCAGTCATGAATAACCACACCAGTTTGTTACAAGTTAATGAATTTATTTCCCTATATTAACAAAGCTAACACAATATATGTGAGTCTCAAAATCAAATGATATATGTATACGAACATTACTAGCTGTCCATAGCAACGGAAGAAACGCAATCTACGCAAAATCTGGATTATAATGCATTCAGTTATAGCAATGCAAATCACTAATACAAGCAGCTGAATTTGATTAATTTCATACATCGGTCAGCATAACAAGATTTCAATTTAGCATGGTGCATCAAGTGAATACCTCAACTAACCTCTAATTAGCATTGGCATGTGGGGCTTCATGCAAAACTAATTTAGTTAACACAAATTTAGAAAACTCCTAGCTTGGGCCCTCTCAAAATAGCAGTTGGTACCTAGGAAGTAAAACACAATGCATAATACAATTATCCTTTCATATTTACCAAATACAATCAGCATTCAAGAAAAGTCTTCGTCCTTCAGGTACCGGTTCGATCAGCATGGGGCAGATTTCAAAGGGGCAAAGTTAAAGCAAGTTTCCTTGCGGCAGCAAGGAGGATGGGGTAAAAGTTACTGCATGGGCAAAACGGGGCAAAGGTAAAGTTAAAGTCTCCAGGGTGAGAATTCTTTAAAGTCTCTTTCTCTGAGACAGAGAAAAGGCATCGGAGGGTCGTTCAAGATGGCTTCTTGAATCAGGCTTCAAAATGGCATCAAAGAAAATGGCTGACTTCTCATTGTTCGGTGGGATTAAGTAAGGAACGTTCCAAATTCTTCAGGGTCTTCCATTGGAGGGTTCATAGGGTGGCTTCCTTTTGACCAATGAATAGTGTCTTTCTCCTAGTAATCATTTTTACATACATTGTCCTTGGAGCCTTGGAGCACAAGTTGCAACAAAGTTTACCAATTAATTTTATCTTAGTGCCTTTATTGTCTGCACCTGCAGGAGCTGACCTTGCATCAAAGAGGATGAAACCAGCCTAGCACGAAACCTTGAGATAAGTGTATTAGTCATCTCTACTGGAAAAATACAGCCTTAAAATAAAATAATGTCTTTGTTAATGCAAGAAAAAAACACGCAGTTAAAATTTGAGACCAGGCAACTAGGCCAAAGCCTCTGCTAAATTTAAGCTAAGCATATAACAGTTTCAACAAGAAAATCATGGAATACATTTGCAATTATGACGGATTACTACATTTGTCAATTCTTCATCATTAATTAAGCCCGTTTATAATAATGGCGAACTACCCCGTGGGCACAATTTCCCACGTACATAATTTTTCTTTGCTAAAATCACACTACCTTAAACGATTTTGGTTACATGATATATAAATATATGTTAGTCCTTCTTTTTCTGTGCCATCACAGTCACGTCAACTTGAACTGCAGGTGGATCTTATCCAATTCTTGTCAGAAAGCATCTCCGAGATTAATACCAAAATCACAAATATAGAAATTAAGATAGGAAATGAGCCTTCAGATGTTACCAGGTCTTGTGTAGACACCCTGATAGTAGACCAACTGTGCACACTTCAGGGAATGTAGTCACAACTGGTGGAGGGTGTAAATCATATGTCCTCACCCCACGCAGACAGGGCAGCAAGAGAGCCAGCAACCACCACTTTAATCAGAACGGAAACAAGTCTTACAAGAAATGATCTAAATATGTTACGTCAATAATCCTTCACTAGGAACACTGATAGACAATAACAAAGAGGAAATTCAATCAAGAAAGGAAAGCCTTACACAAATAAAGGAAAAAGCAGAACCAATTCAGACAGAAACAAACATAACCATTCAAAATAAACAAATACAATCAATGCAAAGAGCTAAAATATTAACCAAGAGGGGAAAAAAGACTACAAAAACCCAGAAAATTCTATCCAGGTACCACCTGCAAAGTAGCTCAGGGGCCAAGAGTCTTAAAGGTTTAGCGTTGGTTTAGCGATACTTTTTTAACGGCAAACAAACACTAAACATTTTTGGGCATTCACAAATCAAAACAAATAGGTATTTACGTTGGTTTGTGTGGTAATTTTGCTTTGTGTTACTTTGCATCAAGGAGGCGTTACATGGGTGGTGCATGGGTGTACCTGTGCTACCACCCATGCTTTCTGACACTAAAACCTATTCTGAAAGATCAGAAAAAAGGGTTTAGCGCCAAAAATTAACGCCTTTCAAAAGCAGGTGCAAAATAGAGAAATGTTTTCATTTCTCCCTTCTTTTCCAGCTTTGCATGTGAGCTGCACTGTACAGTGCACACACAAAGTGAGAAAAGCATTTGCACTTGTCTAGGCATATTATTTTGTACAGGCAAGATACCCTTCCTGTACAAAACCTATGCTAGACACACGCACACATCCTAACACTATGGCGTTAAGGGGTGTACGTGGCGCACAGCAGCTGAAATCAGTGCTGGTGCTAGGGAGAGGGGAGGAGAGTGCCATTTCTATGTGAATATGGCGCTCTCCTGCTCTCTCCTTGTCACGCAGCGCAGCACAGCTTTTTTGGATCTCTGCACTGCGGTGCAAGACAAAAGCAAACAAAAACAAATAATGTACGGAATGTGGACCAAATAAAAAATTCACCCCGGTCACAGATCTGCGTTTAATCCATCAATTCTTTTGCATACCATGCCACCCCACTTTGGACACAGCCATATGCAAATCAGTCTTGACCCTGTTCCCCATGGGAAAAGTCCAGCCAGAACTGCCAGGTCAGGTCCTTCCCCAACCGGAAACAAGCATCCTGGGACCAGTTTCAGGGTATCACTCAGCATAAGAAAAATAATGGACAAAAGGCTAGTCATGTAAGACAGAAACCATGGTATAACAGCAATAAAAAAAAAAAAAACATAAAGCAACATTAGGAAAAGCAATCAAAGTGCACAGGTCTAAAGCTGCAATTAAAATAAGGAAGCACAAGCTATTAAACGCAAGGAGAGTCTATCGAAAGCCCTTGTGGACGCAAAAAAGTAGTACAATGAAGACCAGTGGATAAAGAGTTCATGCATTACTGAAGCCAACAAGCAGTGTGAATTGTGGCAGTTTGTTAACAGCTGTAAGGCCGAAGCCAGCGGCTGAAGCAGAACATGTACAAAGTGGTGAAAGCACAAGTGGTGTGCGTGCAGTCAAGGGCACAGACAAAAGTACAGGTAAAGGTGCAGACAAAGACATAGATAAAAGTGCAGACAAAAGTACAGCCTGGCTGCAAACAGACAAAGTGCAGGAGAACATAATCAAAGTCAAAATCAACTGATTCCTGCCAGTGCAGCAAACGTTGTGAAAGCAGGTACAGCAGTTACTAATGGCCTGCAGCTGCACATGAACAGGTTGCTGATAAACTCCCATCAATAACAGAAACAGTTGAAGAGTCAAATCAGACTGAAGATGAAGATAGTGCTGTAAGGAGAACGAAAAGGAAAAGAGTGCCATGGTGCAGATACTCTTCAACTGAATTGATCTATCTTGACACAAATGAATGGGAGAACAAGTTTATGGCCTTTTGTTTTGGCCGTGAGAATTCAGCTGAATATTCTGGAACCTGAAATTGCATTTAAACTGAGTTTTGAATCGCCAATTGATCAACAAAGACATTACACTCTGCAGATAATAATCAGTGATCATTAGACTGTGTTCTTCTGAAAACAATAATTTTAACTGTTTTTGACAACATTTGCGGAGCTCAAGAACTTTCTTGAAGATTGAGAACTACTGTACATAGTGCAAAGAAACTTTAAAAGCTGTTTTTGTTTTTGATTTTTGCTCACTTTTGCTTTTTTATATTTTTCTTTTTCTTTCCTTCTCTGATTCTGCAGAACCCATGAATCCTGGACAGGGCAAACACAGTAGGTGTAAATATGAGTGTATTGGTTTGGTGATAGTATGTATGATTGCATTCATTTTATTGATTGCCGGAATGAGTGTTTCAAGGAAAAGGGAGGTGCAAAGCACAGCAACTCCAGTGCTGAGAATGACCACATCTAATCAGGATAGGTTTTATAAGGATGAGGGATTGCTTCACTTAGATGACACAAAGGGAGATTTATTTTCCAATGTGTATTATAGCTTGCTGTATGAGTATGTGGACACAATGAATGTGCATGATTGTTATGTGTGTACACAAATTCCTTCATCACTGCAGGAAGGGCTCACTTATCATAGCTTACCACTAACTTATGGTATTAGTTGCAGTCTCCTATTAACACGTATGTACAACCAGGAGTACATTCAGTATTCTTACTCAGACTTCGACGTAGTTTTCTCTTTTGTTCCCATTAATCAGCATTTGAGCAGCATCATAAAGGCTAAGAATATAGACATACTAGGAGGTTCCTTTGAGCCTACTCTGACTTTTGGCACAACATATGCACACCAGAATAACCTGACATGAAATTCTCACACAGGTAGAAAAGGAGTTCATTAATCAAGTAGATGACAGAAGAAAAGTAATGAAAGAAAGAATAGATAAGGGAGTAGTTAGCAAGAAGAAAGCATTTCACAACATACCGGATATACAAGGATGCTTAGCTTTAGATTATCAATATGTAGGAAAGCTTTGTATAAATAGGCCACAACCAAAGCTGACAAGTCTGTAGTAACAAGTGAATGTATACATGTGTTCCTGTTCAAGAGTGTATGGGATTTTATGCTAAATGGACGAGACCCCACTGTACCTGGTGTCTATTACATATGTGGTAAAAACACTCATTCCAAATTGCCAAAAGGCTGGTATGGTACATGCTATTTCAGAGTGTTTTTCACAAAAATTAACCAAGTGGACAACATTGACACTCCTCAAGGGATTGAGAGACCTAAAATGAGAATTAGAAGAGGAGCAAGTGGTTCAAAAGTTACAGAAGATATTTTTGGAGCTATTATTCCATCAGTGGGAGTGATCTTGAAAGACATAAAGATAAGGAAGTTATCAACGATTGTAGATAAGATGTTGACTGATTTGTCAGGTGCAATGCTGCTAATGGACAGGGAAATAGTTGCTGCAAGGTCTATGATTCTTCAGAATCGCCTCATGTTTGCCGTTCTTTCAGCAAAGGAGGGCAGAGTCTGCAGAGATTTGAAATCGCAACACCGTTGCACTTACATTCCGAACATCAGCAAAGAGATAAAGAGATACTTATCTAATCCAACAAGTCTAAAAAATGATTGAGTGACCTAAAAGAGACTAATTTTTGTGAAACCATAGGTGAAGGATTTTCTAAGGTAGGATCTTGGTCGGCTAACTTGGAAATGGTTTTGTGAAGATGATCTCGAAACCTTTATTGATTGTGACACTATGTATAATTTGTGCACTTGAATTTTACAAAGCTTACAATTTATGGAGAAAGCAAAGAACACCTAATAAACAGAGGATGGAAGAAAGGGAAATGGAGACTGTGAGAAAGAGATATGATCAGTCAATGAAGAGATTTGACAATTATCGCAAACCTAGATCAATGAGTTATCAATATACAAGGTTTTGACTTGTTTCATTGCAAATGAGAATAATTATTTTGTGGCAGCATAGATTGAGAGAGTTCATGTTTTAATAATAAATTAGTGGGATAGAAGTAGCATATGGCAGCTGATAAACATGCATTTAAAAGTTAAATAGATAAAAATAATGCTGAAATAAAAATGTCCATGTTTGAGTTACAGTGAGCCATTTGTGCCTACCTGTCATTTTCTGACACCACGTTTAACAAGAAAAGATTGTGCATTTATTTTGAGTGAATTAGTATTAAACATTAAAATGAAAATATTTTTTAGTAAATTTAGGTGAAAACAGTAGAACTGAAATGTATTTTGAGCATTAAATGAATGATAATTAAACACACATAGTGAATTGAATAGCTTGGAGCTTTGGAGTTTCAGAGTTAAATTGTTACTTTGTCCAGTATTGTTTATGGTAAAATGGCATTAATTTGTGATTATATATGTTGTGTGATTGTGCCACCCACATGAGTAGCCCTGTAAACATGGCTCAGACCTGCCACAGCAGTGTCTGTGTGTGTAGTTTTAAACTGCCAATTTGACCAGGCAAGTGTACCCACTTGCCAGGCCCAAACCTTCCCTTTTTATACATGTATGGTACCCCTAAGGTAGGGCCTAGGTATCCCCATGGACAGGTTGCAGTGTATGTTAAAGTTAGGACATGTACTGATGTGTTTTACATGTCCTGACAATGAAATACTGCCAAATTTGTTTTTCACTGTTGGAAGGCCTATCCCTTTCATAAGTTAACATGGGAGCTGCCTTTAATTATCTTTTAAGTCCAGTTTTCCCTTTGGGAGCAGATAGAGGGGTGAGTATGTGGTCTCTGGATTCACAATTTAAAAATACATCTTTTGGTAAAACTGGTTTTTCGATTGTCAGTTTGAAAATGCCAGTGAGCATTTTCTTGCTTAAACCATTCTGTGCCTCTGCCTTCTTGTGTACTCCCTGCATGGGTCAGACTGACACTGACAGTTGGGCTGTTGTGAACTCCCTCTAGACAGTGACACAAAGGGAGCTGAGGTGTAGCCTGCATATCCTGATGAGTCTCCTGGGCTAGAGTGGGGAGGGAGGAGCTGACACATCTGATAGGGCTATGCCTGCCCTCACACAATGCAGTCTCTAACCCCCTTGTGTGTGTCTGGGTCGAGGCCTGGGCAAGGCAGGATCTGGTGAACGACAAAGACTTTCCTTTGAAGTTTGTCTATTTCAAAGGCAGAAAGGGGTATAAGTAGTGGACTCAAAACCCTAGTTTCTTTATTACTTCTGGACTCAAGAAGAACCTCTGCCAAGGAGAAGAGCTGAAGAGCTGGAGAAGGAGTACTGCCCCTTTGCCTCTGACTATGCTTTGCTGGGTTGGCCTGTAGTTGCTGCTTCTGCCTGAACTGGACTTTGTGGACTATGTTCCTTCTTGTGAAGTGTCTCTCAGGGCTTGGACTGAGCTTGCCTCCTGTTTTGAAGTCTCAGGGCTATCAAAGACTTCCTCTGCCAGCACCTGGACTCTCTGCTGAGACTCCTACCCTGCGACGTGGTACCTACTCCAGTCCCTGGGCCCTCGAAATGTGAAGTTGGTCGGACCAACCAGGAGCTGTGCGGGGAAAAATTTGACGTACCACAATCGATGCACCACCTGCACTGCAGCTAGGAAATCGACGCATCACCTGCATCGTGGCAGGAGAGTCGACCCAACAGCCGCTTGCGGCTGCTGAAGTCAACACAAGCTCCACGCAGTACGGTTCCTCATCATCATGCAGCCTGATTTCGCATGCATCGAGACCCGAGGTGCCCATCCGGAAATCGACACATCACTCTGTTGCGGGAGAGAAAAACAAATTGCCTACCTAACAAGAGAAGAAATGACGCATGGCCTCACTTGTGAGTAATAAATCGACGCATCGCTGACTTTTCTGACGCATGCTCACCTGTGAGGCTTTATTTTTGCCGCAAACCAGGTACTTTGTGTAACATCAACACATTCATTGTTTTCTATGGAGTAAGACTCTTTTTAATTTAAAAATTCATAACTTTACTTGTGTATGTTGGATTTTTGTTGTTTTGGTCTTGTTTGATTTAGATAAATATTTGCTATTTTTCTAAACTGGTGTGGCGTCTATTTTGTAGTGTTTTCACTGTATTACTGTGTGCTTTGGTACAAATACTTTACAGATTGCCTTTGAGATAGGCCTGACTACTTGTGCCAAGTTACCAAGGGGGTGAGCAGAGTTATCTTCAGTGTGTATCTCCTCTGCCCTGACTAGAGTGAGGGTCCCTGCTTGGATAGAGTGTAAACTGACTGCAAACGAGAGATCCCATTTCAAACACTGGACTAGTGGGGCATTCCCCAAATTCTGCTTAAAACAATTATGATACTCTATACAGACACCTGGGAATTAATTAATTTGGGCCAGTGTAATAAGACCACCAAACAATCACCACAAACTAGGGTATTAAACAGCCCCGTGCTGTTTAACTTTTACACTACTGATCTAGGGACCATGATAAAGATGGTCAAGTGATTTCTCCCAGAATAGGGAGATATAAGATCCTGATCCCACAATACAAATACAATCTACCAATTCTAGATCACATAAAGATAGTCTTACAGAGCTCTCTCAATGAGTTGCATAAATATAACGTGAGCAACAGGTTGAGGGCAAACACTAGTAAACAAAAGTGATGATATTCATGAAACTGAAAGGGTAAACAAAAAGTATGTGGAAATTAGGCCCTGCAAAGATCGACAGCACCACGTCTTGTAATAACCTGGAAATATGGTTAACTGACAAAACTAAACTGCAACTCCATCTGAGAACACTGAACAAAAAGCTTGCAACTTAATATTCACACTATGCCAATGAAGCACAAAGCTATGTATCCCACCAGCTGAAGCTATCATATGGGTGTTAAAGGCCAAGCTGATGCCAACAATCTCTTACGACTAGCTAGCATTCCCATTAAAAATGGTAGCATTACTAAACAAGATGCAATGCATTGCTTATAGACGAGTATTTCAGTTACCACAATACAGCTGACAAGCACAGTTATTATTGGATTTTGGATTGCAAAAACAAAATTTAGGATGCCAGGAGCAATTTCTCAGATATTGACTATCAAATTATACATGTTAAGGAGGGGTCATTAAAGATGGCATTTCAAGAGCTTTTTAACGGCACAGACATGATTGGACAAGATACTTGACCAAAACAAGCACAGACTTAGGGCTGAGTTTAGACTTTTTAAGAACAAGCTGCCTCTTGTACACGACTCTAAAAGAAATAAAGAAAAACAAATTATTGCAAGTGTTAGAACATCTGGCAAAGAATCATCATAACTATTGCTGTCAGTACGTTTTTAGTAGCAGCATGGCATATACGCAACATGTTTTGCAAATAGGGAGCGACGTGGTTGATTTATGGGTTTTAATTGGGCTATTGAGTCTTATAGTGGATTTTCTATTTAATTGTTTTAACTTAGGAATGTATATGTTTTATATGTTTATACATCATGATTATTTATTATTGTGTTACTTTGATGGCCTGTTGACTGAATAAAGCTTTGTTGATTGATTGATAGCCATAATCTTTATTGAGTTATTCTGCCATCCTATGAGTTCTCTCGCCCGCACCACTATCTGAAGGAACCAATGACCCAGATCTGCAGTAGAAATATAATGCTCCCCTTCCCAGGGTTTTGGTATTACCAGTTGATAAACTGCACCTACACTGGAACTAGAGACCCTGCATGAACCCAAATTGCAGATCTTGCACATACAATGAAGAATAGTTCCACATTTAATATTATGCTGACCTGGAAAGACAGTAGGAATGTTCAGGTCTTAATATGCAAAGCCTTCTCAAGATTGGTTTTAAGACTGATATAATACGAACTGTAGAAGCGGAGCTGTAAATATTGAATCAAGAATATGGCCCTCATTACAACCCTGGTGGTCGGTGTTAAAGCGACGGTAATACCGCCAACAGGCCGGCGGAAAAAAAAGGTATTACGACCGAGGCGGTAACCACCAACATAGACAGCCACTTTAACACTCCGACCGCCACGGCGGTACAAACAAACAGCGCAGCGGACACCGCCAACAGACAGGCGGAACACAATGTACCGCCCACCCTATCACAACACGGCTATCCGCCACCTTTTCTGGGGTGAAACCAACACGGCAGAAACAGTACGCAGAAGGGAAAACACTCACCTCTCCACACCCCACAAGGAACCAAGACGTCATGGAGTCCAAAGTGCAGATCCTGCTGGCGATGGTCTTCCTGCTCCTCTATCAGGAGCTCCAACGACGGCGGCGATGACCACAGTGAGTACTGCACCTACAACACAGTACACTCGCCTGGGTGTGTGTGCCACGAGATTGCTGAGGTACAGGTAGGTTGATACGCCGTGGAGGCAGAGACATACCCCACACTGCTGCTGCTTCGCATTCCATATGCAGGTGACAACTGTGGTGACAGTGATGCTTCATGGAAGCTGCCCAGGCTCCTGGAACTCACCACCAGCCTCGACGACTGACCACTGGGGATGGCAGCCATGTCTGCGGTGATGCCACTGGCTCAGGATGTCGCTGGGCCGCTGGTGGTGCTGGCGGCGGTGTCAGTTGCGGCAGTGCTTGCGGCGGGCTCTGTGGCGGCGGTGCTGGCTGCGGGCTCTGTGGCAGCAGTGCTGGCTGCAGGCTGTGTGGCAGCGGTGCTGGTGGCGGGGTCTGTGGCAGAGGTGCTGGCGGCGGGCTCTGTGGCAGCGGTGCTGGCTGTGGGCTCTGTGGCAGCGGTGCTGGTGACGGGCTCTGTGGCAGCGGTGCTGGCGGCGGGCTCTGTGGCGGTGCAGGTGGCGGTGCAGGTGGTGGTCTTCTCCACCATACAGGTTGGCATCGATGTGGACAAAAGGTGTGACACTGGTCCATCAGTCGGTGCCACCATTCCCTCTCCTGACCTGCCCTTCAGTTTCTGGCTCTTACCCACCTTTGATGGTGGTGCAGCTGTCTTGCCACTATCCCCTTTTGCTTTCCCTGACCCCTTGGTGGCAGGTGTTTTCGGTTTCTCCCTCTGGGATGTGGGCACCTTTTTCACCTTGGCAGGTGGCGGAATGTTTTTGCCCTCGCTCCGTGGCACACTGGCAGCTGGCACACTGATGGTTGGCGCACTCCATGACCCTGCAGTTGCTAGCACCACTGTGCCTGGGGATGTGGTGGCTGAGGTGCTGGGCTGGGACCTGGAAAGCCTGGCCCTAGGGGAAGGACGGGGGGAGGTGTAGGGAAGAGGTCAATATTAGCCAGGAAAAGTTTTTTAGACACACTGGGATGGGTAGATGGAGGGGGTTTGGGAGTGGAGGTAGAGGTAGTGATTGTAGGAGGTGTACGTCTGCTGAATTTGGGTGAAGGTGCATGGGCTGGAGGCTGTTGTGAGGTGGATGGCTGTTGGGTGGGTGTGTGCCTGCGTTTGTGTACTTTGGGAGGAGGGCTCACAGACACACTGGGAGAGGACACTGGGGTTGTGTGAATGATAGTGGGGGTGGTGAGTGCACGTGAGCGGTGTGTGTTGATGGGCGTGCTGGTGATGGAGGTAGTGGCTGAGGATGTAGTGCATGCAGGTGTGAGTGGAGACGAGACAGGGAGGGAGTAGGGAGACGTGGAGGATGGAGACACAGTGGAGGCAGTGGATGTTGGTATGTGTGCATGGGTATGATGCCTGTGGGATGTGTGGTGCTTATGTTTGCCTGAGCCACCCTTGTGTGTTGAGGTGTGTGCATGCTGGTCTGATGGTGTGCTTTGGGTAGGCTGAGGTACAGGGGATTGGGTCTGGGTGGAGGACGGTGGAGGGAGAGGCTGGACACAGGGACAATGGCTGCCATCAGTGCTGAGGTCAGAGCCTGAAATGCTCTCTGTTGGGCTGCCTGCCCAGAATGAATGCCCTCCAGGTATGCATTTGTTTGTTGCAAATGCCTCTCAACACCCTGGATGGCATTCAGAATGGTAGACTGCCCAACAGTGAGGGATCTCAGGAGGTCAATAGCCTCCTCACTGAGGGCAGCAGGGCTGACTGGGGCAGGGCCTGAGATGCCTGGGCCGAAGGAGATGCCCACCCTCCTGGGTGAGTGGGCACGGGACAAACGCTGAGGGGCTGCTGGGAGGGCGGTACTGGTAGGGGGGGTGGCGGCTGTACCTGTTGATGCGGGGGCACAGAGGGGCCCGCCACCGCAAGGGAGCTCCCATCAGAGGAGGAGTCGCTGTCACTGCTGTCTGCTCCTGTCCCCACCATGGAGCTCCCTTCGCCCTCCGTCCCACTGGTGGCTTCAGACTCCGTTGTTTCGCCCTCCAGGGCCAAGTGGGATGCAGCTCCCTCCTGCTCCAGTGCCACTGCTCCTCCGCCTGATGATGCTATTGCACACAAGAACAGGGAGACCACAAAAAGGGCGGGGAGACAGAAGAAAGACATGTTCAGTGCATGCAACACCACTACCGTTGGCAGACATAACAGACACAGCAGCCCTCTGCACTACGCCATGTACTTATAGTTCCTAGATTTATCACATGCCCATGGGGTACAAGGCCTAAGCCTGATTGCTGCACACCTGGTAGTCACAGGAGCCTGAATATGTGTAGATGGCACTAACCACTAGTGGGGTTGGGGTGCCACAGAGCCTGCCTCACAAGGGACCTTGCCTACAAAGCTCGCCCTGGCCTAGGGGAACCCACTGCCCACCTCCCCCGCTCAGACACCTTGTAATGCGTGCAAAGTCAGCAGAATGATAGTGTACTCACCCCCTTGTGGCTGCTGTGATGCCCTCAAGCGCCCATCCAACTCCAGATACGCCACCGCCAGGATCCAGAACATCAGGGGGGTCATGTTGTGACAGGCACCCCACCCACGTTGGGAGGCCATCCCCAGCTGGGCCTCCGCCTTCTTCTTGCTCCAGCGGCAAAGGTCCTCCCATCTTTTCCTGCAGTGGGTGCTACGTCTGTGGTGGACCCCCAGGGTCCAGACATCCTTGGCGATGGCACGCCAAATATCCTTCTTCTGGTGGGCGCTGACCTAGAGGAATAGTACAGGGAAAAAGGAAAATCTTTACCTGTCCGGATCGTCATCCTCTTTGGCCCACGTTCCCACCCTTGCCCTGACACACATACACTCACCGTCCGCACATTCAGGCCTCAGTCACCCCCTCCCATTTTTCTTCCATCCACACCACTCCAAACAGGCATTGCCCATGCAGCATTCTCACAGTGTACTCACCTGTTTGTCTGGAGGACCGTACAGTTGTGTGTACTGGGGGAGGACCCCATCCACTAGTTTTTCCAACTCCTCCGAAGTGAAGGCAGGGGCCCTTTCCCCAGACACATGAGCCATCATCGCTTCCAGACTGAGGTCACAGCAGCACTTGCAGTGTAGGTCCTCTCCTGTTGAAGGTCAGATATCAAGTGAGGGAACACACAGAAAATGGAGGTCACGTCCGCGGCGGTGCGTACCGTCACCGCCGGCGTACATCGTCATTGGCTCCTGGGACCCATAGGGTCCAATGTTAACCAATGCAGGATTGCGCCGTGGTCTTCGACCGCCTACTGTGACGGTGTACAACGCCAGCGCAGTTACCTCATATCCCCTTGTCCCACCTTACAGGTCAGGCAGCCGCCATTTCAGGGGGCCACATGGCATTAATTTTAACTGCGTCACACCAATGTAGGCCTTGCATACACACAGTAACAGGCACATTGAGGATTAATAAATGTGTGCAAATGACATTTTGTGATACCTCAGTGTTGGCTGACTCTCTGCTCAATGTTCTCGTCCATAGGGCACGTCCGCTGGGGCAGGTGATGAGATCGCGGCATCCTCCAGTGTACAGAGCGCTGGTGAACCTGTCGACAATGGAAGAGAGACACGTAATAGTCACCTACAGACTTGGTCGTGCAAAAATCCATGAACTGTGTGCCCAGTTGGAGCCAGACCTGATGTCAGCTATCCACCATCCCACAGGGATCCCCCCTCTAGTGCATGTCCTGTCAGTATTCCATTCCTGGTAAGTGGTTTCTTTCAAACAACAGTGGCCATTGCATCAGGGATGTCCCAGCCAATGTTCTCTAACGTGTTGTCCAGAGTGTTGTCTGCCCTGCTGAAACACATGTGCAGCTACATCGTGTTCCCTCAGGTGGAGGATTTGCCCACAGTGAAAGCTGACTTCTATGCCCTGGGACATATCCTCAACATCACAGGTGCCATTGATGGGACACATGTGGCCTTGGTACCCCCTGCAGGAGTTAACAGGTGTACAGAAACCGGAAGAGCTACCATTCGATGAATGTGCAGATAGTGTGTTTGGCCGACCAGTACATCTCCCATGTGAATGCCAAGTTTCCTGGCTCAGTGCATGACGCTTACATTTTGAGGAATAGCAGCATCCCTTATGTGGTGGGGCAACTCCAGAGGCACCGTGTGTGGCTAATAGGTGAGGACAAGGCCCCTATACAGTGTGAATAGTTGTCTGGGTCTGGGGTTGTCTCTATGGGTTAGTGTGTGTCTAACAGTTGTCCTTCAACATTTGCAGGTGACTGGTTACCCCAACCTGTCATGGCTACTGACCCCAGTGAGAAATCCCAGGACAAGGTCAGAGGAACACTACAATGAGGCACATGGGCGAACTAGGAGGGTGATTGAACGGACCTTCGGCCTCCTGAAGGCCAGGTTCTGGTGCCTCCATATGACAGGTGGTTCTCTCTACTACTCACCAAAGAAGGTGTGCCAGATCATCGTGGCCTGCTGTATGTTGCACAACCTGGCTTTGTGATGGCAGGTGCCTTTTCTACAGGAGGATGGTCCAGCTGGTGGTCTTGTGGCAGCCGTGGAGCCTGTGGACAGTGATGAAGAGGCGGCAGAAGAAGAGGATCTCAACAACAGAAACAACATTATCCAGCAATACTTCCAGTGAGACACAGGTAAGAAGATGTCACTGCCTCACACATCTCATACTATTGTT
The DNA here is from genome assembly GCF_031143425.1 of Pleurodeles waltl. Taxonomy (NCBI): domain Eukaryota; kingdom Metazoa; phylum Chordata; class Amphibia; order Caudata; family Salamandridae; genus Pleurodeles; species Pleurodeles waltl. The sequence goes on from NC_090440.1 coordinate 1,041,079,351, forward strand.
GGAGCTAGCATAAGTCTGCCATTTTCACTCAGTGTATGGACCCTGACTTGTCACTTTGCCGTCCCACTTTGTGCCCTCTGCTATATTTCCTCCAGCCCTACAGCTGTGTTTCATCGGTATGTGAACAATTAAATTGTCATTGCTATATTTCCATAGTTATTGCAATTACACATTTGTGAAAGCACAGACTGACTCCAGATTGTTTTGTGATTGTAGTGTAATTATTTCTGTGCAAATAAGTGGAGGGGGTTGTAAAATGGGCAGGGGTGATGGTGGAGGAATGTCCATGGCAGAGTCTAGTCTATTTGTTTCACAGGTGCATTGTCCAAAGGGGCATAGGAAGTGGAGCAAGGGCAGTTGATGGATGGACAGGGTGATAAAGTAGGACATAAGGGTGACATTCAGGGGGGTCTCATTTCCTGGCGGGGGTCTTGGCAATGTTCTCTGTCTTGTTCCTGGATCTCAGGGACCATTTGCGGGGTGGCTCTCCAGCTGCAGGGGGTGGGGTGCTGGTGTCGTGTTCCTGTGGCGGTGCCTCCTGTCCACTAGCGCCGGCGGAGGTGGAGGGCTGTTCATCATCCAGGCTAGTGTCACGGGCCCCTTGTTGTGCCACAGTGTCCCTCCTGGTGTTGACAAGGTCTTGCAGCACCCCTGCAATGGTGACCAGGGTGGTGTTAATGGACTTCAGTTCCTCCCTGATCCCCAGGTAGTGTTCCTCCTGCAGCCGCTGGGGCTCCCGAAAATTGGCCAGTACCGTTGCCATCGTCTCCTGGGAATGATGGTACGCTCCCATGATGTTGGAGAGGACCTCGTGGAGAGTGAGTTCCCTGGGCCTGTCCTCCCCCTGTCGCACAGCAGTCCTTCCAGTTCCCCTGTTTTCCTGTTCCTCTGTCCCCTGAACCGTGTGCCCACTGCCACTGCCCCCAGGTCCCTGATTGTCTTGGGTTGGTGGGTTTGCCTGGGTTCCCTGTAGTGGTGGACACACTCCTGATTGACATGTGCTGGGGACAGAGGAATGAGCCCACTGGATGGGTGCTGTGCTGGTGTTTCCTGAGGGGGGAGGCTCTGTGGTGGCTTGTGACAGTGTCAGGGGAACCAACTGTCCCAAGGTCCCTGATGGGTCGGGCTGGTCATCTTGATCCAGTTGTGCAGAGCTGCTGTCATCACTGTGGGTCTCTTCTGTGGGGGGACTGGATATGTCTGGTACCTCCTGTCCGGTGACGTTGGGTTGGGGTCCTGCAGGGGTGTAAGATTATTGCATCTGTGTGTGCCATCGTGTGCAATGTGTGAGTGACCCTGTATCCCAGTGCTTGCATTCTTGTCTAGGTCCTTGTGTAATAATTGGTTTGGGGTCTGTGTGGGTATCTGTAGTGGACATGCTTGGGTGATGGGTGCCCATGCATTGGTGTTACATGCAGGGCTTGGTTTTGGGATGTGTGGGTTGTGTTGGTGAGGTATCTGTGGGTTGTTGGGGTGATGGGTGTGAGGGTAAGGGTGGGAGTATGTGATGGCATGCAGGTGGGGTGGGGGGGATAAGGTAGTAAAGATTTGCCTTACCAGAGTCCAGTCCTCCTCCTACTCCTGCGAGGCCCTCAGGATGCAGTATTGCCAAGACTTGCTCCTCCCATGTTGTAAGTTGTGGGGGAGGAGTTGGGGGTCCACTGCCAGTCCTCTGTACAGCAATCTGGTGTCTGGAGACCACGGAACGCACCTTCCCCCGTAGGTTGTTCCACCTCTTCCGGATGTCATCCCTAGTTCTTGGATGCTGTCCCACTGCGTTGACCCTGTTGACGATTCTACGCCATAGCTCCATCTTCCTAGCAATGGAGGTGTGCTGCACCTGTGATCCGAATAGCTGTGGCTCTACCCGGACGATTTTCTCCACCATGACCCTGAGCTCCTCCTCAGAGAACCTGGGGTGCCGTGATGTGGTGTGGGTGATGTGTTAAGTGGTGTGTGTTGTGATGTGTGAGGGGATGTATTGTTGTGTGTTGTTTGAGGTGCGTGGATGTTGTGTGAGTGATGGTGTTGTGTGTCTTTGGATGTTGGTGTTGTTGATTGTGGTGTCTCGCTCGGGCATGGTATCAGAATTCTGGTAGTAAGGGTTTGTGGGTGATGTGGGTGTGTGTTTTATATTGGATTGGGTGTGTGGGTGTGGTGTGTGTATGTGTATCAGGTGTGTGTATTTTGAATTGTCCAATGTGGTTGTGTTTTGTAAATGTGTGTGTATTTTGAGTGTGGCGGTGTGTACCGCCAATGGAATACCACGGTTGAAAGACCGCCACGTGGATTCGTGGGTTGTGATAGTGTGGGCGTCTTTCTGTTGGCATGACGGTGTCGGTTTTGGTTTCGCCAGTTTATCACTGACCTTTGGTGTGGCGGACTTGTGTGGGTGTCTGGTTTATGGGGGATTCCGAGCTGTGGGTCGTAATAGCTGTAACTGAATTCCGCCGCCGCAGCGGTGTGTTGGCAGTCTTCTGCACGGCGGTAAGCGGGATTTACCACCAGGGTTGTAATGAGGGCCTATGTGTTTAAATGTGGTTTCTATTCAGGGGGTTTCTTTTTTGGAATGACTTTAATTACTCATATACAATAACATTATTTATTTGTTCATTAATTCAACAAAAAATCAACAAGATGCATCTGGCCATTTGGACAAGATAGAAATGAAGAAGGATACAACCAGACAGCCCTACAGCCCTATAAACATATAAGAACTTTCAAAGAGGAAAACTGAAGGAGCCCATTAAGTCTCAGTAATTTTATGAAAACACTTGATCAAGTAAAAACAAAATTACATGAAAAGACAGAATAAACCAAAGACATTCATGTAAAAAGGCTGTAACATGTGAAGCGTTGACAAGAAGCTAAGTGGGATAGAAAACCTGGAGGCACAAATGTTAGATGTTGAAATAAGATTTGAGATAAAAGACCTAACTGGAAAATGTTCTGCTGAATTTCAAAAACCTCAGACCAAATACAGATTATTGGAACATCCAGTCCAGATTTGTGAATTTGTGAAATCATACAGCATTGCAGTTCCAAAAGCTAGAACATTGTATTAATAATAACAGCATTTATAAGTGAAATAGTGTAGAAGGCTGGCCTGGTGTGTGGTGGGTACCTATGGTATTTACACCTTATACCAGGTCCAGGTATCCCTTATTAGTGTAGTGTAGTCAGTGTCTAGAAGCCAGGCTCTCTAGAAATAGCTTTGGATGAGCAGCCAAGTCTTATCTAGGAGACATGCAAAGCTCATGCAATACCACTGTAGTCACACTTAGTACTTACACACATGAAAGAAAACACCCAATGTTACAAAAATAAAGATACTTTATTTTGGTGACACAAATACCAAAAATGCCATAGAGGCTATACTCCCTGAGGATGTAAGTAATACACAAATTATATAGACTAGTATGCAGAAATAGGCATGAAAACAGTTAGAAAACAGTGCAATTAGTGAACATCAAAATAGAGAGAAATAGCCCTGGGGAGCACAAACCATATGCTAAAAAAATGGAATGCACCTAGGTAAGTGGAGTGTGTAGAGGGGAGCTGGGAGTACTAGGAAAGCCCAAAGGAAAGTATCACAACCCACCCCAGCAACCAAGAAAGCAGAAGTAAATCACTTTAAATTCCCCAGAACACCCACTTAGAAGAAAAGAAGAAGAATGCAAAACCCAGAGGAGACTGCAAGATACCTACAGTGGATTCCTGGACAAGAGGACCTGTGAAAGAAGGGGACCAAGGGGGTGATTCTGACCCCGGCGGTCTTAGACCGCCGGGGCCAGGGTCGGCGGGAGCACCGCCGACAGACCGGCGGTGCCCCGCAGGGCATTCTGACCGCGGCAGTAAAGCCGCGGTCAGACCGGCAACACTGGCGGTCTCCCGCCAGTGTACCGCCGCCCCTTTGAATCCTCCAAGGCGGCGCAGCTCGCTGCGCCGCCGAGGGGATTCCGACCCCCCCTACTGCCATCGAGTTCCCGGCGGTCCGCCCGCAGGGAACCGGATGGCGGTAGGGGGGGTCACGGGGCCCCTGGGGGCCCCTGCAGTGCCCATGCCACTGGCATGGGCACTGCAGGGGCCCCCGTAAGAGGGCCCCTACGAGTATTTCACTGTCTGCTTGGCAGACAGTGAAATACGCGACGGGTGCAACAGCACCCGTCGCACCTTCCCACTCCGCCGGCTCGATTACGAGCCGGCTTCATCGTGGGAAGGACGGTTTCCCCTGGGCTGGCGGGCGGCCTTTTGGAGGCCGCCCGCCAGCCCAGGGGAAACCTCAAAATACCCACCGCGGTCTTCCGACCGCGGTACGGTATTTTGGCGGCTCCCGCCGGGCGCGCAGTGACCACGCCCGGCGGGAGTCAGAATGACCCCCCAAGTCCAAGAAGCACAGTAGAGTCCAGGAAGGGCAGGAGCCAATGCCCACCAGACGGAAGGTGCAAGAGGTGAGTGGACGGTGAAAAAAGAGAGTCAATACTGCACCCAAAAAGACAAAGTCGAGTTCCAGGAGGATGCAGGTGATGTCCCACCCCGGAAGAAGGATTGCAGTTGGGTTTGCATCTTCGGATTCCGCCAACAAGCCTTGGCACATGCAAAACTCTTTGTTAGAGGAAAGTGGCTGCCAGGGCCATGTGAGGACTAGGTGGACTCTACCCAGGAGGGGAGTCAGGGGGGGGCCCTCAGCAACACAGAGAGCCCACAGAAACCCAGGCAGCACCCACAGGAGTCCCACAAGACGGTGACATGAAAGTCAAGGAAGAGGCCATGCAGCACTACGAAAAAAGCTCCCACGCCCCAGGAGAACCACTCAGGGAGCAGTGCGTCGCAGGAGGGAGTACTGGGGACTGACGCTTCAGGGTGGCTGAAGATCTCATGGAAAAGATGGCAAGAAGCTTTGTTTGCTGCAAAGGATGCTGTGCATGGGGGTACTGTCCTGCATGGGCAGGCAAGGGCTTACCTCCACCCAAGTTGGATAGCTGGAAGAGAGGACCATTAGGACCACTTCATTCCACCTCCCATGATGCAGGATCCACGCAGCCTAGCAGGACAGAATCGATCCACGCAGCTGGTTGTCATTGTAGTTGGTGCCTGCAGAAGCAGGGGAGTGACTCCCTCACCCCAAGGGAGATTCATTCTTCCTTCTGAGGCAGCTGAAGATGGGCAGTCCTCAGAGAATGCATGACTGGGGAAATGTTGCAGTTGCTGGAAGGAGCCGTGGATACAATGTTGCAGGAGGCGTCTTGCTTCTTTATTGCAGCTTGTCGGGTCCTGGACCGTCCAGATACAGTTTCTTTGGTCAGAAGTCAATGTGGAGGGTGCAGAGGATTCCTGCTGGAGTCTTGCAATCTAAGGAATCTAAGGAACCACCCAAGAGAGGGACCCTAAATAGCCCTGAAAGGGGGATTGGTCACCTAGCTGGCTGACCACCTATCAGGACGTCACCTGCTGGCACTAGCCACTGAGATGCTGCCAGAGTTCCCTGCCAACCTTGAATCCAAGATGGAAAAACCCAGGGACCCTCTAAAGGAGCTCAGAGCACCACCCCTGGGGTGGTGATGGACAGGGGAGTGGCCATTCCCCTTTTCTTTGGCCAGTTTCGCACCAGAACAGGGACTGGGGTCCCTCAACCAGTGTAGAATGGTTTATGCAAGGAGGGCACCAAATGTGCCCTTCAAAGCATTGCCAGTGGCCTGGGGAGGCAAATCCTCCCAAGCCTGTAACACCTATTTCCAAAGGGAGAGGGGGTAACACCCCTCTCCCAAAGGAAATCCTTTGTTCTGTCTTCCTGGGCATGAGCTTCTCAAGCAACAGGAGGGCAGAAACCTGTCTGGAAGGTGGCAGCAGCTTGGACTGCCTGGCAACCATCAGATGGCTGTAATGGCAATACTGGGGGTCCTCTAAGGAGTTTCCAGAGTGCATGGAATCATACAACCAATGTTTGCAAAAGCATTGGGTTATGATTCCAACATATGTGATACCAAGCATGCCTATGTTCAGAGTTACTATTATGTAGCTGGATATAGGTATTGACCTCTGTCCATAACACACACAAAAAGCATCCCTGCACTCACGAGGTCTGGGAAAATGGGTCTGGAGTACATGGGGGGACTTTTGCTGGTGCAGGGGTGCCCTCAAACACAAGTGCGTTGCACCCTGCCCTCTGGGTTAGAAGGCCTGCCATAGGTGTGACTTATAAGTGACCTGGAGCAGTGAAAAGTGGCCGTGAAAGGGTGCTTGCACCTTTTCATGCAGGCTGCTATGGCAGTCCTGCAGAACCCTTTGCTTGGGCTCCCTATGGGTGGCAAAATATATTCTGCAGCCCATAGGGATCCCCTGGAACCCCAATGGCCTGGGTACCTAGGTACCATATACTAGGAACTTATAATGGGGCTCCAGTGTGCCAATTGTGGGATGAAATACAGAGTTTTGGGAGAAAAAGCATAATCACGAGGATCCCAGTGAACACAGTCAAATACACTGACATCAGGCAGAAAAAGGGAGTAACCATGCAAAGAAAGAGGGTACTTTCCTACAAATACTAACTGAGTCTATTAATTTGGAAACAAGTAAAGAGCAAGCCTTGTGTGTTCAAATAATACACATAGACGCTGCTTAGAGAAAAACAGTTGATGCTGAACCCATGTGACCATCAGATTCCTCTACAGTAGTCAGTGAAAACCAGTACAAATAACATCATCAGTGGTGAAGGCGTGGCCAGGCCAGGGACCAGGAAACACGAGCTCCAACTAAGCTCCGAGCCTCAGGACATTTAATCCTGTTAGAAACGTGCCTCCAGCATAAAATCAGGTGCTACCTTAAGGGGAGACCTTGCTGTAACTGACAGAGACTCTTTCCAATGGAGATTATAACAGGTCACCCGGGCCAGTCTGTGAGAGGGTAGGGAAAGTGCTACTGTGGCACCTACCTCAATGACTGATGGCACACAGCTGGAGTGAACATTCGTCCCAGGCAAGAACTGACTGTGGGATGCAATGGTTTCGGCTGCATCAGACGCACTTGCTGGTGGGGCACGATCGGGTGGAAGTAGAGCTTGTAGTGGAGATACACCAGAAGCCGCTTTGTAGTATGCCACAGAGAGGTAGTTTAAGTCTTTAGCACTTAGGGCGCTCTTTGTGATTTGTGGCCTGGGAGGACTGACTGCTGGGGTGGGCCCCATCTGATTTGTGCAACACGGGGAGCTTAGGGACAACTGAGATTGTAGTGCAGAGCTATGGGCACACTCTCGGAGCCCCCCGCGGAGCTATAATTACAGAAAAACATCAGAGGAACCCAGAGAGTGGGGAGAGAGAGGACACCTGGCTCCCTGTGGCTTCTGTGAATGTGGATCACTCACCATTGAGCTGCATTTGCTCTGAAGTGGGCCTAATTGCGCGCTATGAGAACCTCATAGAAGAGCCCTTCCTGCGGTGCTTAACAACAGTGCCTTGAGGAAACATGCTTACCTACAGTGCTGTACTGGGAACCTGGTTTGGCTCCTTTTGTCCATATTTGCTTGAAGTCAGCCTACAACTTAGCGAGAGAAACTCTGTTAGCCCCCAATTCTCTCTCGCCTGTTCAGTGCTACTAACTGACTATGGTCTCCAAGAGGGCAAAGGTGGTCTGGGTCCTACCATTAAAGACACTTTCTTAACCTAAAAGCAAGACAAGAAGTCTGCGATGGAGCTGCTTGTGGAGGGCAGTCCCTCATGTCCCCTCAGCGACTGTCAACTCCTATAATGGAGATCGACTTCCAGCAATTTATGCAAAAATTCCATAAATAAATGACCACTATCAAACAGGATATCAACAAGTCCCCCAGAGAACTAGACCATCAGATACAGGATGTTGGAGAGCATGTTGAGAGGCTGAAGGGGGCTGCTATTGAACGAGATCAGGAACATGACACTCTATTTGAGAGAGTGGTAGCTATGGAGGGATCTTATTCTGCCGTACTGAGCAAAGTGGACGATGGTGAGAACCGATCAAGAAGGAACAGTCTACGAATAAGGGAATACACCCTGCCATCTAGGGGCATGACTCAAATCACATGTCCAGAATGTATGTTTTTATGACCCTGGGAGCCCCAGCAGGTAGTGAAATTGTTCTGAACAGAACAAATTGTGTTTTCTCTGACTAACAGATCAAGACAAAATTGCTGCCAAACGTTCTAGCACACGTACATTTCTTCCATCAAAAAGAAGAGGCAGTCTTCGGCTCCTGCAAAATGGGTAAGACACAGTTTGAGGAAGATAACATTGTGATCTTTTAGGATATCTTCTTCTTTACTTTGTCAAAATGGAAAGAATTCAAAAGTGTTATGACCTACCTCAGCGAACATAAGATACCATACCATTTGGGTTGCCTATTCCTTGTGTTCCTCTCCCATCACAAAAGAAGTCACATGGCCTACACTTTAGAAGAAGCTTAAGTGATCTTGCCTTTTCGCAAATGTACAGACACCAAGGATGACTTGGAGCTCAGGAGGACTTTGAGCGGATGGTGAGGGGAGAGAAACCATGGTTAATCTAGAAAACCCCACGACATCCGAGATGGGCAAATACCAACATATTCAAAAGGTCTGGTCTCTGGCTTGTGGCAAAACAGACTAGAACTGAGTGTGAGGATCATGGCTTCACCTTGGGGGGAAAGGATTGGTATCTTAACCTTATGGACCATTTCCACTATGTGGGATGACACACAAGTTGCTCCGTCAACTCTAACTGGTCTATGATGGACCTCCACTGAACCACGGATGCATAGACAGTGATGCACCTGTGGCCCTACTAGGAATTGGACTCCTTTCGGTGGCACAATAACGATCACTCTGCAGGTGTTTCCTCACTTCTTTCTCCTAACACATTACCATGGGGTACTGCAAGGAAGGAGACTAACTTAACATGTGGTCCTGCTGGAGATTCTAGTTTACGAAATGTTTTTTTTCTTTTCAGGAGATCGACAGGCTGCCCTTGGCCACAGAGAATTGCTCAGTTTCTGCCCCTCAACTTTAGAACATAACATTTTTCCTCTAGTTACAATGTTTTCTCTTATTGTTTATTATCTATTATTATTAATTTTTTACAATGGTTGCGGATAGGGAGTTGAGTTATTATTCTTCTGTGAAATTATTTGTTGTACAGGATGCTGGGCTAGGTCTTCATTACGGGTATACTGTTGTGTGCTTTTGCAGGGGGTTGGGTGGCGGTGGACCACTGGCACTCAATACAGTGCATCTGTACATGATCCTTACATAGCACCTCATAAACATATAGCATGACGTTGATTAATATCTTAACGCTTAGTGCATAAGTTCTAAATTCACAGTTGAAACACAAATCGTTGTGGAAATGGCTACATTTCAAAGAGATAACAACAGTCTTCTTGCAGGAATCCCACCTGAGGTGCAAATATGTTCCTAGACTCTACTTTCCATTATATCCTTTACAATACCACTCACTGGGCCTCATGAAGACTCGATGTGCAGCCATTTTCTTTCAAAATGGGCTGAAGTTATGTACCACATCTACCCATGTGTTTGAAGAAGATCAGCATCTGATTTATAGAGGATTCCTGGAGCGAACTTGGGTCACCTGGGCTTATATATATGGTCCAACACAACAGAAATCTCAGTTCTATTCAGAATTCTTCAAAATATTGGTCAACAGAAGACATCCTACACCTGGGAGAGATTTTAATGCAGTGGTCAAACCCACAATGGATTTATCTAATACGAGATATGGAGGAGCTGCTGCACCGGCTCCCCTATTAGAGGGTATTAGTGATCTTGATATTACAGATGTATGGAGAGCATAACACCCTCAAGACAAGGGCTTAACATTGTGCCCCAATATACATAGTTCCTCATCCAGTTCTGATTTGTTTTGCACACATAAAATATACATAGGATGGTTTCCCAGAGTCACAAAGGGACACAGGTCCTTTTGTTTTTATTAAATATTTACATTGTAAACATCAATCAGCAAGCCACATCATTAACGCACCAATGAGTTGTACACTAGGGGCAATAGGCAGTACCATCAAGAAAAGCATATAGTCAAGTGTTCAAATAGTAGTCTTTACCATCACAGCTAGACACTTAGATTTTTGAGGGCAATACCAGTTAACTCGGGATTATGTGAGCGGTAGGATAGAAGTGTCATTGTGGCATAGGAATGCACAAAAGGGGAGCAAAATGTCTATGGGTTGTGCAGTGGGGTATATAGTGTCAGGGTACTTCTCTTACATTTTGTGACAATAGGCAACATCCTGGATCCTTTGTATAATCAATGGCTCACGCTTCAGCTTCCAGACCATAGCAACTCTCCTTTTAGCCAACATGAAGAGAAAGAAAGCCGGCCATTGTTGTTTGGCAGGTATGCTCAAAATGTCCCCTGAGAGGGCCACTTAGGGGGAGGGTATGAGGTAGATTCACAGTATCTATGCGATGGTGGTAAAAACATCTTGCCAGTACATTACATGTCCATGTTATGTCTAAAACGTGAGCTGGCATATATCCACATCTTTCACATTTGCCATGGTGATCCCCACTAAACTTAGCAATATTTTTTGCGGTGTAGTGTTATTGATATACATTTTTAAATTGTATCAGGAAAAGGGTGAGTTTTATCTGTGCCTAGCAATATGTCCATGCTACATCAGTAAGCCTGTATCCTAAAGAGTCTTCCCATTTCTTCCTAGCCTACTGACACAGGTACTTTCTCAATATGCCCCAGTATTGCTTCAATATGATACAGCAATGGCTACAGAGGCTCCGCCTGATATGACATTTAGGGACCCAGTGGTCCAAGATGTAACAAGGGAAATGGTTACCCACTATTTCCAGGAGAATGATGAGGCTGCTACATTACTTTCAATAAGGTGGGATGCGGGGAAAGCAGGCGTGCGAGGTCAGTTCCTAACTCAGACAGCATCCTTCTCTAGAAGGAATAGGGACTGCAAAGAAGCACTGGACAAGCAAATAGTCTAGTTGAAAACAAAAACACCTGCAAACGGTCTCGCAGAAAATGTATAGGGAGACCCATAATATGAGGGTTAAACTGGAACAGATTATTCATGGGGGAACCACCAGAAAAATGTTGCAAATAACAAAAAATAATATGAGAAAGGGGATGAGGTTGATAGACATTTGGCCTATAAAATAAAATAACGCCAAACCAAAATGCCATAACATCTCTCCAAGGGCAAAATTATACCAACAGAGAAGACTTTCTAAAGGCATATAATGACTATTTCCTTGCACTTCACACTACAGAGCATACATTTAATTTGGAACAGAATGTCTATTTACAGGAAATAACATTAAATACTATTCCCTCACCTCTGCTGGAGGCTCTAGAGGATCCAATAACATCCATGAAGTGTTGGTGGTGATAAAGACACTTCCAAGTAATAAGGGCCTGGGGCCTGATGGTTTCATGGCTGCCTTTCGCAAATCATTTCAGGGTCAGCTGGGTGAACCACTAATGCAACTGTTTAATTCTGTCCAAGATATGGGTGAGATAACTCAATCCATGATGGAATCTGAAAGCATTTTAATCCTCAAACCTATTAAAGACCCAGAGCTCTGCAGTTCTTATAAGTTCTTGCCTTATTAAGCCTAGATACTAAGGGGGTCATTCCAACCCTGGCGGTCGGTGTTAAAGCGGCGGCCAACCCGCCAACAGGCAGGCGGTAAAAAAAATGGAATTCCGAACCTGGCGGGAACCGCCAACACAGCCCGCCACTTTAACACTCCGACCGCCACGGCGGGACAAACAAACAGCGTGGCGGTCACCGCCAACAGACAGGCGGCAGACAATGTACCGCCCACCCTATCACGACCCACCAAACCGCCACCTTTTCCGGGGCAGGAGCCCCGCCGATAAAAACACAGCGGAAACAGACCACGAACGGGAAAACACTCACCTCTATACACTCCACGAGGAATCTGGCCAGCATGGAACCCGAATTAAACATCCTACCAGCTATTGTCTACCTGCTCCTCTACCAGGAGCACGAACGCCGCCGCAGGAGACAACGGTGAGTACTGCACCTACGACACAGGGGAGGGGGGAGGAGAAAAGATTACGGGCACACACATACGCGACACACCCACCCCACCCCAAATCCCCACACACCGATGCAGAGCAACAAGTCAGAGTGACACCCCCCAAACCCCCCGGAATAATGCAAAGACAAAATAAAATGATCATTAAAATTGAAGTATATTAAAGCATATTTGAACTTAAGTGAAATATGAAATTCATAAAATAAATATATTACAACATGAACAATGTATACATAGTCCAAAAGTCCGGCACATATTGGCTACATGCCATTGTTGGTGGGCCAATATGCATAAACACGTGGGCAAAGCCCACACACGAGACCCGATTCCATTGGAGAGAACACTGCTGGGGCATCAGATAATAAAACCACAGGCACCTCAGGGGGAAGGGAAGGGGGGCACCTCAGCCACATGAGTCCACAACGCCAGATCCACGAGGGGCCTCCATGCCCACTGTACCATCCTGGGGAGTGCAAAGCCACAGTCTCTCAAGTCTCTACAGTGGGTGGATTGCCCACTGTACCATCCTGGGGAGTGCAAAGCCACAGTCTCTCAAGTCTCTACAGTGGGTGGATTGACCACTGTACCATCCTGGGGGGTGCAAAGCCACAGTCTCTCAAGTCTCTACAGTGGGTGGATTGCCCACTGTACCATCCTGCCCAGCGGCGCGGTGCAGGAGATGAAGGGCCCAGAGGAGCAGTGCATGAGATGAAGGGCCCAGAGGAGCGGTGCTTGACAGGAAGGGCCCAGCGGAGTGGTGCTTGAGATGTAGGGCCCAGCGGAGCGGTGCTTGACAGGAAGGGCCCAGAGGAGCGGTGCTTGAGATGAAGGGCCCAGCGGAGCGGTGCTTGAGATGAAGGGCCCAGCGGAACGGTGCTTGACAGGAAGGGCCCAGCGGAGCGGTGCTTGAGATGAAGGGCCCAGCGGAGCGGTGCTTGACAGGAAGGGCCCAGCGGAGCGGTGCTTGAGATGAAGGGCCCAGCGGAGCGGTGCTTCTCTTGGCGGGGCCCTGTTCAGCGGTGCTTCTCACGGCGGGGCCCTGTTCAGCGTGCTTCTCACGGCGGGGCCCTGTTCAGCGGTGCTTGTCTTGGCGGGGCCCTGGTCAGCGGTGCTTCTCACGGCGGGGCCCTGTTCAGCGGTGCTTCTCACGGCGGGGCCCTGTTCAGCGGTGCTTCTCTTGGCGGGGCCCTGTTCAGCGGTGCTTGTCTTGTGTTCCTAGGGAACCAGATCTGGCAAATTATTCCCGCTCAGTCGCCATCCGACCTTTCGCTTGCGGGGCCCTCCTGTGCTGGAGTCCTGGGCCCGTGGGTGTCCTCTGTCACACCCCAAATGGGGCTGGTGGGGCCCTCCTGGGCAGCTCGCCTGCTGCCGGACTTGTCCGCCCTGCTGCCCTTGCCCCCCTTGGCCGAATCTCTGGGGCCCTTGCCTCCCTTTGTGGATGGGCCAGGTGACGGTGCAAGGGTGGTGTCCTTGGGGGCAGCCGTCTCAGGCCTGTCGCGCCGGCCCTTCCCTTTTTTGGTTCTTTTCCCAGGGGGTGGGCTGGCTGTCCCCTTGCTGCTGGCGGATGTTCCTGCCCTAGGAGCTGGTGGACTCCAATAGCTCTGAACGATGGTCCTAGTAGGTGCAGGGCTTGTGGTGGCTGAGGTGCTGTTTGGACTCTTACGAGATGGAGGGGGAGGGTCAGGTGATGCAAAGAGGTTAATTTTGGAGAGGAAAAGCTTTTTAGGAGCAATGGGAAGGGTAGGTGCAGTGGGTATGGGAGTGGAGGAAGAGGATGTGGTTGTAGGAGAGTCAAGTGTGCTGTCTTTGGGTGCAGGTGCTTGTGCTGGAGGCTGTGGTGAGGTGGATGGCTGTTGGGTGGGTGGCTGCCTGCGTTTGTGTGGTTTGGAAGAGGGAGTGACAGACACACTGGGAGAGGACACAGGGGACGTGTAAATGGCAGTGGGGGTGGTGACTGCACGTGTGCGGACTGTTCTGGTGGGTGTGGTGGTGATGGTCGTAGTGGCTGATGGTGGTGTGCATGCAGGTGTGAGTGGAGACGTCACAGGGAGGGAGGAGGTAGACGAGGAGGAGGGGGACACAGAGGAGGCAGTGGCTGTTGGCATGTCTGCATGTGGATGTTGCTTGAGTGAATGCTTGTGTGATCTGTGGTGCTTATGTCTGGATGAGCTGCCCTTGGGTGTTGAGGTGTGTGCAGGCTGGTCTGTAGGTGTGTCTGGGATAGGCAGAGGAACAGGGGAGTGGGACTGGGTTGAATAAGTTGGAGGGGGGAGGCTAGACACAGGGACAATTGCTGCCGTCAGTGCTGAGGCCAGAGCGTTGAACGATCGCTGCTGGGTAGCCTGACCCGAATGAATGCCCTCCAGGTATGCATTGCTCCGATGCACCTCCCTTTCTACCCCCCGGATGGCATTCAAAAGGGTAGACTGCCCAACAATGAGCGTCTGGAGGAGGTCAATGATCTCTGCACTGAGGGCAGCAGGGGTAACTGGGGCAGGACCTGAGGTGCCAGGGGCGAAGGAGATGCCCGGCTTCCTGGCCGAGCGGGCACGGGGCGAAAGCTGAGGGGCTGCTGGGAGGGCGGAGCTGGTGCGCTGGGTGGCGGCTGTACCTGTTGTTGCGGTGGGCATGGATGTTGCCGCCACCGTAAGGGAACTCCCTTCCAAGGACGTGTCGGTGTCGCTGACGTCTCCACGGGTCCCCGTTGTGGAGCTCCCCTCGCCCTCCGTCTCACTGGTTAACTCTGAGTCGGTTGCAGGGCCCTCCTGGGCCATGTGAGATGCAGCTCCCTCGTGCGCCGATGCCACTTCTCCTCCGCCTGATGATGCTAATGCACACATGAACAGGAAAACCAAAAAAAAGGGGGAGGAGAAGAAAGAAAGACATGTTGAGTGCATGCATTGGCGGCACCGTTGGCGGAGAGGACAGACACAGAAGCCCCCTGCACTACGCCGCACACTCGGGGTACACTACTCAATTATAGTGACTTGGCCTACAAGTCTATGGACGATAAATGCACACATAGGTGAGCCCGGGCCATGGATAGCTGTACTTAGCACCTTACAGAGGTGGGGGGCGGGGGCATAGGGCCATGTCTAACGGAGGGGCCTAGCCTACAGAAACCGCCCTGGCCTAGAGATAGCCACAGCCCTCCTCCCCCACCCAGACACCTCCACTGTGCACTAATATAGCAGAATGTGCTGATACTCACCCCCTTGTGTCTGCTGTGATGTCCTCACGCGCCCATCCAAATCGGGGTAGGCCACCGCCAGGATCCGGGACATCAGGGGGGTCAATTGACGACTGGCACCCCTCCTACGTTGGGAGGCCATCCCCAGCAGAGCCTCGGCGGTCTTTTTGCTCCTGCGGCGGATGTCCTCCCACCTCTTGCGGCAGTGGGTGCCCCGTCTGTTGTGGACCCCCAGGGCCCGGACGTCCTTGGCGATGGCACGCCAAATGTCGATCTTCTGATGGGCGCTGACCTATGTGACATGTACAGGGTGGAAAAAGAAATATCATCACTTTTCTGCATGGTCAATGTGAGTGGCCCCCCCTCCCCAACCTTGCCATGTGGCACATGCTCTCATCTGTCGTGCGTTGCACTCCTCATTCGCTCCCCTCCCCACCATCTTACATCCACCCCACTCAACACAGGCATAGCCCATACTACGTGCTCCCAGTGTACTTACCTGTTGGTCTGGAGGACCGTAGAGTAGCGCATACTGGGGGAGGACCCCATCAACAAGTTTATCCAATTCCTCAGATGTGAAGCCAGGGGCCCTTTCCCCAGTCGCAGCAGCCATTGTCTCTTACAGACCGAGTTCACAGCAGCACTTGCAGTATAGGTCCTCTCCTGTGGATGATCAGGTCTTGAGTGATTAAGCAGTTAGAAAATGGCGGTCACGCCCGCGGCGGTGCGTACCGTGGCGGTGGGTACCGTGACCGCCGGCGCACATCGTCATTGGCTCCTGAGACCCATAGGGTTCAATGCTAACCAATGCTGCTTTGCGCCGCGGTCTTCGACCGCCTACCGCCACGGTGTGCCACGCCAGCGCATTGACCTCACATCCCATTGTCACACTTCACAGGTCAGGCAGCCGCCATTTCAAGGGCCCACATGGCTGAATTTCTACTGCGTCACACAGGCCTAGGCCTTGCATTGCCACTCATACAAGCCATTCAATGCATAGCGAATCGTGTACTGTGCAAGCTGTGGTTACGTACCTGTGGGTTGCTTGACTCTGTGCTCCATGTTGTCCTTCCTAGGCACCGTCCGCTGGGACTTGCGAGGAAATGGAGGAATCCTCCCGTGTACAGACCGCTGGTGGACCTGTCGACAATGGAAGAAAGACATGTCATACTTACATACAGACTTGACCGAGCCACTATACAGGAACTGTGTGCCCAGCTGGAGCCAGACCTGATGTCCCCCATTCGCCAACCCACAGGGATTCCGCCTCTGGTGCAGGTTCTGTCAGTACTCCATTTTTTGGCAAGTGGATCATTCCAAACAACAGTGGCCATATCATCAGGGATGTCTCAGCCTATGTTTTCTAAGGTTTTGTCCAGAGTGTTGTCTGCCCTGATGAAATACATGCAGAGCTACATTGTTTTCCCTGAGGTGGGCGATTTGGCTACAGTGAAGGGTGATTTCTATGCCCTTGGACATATTCCCAACATCATTGGTGCCATTGATGGGACCCATGTGGCCTTGGTTCCCCCCAGTGGAAGTGAGCAGGTGTACAGGAACAGAAAACGTTATCATTCTATGAATGTCCAGGTGGTCTGTTTGGCTGACCAGTACATCTCCCATGTAAATGCCAAGTTCCCTGGGTCAGTGCATGACGCGTACATCATGCGAAATAGCAGCATCCCTTATGTGATGGAACAGCTACAGAGACACCGTGTGTGGCTAATAGGTGACTCTGGTTACCCCAACCTGTCGTGGCTACTTACCCCAGTGAGGAATCCCAGGACAAGGGCAGAGGAACGCTACAATGAGGCCCATGGGCGAACTAGGAGGATTATAGAAAGAACCTTCAGCCTCCTGAAGGCCAGGTTTAGGTGCCTGCATATGACTGGGGGATCCCTCATGTACTCACCAAAGAAGGTGTGCCATATCATCGTGGCCTGCTGTATGCTTCACAACGTGGCTTTGCGACGCCAGGTGCCTTTCCTGCAGGAGGATGGTCCAGATGGTGGTGTTGTAGCAGCTGTGGAGCCTGTGGAGAGTGAAGAGGAGGAGGACGACGGGGACGACACAGACAACAGGGACACAGTGATACAACAGTATTTTCAGTAGCACACAGGTACGAATCAACCACGCCATTTTACATTTACTTAAAGTCTCCTGCCTCTCTACTGTCTGAGTTCCCCCCCAGTTCCTGTTAACTGAGTTGTGACTTTCCCTTCCGTTTTCAGAGCTGTGGGCACCACTGCGTGACCTCTGCTTTGTTTGCCCATGGACTACAGCTGTGTGACAGTGGTATGTTGTCATCACAATGTAACTGAACATTTTGGCACCGTTATGTCTAATACATTTGTTCAAAATACAAGCAGACTCCAGATTTTTTTTGTGCAATAAGTGATTTAATTAAAGTGCTAAATTTAGGAACATGATTGTAAAACGGTGACGGGTGATGGTGGAGTAATGTCCATGGCAGAGTCCATTTCTCAGTCGCACAGGTGCATTGTCTATATGCCTGTGGAAGGATGGAGCAGGGGCAGTTCAAGGTTGGACAGGGTGACAATGTGGGACAGTGGGATGACATCAGGGGGTATCGTTTGCTGGCGGGGGTCTTGGCATCCTACTCTGTCTTCTTGTGAGATCTCAGGTTCCGCTTGCGGGGTGGTTCTTCTTCTGCAGGAGGTGGGGTTCTGGTGGCCTGTCGTTGTGTGGGGGCCTCCTGTCCACTAGCGCCGGCGGAGGTGGTAGGCTGTTCCTGGTCCAGGCTAGTGACAGGGGCCCTTTGTGGTTCCACATGGTCCCGCAATGTGGTGACTATCTGGTTGAGGGCCACGACGATGGTCCCCATTGCGGAACTAATGTTCCTCAGTTCCTCTCTGAACCCCATGTACTGTTCCTCCTGCAGTACCTGGATCTCCTGGAACCTGGCCAGTACCGTAGCCATCGTCTCCTGGGAGCGGTGGTATGCTCCCATGATGGAGGAGAGGGCCTCTTGGAGAGTCGGTTCCCTGGGCCTGTCCCCCCCCTGTCGCACAGCAGCCCTCCCAGCTCACCTGTGTTCCTGGGCCTCTGTCCCCTGGACGGTGTGCCCACTACCACTGCCCCCAGGTCCCTGTTGTTGTTGGGGTGGTGTGTCAACCTGGGTGCCCTGTAGTGGTGGACACACTGCTGATTGACGTGTCCTGGAGACAGAG
Source organism: Pleurodeles waltl (assembly GCF_031143425.1). NCBI lineage: Eukaryota > Metazoa > Chordata > Amphibia > Caudata > Salamandridae > Pleurodeles > Pleurodeles waltl. The sequence continues at coordinate 1,041,097,802 of NC_090440.1, forward strand.
GCATGGGCCCGCTGGGTGGGAGCTGTGCTGGTGTTCCCAGAGGGGGTTAGGTCTGGTGTAGCCTGTGGCTGTCTGTGGGGAACCGACTGTCCCGAGGTCCCCGATGGGCCGGGCTGGTCATCTGGGTCCAGGGAGACAGAGCTGCTGTCATCACTGGGGGCCTCTTCTAGGGGTGGGATGGACATCTCTGGACCCTCCGTGGCAGTGTGGTGGCGTTCGGGTCCTGCAGGGGTATAAGAGTATGGTTATTGCTTCTGTGTGTGGCATTTCATGTAATGGGTGGGTGGCCGTGTACCCCAGTGCTGGCATTCCCTTGTGGGGGCTTTTGTGACGGTGGCTTGTGGGGGTGATGGGTGTGTGCAGTGGGCATGCTTTGGGGATGGGTGTCCATGCTTTGGGGACGCACGCAGGGCTAGGTTTTGGGATTGGTGGGTTGTGACGGTGAGCCATTTGCAAGGAGTTGGTGTGATGGGGTGGGGGTGAGGGTGGGGGTATGATTTGGCATGCAGGTGGGGTGGGGGGAATGCAGTAGTGAAGATTTGACTTACCAGAGTCCATTCCTCCACCTACTCCTGCGAGGCCCTCAGGATGCAGGATGTGCAAGACTTCCTCCTCCCATGCTGTGAATTCTGGGGGAGTAGTTGGGGGTCCGCCGCCAGTCTTCTGCACCGCGATGTTGTGCCTTGATACCATGGAACGCACCTTCCCCCGTAGGTCGTTCCACCGCTTTCTGATGTCGTCCCGATTGCGTGGATGCTGTCCCACAGCGTTGACCCTGTCCACTATTCTTTGCCATAGCTCCATCTTACTGGCAATGGTGGTGTGCTGCACCTGTGCCCCGAAGAGCTGGGGCTCTACACAAACTATTTCCTCCACCATGACCCTGAGTTCTGCGTCAGAGAACCTGGGGTGTCTTTGGGGTGCCATGGGGTGGTGTGGATGAGGTGAGGGGTGGTGTATGTGTTGTAGAGTGTGGTGAGTGTGGTGGTGTATGGTGTTTTGTGCGTGGAAATTGTGTGGGTGATGTTGTGATTTGCCTCTGTGTGATGGTCTACTCTATGCTGTGCTCTCTCTCTCTGTCCTTCACTCGCAATTGTGGTCGTAAGGGTTTGTGGGTGTGTGTTTTATATTTAATTGGGTGTGTGGGAGTGGTGTGTGTATGTGTCTCAGGTGTGTGTATTTTGAATTATCCAATGTGGTAGTGTTTTGTAAAGGTGTGTGTATTTTGACCGCGGCGGTGTGTAACGCCAATGGAATACCGCGGTTGAAAGACCGCTGCGGGGATTTGTGGGTCGGAATGGTATGGGCGTATTTCTGTTGGTGTGACGGTGGAGGTTTGGTCATCGCCAGTTTCCCGCTGACCTTTGGTGTGGCGGACTTTTGTTGATGTCGGGTTTTTGGCGGTTTGCCAGTTGCGGGTCAGAATGACCGTGGCGGTTTACCGCGATCGCGGCGGTTTTATGGCAGCCTTCTGACCGGCGGTAAGCGCCTTTTACCGCCGAGGTCAGAATGACCCCCTAAATCTTATACTAAAATACTTCTCACTCGGCTAGAGAGGGACTAGCCATTTATAATCCACCATGTGCAGTCCGGCTTTATAATTGGGCGACAGGCACAAGACAACATCCATCTGTCTTTAAATTTAGGAGAGATAGCTACACACTATAACACCCAGAATCTTCTCTCTCTTGATGGTGAAAAAGCATTTGATCAACTGGATTGGCAGTAGATGTTTAAGCTGCTCGACAAAAGAGGCTTTGACCCTCGAATGGTGTGATTCATCAAAACAAACTTTGTTCAGTCCTTCGCCAAGTTTATGATTAATAATACTCATAGTGAACATTTATGCTTGAGGAGACATACATGACAAGGATGACCCCTTTTGTTTAGCATACTTGCACCAGGACTAGAAACTCTGTTTGAAAAATAAATGCTAATCCATTAATAGAAGGCATGACAGTCAACAATACAACATATAAAATAGTATTATTTGCGGATGATGTTCCGTGCTTCCTTAAAAACCCTGACTGCTCTCTCCCAGAGCTCATTCATAAATTAGGACAATTCCCCAGGATGTCAGGATTTAACCTTAATTACTCTAAATCAGTGGCAATGAGTTTTCCACAGCAACAAGCGGAGTGGATGAGTACAGTGATCCAACATTAAGGTGACAATGGAAGCTATTGACTACCTAGGTATTAAACCCAGACCCTCTCACTAAAAGCTGTTTTATGCTAACATCTCCCTTTGGTTAATGTTCTACTGAATGATCTCTATAGATGGGGGAAATTGGAAATATCTTGGTTTGGATAGACAAATTTCATCAACCTGAACTTCAAAATTAGACTCTTATATGAAGTCCTGTACTGAGGGAAATTTGAGGTTTTTTTTGCCCTTTTCCAATTAGAGAGGTATATCCGAGCATCTCAATTGTGTCCATTTGAGTACAGATCTCCTCTAAGCCACTACATGTCCTTCCATGGCTCCCATGAGAATTCCGGATTATGGAGCATTACTGACATCCACTCAGATGACACTTATACATTGGAATGCAGCTGTTTGTGGTGGGGGTATCTCCACATACCCATCACCGGTGACACCCATCTTAAACAACCCTGACTTTCCTCCAGGAATTATGGACAGAGGCTTCCGCTCCTGGTCCCAGGTTATCTTATTGGAAACAATGGCAGTGAAATGGCCGACAGGGCCTCTTTTATTATGTTTAATTGGTTTATAGCTAACACTGGGGGATTAGAGATGGGACGCACTACAAGATCTGACCGATAGAATCCCTTTTGCCCAAACATGAAAAAAGAAAAAGGATCGCCCAACTCTACCAGAGTTTGGCAAGCTCTTCCACCACTGTCAACCCCTTCCCCCATGCTATTAAGTGGGAAACTGAATTGGATCGGAAAATAGAGGATACCAATTGGCTCTATATTTAGAAGAGGGTGGTCAAGGTATCAATCTGCACAGAAACATAGATAATAGTTAAAAAATTATTATCTGTTGGTATCTAATACCTGCCTGCTTGGGATTGATGTTTGACACCTCTCCAGATTGCTGGAGATGTTACACACAAAAAGGTACAATGATTCATATCATGTACGCGGATGTGACATTCTTCAGACTTAGTTGATGCCCCTAATTGTTATAATGAAAGCTATTACTAATTTACGCTTGCCACTGGATCCCATAGCTATAAGATTGTGAGGCATGGTGAAAGAGCATCGCTCTCCTAACTAAGCCAGGAGATGAAAGATACAACAATATTTAATTATCGTTTTAGCTTTCATCTGCTGGCTCAGCCAGCAGTGTGTTCAGGGTGGGACGGGCTGGGCTGTGGGAGTTGGGAGAGGTGAGGAAGGGAGAGTGCACTAAGTGCGCATGTGAGCTTGGCCAGCCAAACACATGCACACTTAGGTTTCTCCAACCCAGCTTTATACACAGCCGGGCTGGAGAAACAGCATAGACCACATGCTTGTGTCCGAGTGGCACTCTTAGCTGCTCAGACCAATCCTGACTCTGCTTACATGCTATGCTTAGCATGTAAGCATTGCCAGGATTGCTGAGGACTTTGTGCTGGTATCCCAGCTCGGGCACCACAAGAAGACCAGAGGAGCAACATGGCAAAGGCAGCGGTGGCGACGACGAGAAAAAGGGAAGCTTTGTTTTTTATCATTATATTTTGTTTTATTTGTCTCCCCCCATCCCTCTCCTCCACCCTCCCCTTGAGATTTGCCGCGGCCGTCGCTGGGGAGGAATCGAATTACCCACTGAGCACTCTGAGTTGGAAATTGATTACCCACTTACTGGTAGAAGCCCATTTGACTCTGGCTCACTTTTGAAAATCTCCTCAAGCACCTCGCATTAGCACATAGATGAAAAGGATTTCATTGATCTATGCCATGGAAAAGCTTACTTCTTTAATGAGAGATAGAATGCAGATATTTGAGAAAACATGGGCTTCATTTCAGAGCTTTATTAGCTGCCAAGACCTACCTTACCTGGGTCCTGGCAATATGCCCATTCTTCTGGATATATCGAAAACATGTGATCCAAGTTCCCCTGAAGATTCTGCAGCCATCTCCCCAGCTGACATGATAGAGGGCTGATCCCCTAGCTGTAATCTTTGATGCAGAGCTGTATGGTAACCTGTGGACATTATACTTATTGTGTGCTATGTTATAAGCATGCTCTCAAGTTCCATGGTGTCTAGCGATGTTGAACCTTGTGTACTCTTTGCAGATGTATTGAATTCTACTGTAGCACTGTAATCTTTTAATTTCTTCCTTTTTCTATTTTGTTCCTTTATGCTTTTAATTTATTCTTCTATAATTCCTTTATTTAAAAAACAATTCAAATGTACAAGGCAAGACAGAAATAATCACAACCGTAAAGAAAACTTAATAATTTTGACTTCAACATTGAAAGCCTAAAAGAAAGAAAAAAGAGTCCAGTCCTATTGCACATATCCCCATAAAGTGCTGGTGCATGAGATTAACAAACCGCTTCTGCCTTCCCTCAGAGAGCAACACTATTACGATACTTGGGGGCAGATTTATACTTTTTGAGACAAAACTGCACAAACACAGTTTTGCATCAAAAGTTTAGCGCTGGCTAGCGCCATTTTTTAACCCCACCATGGCGTGATATTTATACTAGGACGCTGGGTGGCGCTAAGAATAGTTTAGAGTCATTTTTTCTGACTCTACCCATTGCGCCTTGTCATAAGGCAAAATGATGTTAACGCAGGAAAAATGACTCTAATCCGGTTTACAACATGTAAACACGTCGCAAAACGGAAATGAACCATTTTTGCCCTCAATAGCATCAAAAAGCGACACTAACAGAGCAAACAGTGCAAAGGAGAGGCAAGATGGATCCAAAAAGCCAGGAGAGACCCCAGGGAAACCCCAGACAACCAGCCAAGAGGACATTGACAAGACCCAGGGGAGAGACAAGAAAAAGAGGAAGTGTCGCTTCAGTGCAGAGGAGCATGAAATACTGGTGAGAGAGGTGACGGAGAACCAACATCAACTCTTCATCACCTCTAAACTACCAATTGGAAGGAGAGATGCAATTTGGTAGCAGATTATGGACAAGATTAACAGCATGGCAGAGGTCAGGAGAACTGTCACTGAGTGCAAGAAATGCTGGCATGACTGCAAGCGGAGGACAAATTAAAAAATGGCAAGGAACAGGAAGGCAGCACTGCAGAGCAAAGGTGGGAGTACAGCACCACAAGAGGACCTGGACGAGATGGAGAAGATGGTTGCAGCGGTCATCCTGGAGGAAATCGTCACTGGTATTGCAGGACAGGACAACGCAGACTACCAGGAAACAATACATATGCAGGGTAAGTTGCATGGGGGACAAAAATGCCAAAATGTCAGGCGCAAGAAGGGGGAGGCACATAGCTACTACACAATGCATGTTAGTCCTGCAAATCAGGCAGTGGAAAGGGCAAAGAGGCAGGGCATTGGACCCCCTGCACTGCCCATGCCAGGTGCATGGGCTGTGCTGGGGCATCCAGGGGCACAGCACAACACAACACAACACCAACAGCCTTTGCATGGGGGTACACCGCCATGCCAAGGCTGGTGGAAATGCTGAAGCAGACAAGGAGGGTAGGGAAGAACATAAAACTTGTCTGGTGTGACAGGACAGCCAGCTGGTATTGTCAGAATGTAAACTATAGGAAAATTCCCAATGTCAGGCCATTGGCCCAAGGGGCATTCCCCATTGACAACTGTTGCCACTACTACATGTGCCGTTGGCGCTGGTCATTTAGGAAATAGCAGTTAGGTGCCCATAGAACAAACACACTTGAAATGAGGGTTCAGTATGACTACGTGATCAATCCCTATCCAATTGCAACTCCTGTCAACTGGTCATGTCCATAGATTCAATAACCATCAGGCACTGTCACATACATAATAATGTACACAGCAGTAATCTCATACCCATGCTGGCCATCCCTGGGTTTAGCCCTGTGCCTGTGTCACATTAGCTGCAATGCCACCATGCCACATCTCAGGTATCATAGTGCAAAGACAATTGCATTGAGGGGGAGGACATAAGTGTGTAGGAAGGCGAACACATCCGCACAGTCGCAAGAGGAAACGGAACTCTGCCAGGTCCATCAGTGCAATGCAATATAGCACACATACGCAAACATCAACATGAGGAACTAGCAGTGGTAAGAAATGCATTGTCTCTTGGCAATGCCATGCATGGGGTGGTGCTAGGTCTCAGCACCGCATAGGTGTATGTGAAAAATGAAAAACTGGGGCAAGGACATATTGTCATGTGTGGTGCTGTGGCATCAGCACACTGTAGGAAAGTCCTCCTTTTTGCCCTGGTCACCACTACACTTTTTGGACAGGTACTGGTGGTTACAGATTCTTGGCTGTGCCCTGGGTACTGCTTACCAGTCTCAGGGCCTGTGCTCTGTCTAAAATCAGTATGCAAATTAGGCTAATTATAATTGGCTAAGTTAATCTACCTATAAGTCCCTAGTATAAGGTAGGGCATGTAGGTTTAGGGACCACAGCATAGGTAGTGCACCCATAGGTGCACTGCTGAGGTTCCCAGTGTCATTTTAAAGGCAGGCCTGCCTTGCAGGCTGCTTTTACATTAAAGTTATATGCAAATTCGACTTTGGAATTAAAAGTAGTTCAAAAGTCTTAAACTACCTTATTTTTACATATAAGTCACCCCTAAGGTGTGCCCTATGTGCCCCTAGGGCTGGGTGCCATGTAACTATAAGCAGGGACTTTATAAAAATAGTTTTATAAGCCCTGGTGAGGTAAAAACAGCCAAATTCGTTTTTCCCTCATTGTAGTAAATGGCCTTCATAGGCTAGAATGGGGAGACTTTATTTTAATTTTTAATGTCTCCTTAAATGATACATACCAAGAGTTTGGTATCAAATTAATTGTTGTAAAAAATCCCACAACTTCCAGTTGTTGGATTTAATATAACTTGTTCAGGTAAAGAGTTTTAAACTTTACCTGAAAAGTTGCCAATTTCAGCCCTGCATTGTCTTTGCTGCTGTGCTCTGATTGGCCAGCCTCTAGCAGCCTGGCCAGGCTGCCTTGATGAGGTGTGAAGTGGCCTGGCTTCACACAAAGGAATGTGCCTGTGGGAGAGAATCTCCCCTCAGCAGATGGTGAGGCAGGAAGGGGGAGGGCTGCCAAACTGGTCTTCAAAGGCAGTGAAGGACATTTGGAGCAATCAGCAACACCCCCACATCCTGCAACCCCAGACAACTAGGTGCCCCCTTGATTAGATTAGGGCAGGAGAGGGGTGTGTTTATGATTTTTAGCCACACCAGTGGGTGGGCTCAGCCAGATGTAACCTCCAAAAATCAGATTCAGCCATGATGGATTTTTGGAGAATGTTGCCTCCTGGGATTGATTTTTTGCCACACTTCACAGGAAGTGGTCATCACAGGGGGAAAGACCCTGCACCTGATTGGAGAACCAGGACCCCCCTGCTTTTCACCCAGGAGCAAGGATAAAACTGGCAGACCTGCACCCACACCTCAGATCCCCATCAGATTCCAACAAGGAAGAACCAAAGGAGAGGAAGGACTGCCCTGCTGGACCCCTGGCCTGCACCTGGAACCTGCACTCAGAAGGACTGTACCAGCTGCACACTTGGGCTTCACCACAAGAAGGACTTTGCCTGGCTTCAACTGGTTCAAGGAGGGACTCCCTGTTTGCTACAGGTGAGAAATTGCTAACCAGAGTCCCCTCTACCAACTCCTGAAAAATCAACCAGCTGGCCACTGCCCAGTGGCCAAAAAGGAGTTTGCACCAGGTGCATTCTGGGAGTTGTAGTCTGCACCCCCCAAGGACCATCTCAGAACTTCTGGACCCTTGGGGTGAGCTGTGGACCTCAAAAGAACCTTAAAAGGACATCTGGGAGAAGCCCCAGAAGTTTGGAGAAGTTTGGAGAACTTTTGAAAAAAAGCTCCATAGAGGGACCGACCCACCGCGGCAACTCTAGCCGGCTTGCCTCAACCGTGACCCGGCCTGATTTGCTGGTTCGTCCCGGTAAAGAAAATCTCAGAAAAAGAGACTAAGTCCGAAGGTAAAAAGTTGACCGGAACCTTCCAGCCAGCGTATCCGAGGAGGGCTCCAGGGACGTCGGATCAAGATCCAGGTTTAACCCGGTTGAAAGATTTTCACCTCGAAAAAGAGACTAAGGTAAAAATCACCACCGAGGATTCCCGCATCGCGTATCCGGAGAAGGGCTCCAGGAGGTCGGATTGGACTGGCAGGTTCGTCCCGCTGAAGAAAATCTTCGAAAAAGAGACTAAGGGGGTCATTTCGACCCCGGCGGGCGGCGGGCGCTGCCCGCCGGGCGGAAACCGTCCAAACACCGCACCGCAGTCAAATGACCGCGGCGGTGATTCTAACGTTCCCGCTGGGCCGGCGGGCGATCTCAAGAAGATCGCCCGCCGGCCCAGCGGGAAAGCCCCTGCAAAGAGGAAGCCGGCTCCGAATGGAGCCGGCGGATTTGCAAGGGTGCGACGGGTGCAGTTGCACCCATCGCGATTTTCAGTGTCTGCAAAGCAGACACTGAAAATCATTATGGGGCCCTGTTAGGGGGCCCCACGACACCCGTTCCCGCCAGCCTCTTCCTGGCGGTGTAAACCGTCAGGAGCAGGCTGGCGGGAAGGGGGTCGGAATCCAAATGGCGGCGCTGCAAGCAGCGCCGCCATGGAGGATTCCCTGGGCCAGGGGTAAACCGGCGGGAAACCGCCGGTTGCCCTTTTCTGACCGCGGCTTTACCGCCGCGGTCAGAATTGCCCATGAAGCACCGCCAGCCTGTTGGCGGTGCTTCCGCGGCCCTCTGCCCTGGCGGTTTCAAACCGCCAGGGTCAGAATGAGGGCCTAAGTGTGAAGGTAAACTTTTAACCGACGCCTCCAACAGCCTGTAGCCGAGCAGGGCTCCATCTCGGTCGGCCTTAAACTTTGACTTTGCCCTGGTCGAGGTACAACCAGATGACCCGATTGGCGCTTTTTGTTTCTAGGCGCTAAAAAAATAATAATTCTTTAAAAATTCATATCTCCGGTTCCCCTTATCCGATTTTATGCGTTTTGGTGTCATTTTAAAGATAAAAATATAATCTATTTTTATAAATTAGTTTTGGATTTTTAAACTGTTTCTTGTGTTTTATTTAATTACTGTTTTGTGATATTTGAATGCTTTACACTCTGTCTTCTAAGTTAAGCCTTGACGCTCGTTGCCAAGCTACCAAGGGTTGAGCTGGGGTTAATTTACTGAGACCTAACTGAACCGTAGTGGAGGTTAGTGGCCTATTGCTAAGTGTAGGTACCTACCTGCCCTTACCAATAACCCATTTTCCAACACACACTAACACTCATTGCAAGGCCTCACCATGCAAATGGAAGCAGAGGGAGGATTGATAAGGACAAGAAGGTGGCAATCCACAAATTGGACAGAACCCACACCTAGAAGATGTGACACAGACAATTGTGAAAACTGCCCTTCACTACATGTGACAAGAAGGTGGGGCATAGGGTTGAGAGACTGCAAACATTAAGGGCAGGAACAATGCATGGGAACCAAGATGACAAGGTAACACCAATAGGAAGTCAGCGACGTCACATTACAACTGCCACAATACAGACATACTAATTGGATAATATCTCATTGCAGAGGACGATGGCTCTCCTGTGGATCTGCCTGCCCTGGACTACCCGGATGACGTGGATGACCAGCTGACAACCATCAGCCAGGAAACCCTCCAAGATGACCTGGGAACCCTCCAGACACCACCTCCAGTCGCAAGGAGGAGCATTCATGTAGCAGCCATCCCAGAGGAGACACCCACCACCCCAATAGTACGACATGCCAGCTCAAACACAGCTGATGACTCTGACTACACAGGGACCACCTTTGAGAGGACAGTAGTGGGAGTCAAGCGGGAGCTGGCCAAGGGGGTGTGGATGCAAACTATGGCAGCCAGCCTTGAGGGTATGCACATGTACATCATAATGGCCACTGAACAGACAGCAGCCAAACAAGGCTCACAGTCCCCACTGCAAGGAGTCCAACAGTGTGTGAGGGACCTAACCACTGTCGGGAGGGAGTTGACACAACACCTGCCCTCCCAATCTTGCTCTTGCATGCATGACAACAAGCAGGACTCCATGCACGGGGAACTGGCCTCCCTCAGGGCAGACATGACTGCCTACCACAGGGATGTTGCTGCCATACTCAATAATCAGCAGCTCCTCCTTGCTGCAGTGATGCCAAATGTTGTTCCGCAGATGGCAGCTGCCGGGAATTTGGTGTCCACTTCTCCAACCACTGAAGTGTGTGTGGCCCCCTCTACCCCACCACCACAACCATCAAGGGCAGAGGAGACAACACACACATCAGAGGATGAAGATGTGGAACATATCATCTTCACCCATAGGAGTACCCGGTAGCACCAGCCCATGCCACATCTCACTACTTCATTGGCAATTCATGTTTCCCTGCACTGAACGGCACTTCACCCCAGCATGTCCAATGGCATGTCCCTCAACCCTGCACTTGTGTTGTGTCACAATAGAATGGTTTACACTAATGGGGTCACAGACCTGGACAATGTAAATATTGCACTACAGCACTTTAAAATAAACAGCACCTACACAACCACTTTGTCTTTGTGTAATGTGACACATCTACTTTGCTGGAGATTTGTGATGCGTGTAACATGTCTATAGTCACAGAGTGTCAGTACAAGAGTGCAGAGATATTATGGGCAGATATCTATGCACAAGGTACCTAAATGATGAACGTCAATGCTGGCCACTCTGTGTAAGAGCTGCAGGCAGACGTCCCACAGTGCCCAACATTCCGACACAGGACCCAAACAATGACAGCTCAAAAAGCACACCTACCTGTCCAATACATGGGAACCATAGTCACCTTGAGTGGTGGGTACACTGGATGGCAGATGCATTGAGAAATAGATTTGTTGTAGCTGCCAATGGGACAGCTCAGTTGGAAGTGGGAATGAACATGTCAAGAGAGGGATAAGGATGCAGGACAGAATCCCCAGGCCAACAGACAATTGGCACTGTACACTCGTGCAAAGACCCTGAGCCCCAAGCATATGACACATGCAGTAAGGGAGTACCCAAAGTTTTATTATATATGTGGAAAACTGAACTTAAAACTATGTTTAACACCTACACTAACCTAATCTATCCTATCTATACATTACCCACAACTGGCCCTAACTGCCCTATGCTAGGCTTACTTACCACATTTGACAACACACTGTAAACATTGGCCCTCCACCCCCTTATATTATGAGACACACGCAGGACAACATATACTAACCTAAACATATGCTATCTAATCCTAAACAAATATGTATATTTTTATTATATATATATTTTTATTTTTATACACAAATGCCCCAACATTAACCCCCACCCACCCACAAACTAACATGTAATAATATGGAAACCCACCCCCCCAAACCTACTTATCATATCTAAACAACTACCCTACTCTAACCTATTACTAACCCCCTTAAACCCACTACAAAACATGATAAGGAATGAGGAGGATGGGGACTGAACTAGGGGTGAAGGGAGGCACTATTTCAGGGGTTGGCCCTCTTGAGTCTCCTCTTGATGGCCTTCAGTCTCTTTGTATTGCGGTCCACCTCCTTCTGTAGGCTGTCCAGCTTTTTGAGGACTTGTTTCATGTCCCTCTGGAGCTCCTTTATTGCTGACATGTCCATTGCAGCAGGTGTGGTGGGCTGTGGTGCCGATGTTGATGGTGCTGCAGGTAGGGTAGATGTGAAGGTGGCGGCTCTGGTCCCCTGTGTAGTTGTGGTGATCGGTCCACTCTTTGTGGCTAATGTGGATCCCCCTTGGCTGAATGCCTGTCATTCCCCAGTAGCTCGCTCTTTTTGATAGCATTGTGCCATCTTGCAGTACCTAGACTCCACATCCAATATGTGTCGATATCATACTACCCTCTTCTGGAACACCCTCAGTTCCGCAACATCCATGTTGGCAGCTATAAAATTGAGACAGGCAACCATCAGTGTCATCATTGTGTGATGTATGTACAGATGATACTCGAACACTCTGCCTCGATTTGCAAATGCACTCCGAATCACAGTCCAGATAACACATTGTCCCTGATGAACGTAATGGCAATGCTGCCTACCCATCATGTCATTGACACCAAAGCAAAGCACAACAAGAGTTGTACCAAATAAAGTCATCTGTGCATTGATTTAGTGCAATGTGTCAAAATGCAAAGGCAGCAACTACTTCACATGGGCCAGGCCCACTAATCTTCATCATCTGAGTCAGCTTCAAAGCACACAACACCAGTGACTAGTAGATGTAATTTGGAGTATGGTATGCAGTTGCTAATCATAAGGGGTTAGTGTTGATTGGGACACATGCAAACCTGAATGAGATGACTGTCATCTACACTGTGACCAACACATCTACCTACAGATATGTTGTTCCCCTACCCCTGTGCCTCAGGGGGGATGGGCATGCAATACATCATCACAACTGTCAAGGTCAACCACCAAGGCATGGTTGTATGTCGGAACGCCGCCTGCTGAAACAACGAGTGCCTGAACAATGAGGTCGGAACACCGACCTCGTTGTTACTACTAATGCCTTTACCACGAATGCCTTAACAACGATATTTCATTGTAAAGGCATTCCTGGTAAAGGCATTAGTAATGGGCACCCATTGATCCTGCATGCGTCACCCGACCCCCCAACCCCACCCCAATACCTAAATTGCCCCACCCCCCCAACCCTGCCCCAAAACCTAAAACCCCCAACCCCCCCCACAAAACCTAAAACATCCGCCCCCCCAACCCAAACCCAAAACCTAAAACCCCGACCCCCCACCCCAAAACCTAAAACACCCCGCACCCCCAACCCCGCCCCAAAACCTAAAACCCCCTGACCCCCCAACCCCACCCCAAAACCTAAAACCCCCCACCCCCACCCCAAAACCTAAAACGCCCCCCCAACCCCCGCCCTAAAACCCCCCACCCCGCCCCAAAACCTAAAACGCCCCGCCCCCCACCCCATCCCAAAACCTAAAATCCCGACCCCCCACCCCAAAACCTAAAACACCCTGCCCCCCAACCCTGCCCCAAAACCTAAAACCCCCCAACCCCCCACCCCCACCCCAAAACCTAAAACGCCACCCCCACTTACCTGAGTCGTCGCCTCGTCATCCGCCTCGTCCTCCTCAGCCGACTCCCTTGTTTGTGCCTTAAACACGCATGTTTGTTGTTCAGGACATGCGTGGTTTAGGCACAAAACAGCGAAGTCGTGGTTAAAGAAAGCGTTGTTCCGCTTTCGTTAACCAGGACTTCGTTATTAAAGAGTCGGCGTAGAGGACGTTTCCCCCAAGGGATGTCCTCTTATACATGGATTTAGGGAGTGGAACACATGTGATGAGAGCTGCCACCTAGGAATAAGGTATCTATAGGTCATTCACATCTACATTCATGTGTCCAGGTGTGGACACCCATCAACACCTGATCTGCCAACACAATTCCCAAAACACCCATATTGATGCCAGCACACGTCTGGCCTTGACCTGATTGCAGGCCTATTACATACCACATAAGTGTCACATAAATGGAGTACAACTTATGGGGCTACATGCTGAGGGACAGTTACCCATCCAGTCCTACATGTACATTACAATACAGGGATGCACTAATTTGTGTGGAAAACTGGTGCATCACTGTGTTGTGAGAATGACGGTATGACCCAGTGCCAATATACTGACACTGGTGTACTTCCAAGTCACATTTGGGCCTACATGTGGCTACTAATCACCTTGTTCACACACTGCTGCTTATTGCGCAGCAAAAGAATCCCAAGATATGACTCTCTTTTTGTGAATGGGTAACCCTTGCATGGGACACAATGTCACCATCCAGCCTGCTTAGATATCTGATCACGTGCCAGCTCATCATATCTTGCAATGAGTGTAACACACAAGAGTCAATCACACAACAGCCGCAATCACTACACGGGACAGACATTATCACATTTACTGGATACATCTGGGTCCTGAAATCTTGCCACTTCTCCAATGGTATAGGGGGCAGGGCCACCTGTAAGACATGGATGGAAATATATGCTCAATGTCATATCACTGTACATACGAGTGGACAACATATCACAGTGTGTAACATTTTACATGAGTGAGCTAGTAATCCTGCATGAAGACAGTACAACAGACATACGACTGCAAACTCACATTGACCCTGACACTCCGGTGATGAGAGCCGCATCTGCACACATGAACTGGGCCTAACAATCATGTGGTGCTTAAACCTACAACCATATGTGGCTAATCCATTTAAGATGGTGTTCCATGGCATGATTTGTATTTGGCTGAAAAATTCAATGGCACTTCCCTGGTGCATTGAAACACAAGTGACTCAGGTATTGTGGCATGTGCATCAAGGCACACTGAGTTACTTTGTGATGGACATGTGGCTCAATTTTCAGTCTGAAAATGATCATGCGTTCAGTGGTCCATGACACATGTGACACAGTTGTATGTTGGTAACAAATGCCCCATTGGCAGTGTCCCCTAAGGCGGGTATGCCCCCTTTGCCAACATAATGGCAGGGATCATGTGTGTGTAATGATGACAACGTAGCACTAAACATTGATTGCCCCCTTTGCTGTCAGGATCCAGTGAAATATGGTATGCTGCTGGTGTCTTGCCTGATCATCATTGACAGAATGCAAGGGCACAGGTGTTGCCATGGCACCTGAACTGTGTGACTAAGGGCTACATGTACAAGGATCAGGTTTTGTGAGTTGCAAAACCTGATGTACAACACTGTCAATGACACTGTTTGATATTCGCAATGGGGTAGCAAATAACCTACCTTATGAATATTCATGAGCTAGGTCTCAATTTGCAAACCCATTGGGAATAGTGACACTCACAGGGACGGTGGCCTGCAGGGGTCAGCAGACCACCATGTCTGTAACTGCTTTTAAATAAAGCAGTATTTATTCTTTTGAAATGCAGCCTGTTTTCATTAAAGGTAAACAGAATGCAGGTCAAGAACAAAAATGATAACTTTTCTTTTCATTTTTTCAGAGCACGCAGTGGTGCGTGGGACCACTGCCTGCTCCGAACCAATGTTTTTACAAGTATTCACAAAGGGGAAGGGGTCCCTGGGGACCCCTTCCCTTTTACGAATGGGTTACCACCAGCTTGAAACTGGTGCTAACTGTAATTGTTTTGTGACGGCATTCGCAGTCACAAAACAATCATACATCAGACTGTGAATCGCAATTAGGAAGGGAACGCCCCTTCCTAAATGCGACTCGCAAATCCTTTTTGCGATTCGGTAATGTGATTGCAGAATAGCAAAATTGGGTTTGTGCATTGGCAAAAGCTTTTCCCTCGTCGCAAATGGCCCAAATCTGCAAACCGACGATAAAAAGAGCTTCGTACATGTGGCCCTAAGTGATAGTAGTATATGACTCAACAAACCTCTGACCTGCATTGTTAACATGTATAGACATGTGGATTCCATCTCAGTACTGGGAAACCAACACTTTGTTCTGGTTCCATTCAACCTGGCCACAAACATTGCATGCAGCACGCCAACACACCTGCTACTGTCAATCAGGAACATTCTACCGTACACATATGTCAATGTGATATTCACCAACAGGGCCACCGATCACCACACCCAGGTGGTCCAGCAGATCCTGCTCTCTGGCCACCAGGTTAGCCCAGCGATGCTTTAGCTGGTGCTCATTCCGACTGGTATGGTACACCCTCTTCAGGTGGTGGAGCACCTTGCTCCACCGCAGCCGCTTCACCTCTGTGTGATACCCCTGTATCACCCTGCTACCCAACTCGAGCATCATGGGTAGGAAGTGGCACACCAGCCACACGAAGGCCCTAAGCTACTCTTCCCCATCCGTGTCAGCCTCGCACTTCCTGACATGTCCCCCACAATTGCAAACAGTATATATTGAAAAAAAAAAGAAAAGAAATGAGAATAAAGGAAACTTACTGCCCAAACTTATGAACCCCAACTAACCCAACTAATCTAACACCCAGACAGACACCTAACAGTACAAATACAATATTAAATACACTAAACTACACAAAATCACATACACTGGTACAAGTAACAAACAGATTTTACGACAGACACAACAAGAGAGACAGCACAAGATGCAATATTCGCAATCAACACACCAGCAACACCGAGACACAGCCACACAGTCAACAAATGCACAGACTGTAAAGTGAAAATGAAAGTACACCCACTGTACCATGCCTGTAAACAGGATTTCCTGTTCCATCACTTCCTGTCCCCTTGCGACACGTGTTACGTCATCCATGTATTTTTTGGACACATACAATGTTTGCGTGAATATTTTTGACGCAATATCTACATGTGCGGCAATGTACAATGCATTACCTGTATACTTCAATTTCACTGGATATCCGCATGAGTGTAGTGCACGGGTGGAATTCACGCTAAGGGCCCATGTATGGGTAGTTTGCATTTGTGGGTGTTTTTTGACACATTAGCCCAAAGTGTTTGACTCTATCTGTGATTGTGTGATTTTCTAATATTTAACATGGATGCACCCTGTATCATCAAGAAGATAGGATGGTATGGCAGTGTGAAATGTAATGTATTGCCACATGTGGTAGAACATGCAACTTTGTGATTTGGGTGTGAATGGTCTGTAACAACGATGTGTGTGTTTCTGAAGGAACGGCATGCAATACTTTGGACGTCATGCAAAGGTATGAATGTGTGCCAAATGTGTATCTACATTTGATGGCAGTCAGTAATCTACAAAATCATGGTATGTGTTTGTGAAATGTGCTGACTCATGTGATGTGCGTAGTTGTTTGACTTAGGGGACATTTAATTTCAGATGACAAACACAACTCAGGCATCATTGAGGATGGTTGATGAGTGGTATGTAGGATATGTTACCCCTCATATGTAACTAATTGTTGGTTATGAGTTCATGGTGACTTGTGTGTGGATTAACAAATGTCTGACATGTGTACATGTTTGGTACATACCGTGTTTGAAACACTGTGCCTAAATTCCACCCATAAAATGTTTTGTACACGTCAGTTTGACTCATTACAATTAGCTATGTTACTTGTTTTGCTGTGGTGGACCTGCTGCCCTAGCTGCATGTGTTCACATATTTTCAGATGTGCATTCCACAAACGTGTTCAGTCCAAGTGTGTGGGCATGTGTACCCTGAGTCAGGATTGTGCTCCATGGCAGTGGCAGGACTGATTTCCAGGGATGGACTGGGCAGGGCAAGTGTGGTGAACATTGCTTGTCATACCTGGGAAAATCATGCTATCCATTGTCCCAAATGATGCCCCCCTTGTCACACAATCTCCTTGCAGACATTGCAAGTGTCACACTTAGTAATGTCAGGGGTCTCTTCATATATTCCTTACTTCTGATATTTCACATCCACTGCCTCATGTATGGGACCCTTATTTACCTTATGATTGGAGATGTCATAGTTGTGTGTCATGTGCTACAGTTGACCATGTTGGCAACGTGGATGTGACTCAAATGTTGTGGTCCTTTGATTGTGCCCTTCATTTGTGACATTCAAGAGATGAGTCTTTTTGTTATGTGTGTGATAGTTGCTGTACAATCATACACATCACATGCGACGTTTCATCAGAAGTAGTCAGATTGGTATTTGTAACATGCCCCCTGAGGTAATACTCACATTCCTAAGGTACATGTGATGGAGAATGAAGACACCAGAGAAGGATTGTGTGATCAAGTAAGGTGTTTATTTACATATCTTAACAAGGTGTGTAGAGTGACTACAAAGTGAAAAAGTTGTGTACAATTTGCTGTCTTCGGCACATTCCTGCAGCTGTGTTCTACTGTTCCCCTCATTTTCCCTGCCACCATCATCCTCCTTCTCCTGAGGCAGTTCTTGGACCAGTTCATATAATGGGATGTTCATTCTCACACAAATGTTGTGCATTTGATAGCACAGGTCAGTTTAATTTTACACACATTGTGTGGGGCACATAGGAGGCTGCCTCATGTGATGTCCAGGCACCTGAATCTGGACTTCAGGATGCCAAAAGTCCTTTCCACAATGGTGTGTGTCCTCTGATGTGCCTCATTATAGGCATGCACTGCTGCTGTGCCTGGGATGGGGAATTGAGTCATGACCCATGGATGGATCTCATAACCCTGATCCGCTGGAAAAGATAATAGGAGTGAGTACTTTGTTAATGCTTGCAATGGGAATGCCATGTAGCATGGCAGTTGATATCTTGTTTTGTCTGTGACTCATATGTGTTTGTGGTATGGTTTCAGTTCCTGGGCTTCTGTGAGGTCTTCTCAGCACTGGGTTGTTTGACATGACAACTTGTGTTTGGCTCATGGACCTGGATGTATGATTTGGTTTCCTAACTGTTAGTCAGTATGTATGTACCATACATTGTGTAGTGTCCCATATGTATAAGTGTGCTTTCACTGGAGGGGACATGATACATCCACACACATAATGAGTTCAGATGTGGTGGTAATATGGTTGCACTACAAGGCCTGGACATCCCATCCATTTAGACATATGTCATTGCAGATGAAAGGCAACACTGAGGCCCTTCAAATTGGGTAGGTGGAAATGCACACATCTCTACAGTATAAGTTGGCAGCACTGAGGTGTTCAGTATTGACAATGCACTAATGTCCAATGTGTAACTTGTTTCTAGGCAACGTTTTGTTGTTCCCTCTGCCAGTAGCTCATGTGCAACCATGCACCTACACTACCGAACTTGCTCCAGGGAACCTGGCTAACTGCCTTGTGGAGGTAGATGTATCTGTGGAGGAAGGGCCATCTCCCTGTACATATGCTATTTTGATGGAAAATTGGCTCTTTCAGTGTGTGCAGCAGTGTGCAGTTTGCATTGGTGGCAAATCAATATGTGCTCATAGCACAGTTCACTTCCTTATTGTAACCTGCAAATGGCACCCCAGGAGTGGTGTATGATGTTGGGACTGCCTCAGTATTTCCGTGTCACCTACATGTGAGTCAGCATCATCATGCTATGAGTCTCATAGTGTTAGACCTGCTGCAATACACATTGCACACACCTTCCACGCTACATACTGCTTGGGAGGGTGGCCGATTGACTATGTGGCCTAATGTAATTGTAAATGGCTCTTCTTCCAAGTTGTACTTACAGTGCAGGCCATGTCATTGTCACTGTGGGCTTTGACATTAGTCCCTTGGTGCTCTAGAGTGGCAGCTAATGTTTGTGGCAGCCGTCATTTGTCCAGAGGTGTGTATCCCATTGTGTCATTGTGTGGTGTAACTACCAGTGTCACACCTCAGTGTCACCCTGCCCACGTGTCAATGTAGTGGTGTATGTCTTGTGTGTCCTACAGGGTTGTTGTGCTGTGTGTATATTGCCAGGTTTATTGACTTACCGACAAGAAGGCCATTGCCATATTGTCCATCCTGGAAGTGCTGATGATCCTGCAGTGCCAGAATATGAATGAGTCATGGACACTCCCAGGATACTTGGCCAAGATGTTTGTGAACAATCCCTGGTGGTCAACTATGGCCTGCACATTGATCCCACAATCACACCTACAATTATTATTGCACACAGAATACCTAATATAACGCTTAACCAACCACACACCTTACCCTTCTTGCTACTCCCTCTATTATGAGCCATGGTCTGTAAAGAATCAGATAGCAGAATAACTCAAAGCAAACAATCAACTTGAGGACAATTTAAAAGCTTTTTTTTTTTCCTCTTCTTCTTGATTCAAGTCTCTCTCGGTCTCTGCGTGTATTTACAGCATTTCACTCACTCCAGGACCCTTTTGTCAAATCAGGTTTAGCAGCTTGTCATGATCGATTTCAAAGTCAATTCAGGTTATCAGTGTCACACCCGGTAATTTATTAGTCTCTTTTCTCAGCTTTTCAGCTTTCAATTTTAATTTCAGTTTTAATCCAGTCTCTTTTTCTGATTGATTTCAGGTACCGTAGTATTGGCCTGGTACTTCTCGATCAAAACAGAACGCTAAGAATTCTTGTTGCCATTCAGATGTCGTTGCATATGCCCATTCAGGACCTGCGTACCTTCTATTTGTGGTTCTTTTTCTTTTCAGCCTGCGTTCACTTTGCAATTCTCCTTCACTTAGATCCTCTATTCGGGTTGTATCGATTTCTTCCGCTATTGTTTCACCTGGTACGACCTTTTCTTTTGCAGCCTGCTTCTTTGGCCAGTTATCACCTTTATGCGTCTTCTTCCTGCTTGGCCTTTCAGGACGCTGAACAGCACCCTCCTCTTGTGCTATGGCGTTTTCTCTTGACGGACCTACAACTGGCTCAGGGGATGCCGGTGTGCTTTGACCTCTCTCTACTATTTCCCCTTCTTCTGAGTCTGTAACAGGTTCAAGCTCTAACCCGTACCCGTCTACTTCTGGGAGAACCTCTCCTTGATTTAGTTCTCCTGCTGCCTCTACTGAGATAGGATCAATGTCACCTCTCTCGAACTCGTTTACTGTTTGAGGGACTAGACCATCCTCAGTGGGCTCTCCTGTAGTCTCAGTTCCCCCTTGGCTGTTTTCTGGCCCTGAGACTTCCTTCTCTGGAAGTTCTGAGTCGGAAACTTCAAGTTCCTCATCAGTTGGACATGTTACCTTCTTTGAGTGACTGGCATGTATCCAGTTTGGAACACCTGCACATTTCACAGCAGTGGTTGTTGTCAGTATTACTTGATATGGCCCCTTCCAGCGCGGCTCCAAACACGACTTTCTCACGTGTTTCTTGACAACCACCCAGTCACCGGTTTACAGGGTGTGACCTGGATCACTGATCGGTGGCAATGTGTTGGCTTCCACCTGGTGTGAAAAAGAGCGAACCACATCAGCCAAACGTTTGCAGTAGCCCAACAACATATCATCTGTGATATTCACAAGAGTATTTGCGGGTACTGCGGGTAGCCTCATAGCTCTGCCCATGAGGATTTCATGGGGTGATAGTCCTGTCTACTTATCAGGGGTGTTTCTCATCAACATCAGCACTAAGGGCAATGCATCTGGCCATTTCATATTGGTAGCTGCGCACATTTTTGCCATTCTTGACTTCAAGGTACCATTCATCTGTTCTACTAGTCCTGATGCTTCAGGGCGGTAGCTGCAATGCAGCTTCTGCTCGATGTCTAATGCAGCACAAAAGAGTTTAATCACCTCATTGACAAAGTGTCTGCCCCTATCTGATTCTAAAGAGACCGGAAAACCGAACCTGGGTATTAGCTCTCTAAGCAACAGCTTTGCAAATGTGAGACTGTCATTCCTGCGTGTGGGGTAAGCTTCAATCCAGTGGCTGAAAACACACACAATCACCAACACGTACTTCAACCCTTCACACATTGGCATTTCAATGAAATCCATTTGCATCTTGCTAAACGGACCTCCACCTTTCCCTATGTGGCTCAAAGTCACCACAGTCCCTTTTCCTGCATTCATCTGTTGGCAGATGATGCACCTGTGAAAGGTAACCTCTGCAGCTTGTCTGAATGTCGGGTTAAACCAGTCAATTTTGAACAATCTGATCATTGCATCTCTCCCAAGATGTGCCTGCCCATGATAAAGCCTAGCAAACTGTGGCAAAAGACTGCTTGGCAAAACTAGTTTCCCCTCCTCTGAGACCCACAGGTCGTCAGCTCTTTGTACACATTGCATTCTCTGCCAGGAACGTTTTTCCTCCCTGTTTGCACGGCCCTGCAGTGATTTTAACTCGTCTAAAGTATCAACTACTCTTAATGCAAAATTCAAACATGTTTCATTTTCAGTTTGCGGTAACAATTCCCACTGATCCTTGAACGATATACAGTTCAATGCGCAAAATCTTGCGACTTGATCTGCATAGCCGTTTCCCATTGACACAAAGTCTTGTGATTTAACATGAGCATTGCATTTCACCACGGCAACCAAAGAGGTAACTGAATCGCATGTAACAAATCTTTAATCTGTTCGCCATTTTTCACTGGAGAACCAGAAGAGGTCATGAAACCTCTCTGTGACCACAATTGGCCAAAATCATGTACAATGCCAAATCCGTATCTGCTGTCAGTATAAATAGTGACTTTCAGGTTTTCAGCTGCTTGGCATGCCTTAGTAAGGGCAATTGATTCTGCCACTTGTGCGGAATACACTCTCTCGAGCCAGGAAGCTTCAATAATACCGACTAACGTACACACAGCATAACCGGCTCTCAGTATTTCGACTGAGTCTCTCAAACAGGATCCATCAACAAACATAATGCAGTCATTTTCTTTTAACTGCGTATCTTGAATGTCAGGTTGGGTTTGATACATAGTTCTGTTACCTCAAGACAATCATGCTGCACTTCCTCTTCATTATTAATCTCAGCACTTTCAACAGGAAGTAGAGTTGCCGGGTCCAAGACAGTACATCTCTTTAAGGAGACATTTGGTGACCCCAAAATAATTGTCTCATATCAGGTAAGTCAGGCATTTGTCATGTGCTGGGTTTTAGTTCGAGTCAACAGAATTTCAACTGAATGTGGAACCATTACTGTAAAGGGATGTCCCATCACTATGCCTTCACACTGCGTGAGTCTCTGACCAACTGCTGCAACTGCGCGCAAACAACCCAGTAAGGCTGCTGCGAATGGGTCCAAGGTAGCTGAAAAATACGCTACAGGATGGTTTGCACCTCCATGGACCTGTGTCAAGACAGACAAAGAACAAGCATCACATTCATGATAAAACAGTAGGAAAGGCTTCGTGTAATCAGGCATACCTAAAGCTGGTGACCTGCACATGCACTCCCTCAATTCCATGAATGACTCAAGCTCTTCCTTGGACAGAGTTATGGTATACGGGTCATCCTTAGTTTCCTTGCCTGTCAGCTGTATTAATAGTTTAGAGATAATCGAAAAGTTGGGTATCCACTGGCGACAGTATCCCACCATTCCCAAAAACATCCTGACATCTCTCTTTGTTGTCGGAGGGTTCATCTGCAGTATGGCTGTCACCCTTTCCTTTGATATTCTCCTAGACCCTCTCTCAATCAAGTGCCCTAAGTATTTTACCTCTTTCTGACAGTACTGCAGCTTCTTTGGAGACACTTAGGGGGTTATTACAACTTTGGAGGAGTTGTTAATCCGTCCCAAAAGTGACGGTAAAGTGACGGATATACCACCAGCCGTATTACGAGTCCATTATATCCTATGGAACTCGTAATACGGCTGGTGGTATATCCGTCACATTTGGGACGGATTAACACCTCCTCCAAAGTTGTAATAACCCCCTTAATGTCCGTTCTTTCCCAAATGGTTCAGTAAGGCAATTGTGTCATACCTGCAGTCATCTTTTGTCCTGGACGCAATCAGCAAGTTGTCAATGTACTGCACTAGAGTCGAACTCAAAGGCAGTTCTAATGACTCTAAGTCCTTCTTCAATATCTGATTGAAGATGGACGGTGACTCAGAAAACCCTTGAGAAACTCTACACCAACTGTACACCTTGTCCAGGAATTTGAAACTGAATAAAAATTGTCTATCCTCATGTAGTGGCACCGAAAAGAATGCTTGTGACAAGTCAACAACGGTGAACCATTCTGCATCACACGGAACCTGAAACATGATCACTGCTGGGTTCAGCACTATGGGGCAACACTTTACCACAATCTTGTTTATTTTCCTTAAGTCCTGCACAATTCGAACCCTCCCCAAGGCTTTTTCAGACCCATTATTGGTGAATTACATGGGCTGCTCAATACCTCTTTCAGAACTCATTGTTTCACAAAATCCGCAATTATTTGTGACACCTGAATAAGGACTTCTTGTGCCATGTGGTATTGCGGCACCTGGGGAAACACTGCATTCGGCCTCACTTGCACCTTAACCGGTTCTACTCCTTTTATCAGTCCCACTTCCTTTCCTGTTAGATCCCACACTTTCTTTGTCACTGTCCCTTGTAATTCAGGTGGCAAGTCAGTCACTGTAAGCATTGGGAATAAGGTTATCAAAGGGTAATCTTCATTTGCGGTCTCCGTCTCTGATTCTGTAAATTGCCCATCATCCCCCTCATCATCACTGTTTGTCTGCACTTCAATTTCATCATTAGAACAGGTAATCAAACATTTTGTTTTGCACAGTAATTCTCTTCCCAGTAGGGACTCGAATCGCAGACTCCAAACTTATGCAATCCCAGAAAGTTGCCAATCTCAACTTGCACCGGATCTGTGATCGGGTTTGTCAAGTACTGGTTTGCTACTCCTACCACTCTTATGGTACGCCCTGAAAGTGGCAATTTCGGAACCTCTGCACTTCTGACTGTAGAGCGTGTAGCTCCGGTGTCAACCAAGAATGAAACCTTGTGACCCATCATCTTTCCCTCTACATAGGGTCCCCTCTGGTCCACTTCTAAGGACGCTGCAAGCCTGCACTCCTCACTGTCTGAGCTATCATCCGACCATTCATCATTCATTCCATCTTCACCACATAATGGGAATTGCTGTACTGTGTTATTCTGGCTCATCACTTGACCTGTGACCTGCTGAGGAAGCATCACCTGTTGCTGTCCCATTGGAGCTAATGGTAGTTGCATTTGCTGTCTAGGTACCATGGGAACCTGCTGTTGTACCTGCTGCATTTGTGCTGGTTGAACACGCGGCATTTGCATTTGCTGCATGGGCTGTAGCCCCTGCATCTGAACCATGTTATTTTGGAAGTTCTGATTTTGACCTCTCATTTTTGGACCTCTCACATTTTGAAATGTACCGACTTCAGTGCTTTGTTGAACGACACCATCATGCACCGCATTCGGGCATTCCCGCTTCCAATGCCCCATGCCCCGCACGCGTGACATGGTGACATCTTTTTCATCCCTTGAACATCATTTTGAACCACAACAGTATTCAAGTCTGGACCGCGATTCACAAAACCTCGGCCTCTCGGTTGCGCCTGAAACACGCCATTCCCTTGCGGTGGTTGCTGTACCATCTGCTGTATTCCATTTCCTTGCATAGCTGCCTCCGCTGCCCTTATCTGCATCACCATCACTTTCTCCTTCAGTTTTCTCTGCTTCAGCTCAATCTCGTCACTACAGTATTTCGCATACTGCAACACCTCATCAATCGGCTTCGCTTGCCAACAGATCAAATGATTCTTAATCATCTGGCTAACCTCTGGTCTCAGCCCTTCAACAAATCTAAACACAAGATGGTTCATGTCTTTCGGCTCATTAGTCTCAGTGGCACTGTAATGTTTGAACGCTTTCAATAACCTCTCATAGTAAGCATGGATTGACTCTTTAACCTCCTGTGAGGTCCGGTCAATTTTCTGCCAATCAGTCACTTTCGGCGACACCTTATGTTTAAAAACTCAATCACTTTATGATAGTATTTCATCACCTCCTCAGATGGTGCTCCAGTTGCCTTATCCCTTGACGGCTCCTGTGTCGGCCAGTCTACACCCCTCTTGCACTCAAGCCTTAAATCAGGTGGAACAATAATCTCAAACAAGGTATTCAAATCTTCCCAGAGACATTTTGCAAGTTTCACAAACCTATCCGTCTGCTGATACCACTCTATCGGTTTCTCCCTCAACCTGGGATAATCATTTGTAAATGACAAAATGTCTCCTCTAGTCCACGGTACATGAACTAGGACCCCTCCAGCTGTTTCTCTCATTGGTAGTATCTTTACTGTCCCAGTGTCTGGTGAGGCTTTAGTCAGTCTCGATCCCGGGCTGTCGCTTTTCTCCTTATCTCTTTCCTTTGCCCATCTGCCTTCCCACTTTTCTAAGGCTCCCCAGATCTGAGCACTTTGCAGTATTTCTTTAAGATGCGCCCTAATTCCAGCCGACCTCATGTGATCAAAATCTTTAGAGTCGAAGTTTAGTCTGTAACTTCTTTTAAAATGTTTAGTATTCTCAATATCAATATTGTATTTGTCTGCCAAGTTCGCCACCCTCTGATGCACCTTGCCCACTTCTTTAGTAATCTTGGGGCATAGATACCTTAACTCTGCTTCTGTGTACGATTCTAATCTGTTTACCCCTATTGTCCCTTCCACTAGTTCAGCAGCTTCCACACCCAGTCTCACAAAGTTCAGGTACTCATGTTTTTCTGACCTTTCTGGCTTCTCTGCAGTTACTGCAGTCTTTTGTGAAGTGTACGTTTTTTCCAACCACTCATTCAATTGTTGCACCGTAAAATATTCCCTGCATGCATCACTGGCGACTGTGAAGCATTCATACTCATTGTCTGTGGGGTTAGCATACCTAGCCCTGCCTGTCTCATTGCCTCCAAAGGTGTTTCAACCGGGCTAAGGTCTAACAAAGACCTTGTTCTTTCGACTGATTGGTCTCCCGGGGCCATTAACTGAGGAGTTCCTATGGACCCTCCTCTTATTGCATCTTGGGTCATTACTCCCTGATCACACATACCAGGCTTACCTTGCGCATACAATGGCACCGGTGGACCGACAGTAATTGTTAATGATATGGCAGCTGGTGTCTGACCTGGTCCCAAACCCTGTGGAGTGGTAACTCCCAGAGCTTGACTCACTGAGGCTGGGGCAGGTACTAATGGAGGTCCTGCTGCTGGACTATACCCTGGTATCAGCTGTTGCTAAGGCTGGGGCGGCAATTGTGGAGTTTGCTCAATCTGCACTAACCTTGATTTTGTATATATAGGGTCAGGCGGCACTATCAGATTCGTAGTAGTCTCTAGTACTGGGACGTCTGGATAGATTCTCTATGCGGTGGAGGTTGCAACTGTATCTGCATGTCTGGCGCAGTGGGTACACTGACACATTCTGTGTCAAATCCGTATCACTAGTCTGTATTGTATCAGTGTAGGAGGCTGGCCTGGCTTGTAGTGGGTACCAAGGGGTACTTACACTTTGTACCAGGTCCAGCTATCCCTTATTAGTGTAGAAGAGGTATCTAGCAGCTTAGGCTGATAGAAAAGGTAGCTTAGCAGAGCAGCTTAGGCTGAACTAGGAGACATGCAAAGCTCCCACTATACCACTGGTGTCATATGCACAATATCATAAGAAAACACAATACACAGATATACTAAAAATAAAGGTACTTTATTTTTATGACAATATGCCAAAAGTATCTCAGTGAGTACCCTCAGTATGAGGATAGCAAATATACACAAGATATATGTACACAATACCAAAAATATGCAGTAATAGCAATAGAAAGCAATGCAAGCAATGTACAGTCACAATAGATTGCAATGAGAGCACATAGGTATGGGGGCAACACAAACCATATACTCCAAAAGTGGAATGCGAATAACGTATGGACCCCAAACCTATGTGAGCTTGTAGAGGGTCACTGGGACTGTAAGAAAACAGTGAGGGTTAGAAAAATAGCCCACCCCAAGACCCTGAAAAGTAGGTGTAAAGTGCACCTATATTCCCCAGAGAGCACAGAAGTCGTGATAGGGGAATTCTGCAAGAAAGAACAACACCAGCAATGCAACCAAAGTGGATTTCCGGACGAGAGTACCTGTGGAACAAGGGGACCAAGTCCAAGAGTCGCGACAAAGTCGAGATTGGGCAGATGCCCAGGAAATGCCAGCTGAGGGTGCAAAGAAGTTGCCACCAGATGGTAGAAGCTGTGGATTCTGCAAGAACGAGGAGGACTAGGAACTTCCCCTTTGGAGGATGGATGTCCCACGCCGTAAAGAAGCTTGCAGAGGTGTTCTCACGAAGAAAGACCGCAAACAAGCCTTGCTAGCTGCAAGGGTCGCGGTTAGGGTTTTTGGATGCTGCTGTGGCCCAGGAGGGACCAAGATATCGCCAATTGCGTGAGGAGACAGAGGGGGTGCCCAGCAAGACAAAGAGCCCTCTCAGAAGCAGGCAGCACCCGCAGAAGTGCCAGAACAGGCACTACAAAGAGGAGTGAACCGGAGCTCACCCGAAGTCACAAAAGAAGATCCCACGACGCCGGAGGACAACTCAGGAGGTTGTGCACTGCAGGTTAGAGTGTCGGGGACCCAGGCTTGGCTGTGCACAAAAGAAATCCTGGAAGAGTGCACAGGAGCCGGAGCAGCTGCAAATCACGCGGTACCCAGCAATGCAGTCTAGTGTGGTGAGGCAAGGACTTACCTCCACCAAACTTGGACTGAAGAGTCACTGGACTGTGGGAGTCACTTGGACAGAGTTGCTGAGTTCCAGGGACCACGCTCGTTGTGCTGAGAGGGGACCCAGAGGACCAGTGATGCAGTCTTTTGTTGCCTGCGGTTGCAGGGGGAAGATTCCGTCGACCCACAGGAGATGTCTTCGGAGCTTCTAGTGCAGAGAGGAGGCAGACTACCCCCACAGCATGCACCACCAGGAAAACAGTCGAGAAGGCGGCAGGATCAGCGATACAAGGTTGCAGTAGTCGTCTTTGCTACTTTGTTGCGGTTTTGCAGGAGTCCTGAGCAGTCAGCGGTCGATTCCGTGGCAGAAGGTGAAGAGAGAGATGCAGAGGAACTCTGATGAGCTCTTACATTAGTTATCTAAAGAATTCCCCAAAGCAGAGACCCTAAATAGCCAGAAAAGGAGGTTTGGCTACCTAGAAGGAGGATAGGCTAGCAACACAGGTAAGAGCCTATTAGGAGGCGTCTCTGACGTCACCTGCTGGCACTGGCCACTCAGAGCAGTCCAGTGTGCCAGCAGCACCTCTGTTTCCAAGATGGCAGAGGTCTGGGGCACACTGGAGGAGCTCTGGGCACCTCCCAGGGGAGGTGCAGGTCAGGGGAGTGGTCACTCCCCTTGCCTTTGTCCAGTTTCGCGCCAGAGCAGGGCTGGGGGATCCCTGAACCGGTGTAGACTGGCTTATGCAGAGATGTGCCCATCAAAGCATTTCCAGAGGCTGGGGGAGGCTACTCCTCCCCATCCCTGACATCTTTTTCCAAAGGGAGAGGGTGTAACACCCTCTCTCTGAGGAAGTCCTTTGTTCTGCCTTCCTGGGCCAGGCCTGGCTGGACCCCAGGAGGGCAGAAACCTGTCTGAGGGGTTGGCAGCAGCAGCTGCAGTGAAACCCCGGGAAAGGTAGTTTGGCAGTACCCAGGTCTGTGCTAGAGACCCGGGGGATCATGGAATTGTCTCCCCAATGCCAGGATGGCATTGGGGTGGCAATTCCATGATCTTAGACATGTTACATGGCCATGTTCGGAGTTACCATTGTGACGCTATACATAGGTAGTGACCTATGTATAGTGCACACGTGTAATGGTGTCCCCGCACTCACAAAGTCCGGGGAATTTGCCCTGAACGATGTGGGGGCACCTTGGCTAGTGCCAGGGTGCCCACACACTAAGTAACTTAGCACCCAACCTTTACCAGGTAAAGGTTAGACATATAGGTGACTTATAAGTTACTTAAGTGCAGTGGTAAATGGCTGTGAAATAACGTGGACGTTATTTCACTCAGGCTGCAGTGGCAGGCCTGTGTAATAATTGTCAGAGCTCCCTATGGGTGGCAAAAGAAATGCTGCAGCCCATAGGGATCTCCTGGAACCCCAATACCCTGGGTACCTCAGTACCATATACTAGGGAATTATAAGGGTGTTTCAGTGCGCCAAAGTGAATTGGTGAAATTGGTCACTAGCCTGTTAGTGACAATTTGGAAATCAAAGAGAGAGCATAACCACTGAGGTTCTGGTTAGCAGAGCCTCAGTGAGACAGTTAGGCATCACACAGGGAACACATACATATAGGTCAAAAACTTATGAGTACTGGGGTCCTGGCTAGCAGGGTCCCAGTGACACATAACAAACATACTGAAAACATAGGGTTTTCCCTATGCGCACTGGGCCCTGGCTAGCAGGATCCCAGTGAGACAGTGAAAAGACCCTGACATACACTCACAAACAGGCCAAAAGTAGGGGTAACAAGGCTAGAAAGAGGCTACTTTCTCACAATCAGTAACTCCCTTCTCCTGCGTCTGGTTCCCAGGACCCGCACTTTTGCTTGGAGCATTGTCGTCCACTGCACAGGGTGGCGGGCGATCATGCAATAACTGATTAAGAAACTCTTCATCGTCTGAGTCATCTTCCTCTATCCAAGACCTCTTAGTCTCTTTAGGCTTATTAGAGTCCTTGTCTGTCTTACAGGTGGCTTTCTTCCCCTGCGTCTCGTCTCCCTGTGCTATTGCTGGAAACAATTTGAGTCAGTCAACCATACCCTGTCTCCACATTTTGCTCTCATTGTAACCTCAGCTAAAGTCTTTCTGCCCTTTTCATTCTCCTCTCGAATTTCTGTTGTCTCTGTTTAATAGCCATTAAATCCCAGACTGCTAATGCCTCATACTGAGCAGGCCTTGGAGGTGGCTTTTGTACACTTAACATCCACCTCAAATTCTTTAAAATTCTCGTATTGAACGTTCCGTGCTCCGGAAACGCCAAACATCCCTCCTTTTCTGTCAGTTTGCGCCACTGTTTCATCCATAAGCAGGGCGCAACACCCTTTTCCTCCATGACTATATAAGCTGGAGTGCCCTCCGGCGGTGTAGGCTCCCCTTCACTCGCCATAATGTATGCGTCTCCTTTCAGAGCACTCCTAAAAGTTTTGATAAAATTAATTTTTTGCGTCCTTTTCTTTTGTTTGTATTTAATCAGAAAGTGACTTTAATTCCCAGAACACTCTTCACCCACCTTTCTCAACCTATTGCCTCTCATGGTAGGCAGCCAATCCGTGCGCGACCCCTCTCGGCATCTGACCTATATCAGTGCGGCACCACTGACGTCACACTCACACACTGCAGCTGACAAAGTCTTGCGGCTCGTCTGCCCCTCACTAGTTTCACACCAAACTAATGCAAATTTACTGCCAGCACCTTTAACAACAACAACAACTCAAATTTGCCGGTTTACTATAGGAAGGGTACACAATCGCTTCAGAACTTTACAGAGATTTCACTTGAAGCCTCGGCCGCTACTCTCTCCTTCTCAGTTCCCGCACCTGCAAGCAGAATTCGACCCGCAAATCCTACTCTCGACTTGTCAATGGTTTGTCCTAGTGCACTTTAGAACTTACCAAATCTCCATCAAAGGTTTCACACATACAACTTGACTTAAACTCGACTTGTCAACCATGCCCGATTGACCTAATTAAACTGCACAAACTACAACATAAACCCAAGTGTCTTCTACACTTGTCAATATACTCCGGAGTCTTAGACCACGACGGGTCCGTATATTAACAACCAACCACGTGGATAATTTTGAGCACAAAGCGCCACACTCATATGAAGTACGCCAACTTCCCTACTCTCATACTGCGGAGTATGCCCACTCCTACTAAAACGACATTACCTGGCCCAAATACACACAAACTTTACAAATCACCTGCAAAATGCATAAGCTGAGCAAGCGCAAATCCTACACCACACATGCTAAAACGCCGAGAACATTCCCAACTCACTTAGGCAGGCTCCGAGATCCTGGGAAAGTCATGGTGAATTTAGAAACACATCATACCTCCAATTTGCATTATCTCAGAAAAACAATCTAAACAGTAATTCTCCGTCCTAGGGCACCAAAGGGCAAAACCGTCGCTCTGCTACCAGAACTGTTAACGCGTCCCTTTATGATAACTTCTTACACATCAGGACTCGTTTTAGGCCAATTAATCTTTTGACCCAGTTGAGAGACACCTTAGGACGATATTACCAATCAATATGTCAATCAATACGTCAATAATGTCATCAATATTTATCACAACAATACATTTCACTTTAATCAAAGTCATTAATCAATTCAAGACACTACCATGACCTTGCAGTCATGAATAACCACACCAGTTAAGTAGAATTTTATGAGTTTTATTCCCTATTAGATACAATTCTAAAAGTAGATGTGTTAATCTCAAAACCAAGAAACATAATAGCGTAGTCACGATATGGCAACTTTGATAAGATTTAATTAAGGCCAGAATCACAAACATCAAAACATAACACAGCGTAAACATAGATCAATTTAGCAGAGTGTCAATAACGCGTTGGTTCAACAAAGCATAGATTCAGTCGTTTGTCTATTTGCGTCAATTTAGTGAACACCTGTCCTAACCACTAATTAGCATTGGCATGTTGGGCTTCATGCAAAACTATTTAGAACACTAATTTGGAAAACATCTAGCTATGGTCTCTGTCAAAAGTAAGCAGTTGGTACCTAGAAAGGAAAAGAAAACAGACAAATCACAATTTCATTGTCATAGTTACCCTCCAAGGTTTAGGTCAGCGCTCAGGTTCAGTCTTCGTCTTCAGGACATCAGTCAAATCGCCATCAGTCAGAACTCAGCTCCGGGGCAAAAGGGGACACTTCCCTCATAAGGAGGTAAAGTGTAAAATGGGCAATTCTAAGAAAAGGATGGTTTAAGTAAAACCAAAGTAAGTCACTAAACAGAGTGACAAAGTTTCTGGATAAAATTAATAGAAGTCCCTACCTAATTCTAAATGGCTCCCCGTGTCATGGGTTTTTATCCCTTTTTCGTAGTACATGCCCCTAAAATTTCATTGGATTAAGGATATACCCCACTATCTTTACCCAGTTAGAAAACAGATTATGGGGGTCATTCCAACCCTGGCAGTCGGTGTTAAAGCGGCGGCCAACCCGCCAACAGGCTGGCAGTAAAAAAAATGGAATTCCGACCCTGGCGGAAACCGCCAACAGAGACCGCCACTTCAACACTCCGACCGCCACGGCGGGACAAACAAACAGCGCGGCGGTCACCGCCAACAGACAGGCGGGAGACAAAGTACCGCCCACACTATCACAACCCACCAATCCGCCACCTTTTCCGGGGCGGTAGCCCCGCCGATAAAAACACGGCGGAAACAGCCATTTCGAACGGAAAATGATCACCTCCATACACCCCACGAGGAATCTGGACAGCATGGAAGCCGAACTCAACATCCTCCCAGCTATTGTCTTCCTGCTCCTCTACCAGGAGCATGAACGCCGTCGCAGAAGACAACGGTGAGTACTGCACCTACGACACAGGGGAGGGGGAAGGGAAAAAATTACGGGGGCACACATACGCGACACACCCACCCCCACCCTCACCCATTACAACACACACATCAATGCATAGCAATACATCACAGTTACACCCCCAAACCCCCCGGAAGAATGCAAAGACAAAAGGAAAAGATCATCAACTGTCGAATATATTGTATCACTGGCTTATAAATATATCACACATCTAAAACTATTATATACATAAATATTAAAAGTCCGATAATTTTTGCAGGCATTGTCCGTGGACCACTGGGCCCAAATCACATGGGCAAAGCAAACACAGGATACCTGACACCAACGGAGAGAACACTGCAGGGGCATCAGATAGCAAAACTACAGGCACCTCAGGGGGAAGGGAAGGGGGGGCACCTCAGCCAGATGAGTCCACGACGCCAGATCCACAAGGGGCCTCCATGCCCACTGTTCCATCCTGGGGAGTGCAAAGCCACAGTCTCTCAAGTCTCTACAGTGGGTGGTTTGCCCACTGTTCCATCCTGGGGAGTGCAAAGCCACAGTCTCTCAAGTCTCTACAGTGGGTGAGTTGCCCACTGTTCCATCCTGGGGAGTGCAAAGCCACAGTCTCTCAAGTCTCTACACTGGGTGGATTGCCCACTGTGCCATCCTGGGGAGTGCAAAGCCACAGTCTTTCAAGTCTCTGCAGTGGGTGGGTTGCCCACTGTGCCATCCTGGGGAGTGCAAAGCCACAGTCTCTCAAGTCTCTGCAGTGGGTGGGTTGCCCACTGTGCCATCCTGGGGAGTGCAAAGCCACAGTCTCACAAGTGAATAACAGTCTCCACTGGTTCTGGAGGGGGACTGGTGTCCAGAGTGCTTCGTGCAGCCCTGCCCGACACAGATGAGGGCCTGCCCCTTCTGCCAATGGGCCAGCGGTGCTTGAGACGGCGGTGCCCAGTTCAGCGGTGCTTGAGAAGGCGGTGCCCAGTTCAGCGGTGCTTGAGACGGCGGTGCCCTGTTCAGCGGTGCTTGAGATGAAGGGCCCAGTTCAGCGGTGCTTGAGACGGCGGTGCCCAGTTCAGCGGTGCTTGAGACGGCGGTGTCCAGTTCAGCGGTGCTTGAGACGGCGGTGCCCTGTTCAGCGGTGCTTGAGACGGCGGTGCCCAGTTCAGTGGTGCTTGAGATGAAGGGCCCAGTTCAGCTGTGCTTGAGACTGCGGTGCCCAGTTCAGCGGTGCTTGAGACGGCGGTGCCCAGTTCAGCGGTGCTTGAGATGGCGGTGCCCTGTTCAGCGGTGCTTGAGACGGCGGTGCCCAGTTCAGCGGTGCTTGAGATGAAGGGCCCAGTTCAGCGGTGCTTGAGACGGCGGTCCCCAGTTCAGCGGTGCTTGAGACGGCGGTGCCCAGTTCAGCGGTGCTTGAGACGGTGGTGCCCTGTTCAGCGGTGCTTGAGATGAAGGGCCCAGTTCAGCGGTGCTTGAGACGGCGGTGCCCAGTTCAGCGGTGCTTGAGACGGCGGTGCCCAGTTCAGCGGTGCTTGAGATGAAGGGCCCAGTTCAGCGGTGCTTGAGATGAAGGGCCCAGTTCAGCGGTGCTTGAGACGGCGGTGCCCAGTTCAGCGGTGCTTGAGACGGCGGTGCCCTGTTCAGCGGTGCTTGAGACGGTGGTGCCCTGTTCAGCGGTGCTTGAGATGAAGGGCCCAGTTCAGCGGTGCTTGAGACGGCGGTGCCCAGTTCAGCGGTGCTTGAGACGGCGGTGCCCAGTTCAGCGGTGCTTGAGATGAAGGGCCCAGTTCAGCGGTGCTTGAGATGAAGGGCCCAGTTCAGCGGTGCTTGAGACGGCGGTGCCCAGTTCAGCGGTGCTTGAGACGGCGGTGCCCTGTTCAGCGGTGCTTGAGACGGCGGTGCCCAGTTCAGCGGTGCTTGAGACGGCGGTGCCCTGTTCAGCGGTGCTTGAGACGGCGGTGCCCTGTTCAGCGGTGCTTGAGATGAAGGGCCCAGTTCAGCGGTGCTTGAAACGGCGGTGCCCTGTTCAGCGGTGCTTGAGATGAAGGGCCCAGTTCAGCGGTGCTTGAGACGGCGGTGCCCTGTTCAGCGGTGCTTGAGATGAGTGTCCAGGTCAGCGGATCCGGCCATGGCATGGATGTCACTCTCCACCTGACATGTGGCTGGCGGGGCCTTCCTGCCCATCTGTCTGTTGGCTTGCGGGCCCTCCTGGGCTGCAGTACCGGACCTGTGGGTGTCCTCCTGCACACCTGGGACGTGGCTTTCGGGGCCCTCCTGGGCTGCAGTACTGGGCCTGTGGGTGTCCTCCTGCACACCTGGGATGGGGCTGGTGGGGCCCTCCTGGGCAGCTGGCCTGCTGCCGGACTTGTCGGGCATGCTGCCCTTCCCACCCTTCCCTGTTCGCCTATGGCCCTTTCCCACCTTTTGCGGTGTGCCAGGTGGCACCCCACTTCCTGCCAGAGCCATGGTAGGGATTTTGGTCCCTGGTGTCTTTGGCCTCTCGCGCCGGGCACTGGCAATCTTCGGATGCTTTTCCGGGGGTGGGCTGGCCGTGCCTTGGCTCCTGGCTGAACTGCCTGCCCTTGAGGGTGGGGGACTCCACAGTCCATGGCAAACAGTCTTTATAGGTCCCTGTTTTGTGGTGGCTGAGTTGCTGATTGGAGTCTTATGAGATGGACGGGGTGGGGGAGTTGTTGGAAAGAGGTTAAGGTTGGCAAGGAAAAGCAATTTCAAAAGAGAGGGACGGGTAGGTGTAGTGGGTATGGGAGTGGAGGAAGAGGATGTGGTTGTAGGAGTGTGAAGTCTGGTGTCTTTGGGTGCAGGTGCTTGGGCTGGAGGCTGTAGTGAGGTGGATGGCTGTTGGGTGGGTGGCTCCCTGCGTTTGTGTAGTTTGGAAGAGGGGGTGACAGACACACTGGGAGAAGACACAGGGGACGTGTAAATGGCAGTGGGGGTGGTGACTGCACGTGTGCGGAGTGTTCTGGTGGGTGTGCTGGTGATGGACGTAGTGGCTGAAGGTGTTGTGCATGCAAGTGTGAGTGGAGACGTGACAGGGAGGGAGGAGGGAGACGAGGAGGAGGGGGACACAGTGGAGGCAGTGGGTGTTGTTATGTCTGCATGTGGATGTTGCTTGTGTGAATGCTTGTGTGATGTGTGGTGCTTATGTTTGGCTGAGCTCCCCTTGGGTGTTGAGGTGTGTGCAGGCTGGTCTGATGGTGTGTCTGGGATAGGCAGAGGTACAGGGGATTGGGTCTGGGTGGAGGAAGTTGGAGGGGGGAGGCTAGAGACAGGGACAATGGCTGCCGTCAGTGCTGAGGCCAGAGCGTTGAACGATCGCTGATGGGCAGCCTGACCAGAATTAATGCCCTCCAGGTATGCATTACTCTGGTGCACCTCCCTTTCTACACCCTGGATGGCATTCAAAAGGGTAGACTGCCGAACAATGATGGTCCTCAGGAGGTCAATGACCTCCTCACTGAGGGCAGCAGGGGTGACAGGGGCAGGACCTGAGGTGCCTGGGGCGAAGGAGATGCCCACCTTCCTGGGTGAGTGGGCACGGGGCAAACGCTGAGGGGCCGGTGGGAGGGCGGTGCTGGTGCGCTGGGTGGCGGCTGTACCTGTTGTTGCGGGGGGCACGGATGTTGCCGCCACCACAAGGGAGCTCCCTTCAGAGGACGAGTCGCTGTCACTGACATCAGCACGAGTCCCCGCTGTGGAGCTCCCCTCGCCCTCCGTCCCACTGGTGTATTCGGACTCCGTTGCATGGCCCTCCAGGGCCATGTGGGATGCAGCTCCCTCGTGCTCCGATGCCCCTTCTCCTCCGCCTGATGATGCTAATGCACACATGAACAGGAAGACCACAAAAAAGGGGGGGGGAGAAATAAAGACATGTTGAGTGCATGCATTGGCGACACCGTTGGCGGAGAGGACAGACACAGAAGCCCCCTGCACTACGCCGCGCACTTGGGGTCCACTACGCAATCCGTGGGACATGGCCTACAAGCCTATGGACGACAACTGCACACATAGATGACAAAGGGCCATGGATACCTGTACTTGGCACCCTACAGAGGTGGGGGGCGGGGGCACAGGGCCATGCCTTACGGAGGGGCCTAGCCTACAGAAATCGCCCTGGCCTAGGGATACCCACAGCCCTCCTCCCCCACCCAGACACCTCCACTGTGCGCAAAGTCACCAGAGTGAGAGTGTACTCACCCCCTTGTGTCTGCTGTGATGTCCTCACGCGCCCATCCAAATCGGGGTAGGCCACCGCCAGGATCCGGGACATCAGGGGGGTCAAAGTCCGACTGGCACCCCTCCCACGTTGGGAGGCCATCCCCAGCCGAGCCTCCGCCGTCTTCCTGCTCCAGCGGCGGATGTCCTCCCATCTCTTCCAGCAGTGGGTGCCTCGTCTGTTGTGGACCCCCAGGGTCCGGACGTCCTTGGCGATGGCACGCCAAATGTCGATTTTCTGGTGGGTGCTGACCTATGTGACATGTACAGGGAGAGAAGTATAATCATCACCTTCTGCATGCTCCATGTGAGTGGCCCCCCATCCCCACCCTTGCTATGTGGCACATGCTCCCATCTGTCGTTTGATGCATGCCTCTATCGCTCCCCTCCCCACCATCTTTCATCTACCCCACTCAACACAGGCATAGCCCACAAAGCATGGTCCCAGTGTACTTACCTGTTGGTCTGGAGGACCGTAGAGTAGCGCATACTGGGGGAGGACCCCATCCACAAGTTTCTCCAACTCCTCCGCAGTGAAGGCAGGGGCCCTTTACCCAGTCGCATGAGCCATTGTCTCTTCCAGACCGAGGTCACAGCAGCACTTGCAGTGTAGGTCCTCTCCTGTGGAAGATCAGGTATTGAGTGATTAAGCTGATAGAAAATGGCAGTTACGCCCGCGGCGGTGCGTACCGCGACCACCGCCACGCATCGTCATTGGCTCCTGAAACCCATATGTTAACCAATGCTGCTTTGCGCCGCGGTCTTCGACCGCCTACCGCCACGGTGTCCCACGCCAGCGCATTGACCTCACATCACATTGTCGCACTTCACAGGTCAGGCAGCCGCCATTTCAAGGGCCCACATGGCTGAATTTGTACTGCGACACACATACATAGGCCTTGCATCTACACTCATACAAGCCATAAAATGCATAGGGATTCGTGTTATGTGCAAGCTGTGGGAACGTACCTGTGGTTTGATTGACTCTGTGCTCGCTGTTGTCCTTCATAGGCACCGTCCACTGGGACATGTGAGGAGATGGAGGAATCTTCCAGTGTACAGACCGCTGGTGGACCTGTCGACAATGGAGGAAAGACATGTCATACTGACATACAGGCTTGACCGAGCCACTATACAGGAACTGTGTGCAAAGCTGGAGCCAGACCCACAGGGATCCCCCCTCTAGTGCAGGTTCTGTCAGTACTTCATTTCTTAGCAAGTGGGTCATTTCAAACAACTGTGGCCATTGCATCAGGGATGTCCCAGCCCATGTTTTGCAAGGTGTTGTCCAGAGTGTTGTCTGCCCTGCTCAAACACATGCGGAGCTACATCGTCTTCCCTGAGGTGGGGGATTTGGCTACAGTGAAAGGTGATTTCTATGCCCTTGGACATATTCCCAACATCATTGGTGCCATTGATGGGACCCATGTTGCTTTGGTACCCCCCAGCAGGAGTGAACAGGTGTACAGGAACAGGAAGAGTTATCATTCCATGAATGTCCAGATGGTCTGTTTGGCTGACCAGTACATCTCCCATGTTAATGCCAAGTTCCCTGGCTCAGTGCATGATGCGTACATCATGCGGAATAGCAGCATCCCTTACGTGATGGATCAACTCCAGAGGCACCGTGTGTGGCTAATTGGTGACTCTGGTTACCCCAACCTGTCATGGCTACTGACTCCAGTGAGGAATCCCCGGACAAGGGCAGAGGAACGGTACAAAGAGGCCCATGGACGTACTAGGAGGGTGATAGAGCGGACCTTCGGCCTCCTAAAGGCCAGGTTTAGGTGCCTCCATATGACAGGTGGATCCCTAATGTACTCACCAAAGAAGGTTTGCCAGATCATTGTGGCCTGCTGTATGCTTCACAACCTGGCTTTGCGACGCCAGGTGCCTTTTCTGCAGGAGGATGGTCCAGATGGTGGTGTTGTAGCAGCTGTGGAGCCTGTGGAGAGTGAAGAGGAGGAAGGCGAAAAGGACAACATAGACAACAGGAACACAGTAATACTGCAGTATTTCCAATGACACACAGGTAAGAATCCCCCCCGGCATATAACATTTACTTAACCCCTACTACCTCTCTACTGTCTGTCTTTTTCCCCCAGTGTATGGTAACTGAGTTGTGACTTTCCCTTCAGATTTCAGAGCTGTGGGCCCCACTGCGTGACATCTGCTTTGTTTCCCCATGGACTGCAGCTGTGTGACATTGGTATGTTGGCATCACAATGAAAATAAGCATTTTGGCACGGTCATATCTAATACATTTGTTCCAAATAACAGCCAGACTCCTGATTGTTTTGTGCAATAAGTGTGTTTATTACAGTGCTCTAAATCGGTGGGTGGTTGCAAATCGGTGAGTGGTGATGGTGGAGGATTGTCCATGGCTATCAGTATCACAGGTGCAATGTCCAAATGCCTGTGGAAAGTGGAGCAGGGGCAGTTTAAGGTTGGACAGGGTGTCAATGTGGGACAGTGGGATGACAATCAGGGAGGTATCCTTTCGTGGCGGGGGTCTTGGCATCTTACTCTGTCTTCTTCCTGGATCTCAGGGCCCGCTTGCAGGGTGGTTCTCCTTCTGCAGGAGGTGGGGTTCTGGTGGCCTGTTGGTCTTGTGTGGGGGCCTCCTGTCCACTAGCGCCGGCGGAGGTGGTAGGCAGTTCTTGGTCCATGCTAGTGACAGGGGCCCTTTGTGGTGCCAGAGTGTCCCGCAATGTGGTGACTACCTGATTCAGTGCCACTACGATGGTGCCCATGGCCTAACAGATGTTTCTTAGTTCCTCCCTGAACCCCATATACTGTTGCTCCTGCAGAAGCTGGATCTCCTAAAACCTGGCCAAGACCGTGGACATCGTCTCCTGGGAGTGGTGGTATGCTCCCATGATGGAGGAGAGGGCCTCGTGGAGAGTGGGTTCCCTGGGCCTGTCCCCCCTCTGTCGCACAGCAGCCCTCCCAGTTCCCCTGTTTCCCTGGGCCTCTGTCCCCTGGACCGTGTGCCCACTACCACTGCCCCCAGGTCCCTGTTGTTGTTGGGGTGGTCGGTTAACCTGGGTTCCCTGTAGTGGTGGACACACCGCTGATTGACGTGTCCTGGGGACAGAGGTATGGGCCCGCTGGGTGGGTGCTGTGCTGGTGTTCCCAGTGGGGGAAGGTCTGCTGTGGGCTGTGGCTGTCTGAGGGGAACTGACTGTCCAGAGGTCCCCCATGGGCCGGGCTGGTCATCTAGATCCAGGGAGACAGAGCTGCTTTCATCACTGTGGGCCTCTTCTGGGGGTGGAGTGGACATTTGTGGACCCTCCTGCGCGGTGACGTGGCGTTCGGGTCCTGCAGGGGTATAAAGGTATGGTTATTGCTTCTGTGTGTGCCATAGCGTGCAATGGGTGGGTGCCCGTGTACCCCAGTGCTGGCATTCCCTTGTGGGGGCTTTTGTGACGGTGGTTGGGGGGGGTGCAGTGGGCATGCTTAGGTGATGGGTGTCCCTGCTTTGTGGTCGCATGCAGGGCTTGGTGTTGGGATGGGTGGGTTGTGATGGTGAGACATTTGCAAGGAGTAGGTGTGATGGGGGTGAGGGTGAGGGGGGGGTATGAGTTGGCATGCTGGTGGGGTGGTGGGGATTAAGTAGTTAAGACTAGACTTACCAGAGTTCATTCCTCCGCCTACTCCTGCGAGGCCGTCAGGATGCAGGATCGCCAAGACCTGCTCCTCCCATGTTGTAAATTCTGGGGGAGGAGGTGGGGGTCCGCCGCCAGTCTTCTGCACCGCAATGTTGTGCCTGGATACCATGGAATGCACCTTCCCCCGTAGGTCGTTCCACCGCTTCCTGATGTCGTCCCTATTTCTTGGGTGCTGTCCCA
The DNA here is from genome assembly GCF_031143425.1 of Pleurodeles waltl. NCBI lineage: Eukaryota > Metazoa > Chordata > Amphibia > Caudata > Salamandridae > Pleurodeles > Pleurodeles waltl. The sequence goes on from NC_090440.1 coordinate 1,041,138,957, forward strand.
CAGCGTTGACCCTGTCGACTATTCTGCTCCATAGCTCCATCTTCCTGGCAATGGTGGTGTGCTGCACCTGTGTCCCGAAGAGCTGTGGCTCTACCCGTACAATTTCCTCCACCATGACCCTGAGTTCATCGTCAGTAAACCTGGGGTGTCTTTGCGGTGCCATGGGGTGGTGTGGGTGATGTGTTGGGTGGATTGTGTGGTGCTAAGTGTGGTGCTGTGTATTGGTGTGTTGTTTGAAGTGCGTGGTAATATTGCAGGGTGACAGTGAATTGCGCGTCTGGGTGCTCGGTTCTCTTTTCTCAGTGCGTGTTCACGAATCTCGAGGAGTGGGGATTTGTGTGTGATGTGGGTGTGTGTTTTATGTTGTATTGGGTGTGTGGGAGTGGTGTGTGTATGTGGATCAGGTGTGTGTATTTAGATTTGTCCAATGTGGCTGTGTTTTGCAAGTGTGTGTGTATTTTGAGCGCGGCGGTGTGTACCGCCAATGGAAAACCGCGGTTGAAAAACCGCTGCGTGGATTCGTGGGTCGTAATGGCATGGGTGTTTTTCTGTTGGCGTGACGGTGGAGGTTTGGTCATTGCCAGTTTCTCGCTGGCCTTTGGTGTGGCGGACTTTTGTGGATTTCTGTATTTTGACCGCGGCGGTGTTATGGCGGTCTTCTGAACGGCGGTAAGCGCCTTTTACCGCCGAGGTTGGAATGACCACCTATGTCATTAATCTTTCACCCCATATTATTTTACAGGCTTTTTATTGGTCCACATGATTGACGTCTTCAGAGGTAGCACGTCCGGTATGATTTCATCCTCCTGTAACATCTTTTGGTCAGTAGCTTCATTGTCTTCACCGGTTTGAATGACCTTGTACATTACATTAATCTACACTGTTTCATTTTGTCTAATATTTTCTACAAGCAATGTGGATTTCATGGGAACGGATCTACTATGGTTTCATTCAGCTTCTAGTTTGAAGAAAACAAGGGGTCATGTCCTTTTGCCAGTCAGCACACTGCAAGATAGGAAAAATACATTTAATATGAGAGCTAAGCAGCTAAGCTTCGGCTCATGCTAACTTAAGGCCTTCAAGGATTTCAGCACAAATTCAATAACGCAATCATTAATAATTAGTATAAAACTTATTCTATTATAGCAATTCATAACATTAGTAATTTTTATTAGTCCACGTATACATTGGTCACATTTCAAGTGCACGTTTAAGCAAAAATTAATTACTACAGTTTTTATGCTGCATTATCACACATTAAATCATAAACATTTCATGTTAATATAGGTTATATAAGCTACGCTCTCTCACCTGCTACTTAGCAGTGCCTTCTTTGTTAAGATAACAATTAACTTTGGCTAAAATTCTTGTATTGCACCTATGTCTCTGCCCCCAGTTATAGCTTTCTGCAGTTGCAAACTAAAACCTAAAGTCTCCTATCTAACTCCAGCTTTTAATGCATCCCATACCATCCAAGAGGCAGCTGTAACTCTGTTGATTGTCAAAAACTGCTTCAATCAGCCGCACATATGATCGAGATATAGTTGGTCTGCTAATAGCTTCTTATTGAATGCCCAGCCCCCATGAGTCCTAACAAAACCAGCTAGAGGGATTCCTAAGAGTGAAGGATTATGATCTGATAATATTCTAGGGAGGAGTTCTATTTGGGTGCTAATGCTTAGATGAAAAGTAATCCAGACATGCAAACTTCTTGTGCGGGAAAGAGTAATAAGTGTAACCTGCGTCTCAGTCCTTAAACTTTTCCCAAACGTCAACCAGGCCATGATTCATCAGTAGTCTTTATAATGCCCTAAAAAGCATAGGTTTCTGACCTTGATAACTGCCAGGCCCCGTTAGGCCATTACTGATCTCAACATGGATATTGAGATCACCGCAAGGTACTAAAGGGAGCAGCCATGAGGCTAGTTCAACATTCAGCACATCAAACACCCCCACCTTGTCAACATATGACCCATAAACTGTGCAAAAAGTAAACCTAGCAGCACACATAATATATTCCTAAATAGCCCAGTGGCCACCCTTATCCACCAGTGTATGACCAGAAGAACAAATCAAATTCTTAACCACTACTAGCACACCACAAGCCGTTACACCCAGCTGAGTGTAAGATAGAAGTGTCAGCCCCAAATCACTAAAACATTCCCACTTTTCCCATGGAATGCGGGTCTCCTGAATACAGGTTATATCAGATTGCATTGATCTTAAACCTACAACTCTTCTCATCATGTGTCGGTCATTCATGTCACAGATATTAATAGAACAGATTCGCACCTTATGTCCAATTGGTTTGCTTCATTCTACCAGCCATCCAAAGCATCTTGACCTTGTTGCCCAAACCCCCCCAAGATACTTGTGTTGTTTGTTGCCTTCTAGATTCTTTTCCAGACTGCTCTAGATTGAGTGACTTAGAAAAAAAATAGGATAACACTGCCTAGCCTATATCTGCTATTTCTGCAATTACACTTCTGTGATCTATATCCTCTGTCCCTCATCCCCAAACCCCACTTCCCTCCCAAAGCCTGCTTTACATCAACCCACCCTCACCCACCACCCCACTCGACCCCTGAGAGGTCTCAATGGGTTAGTGCTCTCCCCCCACCCGACCCCTGTGCCCCTAGCTCTAATAATCAAACCAAACATAATAGGCTGGCCTCATTGTCAAGAGAAGGGCCAGTAGATCCCCCGTCAGACTCTGACTCCCAACCCCAGCTAAGCCTGGCAAAGGTAGCTGCAAATCCAAAAACTCTTTAGCCTGTGTTTTGGAGGTGAAATAATGAGTCATATAATTAATAATCACTTTCAGCTTTGCTGGGATCATTAGGAAAATCTGGAGCCCTTTGTTCTGCAGCAGTGCCATTATCTGTCGGAGCCACCATCTTTTTGTTATGGTGGCTGGGCAAAAATTAGGTCTGGCAAAAAAATCACAGCCCTGGGTGGAATGGCACCGATCAGGACGGACAAGGTTGTAGAGAGCCTGTCGCAGTAGGAAATTATGCAGGAGGATTAATACTGCCCTGGGTTTCACCCCTTCTTGCCTATCCCACCTTTTTTAATTTTAAATGGGATTCTATGAGCCGGCTGGACTTCGGCTTCCCAGTTCCACTGTGCCAGACCCAGGAAGGCTTCCTTAAACAGCCTCAACAATGAATCTGCTGACATCTCCACCTTCAGAGCCCTCCAAAATCCCCAGAACTCTAAGATTATTTTGCCTGAACCTGTCTTCCAGATCGGCAAGTTTTCATTGAGTATCAGCCACATGAACTTTAAACAAATCAGTCACCTCTTTGGGTGTAGCCGCATCATACTCTAGTCTTGAGATCCTGTTTTCTGCTTCCCACATTCTCTCAGCAAATTCAGAGCATGACTTGGCCACTCAGCGAATGGCACTCTGCATTTTGCGGCAGGCTGATTGAGTCCTTCGGCTTTCCGTTCTAGTTTCATTCCAGTGCTCCATTATGCTCTAATATATAGTTTCCAATGAGATTGCCCCCGGGACATTCTCAGTACCTTCAGAAAGCTTTTGGCCCTCTGGGAGCATACCCTCAAAGCTAGGGATTGAAGAATAATCCCACTACAGGTTCTTTGATGCCTCCAAAACCTGCTTAAGACTGTCCGAGTGCAAATGTAACCCCTTCTTTTTTTTCTGACAGTAGCTCTCACCGTGGCTTCCAGATTTGCTGCTCCAGACACTGAAGTTTCATCTTCTTCTGGAGTACTTGTACCACTTGCCGCCTCAACCTGCTAAATCCTCCTTGCCTGGATGCCGCCTTCATGAAGATCATCCTCATTGGTCTAGCTTGACTGGTCTGAAAACGAGAAAAACTGTCCCCCAGGTCTCCATCTACTCCTTATTTGGAAGCTGGCTTTAAGTTAGCCAAAGGTTGATGACCCTTTTGCTCAGTATTAACTGGTGTCAACAAAAGGTCCTCCAATAGTATTCAAGTTGAAGAAGTGTCACAGAGAGTTAATATTGATTGTGAGTTTCTAAGTGGAATGTGTGAGGATTATTGTTAAAAATATTATTTCTATTTGAAGATGAACTATACTGAAACTCACTGGTATGGAAGCTAAGTGTGCTCACAGCCTAGCATGTATACATGCATGGAAGTTTGAGGAGGAACATACCTTTTATGAAAGGGCCCTTTAAAAAAAAATATTGGGTATTGGTATTGTTATATTGACAATGTTTTTCTTCATCTTTTCTGGCCCTGAGCCAGCATTACTCATAAAGCTGTGCACTCCTCTTTACCTTCACACCCTTCAGAGAAACTGAAAATCTTAGGCACTGGCAGAGACTTACTAAATGCTAAGTTCCTCCTCCTCGAACCCCCCACCTTCAAGCACGAGCGGTACATGAGCCTTTTCTTCTCTGGAAGCGCCACAAGACTGTGGAACTCTCTCCTGCCGAGCTTCTGCCTGACCACTTGCCAGGTCACCTTCAAAAAAGACCTCAAAGCTCTTGTCTTTGAACAACATCTGGCCTAATTATCCCCCACCCACTCATGCTCCCGCCAAGTGCAGGCCTATCTCAACCAGCATGAATGATTGTTGTACAGATTGTGATCACTGCTGTGTCTTCGAATGAATACATTTGAAGAGCTCTACCTCACTGGGAGGCCAACCTGGTGTTCTATCCATCTTTAATGTTATAGATATATTTGCTATTTATTATTGATACGTTCTGCTTTTTGTAAAGTGCTTGTTTTGTACCACCGGCTTGTCACTGCTATGCTTTAAAATTAATTTTTGCAGAGCACTCACCCTCACAGGGAGGCTAATCTGGTGTTCTCTCCACCTTTAATGTTACTTGTTTTTTTTCTATTTGCTATTGATATGTTTTGCTTTCTGAAAAGCACCCTGATTCCTACAGGTTATGTCTACGCTATATAAAATCACAAAAATTAAATAAATGGATTAGATTTTTTTATTGAATGGGTGAAACATGGGGATGCTAACCTAAAATGTATGGGCTCTAAAAGTAATGACAAGTATGATGTTCTGGATTTAACAGTTAAAGATGCCCAAGGACACTTGGAAGTTGAACTATATAGAAAACCCACCAATCATAATATTCTGGTTCATTTTGAGAGCTACCATCCCAGACGTCAAAGAAAGAACATTACATTTGGACAGTTTCTGTGGTTACGCAGGAACTGTAGCAACATTAAGGGATTTGAATAACACTCAGATTATCAAATGCCATGATAAAAAATATCATAATGATTTCATAGCAAATTGCAGGAGTAAAAATGTGGTTTATTTTTAAATATTTCTTTGTAGAAAAGGCTATGTGGTTCAGCATGAAATACTGGTGAAAGAGGTGACGGAACACCAGCACCAACTATTTGTCACCTCCAAATTGCCAGTTGGGAGGAGAGAGGCAATTTGGCAACAAATTGTCAATAAGATCAACAGTGTGGCAGAAGTACAGAGAACAGTCACTGAGTGCAAGAAACGCTGGCATGACTGCAAGCGCAGGACCAAGAAAAAGATGGCAAGGAACAGGAAGGCAGCACTGCAGACTGGAGGTGGGAGTCCAGCACCGCAGGAGGCCCTGGACAACATGGAGGAGATGGTGTCAGCTGTCATCCCTGAGGAGATCGTCACAGGGATTCAAGGACAGAACAGCGCAGACTACCAAGAAACAACACAGATGCAGGGTAAGTGGCATGGGGAACTAAAATGCCTAATTGTAAACTGCAAGCAGCGGGGGACATACCTACTACACAATGGCTGTAAGCCATGATAATCAGGTAGTGGAAAGGGCAAAGGGGCATGGCACGGGGGCATGGGCTGTGCTGGGCAAACCTGGGCACAGCACAACACTACACCAACAACCTTTGCATGGGGGTATTCTGCCATGCCAAGGATTTGGGAAAAGCAAAGCCAGTCAAGGAGGGTAGGGTACAACGTAAAACTGGCATGCTGTCACACGACAGCTGGTATTGTCACTTTTTTGAACTATGCCTAAATTTCCTGTCTCAGGCCATATCCGCAAATGGAAATTAACATTGACAACAGTTGCCACTACCACCTCTGCTGTGTGTGCAGGTCAAGTAGCTAATGGCAGTTACGTGCCGGTGGATTAAACACACCCAAATTAGAGGGTTCAGAATGCCAACGTTATCAATCCCTGGTAATGAATAAAAATGTGCTAATCCTGTGAAATGTTAATGTCCATAGTCGCTACAAACATCAGGCACTGTCATAAACATTATGAGGTACACAGCAGTAATGTCATACACATGCTGCACATGTCAGGGTCCACCCTGTGCCTGGGTCACAATAGCTGCAATACCACCATGCAACATCACAACTGTCATACTGCTAAGACAACAGCATTGAGTGGGAGGACATATGTTTCCAGCTAGTGAAACACCTGCACAGTCATAAGAGGAAATGGAACACTGCTAGGAACATCAGTGCCATCCAATGTAGCACACATTGCCCAACATCAGCAGTACACACAACTAATGCAGACACCCGTATTGTGCCATGCCAATGCTATACATAGTATATGCTAGGTATCAGCAACGTATAGCTGGATGCGAAATATCTGAGACTGGGTCAGTTCCAGATTGTTAAGTGTGGTGCAAGTGCCATCAGAACACCCACAGCCAGTGCAAGGCCACACCATGATAATGGAAGTAGACGGAAGGTTGAGTAGGACAAGAAGGTGACAACATACAATTTGGGCAGAACCTACACCTAGAGGATGTGAAACAAGTATTTCCCCAAACTGCCCACATTACATGTGATATGGAGGTGGGGCATAGGCCTGGGAGAATGCTAATGTTAATGACAGGAACAATGAACAGGAACCAAGATCACAATGTGCAACTAATAGGAAGTCAGGCATGTCACATTACAAATGCCACAACACAGGTACACTAATTGTATAATATCTCATTGCAGAGGACGAAGGCTCTCCTGGGGACATGCCTGCCCTGGAATTCCCTGATGACATGGATGACGAGCTGAGAAACATCAGCCAACAGACCCTCCAAGATGTCCTTGGGACCCTCAAGACCCCACCTTCAGTCGCAAGGAGGAGCACAGAAGTGGCAGCCATCACAGAGGACCCTAACCACCACCCCGATAGTATGACCTGCCAGCTCCAACCCAGCTGAGGACTCTGACAACACTGGCACCAGCTTTGTGAGGACTGTAGTTGGAGTACAGTGGGAGCTGGCCAAGGAGGTGCGGGTGGGGATGCAAAATATGGCAGCCAGCCTAGAGGGGGTACGTTTGTGCATGATGTCATCTGCAGAACAGGCAGCAGCCATGCAAGGGCGAACATCTATCTTGCAAGAACTTCAACAAAGTGTGAAGGAAATCAGCACAGCAGTTAGGGAGTTGACAGAACACCTCGCACACCAAACCTTCCAATGCGTGCACGAATGCAATATTGACACCCTTGGGGCCAACCTGGCTGCCTTCCACAGTGATGTAGCTGCTATACTTAAGAACCAGCAGCTCCTCCTTGCTGCAGTAATGCCCTTAATAGCCCCACAGTTGGCAGCTACCGGGATTTCTGACTCCACGTCTTCAAACACTGAAGTGTGTGCTGCCCCTTCAAAACCACCACCACCAAGGGCAGAGGAGACGACACACACATCAGAAGATGAAGACATGGAACAGATCACCTTGACCCGTAAGAGTACCCGGTAGCACTAGCCCATGCCAAATGGGCACTTATAACCAAGGTCCTGTGCTTTGTAACATGCCAGTCTTGCAACAGATGCTCACAATCACTGTTCTCCAGCCCACTGTTTACTTTGACACTATACTCTGTTATTGTCTCTCACTACCTCATTGGCAATTCATGACCCTCTGCACTGTATGACACTTCACCCCAACATGTCCAATGACATGTCTTTTTGCACTTGTGTAGTATCACAATAGAAGGCGTCACACTAATTGACTCACAATTCTGTACTATATAAATATAGCACTACAGCACTTTAAAATACATAGCACTTACACAACCACTTTGTCTCTGTGTAATGTGACACATCAACCGTGAGGGAGATTAGTGATGTTTGCCTCATGTCAATGCCCATAGAATGTCAATACAACTGCCTTGAAAGATTGTGGGCTGATAACTATGCACTGGGGTCTGGATTGTACCATCATCTTCCCTTCCTGAGGGTTAATTCTGAAGTAAATAGAAGAATTACTGTATAATGCTGTGTTGGACAGAAAAAGTCTGCTTCAAGGGATGTCTAAGCAGAAAATCAATGTCTTCAAAATTTTCTTCCAGACAATCTTTAGGTATGTGACATTTGACTCAAAACTTTCATCACACAGAAGGAATGGATGTGTACGTGTATACGGAGAAATAAGTAACCAGGCAGTACAATGTAAGAAATGATAGGTGTGAGTTATGTATACTATACTACATGAGATTATACCATCACTCACCTTATCAGGGTTCACATGAACATCAGGCTGCAGGCAGACATACCACAGTGTCCTTGATATAAAATCTGGCCTCAAAGTATGACAGATTGAAAACATACATCCTAACTTAACTACACATTGGGAACCATAGTAACCATGAGTGGTGGGTGCAATGGATGGCACATTCCTAGCAAAGTAGCTTTGGTATAGCTGCCAATGTGACAGCTCAATTGGGATTTGAATGCAGGATGGAACACAAATGCAAATACTAAATTGACACTGTTCAGCCATGCCAAGGCACTGATCCCCAACATATGACACATACTGTAAAGGAGCACCCAAGCATTTATTTAACTGAAAAAAGGATGATAAAACTAGGGAAAACACCTTAACTAACCTAACCTATCCTAACTACACATTACCCACAACTGGCACTAACTACCCTAAGCTAAACTTACTTATCACATTTAATTAAACACTCTAAACATCAACCACCCCCTTAATATGACGGGACACATGGAGGACAACATATACTAACCTAAACACATACTATCTTTTCCTAAACAATTATATATATAATTTTTTTTTTTTTAATATTTATTTTGTATTTTTTTAATTTTTTAATACACAAAAACCCCAACATCATCCTCCACCCACAAAAAAACACATGTAAAAATATAGTTCCCTCCACTCCCAACCCACTTATACTAACTAAACTAACAGCCTATTCTAACCTAACACTAAGCCCCCTAAATCCACTAAATATAAAAACCAGGAAAGAGGAGGGAGTCATGGGTGAAGGTCACAATGTCACAAGTTTGCTCTCCGTAGGGTCTTCTATATCCCACACACTCTCCTGTTGATCTGGGACACCTCTTCCTGTGGCTTGTCCAGTCTGCGCAACATCCGTTGCATGTCATGTTGCATGTTATGAAATTCTACATTGTCAATGACTGCAGCAGGGGTGGTCTGTGTGCCAGTTGTGGAGGGTTGTGCAATTGCCGGTGCCATGCTTGGAGGGGGAGGTGCAGGGGCTGCTGTCAGTGGTCCAGGAGCGGATGAGGTTGACGGACCTGCAGTGGTGGCCGTCATTCTTACTGCCACTTGGGTTGGAGTGGTGGTGCTGGTGGTGGAGGCTGTTGTGGACACAGATGGGCCCCCTTGGGTAAATACCCTCCACACCCCTGTGGCTCTCTCATGGCGATAACGCCATGCCACGTGGCGGAACCTAGACTCAACATCCAGAATGTGGCGGTAACGCATCGCCCTCCTCTGGAATTCGCGGATCTGGTTGGCATCCATATTTGCTGTTAAAAAGGATAAAGCCAAACATTAGTTAAATCATTGTGTGATACAGCTACTGATGATAATCAAAAAATTCATCTAATTTAGCTTAAACAGGCTAAATCACAGTACAGATCACAGATTCTCCCTGAGGAAGTACATGCCGACACAGCCTACACATGTCCTATCTAATAGCACAGCAATGCTCAAAAAGATGTGTACCTACTTAAATGCTCTAAGTATCATTGTTCTGCCATTAGTCACATAACAAATGCTGCAAGTCCTCCACATGTGACAGGCCAACTAATGACTATCTTCTGGATGACAATCAAGGGCCACAAGATCTGTGATTTGTAAATGGAATTGCCAGGATGGTATGCAGTTGCTAATCATGAGTGGGGATCCTAGGTTGGAACAAATGAATTTCAGAATTACATGTCTGTGTACTACACTTGGATCCTCACACCAAGGTACACATATTTCATAACCCTAAGCCTGTGCCTCAGGGGGCATAGACATGCAACACATACTTTCAAACATCAAGGACAGCCAGGAAGCTTTGGACAGCTGTCCATGGGTTTAGTCAGTCCACCACAAGTAAGGAGGGTGTCCAACTAGGATAGACACAAACATTGTACAATCACATCCACATGTATGTTCCTAATCGTGGACAATTGTCAACATCATTTGATACCTGTCCTACAACAAGCACATAGATGCAAGCACCCATCTGGGCATGAGCTGCATGCACACCTATGACATTGTACTCAAGTGCCACATACACGTGGCACAACATGTGGAGCTAGATGCTGCTAGGAAGTCAAACATACAGTCTAACATGTTCATTAGTGAACAGGGAGGCTCAAGTCTGTGGGTAATACTTCGGCATCCCTACTCTGTGTGATTCAAGGTATGACTTGCTGACTAAATCATGAAAATGGTTCTTTCAAAATCTTTCATTACAAGAAGTGTAACAACAAATGTCACCCTATTCATATGGCCATGCCTACAGGGATGCACTACAATCCCAAATTATGACTCTACACCGCTGATTGTCCAACTCAAATATGGAAAAACAAGTCAAACTCCAGTCAAGTCACATATCAGAACATGTGCCAGCACATCATACCTTGCTATGTGTCCAACACACAGGAGTCAATCACACAACAGCTGCAAACACAACACAGAGCTGAAATATCAACACTTACTGGATATGTCCGGGTCCGCAATCGAGCCACTTCTCCAATTGTGTAGGGGGCAGGTCCACCTGTAAAGCATGGAAGGGTGAAATGTGCTCAACGTCTGTGCACTGTTCAACACTTTGAAGTAAAATTACTGTGTGTGACATTATATCTGAAAGTACAACCCCTTAGGCATGATGACACTCCAACAGACATACCACTGCAAACAGGTATAGACCCTGTCACTCCACTGAGTGATGCACACACATATGCACACATGCAGTGGCCCTAACTATCATGTGGTGACAAACATGATTCCTCAATTGGTTGCAGACTCATTTATAGAGTTTACTCCATTTATTCTTTTGTTGTTATGAGAGACATGCAAAGCCACATTCCTGGTGCCCTGCAATACCAGTCACTCAGGTATTGTGGCTTGTGCATCAAGGAACAATCAGTTACTGTGTGATGCTCATGTGGGTTGAGTTTAGCTCTTGAATTATTATGCTTTCTATGGTCCATTACATGTGAGCCTGTGTTGTGTGTAGGTTACATATGCTACATTGACAGTGTGCCCTGAGCAAGATGTGCCCCCTATAACACCATAATGGCAAGGATCCTGTATGTTACATTTATTGAAAATATTACAACAAAGAAATATATGCTGACAGTGTTTAATTTGGTCATCCGTGACAGAATACATGGGCACAGGTGTAGTCATTGCACCTGAAATGTGTCACTCCTTGCCCTTTGTACCCATATTGGGTATTGGAATTCACAGTTAGCCACATTCATGATCTTACATCAGCCAAGTTGGGTGATCTGCGGGTATACAGCAAACTGACAATGTCCCATTATTGAAACATGGTTTAGCAAATGTCCTACTGTGGCAATCTGGATGATGTAGGTTTCAATTTGTATGGATCTAGGGAATGGCAGCAGTCACAGGAATGCTGGTCTTCTGATCTTAGTATACACCCATGTCTGTGATAGCCTTCATACTGGGAAGTTAGCTATTGTACATATGCTGCACTAGATCAGCAGGGGTGTACTAAACGTAAAGTTGCAAAGTATTTGGGGACTTTATATGTATGATGGAATCGGTCAGGGCTCCCTTGCACAACATAATGCAAGTAATAATTTGTGAACATGCAATCACCAACTTCAGGTATCCCATGATGACCCAATCACTTATGATAATTGCATAGCTATAAAGTAACACAGATGGCAAATGCATCAGCTCTGTTCCAGCTTTTGTGCCCAAGGCAATTTAAAACACACTGGAACAATGAACAGAGGGCCAGATATAATTTGAAATCCTCAATTTGTAGCATTAGCTTCATGTTTTACGCTACAGCTATGGAAAGTAGCGTCAAACATTTAGATATGAACCCGTGTGCATTACTTTGGCATCCATTTCTAATTTAATTGCAGCACAAACCAAGTCAAAGTATCAGTCTAAGATACTACCTGAGGTTAAGAAGACTTTTGGATGTATGGCCAGGAATACAGTTCAGACATGTATTCCAAATAATTGGGGACAACATTAATTCCTTGCTTTAGCTTGTGCAATACACCTCTTTCCTGGTACACTCACAGACCATGAATGAAACATATGTTTGAGCTGCATTACCATCATCTATTGACATCAAAGCAGCACTAATTTACAAGATCAAGTTGTGTTTTGTGAGTTTGTGCTGCTGTTGCGTCAACAAATGACGGTAATGTGTAGCAAATATTGTATAACTCAGGGCCACTGTATGTTTAACTTGCAATCCACATGTCCAAAAACATTGCATGCAGCATATCAACAAATCTCCTAATGTCACTACAGAGCATTTAAATATACACATTACTCTGAATTGTACTCATCAACAGGGCCACCAATCACCACACCCAGGTGGTCCAGCAGGTCTTGCTCTCTGGCAACCAGGTCAGCCCTGCGGTGCTTGAGTTGGTGATCATTGCACAGTGTGTTGAAAATTCTCCTCGGATGGTACACCACCTTGGACCACCTGAGCCTCCTCGCCTACGTGTGATACCCCTGAATACACCCTGCCACCAGCCACAATCATCAGGGGGAGGAAGTGGCACACCAGCCAAATGAATTCCCCCAGCTCCTCCTCACCCATTCTCCCCAGACATGGCTTACCCAACATGACCGATGTAATATTAATAGGAAAGGGTACAGAGGAAAATACAGGGAAAGGAGTGAGGAAAATGAAAGTAAAGTAACCCACAAACAGCCCAACTATCCCCAAACTAACAATACCCACTACACATTCCCAACAGTACAAAGACAAAATTAGACACCAAATATGACCAAAACACACTTACACTGAACAACTGAGACAATTATTAAAACAACAGATGACAGATAGGATGGCACACAGGGGATAAAAGCACAATTCGGACAGACAAAACTCTCAGCACAGCCACACAGTCTAGAAAAATCACAGACTGCAAAGTGAAAGTGAAAATACGCCCACTGTATCATTTCTGTAAATAGGATATCCTATTACATCACTTCCTGTCTCAAATGCGGTGAGTTTCATGTTTCATAGAAAGTTTCGTGTTTCATAGAAAGTACCTTTCAATGGGAAGCAATGGACAGGTGATTACAGGTCCTACAGACTACCAGGCAGTGCATTGTTGGACCTGAAGTCCATGCAGACAGATGAAATAGGACTATGGCATGCCATACTTAAGAGGGAAGCACACTGGAGTCAAAATGTGAATCTGGGTGTGTGTAGATGAAGGATTATCAAATAGTCCATTTACTGGGCCCCCTAGAGAAGGGTGGGGAGAGACTGAAAACATGCCCGTGGCAAGACTTATAACCTGGGATGGCATGTGCAGGGCATGTCTTGTGAGCAATGCTTGTCATACCTGGGGCACTTGTGCTATCCATTTCCAGCTTAGATGGAATTCTTGTCACACATGCTCCTTGCAGAGATAGATGATGTCACACTTACTGCTGTCAAGGAATTGGTCATACATTCCTGTTAGCAATGCAATAGCACATCCATTGCCTCATATAAGATTGATGGTGTCTTAGTTGTGTGCCATATGCTGCAATGAACTATTTGGCCAACATGGATGTGTGCCATAGCTGTGCTACTCTGATATTGCCCTTCAAATGTGAAATGGTCAGGATATAGGTCATTTCCACTGTGTGTGAATTTGGGTGTACATTCATACCCATCAAATGTGATGTGGCTTTTTCAGTATACTAAACTGTATATCTGCAATGCTCCATGAGGCTAAACTATGATTATGATTCCTAGGGATCATGTGATGCAAAAACAATTACCCAGACCATGATTTAGTGATGAAGTGAGGTGTTTAATTACATATGGTAAGACAGTGGTGATGGTGAGTACAGTTAAAAGAAGTTTTGTACAATATGTTGTCTCCGACGCAATCCTGCTGCAGTGTTTGGATGGTCCCCCTCATGTTGATGGACAACATCCTCCTCTTCCTCCTCTTCAGGCATTTGTGGCTCTGGTTCATAGAGAGGAATGTTCCTCCTTACACATATGTTGTGCAGGATGGCACAGGTCAAAATTATCTTGCAGACCATTTCAGGTGAATATAAGAGGCTGCCTCCGGTGATGTCGAAGCACCTGACTTGTGACTTCAGGATGCCAAAAGTCCTCTCTACTATGGTGTGTGTCCTCTGATGTGCCCCATTACAGGCACGCTCTGCTGCTGTGCTTGGATTGGCAAATGGGGTCATGATCCATGGTTGGATCCCATACGCCTGATCAGCTGAAAGTGAAAATGGGTGAAAAATATTTTGAGGTAGCTTGCACCATGATTATCACTTTGCATTGCAGTTGTTATTTTGTGTTGTCTGTGACTCATCTGTGTTTGTGGTATTGTGTGGAATCATAGGCTTCTAGGATGTACTATCAGCATTGGGTTGTTTAATTGTCTAAACTGGTGTTTGGCTGAATGACCGGATATCAGCGGTAATTTTGTACACTTGCAGTACATTGTGTACTCCCTTGCATTATGTCATGTGAAAGAAGTGACCATGTGTCTTCACTGGGGTTGACATGATACTTTCGCACACAGAATTGATTCCACTGTGGTGGTAACACGGTTGCACCATATGGCCTGAACAGCCCATCCAATTCAAAATATGTAATAGCATGTGAAAAACAACAGTGAGGCCCTTTGATTGGCTAGGTGACACTGTACAACACATCTCCATACGTTGGCAGCACTGAAGTGTTGACAATTGACAATGCACAAATATCCCATATGTGACAAGTGCTATGCAAACCTATTTCTGTGCCCTCACCGAGTTGGCTCATGTGTAAATGTGTACGTAGACTAGTGAACCTGCTCCAGGTAAGCAGGCTAACTTGGTTGTGGGGGTGAAGGTTTTAGTGTAAGAAGGTCCATGTGCCTGTACATCTGTTATGCATATGTGTCATTGTCTCAATCCGCATGTGTAGCAGTGTGCATTTTGCATTAGTGTCACATCAATATGTGTTCTTAGCACAGTCCACTTGCTTATTGGTAGCGGGCAATGTCACCCCAGGAGTGATGTGAGATGTTGGTACTGCCTCAATGCTTCCATGTCCCCTTCATTTGAGTCATCATCATCATGCTATGTGTCTCATGGTGTGTGACCTGCAGTGAAACACATTACCCACCCTTTACACAGTACGTATTGCTTGGAAGGGTGTGTGATTGAGTGTTATTGATGTGATATTGTAAGATGCATCTTCCAAGTTGTACTGCCAGTTAAGGCCATGTCATTGTCACTGTGTGGTTTTAAATTGGTCCCTTGTGGCTCTGGCGTGGCATCTGTTGTTATCTGCATCTGTCATTTGTCCATAGGTGTGTATCCCATTGGGTCATGATATCAAACATGACTAGCAGTGTCACAACCTCAGAGTCTTCCTGGGCACGTGTCAATGTAGTGATGTATGTGTTGTGTGTCTTACAGACTTGCTGTGCAGTGTGTATACAACTGGGTTTCTGTACTTACCAACAAGTAGGCCATTGCCATATCGTCCATCCTGGAAGTGTTGATTGATGGTGCAGTGGCGGAAGATGAATGAATCATGTACACTCCCAGGATAATTTGCCACGATGTTGGTGATCACTCCCCGGTGATCCACAATGGTCTGCACATTGATGGAGTGTGTGTGCTTCCTGTTGTGGTATAGATGCTCGGTTGCAGCATATCGCACAATCCGTACATGTGTGCAGTCAATGGCACCAAGCACGTGTGGGAAGCCGTTGATTTGGTAGAAGCCCTGTTTTGTCTCCTGCTGCTTCTGCTGTGTGTTGGGGAAGCTGATGTGGCGGGTGTGAGGGAGATGATGCCTTCCAGTACCTTGGGTAAGAAGGCAGAGAATGAGGACTGTGAGATCAAGGCAACCAGGGCACCAGTGGTTTGAAAAGAGCCACTTGCCAAGATGGGGAAGACAGCTAGCAGCTTGGTCTCTGGTGGAATGGTGTGGGGTGTCTGCAAGCTGGGTGCCAACTGTGGCTCAATGTTGTGCAGCAGCTGCTGTATGGCTTGACAGTTTATTCTGTACCTCTGGATGATGTCATGTTCCCTGAGGCCCTGATGGGTTGTCCTGGTCCTGAATATCCTCTCCTGCCTTCTGCGTTGCCTTTGGGGTCCCTGCTGGTGTGGTGGAAGCTGCTGGTGTTGGTCCTGTGCTCTGCGTCTTCGTGCATGCTGGATGAATAGCATCTCCATGTCTTCCTTTTGGAGCTCTGATGTTGCTTCTATGTGTTTTCCTTAAGTACTGGTGTGTTTGCCCCATTTTAACGCCTGCCTGACCCAGGTGTTATTTTTTGATGCAAATCGGGCTCTGTGCCATTTCCAACTCCGCCTCCCAGCCATGCGGCATTTTTGCGCGGGTGGATAAATATGGCGCATGGGTGTTTAAGTAATTTTTTGGACGGGAACGCCTACCTTGCATGTCATTAACGCATCCAGAAAATGACGCACACAGCAGAATTTTGGTGTTCGCGGGGTCGGGCGTCAAAGTATAAATAAGGTGTTAGGTTTGTGCCGAATTTGCGTAAAAAAAATGGCGCAAGCAGAGTATAAATATGCCCCATAGATCAGCCATTTACACAAAAAGTTGAGTTTCTTCCTTCATAAAACACCTTATTTACAGATCTCAATATCATTGAGGGTGGAGATTTGACAAAGGAAAGGAAATTAAGAGAACAGTTTTTATGTCTTTTTTTGGTACATTTATATTTGGATTAAACAATAAAGGAGGATTGGGATAGCATTATTGGGTAATTTTGATTTTTAATCTTAATTAGTTTTTGGAAGATTTGTATTATGAGCTTATTTACAAATACTTTTTTTACATAAACTATTGAGCCAATATTTTGCTTTTAGTCTTTTCGATGATAAAAAGAGTAATTAAAGAGAATAATAATTATGGTATTGTTTGGTAATTAATGTCCATATGTGCAAAGGCATTTTGCGAATCGCAATTTCGGTCCATTGGGAAATGCAAAATGATGTTTCGGTATGTATATAAGGTATTTGTGGTGGTGCAAAATACAATTTATATGCAATGGAAATCGCATTTTGGAAATCTCTAAATTGGAAATCGTAAATAGCGAATCATTAACAGCAAGTATAAAGGATTTCCTAATTGTGAATAGTCGTAAAATGGCCTTCTAAGAAATGCAATTACCATCAATCTGGATCTTGTAGTAACCAGGTGAAAAATATAAGAAGGCACCCAAAAAGCATCATGCCCATTCAGAATGGTGTCTTCTGTGTTTTGGAGAGGAGGATGAGGATTTTGGTTGGGAGGCAGAGGAGGAGGAGGAGACAGGAGAGGATATTTAGGGTGATGGTCAACCTGTTTGAACAGACAGATGAGGAGGTATTTGAGAAGTACAGATTCAGTAGTGAGGCAATCCTGGAACTTATTGCTGAGTTATAACCTCAGTTCCAGACCCCAACACTCTGGAGAAATGCAATCTTACCACATGTGCAGGTATTATGTTGCCTACACCTCCTAGCATCTTGCAGTTACCAGGTGGTCAGTATTGGCAGGGGGAATGTCACAAAGTGTGTTACCAGGATCTTCCACAGGTTTCTGGACATTATAATTAACAAGGTTAAACAATGCATTTTTTCCAAATACCCCCCAATTTCTGTAACAGACCAAACTAATGTTTACCAGATACCAGAGTTCCCCAATGTCATTAGCTGTATCGATGGGATACATATTGCTATACACCCCCCCTCAGCAAATGAATCGATGTAATGGAACAGGAAAAGCTCACACTCACTCAATGTGCAGCCAGTGTGTGATGCCACATGTATCATAACATACCTTGTGGTCAGATTTCCAGGCAGCACTCATGACTCCTTGATGTTCTGCCACAGTGGCATGCAAAACTGACTCTCACAGGGTTACTTTGGCAATTAATTCTTACATGGAAAGAGACTCCAGTTGACTCCATCAATATAGTGGGCAGAACTGTGTGTGTAATGTGACCTAGCAGCTTACTTCTCATGCCCTTAAGCAGACAGTGCATATGCCTTGCTTCCGTGGATTCTCACACAATACCAGACTCCAAGAACAAGAAGTGAGAGGCTGTATGTTAGAAATGGGGTCTCCAGTTGGCAGTCATTTTACACCCTGTCCAAGTAGGGACCCTCACTCTAGTCAGGGTAAGGAAGTCACACACCTAAGATAACCCCTACTGGCACAAGCAGTCAGGCTTATCTCAGAGGCAATGTGTAGAGTGTTTGTACAGACACACAGTAACATAGCGAAAACACCACAAGAGAACACTAGTTTTAAAAAATAGCCAATATTTATCTAAATCAAACATAACTAAACCAACAAAAATCTAACATACATAAGAAAAGATATACATTTTTAAAGTAAAAAGAGTCTTAATCCATAGGAATAAATGGATGCGTTGTTTTAGCACAAAGTACCTGGTATGCGTCAAAAATAAAGCCGCAGGAGAGATGATGCATCAGAAAAGCAAGTGATGCGTCGATTCCTTACTTGCAAGTGAGGCCGTGTGTCAATTCTTTCCCCCACAGGAGAATGATGCCTCGATTTCTGGACACATAGCCTCAGGTCCTTGCTGCGATGTTGAAGATCTGGTGCCCACAGTTGATGCATGTAAACTTCGGATGCACTGTGCGAAGGGTCCGTGTTGAGAACAGGCGCTACGTCTATTCTCCAGGCGCTATTTCAAATTTTCAGCTGCTGAACAAGCGATGAGTCGATTTTTCTGACGCACTCACAGCGGTGCTTGTAGTTTTCCCCACAGGATACCAGCTTCCACTTCTAAGGGTCCAGGCACTAGATTTGGCACCACGTAGGAAGATGACGTCTTTGATGTCCCTAAGACTTCACAACAGGAGGCAACCTCAGTCCAAGCTCTTGGAGAACCTTGGAAGAGCAGGATGTAGAAAGCAAAGTTCAGTCCTTTTATTCCTTGGGCAGACGCAGCAGCAGCAGGCCAGCACAGCAAAGCAACAGGCAGAGTGGCAGGTCCTCCTCAAACATCCAGCTCTTCTCCCTGGCAGAATGTCCTCAATCCAGGATTGTTCTAAAATTGTGGGGTCAGCAGTCCAATACCTATACTTGTCGCGTAGGCTCTCATTATCCTAATGAGACTACTGGATTTTTGGGCAGCAAGATCGTTCACAGTGTGGGGAACTAAGTCTAACCCACGGCAAAGGACCCTTGTCACCCCAAATCCGGGTTCAGCTCCGGCTAACTAGCAGTGCCTCATCTCTCCCAAAGGGAAGAGACAATTGGGCAGCTGAGCGCATGACAACTTAGTGCTTCCCAGGGAAGTCGTGGTCACTCAGATCCCAACCAGTTCTCTCATACACAATGTGGTCTCATATATAAATGACAAAGGCAGTTTGAGTTTTAAAGATTGGTTTAATAAAACGACTGCATTTTAGAGAACAAGGCGTGAGCCGCAATAACCAGAACCATACAACACAGTAGGATTGAAATAGTAACGAGGAGAGGGCAACATAAGAATAACGGTATCATAGTGCAACTAGATTACGTTCTCTCTTCTAAGTTCTATTTTGAGCACAGCATGTTAAGCTCTAAGCCTGCCTTTCAGGTTCCCCCGGGAGGACATCGACCCTCATACCTGAGCAAAGGCCTGTGATCAAGATCAGCATCCGCAAGAGGGCAGTCAGCGTCTAGTTGTGGGTTCCTAGTCGGAATCTCCCTCTTACGTGTACCAGGACTAGGAAGTGTTTTTATAACTAACACGCTAGTGTTCTAAGAAACGTCCCTACGTAAGAATGTGTACTTTCTACGAACCCTAAAGACTAAACTTCTACCACGTCTATCGGCAATGTACCAGACTGTATCCTTGAGTGAAGCACAGAGCGAGCAAGAATGTATTGTTTGAGAACTTCAGTGCTGAAGTAAGCTAAACAGTGTGATAGAAGAAAATAAAACAAGACCGTGAAACTGGTTATTGTAAAATAACAGTGCGAGACAAAATAAAAAGCATCTAGGGCAAAGTGCACAGAGGCCTAATACTTTGAACAAACACGCAGAAAGCTACATTAAAAATGGCTACACTACATACTCATGTCTGCCTTTCAATTAGGCAAACTTCAAAGGAAAGTCTGTGTAGTGCACAAGACCCTGCCTCTCCTTGTCCTGGCCCCAGACACACTCTAGGGGGTTAGAAACCGCTTTGTGTAAGGACTCGCACAGCCGTATTCAGGTGCAAGTTTCAGCTCCTCCCTCCACTCTCCAGAGAGACTCATCAGGATATGCAGGACACACCTCAGCTCCCTTTGTGTGACTGTCTAGAGTAAATTCACAAACAGCCCAACTGTCGGTCTGACCCAGATATGTATTCCACTGCCAGGCAGAGGCACAGAATGGTTAAGCATTAAAATGCCCACTTTCTAAAAATGGCATTTTCAAACTTACAATTTAAAAAACAACTTCACCAAAAGATGTATTTTTAAATTGTGAGTTCAGAGACTCCAAACTCCACATCTCCCTCTGTTCCCAATGGGAAATTACACATAAAAAAGATTCCAAATCAATCCACATGTTAACCTATGGGAGAGATAGGCCTTACAATAGTGGAAAACGAATTTAGCAGTATTTCACTGCACCCTGCCCATGGAGCTCCTTGGGCCTACCTTAGGGGTGACTTGCATGCAGTAAAAGGGAAGGTTTGGGCCTGGCAAGTGGGCACACTTGCTAGTTCGAACTGGCAGTTTAAAACTGCACATACAGGCACTGCAGTGGCAGGTCTGAGACATGTTTGCAGGACTACTCATGTGGGTGGCAAAATCAGTGCTGCAGACCCACTAGCAGCATTTTAATTACAGGCCCTGGGCACACATAGTGCACTTTACTAGGGACTTGCTAGTAAATCAAATGTCAAGCTTTATGATTGATTCGAGCCCGGTGGGATTTTACGTATCTGTGGCTAATGTGCTGGGAGCTCCAGCTCCTTTTCAGAGGATTTCACCTTCTTCTTTCTGCTTCCAGGTTTCTTGTCCCCATCTTCCTTGGACACGGTGCTGTGCAGTCACAGCTATTCCTTTGCCAGTAGTCAGAAAGGTGCACTCCTTCCTTCAAGCACCTTCCTAGGCTTTTAAGTTGTGGCCACACCCTGTATTTGTAAACTTCCTGGTCCGACATCATCATTCTGCATCCAGAAAATGACTTTTCCTAACTTGCGATTTCCAAAAGTGTGATTTCCTATTTCGAATGCGAATCAGTAGGAGTCGCTATTAGTGCAATCAGCAGGAACTGCTATTAGTGGACTCGGCGGTTACATATAAAGTGTTTTGCAATTCCCTAATAGCGATTTCTACGGATTTGAAATTTTGTACATTTGGGCTGCAGTGTTTTTACTTTGTTGAGGCTAAAGGATTCTCATGAGAAATATTAGGTCTGTCTCTATAAAAAGTTAATGATAGAGATATATTTATTTTTGCAGGCATTTCTCTTCAAAAGGGGATTAGGGACACACAGTATGACAGAGATAATGGATTACTATCCCTTTTTAAAAAGACAAATATGACACATGAAGGTATTCCAAGGCAATCAGCCTTTAGAGTTTTTGATTTTGCATTATTATGACTGCATCAATATAAGTTTAATGATAGAGATATTCCTATTCTGCAGACTTGTATTTAATATTACTTTTTAATGCAGGACCATAAAAACACAGTATTAAGTGATGATGGATTTCTGTCCTTCTTCAAAATGGCACTAACCTCACATGATGCACCATGGATTATCAAGATATTTATCAGCTTTTATACAGTTGATTTGGCTGGTTGGAAATGGGCTAGGAAATATTTATTACTTTATACATTTTGAACTGTAAATATTGAGTGGGTATTTGATGAGGAATGATAAATGTACATAGTGTACATAGAACTAATCACTCAGCTTTAGGATTGTTCAAACACAGGTGAGGTAAGTTCACTTAATGGGCAGCCCAATATATAAGAAAGTGACAAATACCCACGTTTATTTTTCTTTACCTGCATTTCTGGGCCAATAAAAGACACTGTGGACTTCTAGCACAAAGCTGCTAGGTGAAAATGGAACAGTGTATTGCATGACACAGTGAAAGTACCTTGTTGAGCCTTGTCACTGTAGGGACATGGTAATATTAATTTTCTACATGTCACACTTCTAAATACCATACAGCCTGCTTCTTGGGCTACAAGGCCTACATAGGGGTGACATGAATATTTAAAAGGGAGGTCTGTCCCTACCAAGAAGGGTTACTTTGGCAGGTTGCACAGCAGGTTTTACACTTCTACAGTCCGACTACACTCAGTAGGCACATAGCTGTGTTTGCACTGCCATTGTAGTAATGGCACAATAGCTGCTGCAGTCCCCAAGTGACATTTAACTTCCAGGCCCTGGGTGCAATGAATACATCACTTACTATGGACTTGCAGGCAAGGTAAATGTGCCAATCAGAAATAAGCCAATTTTACTATGTTTTAAGGAATAGAACAGGCATTCTACTCCTGTTTACCTTCTGAAAAGCCTCCATTTAGTATGCAGTGCTGTACAGCATACATTCATGTGCTAGGCCTATGTGTGCCTGTGAATTGTGCAATACATGGAGGACTTGGATTCCTTTTTGGCAGACCCAGGGCTGACTGTAGGAACATGATAAGGCAGAGGAATCCCCCAGCCCATACAGATTTGTGGATTGCTGCATTCCTGTGAGCTAGGTGGGACCCACACACTGGAGGAAGAAGAGCCAGGCTCTTCAGTACACTTCAAATGATGTTCTTTGATTCAGGGCAAGGTACCGGAAAGGAACCTTGGCATATATCAGGAAAGAGCTGGGACTAATAAGAGAATCATATAGATTAGGTTTGGGCCTTGGGGTAACCTTTTGATGAAAACATAACTGTGAGATCCAGGTGTGACCCTCTAGTCACTCCCCGTGGGTCTACGTTGTGGGGCTAACAGATGTGGATTTGCTCCTGCTGTGACAGACTACTTTCTGGAGGATGGGTAGTAGGTTGGATGTGCATAGGTGCAGTCCAAATGCATCCTTCTGGTTTCCTTCCATACCTTTGAGAAAGCTTTGTCTTGTCTTGTTGGCATGGTGGACGGTCCATGTTTATTCTCATCTGTGGTTACAAAAGCACATGCCGTGTGAATTTGTGGGGCCATTGATAGATATAAGTAGACTGAGCGTGAGGCACAATTAGGGTTAATCCTTGTGCATGCATTGCAGTGTATGTTTACCATGAATGATCTGCCATATTGCTTGGGAACCTTGATCTTTGTTATGTGTGATTTGATTCACAATCCGATACTGAACTGTGTTTGGTGCAATTGGGTTGTTGTGTGTGAAGGGAAATTCAATGCAATCTGGTGAACGTGTGCCTGCAATGCATTAAGGTATATTACATGCTAGGTGTGATACTTGGCATCAAGTATGTCTGAGGGGTTCATGAAGGGTAACTCTGGGGCTGAACTCATGGTGGTTCGCTTCAGTATGACAGGGGATTATGGTGTACAGCAAAGAACCAGGAACATCCTCAACAAATGCAGTGAGTAGTGGTCATTGTGGAAGTAACATAGACTAAATAATGTCTGATGTCAATCAGGGTTTGTACCCACTCTCATTTTCTTCTTTGTACCTCTACTGGGCTGAAGACATAAACTTGGTCCTGGAACTATTCAGTTCCAGTCCCCTCTCCGATCAAACCCTATTAAAATATTTTAAGAGCTGTTGCAGGCCCTTAGGTTACTTGTAGAGCAACAAAGTGTCACTTGCAAAAAGGAGGGCGGGGACCCTCCTGCCATCCACCTGTGGGGAATCAGACCCCTTCTCATTCAGGAACTTCACCACTCCATTAATATACAGCAAATACCAGGTAGGAGCCAAGACGCATCCTTGTCAAACTCCACAATTTATACTAGAAGGCTCTGTCAGTTGGCCGTGTTCACCACACCTCACTTGCGCTTTGTTTTGTGCATGAAGCACAATCAGTATGCTCAAGAGATTGGCTGAGATACCAATTACCTCAAAGACTTTAAAATGCATGCCTCTAGGTACCATGTCGAAAGCAGCACGTAGGTGGACAAAGGCAACATACAGTTTGCCCCCGTTGATTTCCAGTAGATACTGGTAAAGTGAAAGATCTGCTTGACTGCACTAACTTTACTTCTAAAACCCGGCTGGGATTCTGATAGCACTTCATGATCCTGTATTCAATCTACAAGATGGGCAAGTATTTGTGTGCAAAACATTTTTGCACAGCATCTATTAGGCTGATGGGCCTGTAGTTGCCAGGATTACTATGGTGCCCTTTTTATGGGTGAGCGCAAAGCGCTCCATCCATAAAGTAATCTCTCTTTGGGCGTCAAACCACTCCCAGGTCACGTCAGTCTCTTTCATTGGTTCCTGGGCTTGCTCTTTAAAATCTGCTTGCTTTCATTTGTGAAAGGCATGCATACGTCATGCCTTTTCCGGTGTTTAGCCCGCCTACACAGCACCGGTAAACTACCAAAAACATACGAGACTCGATGTTTTGAGCCTGGGGTCCGGACTACTTTATCTGTAAATTTTCTCTGCAGCGCTGGGGTTTACATAGCGCGATCGCGCTAAGTTTTTCCGTTTTCATTTGCAGCACGATCGCGCTGCATGTTACATAGCGTGATCGCGCTATGTTTTTTTTCTTTTAATTTGTGTGGCAAGAAAAGTTAGGTTAGCAGTTTACAATGCAAATAGCTCTGACTCGAGCAAATGCGAGCTCCGTTGCATTGAAAATGCTTCTTTAAATATACGGATAATCTCTGCCAATTTCCAAGAATTGGGGATCTCCATACCTCCCAGGATTGCATTATACAGGTGACTAATGTAAGGTTCCCAGACTTCAGCATTAGCTAAGTGGATATCGTTGGGGATCATGAAGGGCCCTGGGGCACTTGCTACCAGACAGGAATTATTCACTACCTTAGTTTCATTTAGGCCCAGTTTCAAAATGTTAAATTCACTATTTGTAGTGTAAACCTGCTCAGGAGGCTGCTCTAAACCTACCTCAACCTGGTTACTACTATCCTTATGGAGTATACCAAAATGGCTAACTCACTGCCGGGGTTGAACACGGAATTCTACATTCCTATTTGTGCCTGTTGGAAAATGGGTTATTGGTAAGGGCAGTTAGGTACCTACACTTAACAATAGGCCACTAACCTCAACTTAGGTCCAGTTAGGTCTCAGTAAATTAAACCCAGCTCAACTCTTGGTAGCTTGGCAACGAGCAACAAAGCGTAACTTAGGAGACAGAGGGGGTCATTCCTACACTGGCGGTCCGAGACCGCCAGGGTAGGGGACCGCGGATGCACCGCCAACAGGCTGGCGGTGCATCCAGGCCCATTCTGACCGCGGCGGTAAAGCCGCAGTCAGAAAAGGGAAACCGGCGATTTCCCGCCGGTTTTCCCCTGGGCTGCAGAATCCTCCATGGCGGCACTGCAGGCAGCGCCGCCATGGGGATTCTGACCCCCTTCCCGCCAGCCTGGTTCTGGCGGTTTTGACCGCCAGAACCAGGCTGGCGGGAACGGGTGTCGTGGGGCCCCTGGGGGCCCCTGCAGTGCCCATGCCAATGGCATGGGCACTGCAGGGGCCCCCTAACAGGGCCCCACTTAGAATTTCAGTGTCTGCTTAGCAGACACTGAAATTCGCGACGGGTGCTACTGCACCCGTCGCACCCCTTCCACTCCGCCGGCTCCATTCGGAGCCGGCTTCCTCTCGGAAGGGTGTTTCCCGCTGGGCTGGCTGGCGGCCTTTTGGCGGTCACCCGCCAGCCCAGTGGGAAACCTAGAATGACCGCTGCGGTCTTTTGACCGCGGTATGGTCTTCTGGCTGTTCCCGCTTGGCGGGCGGCTCCCGCCGCCCGCCAAGCTTAGAATCACCCCCAGAGTGTAAAGCATTCAAATATCACAAAACAGTAATTAAATAAAACACAGGAAACAGTTTAAAAATCCGAAACAAATTTATAAAAATAGATTATATTTTTATCTTTAAAATGACACAACAACGAATACAATCGGATAAGGGGAACCGGAGATATGAATTTTTAAAGAATTATTGTTTTCTAGCACCTAGAAACAAAAAGCGCCAATCTTGTCATCTGGTCGCACCTCGACCGGGGCAAAGTCAAAGTTTAAGGCTGACCACGATGGAGCCCGGCTCCACTACAGCCCCCGGGAGACCTCGGTCAAAACTTTACCTTCTGACTTAGTTGTTTTTCTGAAGATTTTCTTCAGCTGGACGAACCTGCCAGCCCAATCCGACCTCCTGGAACTCTTCCTCGGATACACGTCGCGGGAACCCTCGTGGAGATTTTTACCTTCGGACGTAGTCGTTTTTTCGAGGTGAAAATTATTCGACCGGGGCAAACCTGGATCTTGATTCGACGTCCTTTGAGTCCTTCTCGGATACGCTGGCTGGGAGGTCCCAGTCAACTTCCTACGTTCTGACTTAGTCTCTTTTTTGGAGATTTTCTTCACCGGGACGAACCTGCAAATCAGGCCGGGTTGCGGTTGAGGCAAGCCAGCTAGAGTTGCTGTGGCGGGTTGGTCCCTCTAAGGAGCTTTTTTCCAAAAGTTCTCCAAACTTCTCCAAACTTCTGGATCTTCTCCCAGATGTTCTTGTAAGGTTCTTTTGGGGTCCACAGCTCACCCCAAGGCTCCAGAAGCTCTGAGATGATCCTTGGGGGTGTGGACTACAACTTCCAGAATGCACTTGGCGCAAACTCCTTTTTGGCCACTGGACAGTGGTCAGCTGGTTGATTTCTTCAGGAGTTGGTGCAGGGGACTCTGGTTAGCAATTTTTTGCCTGTAGCAAACCTGGAGTCCCTCCTTGAACCAGTTGAAGCCAGGGAAAGTCCTTCTTGTGGTGGAGCCCAAGTGTGCAGCTGGTGCAGTCCTTCAGAGTGCAGGGTCCAGGTGCAGGCCAGGGGTCCAGCAGGGCAGTCCTTCTTCTCCTTTGGTTCCTCCTTTTAGGAATCTGATGGGGATCTGAGGTGAGGGTGCAGGTCTGCCAGTTTTATCCCTGCTCCTGGGTGAAGAACAGGGGGGTCCTTGTTCTCCAGTCAGGGGCAGGGTCCTTCCCCCTGTGATGACCACTTCCTGGAAAGTGTGGCAAAAATCA
The DNA here is from genome assembly GCF_031143425.1 of Pleurodeles waltl. Taxonomy (NCBI): domain Eukaryota; kingdom Metazoa; phylum Chordata; class Amphibia; order Caudata; family Salamandridae; genus Pleurodeles; species Pleurodeles waltl. Next base: position 1,041,166,526 of record NC_090440.1, read on the forward strand.
ATCCCAGGGAGCAACATTCCTCAAAAATCCATCATGGCTGAAAGTGATTTTTGGAGGTTACATCTGGCTGAGCCCACCCACTGGTGTGGCTATAAATCCTAAACACACCCCTCTCCCGATCTAATCAAGGGGGGACCTAATTGTCTGAGTTTGCAGGATGTGGGGGTGTTGCTGGGTTGCTCCAAATGTCCTTCTCTGCCTTTGAAGACCATTTTGGCAGCCCTCTCCCTTCCTGCCTCACCATCTGCTGAGGGGAGATCTCCTCCCACAGGCACATCTCCTTGTGTGAAGTTAGGCGACTTCACACCTCATCAAGGCAGCCTGGCCAGGCTGCCAGAGGCTGGCCAATCAAAGCACAGCAGCAAAAACACTGCAGGGCTGAAGTTGGCAACTTTTAAAACTCTTTACCTGAACAAGTTATATTAAATCCAACAACTGGAAGTTGTGGGATTTGTTAGAACAATTAATTTGATACCAAACTTCTGGTATCTGTTACTTAAAGGGACTTTTAAAATTAAAATAAAGTCTCCCCATTCTAGCCTATGGAGGCCATTCACTACAATGAGGGAAAAACGAATTTGGCTGTTTTTACCTCACCAAGGCTTATAAAACTATTTTTATAAGGTCCCTGCTTATTGTTACATGGCACCCATCCCTAGGGGTGCATAGGGCACACCTTAGGGGTGACCTATATGTAAAAATAAGGTAGTTTAAGACTTTGGAGCTACTTTTAATTCCAAAGTCGAATTTGCCTATAACTTTAATTTAAAAGCAGCCAGCAAGGCAGGCCTGCCTTTAAAATGACACTGGGCACCTCAGCAGTGCACCTATGGGTGCACTACCTATGCTGGGGTCCCTAAACCTACATGCCTTACCATATACTAGGGACTTATAGGTAGATTGAATTAGCCAATTATAATTAGCCTAATTTGCATACTGATTTTAGACAGAGCACAGGTCCTGGGACTGGTTAGCAGTACCCAGGGCACCATCAGAGCCAGGAAAACACCAGCAATAATTGGAAAATGGGGGCAAAAAGTTATGGGGCCTCTGCAATCAGCCCTGTTCTCTCACAGTGCCCCTCTCATAAACTGCAACAGTATTACAAAATGATTTGTTATTCTTAATTGACAAAGCTTCATGGAGAGAGACTCACAAAGAGCTCTCCCAACCTCTCTTTGCCTTGTCCAATTCCACCCTATTTAGTAGTCTACACTGCGCAAGACAGTCTCTACAACCTGCCTTAGCTGTGGTAAGAAGGTTAGTTTTGGCTTCCCTGCAGGATTTGGTATACCAAGCTGCCCCTTTAGAGTCTAGTTTCACGTCCCTCCTCTTTGTGGCTCAAGATCCTCTAATCTGATTCTGAAAATACCTTTATTCTGTTTTCTACAGCACTGTCAGTTAGATTTACTACCGCCTCCTTGACCCTTCCTATGACTCCCTCAAGAACATCAGCATTTCTGACTACCCAATCCCACCGATTCTTACCATTATTGGTATATGTGACCTCCCTCCAAATCTGGTTGGCCAGGACACATACAGGCTTACGTGCCACACTGCTTTCCAATGATAAGGAAAGTGCAATGTGGTTGATGTGGTGTTTCGCGAGTTAGTGTCGAATAAATAATAGAATAACCAGGTAAGATTTAGGTATATATGCTATTTAATCGCTAAGCTCCTCAGACATCGTTCCTCCAACTCCAGCTCTCCGACAGTCCTTCACCAACATTCTAAAGCAAGCTCCAGGGCATTCCAATGCCCAACATTCTTAGGAGCTGCTGGACTATACCACTAATGGAAATTAATACTATTAAGTGAGTTTTCAACTTATACACCGATATTGTCGTGTATCCATTTTGGCAATAACTAATAACTATAATACACATTAATATGAACCACAAGATATACATAGTTTGTATGGTTACAACATATCTCCCTTCCTTACTGATCAAAAACAAAGTCCTTGTGCCATATCGGGCGCTTAGTGGTCCTGGCATGTCTGTTCTGAGAATAACGCTCCTGCACGTCTTCCACTTCCTCGTCAGAATCCAGTATGGGCATACCCGTTGGTTCCTTGCAGCATGAAATTCTGTCCATACTCCACACTCTGCCATCTTCTAGCGTTACAACATTTTTTTCCACCTTAATGATTCTTTTTGGTTGAGAAAACCTGCTACCATTTTTTATTTTGTGTCCAGGAAGCTTAATTTTAACCCATTGTCCCACCCTCCATGGTCTGCTCTGTACACCATAACGATCATCGTACCACTTCCTGTATTTCTCCTCGTGTTGCCTGATTTTAGTTGCAGTTTCCTCTCGCTGTTCATGGAATGGTTCCCCTCCCTTCAGCCAATGAGGTTTAAGTTTGGTGCCTACCTTTGAGTGAAAGGAATGGTGAAATCCCCGTAACCAAATTTGGCGCGGTGTGATATGACCACAACATTTGCTTAATAGCTACTTCACCCGGTACCTGTCTTATTGACGCCAATTGCAAACACTCCTTTATCATCCTATTGGCTCTCTCAACTAGACCATTCGCACGGGGGTTGTATAACGCTGTTCTAAAATGGTGTACACCACATTTCACCAAAAACTCTCTCATTGCTTCTGAGGTGAACTGCACACCGTTGTCGGTCACTAGGGTGCTGGGTATCCCTTCCCTCAAGAAAGCCTCCGACAGGAAATCAATTGCCTCTTGGGTAGTCACCTGATTCACACTCTTGAACATCATCCAGTGCGAGTGGTAATCCACTAGCACAAAAATGAACTTGCCTTTGACACCCATTTGAGATATGGGTCCTAAGATGTCCAAACCCAACTTGTCCCATGGTTTAATTGGAACAGGAATAGGAGACAATGGGGCCTTCTTTGTGACATTAGTCCTGTCACAACTGATACAATCCCTTACCGCGTCTTCCACTAACCTATCCATGGTGGGGAACCAATAGGATGCTCGAAGTCTACTCTTGGTAAGATTCTTCCCTAGATGCCCTTCGTGAGCTAGACTCACCAATTTGTTCCACAACTCACAAGGAGGTATAACTCTCTCACCTCTCATTACCAGGTCCTCAAATATGTGGAGTTCCGCCCTCACTTCCCAATATCCTTTGAGCTCTTCTTCGCGATATCTAGCTCTCTCTGGCCAACCTTTGACAATTTTCTCCCGAAGCAATTTTAGTACAGAATCAGATGAGTTTTTTTCTATCCACTCATCCCTCGTAAGGCCAGCCAATTCTATGTGTAGGACAGGTTCAAGGGTGTTCCTTCCTTCCTCTATTCCAACCCCCCTCGGTGATCTGGATAGGAAATCAGCCACAACATTATTTTTGCCAGGAACATACTCTACCCCAAAATTATATCCTTCCAATCCTAAAATCCACTTTGCAATGCGTGGGGTGGCATGTTCTCTTCCCTTAACGGTGAATACACTGGTGAGGGGTTTGTGGTCGGTTCTAATAGTGAAGGGTAAACCCCATAAGAAGAAACTAAAATGATTGATAGCCCAATAACATGCAAGCGTTTCTCTCTCTATGGTGGAATAATTCATCTCTGCAGCTGACAGTGACCTGGACGCAAATGCTATAATTCTTTCCTGTCCCTCCACAACTTGAGAAAGGGTGGCTCCAAGACCCTTCCCACTGGCATCAGTAGTGACCCATGTTTTCCTTTTGAAATCGAATTTTCCTAGGTTTGGAGAATTCACAATGGCTTCCTTCACCTTGCTAAAAGCCTCCTGACATTCCGTATTCCATTCAAATGGAACATTTTTTTTCAACAAAGTTCTCACAGCAGCTGTGAGCTCGGCAAAGTTGTGCACAAACTTGGCCATGTACTCAGCTAAACCTAGGAATGATTTGAGTTCCTGCTTGTTGGAAGGTGCAGGTGCCTCTTTCACAGCTACCACTAAGTCGAGTTTAGGTTCCTCCCCATCTTTTGTGATTTTATGGCCTAAATAATCAACTGACTCCACTCCTATTTGGCATTTATCTCTACAAATAGTCATACCAGCACGTTCCAGCGACGTAAACACCTTCCGTAAGGTAGCATCATGCTCGCTCACCGTTACACCATAAATGAGAATATCATCCTGGAAGCACATTACCCGGTCTATGCCCTGCAATATGCTTTGCATGATGTGCTGGAAAACAGCTGCCGCTGAGGCTAAGCCGAAAGGCATTCTGCAAAATCTGAATGCTCCATATGGAGTGATAAAGGAAGTGAGGGAACGAGAGGAAGGATGAAGTTCTACCTGGTGGTATGCCGAGGACAGGTCTATCACGCTAAAGTATTTGGCTGGACCCATGGTGCTCAACATCTCACTGATTCTAGGTAGGGGAAACCTGTCCACCCATATGTTGGCGTTCAGGTCTCTAAGGTCAACACATAACCGGATACCTCTTCCTCTCGATTTACTAGTGACTACAATGGGGGCCAACCATATTGAATTTTCGATGGGTTCTATGACCCCTGACTCTACCAGCTTGTTCAATTCTTGTTTTAAAGACTCCTTCATTAGGTAGGGGATCGGTCTGGCCTTATGGACTTTAGGTATAGCATTCTCCTTTATCTGGTGTTGGTAGTCCCTCAGCAATCCCAGTCTATCCCCAAACAACTCTGGAAACTCCTCACAGATACTCATGCCACACTTAGACTCACACACTTGTAGAACCGGTTCATCTTCGTTAGGGTCAAGCTTGATTCCCAATTCCCTTTGGTGTCTCCACCCTAAAAGATTGGAGCCCCTGTTTGTGAAGTACACCTTCCCTTTAGTATGGCGATCTTTAAAGGTTATCCGGAGACATAACATACCCCTCAGGGGTATAGGGTCATTGTTGTAACCCCCAGGAGAAATGTCTACAGGTTGTAGTTTATACCCCTTATTCTTAAAATTCTTTTCATATATACTGTAATCCATAAACGTAAATGGGGAACACGAGTCTGCAAAAACCCTTACACTTATACCATCCACATCGACAACACAAGTAGGGTATAAAGTGCCACCTTTTTCACACACATTTAAATTTTTCAGTTGCAGCACAAACTTGTTCTTTAAATCTTGGGTCTCTTCAATAATATGTACATTCTTTTTCTCATTACGCTCACCTCTCTCATTCTTGCATACCCTTGCATAGTGTCCCCTCGCACCACACTTCCGACATGTGCAGTTGCGGGCCGGACACATAGGATTGTTGGCCAGATGTCTGCTGTTACCACACCTAAAGCACTTACTTTTACTCCCCTCTATGTTACTCGAAAAGATTTTCTTAAGGTAGATTTCATGAACTTTGCAATCTTCTCCTAGACTAAGTTCACTAATCTCTTGTTTAGGATGAGCTTTAACCTCTTTAACTTGTTTGACATCTTCTTCCCCCGGAGAATGTTTAATTAGTTTCATGCACTCCACCGTATGTTCTATCCCCTTGGCTATATCCACAGCCTCCTTCAAGGTTGGGTTGTGAACTAACAATTTTTCTTGAATTTTTAAATTATTGGTACACCTTACTAGCTGATCCCGTATTAAGGAATCCTCAAGGTTGCCAAACTCACAGGTGTTGGCCAGTCCCCTCAAACTCGCAATATAACTTGATATTTTCTCATCCTTAGCTTGTGTCCTGCTAAAGAATTTATGTCTCTCAAGTACAACATTGACTTTATGGCCAAAATGTCTCTCTAACTTCCTGACTGTTCTCTCATAATCATTCAAGCCATCCCCCTCACCATTCTCTCCATCATTAGGGTCCATTAAATTTTCATATACCTTCCGCCCATGTACTCCCAGGTTGTGTAACAAAATATGCTGTTTCCTCAATGCCGAGAATTTTTCCCCTCCAATTGCGATCAAGTAAGATTCAAATAATTTTTCCCACTCTTTCCAGGGTAAAACAGGTTCACCAATTTCGTTCAAAAATGGTGGTGGCTGTGACATGCCAGCCGCCGCCATTGTAAAAATTGTCACTGGTTCAAGTTTCACAAGTTCAAGTTTTCCTTAAGATTTTTTTTTTTTTTCTAGCTTTAACGCGCCGAAATCAAACTTAGCCTCACTACAGTCAAATTCTCAATAAAGAATACTGTCGAGCACAAAGAAGAGTTCTCCCTTCAGATGCAGATTCTAACTCGCTTGCAGAAACAGTAAATACCTGTGGTTTCTCAAAATCCTTTTTTTTTTTTTTTGTGCGGTTAACCCAAGCTCTGGTACTATTAAACGCCGACACTTCTACTTCCTACCTCGCCGAATCGTGTGGTGCCAGGAATGCAGGGCTCCACCTCTACTGATTTGATCACGGAGCGACGCCGGGCTCCGCTTCCACAACATCAGTGCTACTTCAATTGAGGAGCGACGCCCCTCTGCCGGGGTCGCACCTCCTCCTCACAACGCTGCGCCGATAGCGTGACGTTGTAATTGCGAGCCAGGTCCGCTTGTCTGGCAATAGTTCCTTCCCGACGGTGTCCCTGGGTAAAATTCGTCACCTTGCCACCGGCAATCAACACCGGCAGCCAAACGCTCAAATTCTGAAATTGATGAAACGACACAACCTCAGGAGAAGTGCTTCACTTCTGGGCGCTCCAACTTGTGGGATCGTGTTCCAGGGAAGAGTATTGCAACAACTACTTCAGGCAATCCTCATAGGCAATGAGGCCTCAGCATCATACCTGACAGACACGAAGCACCTCTACTTCACAATACTCAGAAAAAGAGCTTCACCTCTGGGCGCTCCAGCCTCGTTACAATGGTCCCTTCCTGTCAATACCACCGAGGGTTGAGCACTGCACAGGAACTGCACCACCAGTCTCCAAGGATCACCGTTAGGCTCGGAAGAACGAAGCGCCACACTGGAGTTCCTAGACATCCAACTGAACGATGAAGGTAATCAGGGGTGAGGAGCTTCACTGCCCCCTGCGCAGATATCCCATCCTCGTCGCCATCAAAGATGTTGTGTTCCGCGAGTTAGTGTTGAATAAATAATAGAATAACCAGGTAAGATTTAGGTGTATATGCTATTTAATCGCTAAGCTCCTCAGACATCGTTCCTCCAACTCCAGCTGTCCGACAGTCCTTCACCAACATTCTAAAGCAAGCTCCAGGGCATTCCAATGCCCAACATTCTTAGGAGCTGCTGGACTATACCACTAATCGAAATTAATACTATTAAGTGAGTTTTCAGCTTATACACCGATATTGTCGTGTATCCATTTTGGCAATAACTAATAACTATAATACACATTAATATGAACCACAAGATATACATAACTTGTATGGTTACAACAGGTTGCTCTCCCTTCTCTCCTGCACTTCCATATTCTTAACGAAGGGCCAAAGGCTGACCTTAATCAGGAAATATTCAATTTTGATGGAGTGGCCTACTTGATTGAAGGTAGGCCTAACCTTTTGATCCAATAGGGTCCTTCCATTCGGTGCTCTGAAATCATAGTTGAGGGTCAGTGCCATAGCTTGGGCTGCTCATGCTGTCCGCTTAGCATATAGGAGATATATTCCGGGGATCTGCCAATAGTGGCTCCATAGTGGTATTGAAATCCCCAGCTACAATTACATGAGACTCACTAGGGAGGTCAGCCAACAGACTCCAGCTCCATTAGTACACTAGTGTCACCCAAACGGCCTTCCATCTGGTTGTATACATTGAAGGTTGTAAGGACCATAGCTGACGGGAGTTTCAAGCTGACTCTCAGTAGCTCTAATGAATCTGTGTAGATACTAATTACACATTGGAGGGTGACTTTGATCCAGGTTGCTAGATCTCCAGTGGTCTCCCAATTCATGACTGAATTGCATTTGTGTAAAATTTCACATAACCATTCCTGTGTCAGTACTCCGATTCTCATGAAAGAGATAACTATCATGCACCTCAAAAAACTGGCCCCAGTCAGCCTCTTTCAGCTTGTTTCCGATCCCTGCCACATTCCTTGACAATATTTGGATCCTGCTCTGAGGTTCTTTGCTATCTCCCTCTAAATATTGCATGACAATGCTGCTAGTCTGGGGAGCTCCTCCACTAGGGCCTACTTCAATAGGGAAAATGCCCAGAACTTCCACCTCTTCCTTACCCCTGTGCATACCTTTTCTGGCTCTAGGGGAACTTAAGCCTCCAAGCCATTTGGGTCTAATAGATGCTGCTATATTAGGATTTGGAGTATTGCCTGAAATTGCATATTATCCTATAGCTAATTTAGATTTTGGTATTTGCATTATAGATTTAACACGCATCTATTACCATGTGGCCCTACTCCAAGGGCCACATGTACGAAGGTTTTTGCATGTCGCAAACAGCGAATCTGGCTGTTTACAACGTGCAAAAAGCACTTCCCCATGTACAACCCCAGTTTTGCGATTCAGTAAACTTTTTACAGAATCTCAAGACGGGATTGTGACTTGCTATTAGGAAGGGGTGTTCCCTTCCTAATTGCGACTCGCAGTCCCATGTATGATTGTTTTGTGACCGCGAATGCGGTCGCAAAACAATTGTAGTTAGCACCAGTGTCACACTGGTGCTAACCCATTTGCAAAGGGGAAGGGGTCCCATGGTCTCCCAATTCATGACTGAATTGCATTTGTCGCACTGAAAACATTTTTTCATAGCATTTTTTCCTATGGACCACTGCCTGCTCTAAAAAAATGAAACAAAAACGTTTTATTTTTTGTTTTTGTAATGCATCTCGTTTTCATTTAAGGAAAACGGGCTGCATTTAAAAAAAAAAAAACTGCTTTATTTAAAAGCAGTCACAGACATGGTGGTCTGCTGTCTCCAGCAGGCCACAAACCCTGTGAGGGCCGCCATTTCCAAGGGGGTCTCAAATTGCGACTTACATCATGAATAATCATGAGGTGGGCATTTGCGACCCCCTTGCAAGTCGCAAATAGTGTCACTGACACTTTACTACATAAGGTTTTGTGACTCATAAATTGGGAGTCGCAAAACATTACTTTGATACATGTAGCCCCAACTAGTTTGGAAAAACAAAGTACATTTTAATAAATTATTTGAAACCAAAATGACAAGGTATCCGAGAAGGTAAATTTGAGCAGAGTAAAGCTACAGGAGGTGTCCGAGAAGAAAGGATTGTCATTGGATGGCCTTGGGTCGAAGCTGCGGTGAAGATTTCTACATTCAGACTTAGTCGCCAAAATGGAAGTCAAAAATCTCCAGTGGCAGAGGACTATAGCTGAAGACAGTTCCAGAAGGTCGGATATCCCTCTGACGAAGGACAGCTGAAAAGCATTTTCTGCTTCAGCAATGAACGTCGCAGGAGATAACATGAAGTCAATCTGACTGGCGATGTACTTCAGACAGCTAGGCGAACAGGTTGGTCCTGGTCTCCTGGTTCTCAGAACAGTTTTTGGCCAAAATAGTTCTAAGCACTCAGTTTTGAGTTTTGGCCATCTGGGAACCTTTAACACCACAACTAAGGGTCAAGGACCAGTGGGACACCTCTTTGGGGTTTATGACTTACCCCCCAGGTGGCGGTTCAAGATAGTGGAAGCCTTTCTAAACAGGAGACTAGCAAACTAGCCCTTAAAGGGTAGTCCTGGGTTCAGGTGATGATACATACAGGGCTCAACAACAGGGCTGGCTTCTGATGGTTCAAAGAGGGTTCCAGACAGCAAAGCAGTCCTTCTAAGTACAGCAGCGGTCTTGCAGAATGCACAGTAGGTCACAGCAGTCAGTCCTCTGAGAGTCGTTCCGCAGGTCCTGTAGTGAACTGAAGAGTAGGTCTGAAGGTCCTATTTTTATACCCTAGTGCCCTTCTTCTGGAAGGTGGGAAAAGCTTCTGGAAAGGTTCTTTAAAGTGCATGGAATTTCCTTACTCCCGTGGCTTCAAGCTGGTGGAGGTGACAATGTGGAGTCGTTAGGCCCTTTGTGTGAGGACAGTTTGAATGTTATTCAGTTGCAAGTGGGGCTGTGCTCAGCTCCGCCATCCCATTCTGCCAGCAGATGGCCCATTGAGGCACACCTAATCTTTCTATTTTGTGGCTGTCTGGAAAGAATTCATGAAGTCTAAGTATCAGCTACACCCAGTAATGTGTTGAAAGACAGGATGTTTTTCTTTAAGAACTTTCTTTGCTTTCCCTGATGCTTTCTGTAATGGGGCAATGTTTTTTTTGTATGTGTGTTTGATATATATTTAAGACAATATATACATTGTGCTGCATTGATATAATCTGATCTACTTCTAGTCAAAGGGGGTGCGGCTACGATTGAATAGTAGAATAAGATGACTATTCCGGCTTTTAAAGTAGAGGTCCTTACAATTGAACCATTGTAGTTGTGTATAACTTCTAAAAGTGGTATTTTCAAATTGTAATGAGAAATCTGACTTTACCATTAAAATTATTAATCATTACAATTTCATGGATATCAGACATGATTTAGCTACCTGCTCCCAATTGGGAATTACAGCTTATTGAATGTAATGAGGTGTCACCAATGTTATTTTTATGAAGTGGGTAGGCCTCATAATAGTGAAAAACAAATTTAGGAGTTTTTCACTACCAGGACATGTAAAACTTAAATATACGTGCTCAACTTTTTAATTACACAGCACCCTGTCCTGTGGCCTACCTAGAACCTACTTTAGGGATGACTTATATATGGTAAAAGGGGAGAGTAAGGCTTGGCAAAGGCTTTAAATGCTAAGTCAACATGGCAGTTTAAGGCTGCAATCAGGTTACAGTGCCAGGCCGGGAGCATGTTTCAAGGGGCTACTCAAGTGGGTGGCAAAGTGCTGCAGGTCCACTTGTAGGATTTAATTTACAGGCACTGGGTATATGGTATACCACTCTACAAGGGAATTAGGAGTAAATTATCTAATGTGTAAGTTAATCAAACCATGTTTAGGGGAGTGAGCACAAGCACGTTAGCACTGGTTAGGAGTGGTAAAGTGCAAGGAGTCCTAAGGCAAACAAAAACAAATTTAAGCTTATAAAATGAAGGCAATTAGGCAACATGTTTGGGGGAAGACCACCCTAAGGCTGACAGCTCTAACACTCCCAAGTTTGTCACAAGATACAAGTTCTTTGTAAATGTTCCATATGCTCCCAAACCTTCATGGGCTCTTCTGGGGGTGGAGGGCAGCGCCGGCCAAGGCATGACAGACTTTCTTCCCCTGCCTCTTTAGGGCCACTGCTCCATGGTGGACACAAACGTGCCCTGCTTCTTTAGGGCCACTGCTAAACATTCAATCCCAAAGGACTTACTGATTCCTTCTCCAAAGCGACTCATCTTCTCCTGGCTTTCCCGATGAACTCAAAGAGACTTGTGAACCTCTTCTAGCGTTTGGGTACAAGAAACTGTAGGATCCAAAGTACCAGTCATCCCACAGGCAGACAGGAATAAGACTCTCTCATTTCCTTACTCCTTCAAGTTCTGTAGGGTTCCGAGTTTTCAGGTGGTAGAAGCCTGAAGATGTAGTACAAACATCGTTTTTGTCTTTCCACAAGCCCACATGGATGTTGTGGGCTGCATCCATTTTACTAGATACTTGACATTTTGAGTATGCCTCACAAGCACCTGCCATCTTTGGCCAACCATTCTTTTGCCTATTGGCAATATAACTGTTGTTATATCTTATTATGGCAGCTATCTGACTTACATATAAATGGAAACAAAATATGGTAGCATAGTGACGCACACCACTGGTGAGCCAAAGGCATGAATAAGGCAAGCCCATCTGTCTCCATCCACACCTGGATGCTGCAAGCTGCCAGTTATGCTCCTCAGAGTATGAGTGTGACGTTGCCCATCTGCATTTCATATACAAAAAAAGGGCTTGATGTACGAAATGTCCATTTGCAAAAAGTGGTTGCGGAATTATGCACTGCCTTTTGGCAAATAGAAAGGAATTTTGCATGCCAACCTAGCTATTAACAGATCAGATCACAACATTCTGAAATGTAGGGGATCACATGGAACCCTGCATTTAAAACTAAAAGGTGCTTTTTTGGTTAATTGAGGATTGGTAATGGCCCTATGGACCACTGGCTACTCCCCAACAAGCTTTTTTTTAGCATTCACAAATAGGAAAGGGTCACAAGAGAATCCATTTCCCATTTGTGAATGGGTGAATATGTTCTTTGAGGTGTGAGTAAAACTTCAATGATTTGTAACCGGATTTCGAATGCAATAAATTAATACATACCTTAATAAAGTGCTATTTGGAAAGCATGTAGTAAACATGCCTCTTCCAAATAGTGACTAATTGTGGGTTTCTTAACCCATTTTGTGATTCGGTAACGCTACTGTATTGCAAAATGGGTTTAGTACATAAAAAAGCCATTTTACCATTACAAAAACTGTGAATTTGCAAATCGCATGCTTTGTGACCCCAAAATGGCTTTGTACATCAGACTTCAAGAAATTTTTCTCTCTGGGGTTCCAGTTCTTTTCTTTTCCCTTGGCACCTGAATTATACAGAGATGTAGTTTATATGTTTGACTGTTAATCTATATCATTCAGTCTGTTTACAGAGAGTTTCCTGCTTCTCTTCAACAAAGCAAGTTAATAAAGATCAAGTTGAAGGCTCTCTAACAGCAGATCTGGCATAAACATAGCCTTCAGATAGCAGATTTACTTACAATTTATGCCCTTGATCTTTATATATAAATTAGACACGGTTTCCTTTTGTCTCAGTTTCTATATCAGATAGGACAGTGCCTTCAGTTTTAAGAACTGGGTTGGAGGAGTGGTGAAATAGCTGAGCAAGCACCTGAGGCCAATATAAACTGTGTCCAATTCCTCTGTGTATGTGAATTCCTAGTTTTGTATAACACAAGTGTGATGATACATTTTTTATTAATGTTGTTAGAAACCTCATTAAAATTAAAATTCATTAAATGAAAGACCCATATCAAAGAAATGTAGGCGTAACCATGTGTCTAAAGAATTCTTCCTGTAAGACCTGAACGCCTTAAGGTGGTCACCCCTAACTTTTTGCCTGCCTCCCTCCACTTTTTTTTACACTTATTTCACTGGCTTTAGGACTCTGCACACTTTACCACTGCTAATCAGTGCTAAAGTGCATATGCTCTCTCTCTTAAACCATGGTAACATTGGTTCATACCCAATTGGCATATCTGGCCTACTGGTAAATCCCTAGTAAAGTGCACTACATGTGCCCAGGGCCTATAGATTGGATGCTACCAGTGGGCCTGCAGCACTGGTTGTGCCACCCACATAAGTAGCTTAACCATGTCTCAGGCCTGCCATTGCAAGGCCTGTTTCTGCAGTTTCACTGTCACCTCGACTTGGCATTTAAAAGTACTTGCCAAGCCTGAAACTCCCCTTTTTCTACATATAAGTCACCCCTAAGGTAAACCCTAGGTAACCCTGAGGGCAGGGTGCTGTGTAGGTAAAAGGCAGGACATATATCTGTGTGTTTTATATGTCCTGGTAGTGGAAAACCCCTAAATTTGTTTTCCACTGCTGTGAGCTCCTTTCATTGGCTAACATTATGGCTACCCTCGTAAACTGATTGGTAGATTCTGATTAGAAAGGGGTAAACAGGTCATATTTAGTATGGCTAGAATGGTAATACAAAATCCTGTTGACTGGTGAAGTTGGATATTATATTACTATTTTAGAAATGCCATTTTTAGAAAGTGAGCATTTCTCTGCACTTAAATCCTTCTGTGCCTTAGAATCCACGTCTGGGCTGGTTGACATCTACCTTGTGCATTTCACCCAGACAACCACAAACACAGGATGCTCAGTCACACCTGCACACATGTGCATACTGGATGGGTTTTCTGGCTGGAAGGGTGGAATGCCTGACACTTACATTTGAAAGGACAGTGGCCTGCCCTCACACAATGGACTGCCATACCCCCTACTGGGACCCTTGCAGACAGGATTGTACTGAAAGCGAACCATGTGCACTTCTAAGCCACTCTTCGAAGTCTCCCCCGCTTCAAAGGCACATTTGGGTATATACACTGGGTCCACGACCCTACCAACATAGACACTTCTTGACCAAGACACCTCTTGGGACAGATACTCTGAAACAATTCCTGCAACTTGCCAAGACGAGCTGCCTGGCTGCCCAAAGGACTCACCTGGACTGCTTTGCTTTGAAGGACTGCTGCCTTGCTGTTGCCCTGCTGCTTTGCTCGCCTCTCGCTCTGCTGAGAAGTGCTCTCCAAAGGCTTGGATTGAGCTTGCCTCCTGTTTTCCTGAAGTTTTCTGCAGCATGCATAGAAAGAGCAAAATGCCACACATGATTGTTTATGTGTGGGAAGGTGTCCCTTCCTGCACATAAACAATCATTTCAAAATGACACTGTGGCACTTCTGTGTGTGCTGCATTCTGGTGCATTAGGTTTAGTGTAGTCCAAGAACTCAGGGTGGTGTGCGAGTGACAAATGGGTGTGTGACACGTTTGTATTTCTACAGGTTGTAGTTTATTAGGTGCTGCGTTGTGCCTCACACATAGGGCAACCTTTCAAGGTATTTGGTGCATTGATCCCACACCACCATTTTCCTTGCAGACCCCTTGCCCCAGCCACCAACACCATGGAAGCACATCATTTACATTACTGTTCATCATGCTGGATATTCCCACAGTAGTCTAATGGGTTGTGTCACTATTTTGGTGCTTTACTGCATTGGCACCAAGAATGATGGCACTAGTGCAGCAAAGCACAGGGAGGTCCATTGCTTACAATGCTTGTGACACTTTGTCATCTGCCTTTATTAGGCTTCACACATCAGATAATTAGATGGCACAGTGCAAACTTTATGGATTGTCAGCCCCATTAGTTCTACCCTCCCTGCGTAAGGGATGTTTCCTTGCATACAAGATATCTGCCACAGGCATATAATGGTGTATGGTATACAAAGTGGATCAATGCATGCTTTGGGTGACCTTGTTAATGTGGCACAAGGGGAATGGGCATCTTGGATCCACATTTGCAACAATGTGTATGATGCTAATGTTGCATTACAGGCTTGTAACATTGGGCCCATAGTGCGACACTGATGCCAGTTGTGGCTGTTCTTACAAATAAAGGTGTCCCTTTGTGCACAACACCAACCATTCCCACAACACAGGCAACCTTGATACATGGTGAAATTGGAGCTACTTGTACAGCAGCACAAATGATGTTCACAGACATGCCCTATATGTTGTATATGTTCACTTTTGTGTCCATTCCCAAAATGTGCATGGAGGTGTGTAACAGTTATTGTTAGGCCACCCTGTGCAACTAGCGTAGGACATGTTGCACACTGAGGCCGATATTTAAAGGAAAATGATGGAGCGCGACACTGCTTCAAAATTGGAAGCGCCGCGCTCCATCATATTCACAACGCAGGGGTGTGCCGTATTTAATTGAATATGGTGCACCCCTGTGTCATCCCCTGCGCTGGTGCTAAATTGAGCTGCCTAGCGCCAACGCAGACATCCTGCACCATCGTACAAGGATGTCTGCATTGAGGGGTTTGATTGTTTATGTATGAGAAGGGGTCCCTCCTGCACATAAACAATCAGTAATGGCACTTTGGCACTTCTGTGTGTGCTGCATTAACCATGAACAGTACATCATTTTCATCAATACGTTAACCACAATTGGCCCATAACCTGCGCCATGGTGAGCCCTATATTATAGACGGCACACAAATGGTGGCGGATGGGGGGAGCTAAGGACTGTAAGAAAAGTGGCGCAGCACTGTGTGCAGCACCTGTTTTCTTGTATCTGCCCCTATCTGTGCACAAACTTGATACATCTCCTAACTACCAGGAAAACACTCACCATGCACATTTCATACACATGTGATGTGATCATGCTTGCTCACAACTATAATGATGGCTAAAATCTGTTGTTTCATCTGCACACATCTTATTTGCTTCAATCAATGGACTTGTCACACATCCATACGGAGAACAGCGCAAGTCTCTATGTGTACTCCACTGACTGTTGTCCTTCTCATAAAGCTCTTTGCATGTCTGGTGCCTCAATTCATTATTGAAGAGCATTGAAGCACCAGTGGTGCAAGTGTCTCCTTGGGACAGGCCCTTGGAGAACTCTAGACAGGTACATATATTGTACCATGTCCTGTCTAAATTTGAGCAGTGTGCTGCACACAGTGCAGGGACAGGTGCTGTGACAAATATGTTGGAAACATCCATGCACTGCAGAAAGCCAGCACCTCTGACACATATCTTGACTGACTTCACTGTGTTTGTGGGCATACATAACATTTCCTGAGGCCCACTAATCCCTAGCAGCACATGTTGGCACCTGTGCATCATTCAAATTATTCTACATCCTCAGCATACCCTCAGACATGATGTCGAAACCCAATGATAGATGATGGTGTCTAAATTGACACACATGCCATTTGTACATGGCTTAATACACATCAAACCCTCTCAGACACAACAATGAGACTTACTGGTTGCATCGGGTCTTCAAAAGTGGAAACCTCGCTGATAGTGTAGCGTGGAGGTCCGCTTGCAAGACATGACAGGAAAACATAGCTTTGTGATTTGTGAACAAAGATTGGCACGGACAACTGTTACACAAAGCACTTGTTTAGCTGAGTGACCTAATCAACTTAGTTTTAGGAATGACCCACTGCCATCTACAACATGTCACTCAGGCAGACATAGGTAGCACCCGAAAACATATATAGCAATTTGACTCACCCATATATACATGACTCAAATTCATACATCACACTTACTGGGGGATAGGGCACAGCTAATTGTCAGAAGCTTAGCGGCAGATAACAGGGAAGTGGCGCTGCACCCAGTGCAGCAACACTTTCCTTGCACCCCTTAGCACCCCCCATACTGCCACCATGTGTGCGCCGTATCTAAGATATGGCGCACCATGGCGCAGTGTAGGGGGCAGTCGTGGCATAATTTTTTATGCTATTGATGTACTGTTCAGGATTAGTGCTAGGTTTTTGGCCCAACCCTGAACAGTACATAGAGGCCCATCATAAATAATGGTGTGCCCCCTCTGGTGCCTGGTCTGAGCAGGCATAGAAAATGCCAGAATGATTTACACACAGAAACCTCTTATTTTTCTTTGTGCCTTTTTTCTTGCCCCTCCACCCCAACGGGGGAATGGCTCCTTTACATACATCATGCATGGTGTAGGCATAATGTTGCCCATAGGCTCAAAAAGTGGTGCAATGCATGCATTGTGCAACTTTATCACCCTTTGTGCTACACTATGTCTGTGCCAGCCATAATGTATGCAAAGCGGGCGTTTGCTCGGAAAAGGCGTTAAAAGGGGGCACACCATTATATTTTGATGGCCTATTATGTACTGGTCAGGGTTAGTGCTAAATTTATGGCAATAACCCTGAACAGTACATCAATAGCGTCAAATATTATGATGCAATTGCCCCCTAACCTGCGCCAAGGTGTGCCGTATCTTTAATCCAGTGCACACATGGTGGCCAAAGGGGGGTGTTAAGGGGCACAAGGAAAATGGTGCTGCACTGGCCTAATCAGCACTTAGGGTCCCATTGGTACCAATGGTGTGCCCCCTTTAAACACCTGCTCTGAGCAGGTGTTAAATGTTGCAGCATTATATGGCACAGTTGTTTTTGTTAGACTCCACTACACCATTTTGGCTCCCCCAACCCCCACGGCTGTACACCCACCTTGCATACTTAATGGCTGTCGCAGGCACTTTGTGGCACTTTGTGTCACAAAGTGGTACAATTGCACCACTATGACTTTCTGCTGCTTAGATATTTGCATCGTTTGGCCACATTAGCGTAAGATGTTTGACGCTTATGTTGAACAAGGTTGCACTAGGCCCTCTTAAATCAGGGCCTACGTTCCAAAGTTGTTTATGACCTTTGTGGCGTAGTCATGCTCTCTGAGATATGGGCAAGTTACAATTGATACGTGATGGTGTAAAAGAGTACGCCATGTACATTCTGAGTTTACATGATTTATTTGAATTATTACATGGTGACTCCTGGAGGACAGTTCTATGTGAAAAGGTTTTTCACAATTAGTTCCCTTCTGTGTACTCCAGCAGCAGTGTTTTGTTGTTCACCCACCTCCAGTTGTACACCTTTGTTGTCATCCTCCTCATTGGGGACATCTACTTGTTCATCCCAGGGGACATGTGTGCGTAGATAAATGATATGCAAAATGGCACACACAATGATAATTTTGCAGACAAGTGGTGGTGCTTATCACTGTCCTCCTCCTGCAAGATGTAGGCACCTGAATCTTGATTTAAGGAAGCCAACTGTCCGCTCCACTACATTTCTGGTCCTTGTGTGGCCTTTATTGTAGGCCTGCTCTGCATCCGTTGTGGGATTTCCAAAAGGTGTCATGACCAATGGCTGGATGCCGTAACCTCGGTCAGCTGCAAAGAAGGGGAGCTCATGTATCAACCATGCATATTAGTTAATTGCTAGGTGCCATGGCCCGTATCAGACTTACATCTGGTATTGTGTGTGTTCCTGTTTCGATGGATGGTTGGTGGTGCAATTTCCGATCATGGGTTTTGCCATGGGTTTTTTACATGGTGATTGTAATTGAATTTTTTTTCTGACAGTTCACCCATGCCAAATATGTGCAGTGTTATCTATATTTGAGCCAGGGGCTCAAATTTACAAGGCCTTAGCACCTCCTTGCACCATATTAGCCTCATTTTTGTAGACACTATTGTGGGCCAAATAGGCAAAACATCACAGAGCCATATTTACAAAGTTCCACTACCCATGCAGTGCAACACTTACTGACCCTTTGCTACACGTTATGCTGATGCAAAGCATCCTGTATGCAAGGGGTGTGTTCCTCCATTGGGCAAAAATAAAAATGGTGCAGAGGAATATGAGAGGTTCCAATGCAAAATTTGTATCTGGTACTTTTGATGCCTGCACAGAGCAGGCGTAAGTACACCACTGCCTTATATGCTCCCCTATGTACTGTGCAGGATTTGCACCATACATATGGAAATAATCCTACACAGTCCATCTATGGCATCCATCATGACACTATTGCACCTACTCTGCACCATGGTGCACCATATATTGAATATTGCACAAAGATGTCGGGAATAGGAGGTGCTAAGGTGCACAAGTAAAGCAGCACTGCTTAAGATGCTGCCCAACTGTTCTGACATGTAGCCCTTCACTTTAGACCTGCAGACGAGTGATGTAGTGGACATGTGTACCTATTCTGTATGTTGTGTGCCATGTAAAAGGTTGGCAATTGCTTGCTAGCATATGTATGTGAACGAGGTTCATATGCCCACTGTGGGACAGTTATATGGGATGTATTGTAATCGGCACAAGATTTTTCAGACCGTTAAGAGACAGGACAGGGAGTCCCGCCATGCTAAATTCCATGTATCCTCATTCATATGCATTTCTGGCCTCTCCCTGTACATTGTCAGTCATACATCTGCCACAATCCATTGCTGGTACCCTTGTATCATGGTATGGAGACGTGCGATTTCCTTGGTGTGTTTGTTGGTGTGATGTTAGGTGTCCATTCCTACATATGATCTTTCATTGATGGTAATGTTGTATTTCAATGTGTGCTGCACTTTGCACCACACAAGGGAAAGTTGTACATAATGAGTATATCTATTATATTTTGCTGATATGTAGATGGTGATGGGACCATTCCGAGGAAATAGATATCAGTGCTGCCTGAGATTTCGACATCATAGTAAATGTGAGTTGTTTGAGGTTTGAATGGCTAATGCAATTCACATAGCAGAGCAATTCCTTGGTGTTATGTGTGAAGGATCTGTGTTTTGTTGCAAACCTGTGGACACATGTAGTTGTTTGAGGCCAGCTTTTGCATTCATAGGGGACATTGCTCCATCTGTCCGTCCAGTGAGGTGTCAGTGTGGTGGTGCCCGGGACTTGTAGATATGGGATTATGGGGGTGATTCTGACCGCGGCGAACGGCGGTCGCCGCCCGCCAAGCGGTTCCCGCCGAAAGACCGCGACGGTCATTCTGGCTTTCCCACTGGGCCGGCGGGCGACCGCCGAAAGTCCGCCCGCCAGCCCAGAGGGAAACACCCTTCCCACGAGGACGCCGGCTCAGAATGGAGCCGGCGGAGTGGGAAGGTGCGACGGGTGCAGTTGCACCCGTCGCGAATTTCAGTGTCTGCAAAGCAGACACTGAAATTCTTCGTGGGGACCTCTTACGGGGGCCCCTGCAGTGCCCATGCCATTGGCATGGGCACTGCAGGGGCCCCCAGGGGCCCGCGGCACCCCCTACCGCCATCCTGTTCCTGGCGGGAGAACCGCCAGGAACCGGATGGCGGTAGGGGGTGTCAGAATCCCCATGGCGGCGGAGCGCGCTCCGCCACCATGGAGGATTCTCAAGGGCAGCGGGAAGTCGGCGGTACACCGCCGACTTTCCGTTTCTGGCCGCGGCTGAATCGCCGCGGTCAGAATGCCCAGCGGTGCACCACCAGCCTGTTGGCGGTGCTACCGCCGACCTCCGCCATGGCGGTAATTACCGCCAGGGTCAGAATGACCCCCTATGTGAGGGTGCTTGCATTGTATCTGGTGTAGTGTGGCATGTGGCATATGTGTTGTCGTCTGTATTTCTGTACTTCCCTGTCCATGTATGTTTTGTGTTTTGTTTGTATTGTTTGTACAACAAGCTTGGTGTGTTGTGTGTCTTATGATTTGTACGGTATCTTACCTACAAGTAGACCATTGCCATATTGTCCATCCTAGAATTGTTGGTTTATAGCGGAGTGCCTGAAGATGTAAGCATCATGGACGCTTCCCAGATATTTCGCAAGGATGTTTGTGATAATTCCTCGGTGGTCCATGATGGCTTGCACATTGGAGTGGGTATGTTTGTCGGTGTAGCGGTGTTTGGTTGCTGCAGGAAGGACAAGTTGGACATGGGTGCATTCCATTGTACCCAGCACATGTGGGAAGACAGCAATTTAATATGAAACTTGCTTGGTCTCTTGCTGCAGTTCCTAGGTGTTGGGGAACCAGATGTGGTGGGGTGTGAGTCTGATGATGGCGTCCACAGCCTTCGTGAGGAAGGCAGAGAAGGATGGTTGGGAGATCCTACCCACTTGTGCCTTAGTTGTCTGGAATGGTGGACAGCCAAGTAGTGGACAGCCAGGAGTTTGGTCATGGGTGGAATTGATGTGTAACTTTGCTGTGATGTCTGGCACAATGTGGTGGAGCAGGCGTACATTGGACTCCCTCCTCAGATGGTAGAGTCTGAACACCTCTTTATCCCTGAGGTATAGGATGCTTGCATGGTGGCGAAAGGACCTCTCCTGCCTTCTATGCTGCGTTTGTGGCTGCTGTGGTGGTATTGGCGGTTGCTGCAGTGGTGCTGGTGTTTTCCACGAGTGCTGATCTGAGGAGTAACAGGTCCATATTGTCCAGTTGCTTTCTAATGCTCCTTCCGTGTGTTTCCCTTCTGTAGTAGTGTGTGGGCTTCATTTTCACATCTGGTTTGACCAAGCAGTCCGGTTCTAAATTTGACAATAGCGGTCTTGCATAATTTTTTAGGAGCGAACACCTGCCTTGCACATCATTGTTGTTAAGCAACGCAAAGTGAGGTGGTACCCCCAAAAAATGACACTACGTCAACAATTTTGACACTAGACTGCTCTAGCTTCAAAATATAAATATGCCATTGAGTTAGTGCTGATTCTCTTAAAGAAAATGGCACAAATGTGGTGTACACGTGTCTTACATCTGGGCCTGAGTTTATTAGATTTTTCAGGAGCGTTTGACCTCTCTGATCAGAACATAGTTACTAATGCATCGAAATATCTGGAGACCGTTTTCCTGGTGGGAAGAAAACAATCATTGGCAAGTCCATTTTTTCATCCATGTCTGGGGACTAGAACTATGGTGTACCACAAGATTCCATATTTTCCTTGATTTTGTATAATCTTTACATTTGCCCCTTGCCAAATTAATTTGTGAGTACAGGGTTTACTTTTACACCTATGTATATTACATTCATCTCATTTTCAGTATCTCCCATTCTTCAAGATCCTCACAGCTTTAAGAAAACAGCCGCATTGTCTCCCATTGGGAGGTGACTATTAGATTTCTTAAGTAAAATATAACAAAATGGAGGTTCTGCTTAAGGCCATATATCATTGCCCTGCACCAGCAACCACCGGCCCAAATTAAGCACTGCTACCCCTTTTATCAAAGTGACCAACAGTATCTTTGCAGAGGTACAAGGTCTGATAAGAATGCTCCCATATGTTGAATCCCACCTTCACATCCCACTGGTTGTTGGCTTAATACAGTCAAAATTAGAAAATGCTAATTCAGGCTATCCCACAAGCCTAGCCATATTGGTTCATCGTCTTCGGTTGGTGCAAAAAGACAGAGCACAACTGATGTCAGGCCTGTCCAGATGCCAATGAATATTAGCTATATTAAAATCACCTCATTGGCATCCGATTCAGAGTACAGTCATGTTCATAATAGTGACCTTAACATACAAAGCTTCCAATCAGATTATCCTGAAATTCTTAACTTCAATTTTCCTAGTACACTGCCTCTGGGGAGATCTTCCACCCTCTGACACCATGCTCGTGCCTGCCCACGTGCCATACGCTATGCCACAAGCAGGAAAGAGAACACTGAGAAAAGACTGCTGCTCAGCGCTGCTCAATTTGACTGATTTTTATAAATTTAATGGATTTGAGCCGACGGAGCAGCATAAAGACCCCAGGCCTCGGCCCGGTATATGTTTGGCACATGTCAATATTGGTTTCAGGAGCCATCCGATCCGATCTGATTTTTTATTGGATTTCTGATCTTGTGTAAGGTTGGCCCTTTGAGTCCTCTCTACTGTGGCAGCCTCCAGCATTGTTACTGTTAGTGCCCTCATCTGCCATCAATGTACCCGTCCCACTCGGGAGTTGGGCGGGTACATGTGTATGGCAGGCGGTCAGGACAGTGAGCAGTGACCACAGGTGCCATTGTGTGTTGTGTTGTGCTCTGCTGCAGAGTGGTATCTTTGTGCCTTCTGTGGTTCTTTTAGCTGCGCTGGGGCTCGCTGCTCTGCAGCCTTGCATTCATTATACGTTTCTATAAGGAAATTGGCTGCTAATTACTCAGCTCGCAGCCTCATGGCCTAATCTTATCAAGTCACCAAAAGATTGCAAAGTGTAAATTGCAAGTGGACTAATAGTGGACTGCCAGCTCTGAGGTCTCTGTATTACCTGACCTTTCCTGTCACTGCTATGGCCCTGGTTTGAGTGGGTGTAGGCGGTTGCTTCAGCAAGACTGGGGGGTGAGGTAAGTGGACAAGTGCGTTGCTGTGCTGCTGGTTTTGCTGTACTTGCTATCTTGCCACCTCTTGCCACCTGTTGAACCTCTTGTGGACTCCCATTGCTAATCTGTTAACCCATCATTTCAAAGACTCATCTAAGAGACTCACAGAGATATACAGCTTTATTCTACAATGGGGATCGTAGTTGTGGCTGCTGCACTAGCTGCTGCACCTGGAGGGTTGAGCTAAGAGGAAGTGAAGACATCCTGAGTAGGTCCAGGTACGTTTGCAAGCCCCTTACAAGCTCCCCTGCATTCATATATATACCCATTATGCAGTCTGGTCATTCTCATGGGACCCTGTAGCAGCAAAAGAAATGGAGAGGGACGAGGAAGGGACACAATGTCTTTCCTCCCGACACTAAGGAGAACACTCAACACCCATATGTTACACCTCTAACAATGTCCCTCTTGGAAAAAGACATTGGTGGTCATTACAACCCTGGCGGTCAGTGTTAAAGCGGCGGTAAGACCGCCAACAGGCCGGCGGAAAAAAAATGGAATCACGACCGTGGCGGAAACCGCCAACATAGACAGCCACTTTAACACTCCGACCTCCACGGCGGTACAAACAAACAGCATGACGGTCACCGGCAACAGGCAGGCGGAGGACAATGTACCGCCCACAGTATCAGAACCTACCAATCCGACACCTTTTCCGGGGCGGATTCACCGCAAACAAAAACACGGCGGAAACTGGACTTCTAAGGGAAAACGCTCACCTCTACACACCCCACGAGGAATCCGGACGCCATGAACCGGAGCTAAAGATCCTGCCAGCCCTTATCTTCTTGCTCCTCTACCAGGAGCACGAACGCCGGCGGCGAAGACCACGGTGAGTACTGCACCTACGACACAGGGGAGGGGGGAGGGAAAAAACAGGGACACACACACGCAACACCCCCACCCCCACCCTCACCCACTACAACACACACTAATATAGCATGATACATTACAGTTACACCCCCCAAACCCCCCGGAAGAATGCAAAGACAAAAGGAAATTAGTATAACCATTGTAATATATTAAAATCCAGTACGCAAAAATATATATACACTATTAACAAATATATACACCAAGAATAGTAGTCCAGGTAGTGCTCCATTGAAGTCCGTGGAACACTGGGCCCACACGGCATGGGCGAGGCCCACACTCAATCCCCGAACATGACGGAGAGAACACTGCAGGGGCATCAGATAACAATAAAACAGGCACCTCAGGGGGAAGGGAAAGGGGGGGCACCTCAACAGTGCACAACGCCAAACCCAAAAGGGGGCCACATGCCCACTGTTCAATCCTGGGGAATGCAAAGCCACAGTCTCTCAAGTCTCTACAGTGGGTGGTTTGCCCACTGTTCAATCCTGGGGAGTGCAAAGCCACAGTCTCTCAAGTCTCTACAGTGGGTGGGTTGCCCACTGTTCAATCCTGGGGAGTGCAAAGCCACAGTCTCTCAAGTCTCTACAGTGGGTTGTTTGCTCAATGTTCAATCCTGGGGAGTGCAAAGCCACAGTCTCTCAAGTGGATAACAGTCTCCACTGGTTCTGGAGGGGGCTTTGTGCCCAGAGTGCTTCATCCTGCCAAGGACTGAGGTAGTGGATGCCTTTCTCCACTGGTTCTGGAGGGGGCTTTGTGCCCAGAGTGCTTCATCCTGCCAAGGACTGAGGTAGTGGATACCTTCCTCCACTGGTTCTGGAGGGGCCGTTGTGCCTAGAGTGCTTCATTCTGCCAAGGACAGAGGTAGTGGATGTAAATCTCCACTGGTTCTGGAGGGGGCTTTGTGCCCAGAGTGCTTCATCCTGCCAAGGACTAAGGTAGTGGATGTAAATCTCCACTGGTTCTGGAGGGGGCTTTGTGCCCAGAGTGCTTCATCCTGCCAAGGACTGAGGTAGTGGATGCCTTTCTCCACTGGTTCTGGAGGGGGCTTTGTGCCCAGAGTGCTTCACCCTGCCAAGGACAAAGGTAGTGGATGTAAATCTCCACTGGTTCTGGAGGGGGCTTTGTGCCCAGAGTGCTTCATCCTGCCAAGGACTGAGGTAGTGGATGCCTTTCTCCACTGGTTCTGGAGGGGGCTTTGTGCCCAGAGTGCTTCATCCTGCCAAGGACAGAGGTAGTGGATGTAAATCTCCACTGGTTCTTGAGGGGGCTTTGTGACCAGAGTGTTACATCCTGCTTGTGGCGGACTCAGTAGCGTCAGTGCCCTTGGCGCTCATGGGCCAGCGGTGCTTGTGGCGGCGGTGTCCTGTTCAGCGGTGCTTGTGGCGGCGGTGTCCTGTTCAGCGGTGCTTGTGGCGGCAGTGTCCTGTTCAGCGGTGCTTGTGGCAGCAGGGTCCTTGGCAGTGACTCAGCTGCTGGCGGTCCTGTCTGGCCCAGCGGGGCTGGTGCTGGCGGTCCTTTATGGCCCAGCGGGGCTGGTGCTGGCAGTCCTTTATGGCCCAGCGGGGCTGGTGCTGGCAGTCCTGTCCTGGGCAGCTGGGCTGGTGCTGGCGGTCCTGTCCTGGGCAGCTGGGCTGGTGCTGGCGGTGGCCTCCTGGGCAGCTGGGCTGGTGCTGGCGGTGGCCTCCTGGGCAGCTGGGCTGGTGCTGGGGGTCGTGTCCTGGGCAGCTGGGCTGGTGCTAGTGGTGGCCTCCTGGGCAGCCGGGATGATGGCGGTGGCCTCCTGGGCAGCGGGGATGATGGCGGTGGCCTCCTGGGCAGCGGGGATGATGGCCGTCTTCTCCGCGGTGCTGCTCTTCCCAGACTTGCTGAGTTTCTTGTGCCCCTTCCCCACCTTGGAAGGTGTTGCAGCTGACTCCACACTCCCACCTGTACTCCTTGGAGCGGCTTTGGTGGCTGGAGTCTTCCCCCTCTCCCGCCGGGCACTGGCCAACTTTTGATGTTTGGCAGGTGGGGGACTGTCCGTGCTGTGGCTCAGTGACACACTGTCTGCCCTGCTGCCCGGTGCACTCCAGATTCCGGTGACTACAGGCACCACTGGTCCCGGAGATGTTGTGGCTGAGGTGCTAGATTGGGACCTGGAGAGTCGGGCCCTAGGAGACTGACGGGGTGAAGGGAGGTGAGGGAAAGAGGTCAAGGGTGGACGGGAAAAGTTTCTTGGGAACACTGGTAGCTGGAGGGGGTTTGGGAGTGGAGGAAGAGGTTGTGGTTGTAGGAGGTGTTTGTTTGGCGACTTTGGGTGAAGGTGCATGTGCTGGAGGCTGTCATGAGGTGGATGGCTGTTGGGTGGGTGAGTGGCTGCGTTTGTGTATGTTGGGAGGTGGCGTCACAGACACACTGGGAGAGGACACAGGGGACGTGTCAATGGTAGTGGGGGTGGTGAGTGCACTTGAGCGGGTGTGGTGGTGTGTGTGCTGGTGATGGAAGTAGTGGCTGTAGATGTAGTGCATGCAGGTGTGAGTGTAGACGAGACTGGGAGGGAGGAGGGAAACGAGGAGGAGGGGACACAGTGGAGGCAGTGGATGTTGGTGTGTCTGCATGTGTGTGATGCTTGCGTGAGTGCCTGTGGGATGTGTGGTACTTATGTTTGCCTGAGCTTCCCTTGTGTGTTGACGTGTGTGCATGCTGGTCTGAAGGTGTGCTTGGGATAGGCTGAGGTAGAGGGGATTGGGTATGGGTGGAGGAAGTTGGAGGGGGGAGGCTAGAGACAGGGACAATAGCTGCCATCAGTGCTGAGGCCAGAGTCTGAAAAGCTCGCAGAAGGGCCGCCTGACCAGAATGAATGCCCTCCAGGAATGCATTGGTTTGTTGCAATTGCCTTTCTACACCCTGGATGGCATTCAAAATGGTAGACTTCCCAACAGTGAGGGACCTGAGGAGGTCAATGGCCTCCTCACTGAGTGCAGCAGGGGTGACTGGGGCAGAGGTGCCTGGGGCGAAGGTGATGCCCACCCTCCTGGGTGAACGGGCACGGGGCAAAGGCTGAGGGGCTGCTGGGAGGGCGGTGCTGGTAGGGGGCGTGGCGGCTATACCTGTAGATGCGGGGGGCACAGATGTGGCCACCACCACAAGGGAGCTCCCATCAGAGGACGAGTCGGTATCACTGGTGTCAGTTCCTGTCCCTGCCATGGAGCTCCCCTTGCCCTCCGTCCCACTGGTGAATTCCGAGTCCGTAGTCTCGTCCTCCAAGGCCATGTGGGATGCAGCTCCCTCCTGCTCCGGTGCCACTGCTCCTCCGCCTGATGATGCTAATGCACACAAGAACAGGGAGACCACAAAAAGGGGGGGAGTGACAGAAGAAAGACATGTTGAGTGCATGCATTACCACTACCGATGGCGGACACGACAGACACAGAAGCCCCCTGCACTACGCCGCACACTTGGGCTCCACTGTTCAATCCCTGGGACATGGCCTACAAGGCTATGGCTGACATCTGCACACATGGATGTCATAGGAGCCTGACTAGGTGTACTTGGCACTGTACACAGGTGGGGTGGGGTGCCACAGGGTCTCCCAGAACAAGGGGACCTAACTGGCACACTCGCCCTGGCCTAGGTAAACCCACAGCCCACATCCCCCACCCAGACACCTCCACTGCACGCAAAATCAGCAGAATGAGAGTGTACTCACCCCCTTGTGGCTGCTGTGATGCCCTCAAGCGCCCATCCAACTTCGGGTATGCCACCACCAGGATCCTGAACATCAGGGGGGTCATGGTGCGACGGACACCCCTCCCACGTTGGGAGACCATCCCCAGCTGGGCCTCCGCTGTCTTCTTGCTCCAGCGGCGAATGTCCTCCCATCTTTTACGGCAGTGGGTGCTCCGTCTGTGATAGACCCTCAGGGTCCGGACGTCCTTTGTGATGGCACGCCAAATATCTTTCTTCTGGTGGGCGCTGACCTACATGAATTGTACAGGGGAAAAAGGAAAGTTATTACCAACTGCACCGTCACAGTCATTGGCCCCCATCCCTACCCTTGCCATGTGGCACATGCACTCACCGTCGTTTCATGCACCCCTCAATCTCCCTCCCCCCAATCTTTCATCTACCCCACTCCACACAGGCATAGCCCATACAGCATGCTCCCAGTGTACTTACCTGTTTGTCTGGAGGACCGTAGAGTAGCGTGTACTGGGGGAGGACCCCCATCCACGAGTTTCTCCAACTCCTCCGTTGTGAAGGCAGGGGCCCTTTCCCTAGACGCACGAGCCATTGTCTCTTCCAGACTGAGGTCACAGCAGCACTTGCAGTGTAGGTCCTCTCCTGTCGAAGATCGGGTATTGAGTGATTGAACAGATAGAAAATGGCGGTCACGTCCACAGCGGTGTGTACCGTCACTGCCGGCATACATCGTCATTGGCTCCTGGGACCCATAGGGTCCAATGTTAACCAATGCAGAATTGCGCCGCGGTCTTCGACCGCCTACCGCAACGGTGTACAACGCCAGCGCAGTTACCTCACATCCCATTGTCCCACTTTACAGGTCAGGCAGCCGCCATTTCAGGGGCCCACATGGCTTAATTTTTAACTTCGTCACACATAGCTAGGCCTTGCTTCAACACTCATACAGGCCAAATTTCGGAATATGATTCATGTTCTGTGTAAGCTGTGGGTACGTACCTCTGAGTTGGTTCACTCTGTGCTCGCTGTTGTCCTTCATAGGCACCGTCCGCTGGGACATGTGAGGAGATAGCAGCATCCTCCGGTGTACAGATCGCTGGTGGACCTGTCGACAATAGAGGAAAGACATGTGATCATCACCTACAGGCTTGATCGTGCCACAGTCCTGGAACTGTGTGCCCAGCTGGAGCTAGACCTGATGTCAGCTATCTGCCATCCCACAGGAATCACCTCTCTAGTGCAGGTGCTGTCAGTACTCCATTTCCTTGCAAGTGGGTCTTTTCAAACAATAGTGGCCATAGCATCAGGGATGTCCCAGCCTATGTTTTCCAACTTGTTGTCCAGAGTGTTGTCTGCCCTGCTGAAACACATCGTTTTCCCTCAGGTGGAGGATTTGCCTACAGTGAAAGGTGTCTTCTATGCCCTGGGACATATCCCCAACATCATAGGTGCCATTGATGGAACACATGTGGCTTTGGTACCCCCCGCAGGAGTGAACAGGTGTACAGAAACCGGAAGAGTTATCATTCCATGAATGTGCAGATGGTGTGTTTGGCAGACCAGTACATCTCCCATGTGAATGCCAAATTCCCTGGCTCAGTGCATGACGCTTACATCCTGCGGAATAGCAGCATCCCTTATGTGATGGGTCAACTCCAGAGGCACCGTGTGTGGCTATTAGGTGAGCACCTGGAAGAAAGTCAGTGGGAATGGTTGTCTGGGTCTGGGGATATCCCTACAGGTTAGTGTGTGTCTAACAGTTGCCCTCGCCATTTGCAGGTGACTCTGGTTACCCCAACCTGTCATGGCTACTGACCCCAGTGAGGAATCCCAGGACAAGGGCAGAGGAACGCTACAATGAGGCCCAGGGGCGGACTCGGAGGATTATAGAGCGGACCTTCGGCCTCCTGAAGGCCAGGTTCAGGTGCCTCCATATGATAGGTGGATCCCTATTCTACTCACCAAAGAAGGTGTGCCAGATCATCGTGGCCTGCTGTATGCTTCACAACTTAGCTGTGCATCGACAGGTGCCTTTTCTGCAGGAGGATGGTCCAGATGGTGGTGTTGTGGCAGCTGTGGAGCCTGTGAACAGTGAAGACGAGGAAGCAGAAGAAGAGGACATCAACAACAGGAACTCTGTGATCCTGCAATACTTCCAGTGAGACACAGGTAAGAATACAAACCTGCCTACTACATGTACTTTAACACTACTACCTCTCTACTGTCTGTCGTTTTCACCCAGTGTATGGTCACTGAGTTGTCACTTTCCCTTACGATTTCACAGATGTGGGTCCCACTGTGTGACATCTGCTTTGTTTCCTCATGGACTAGAGCTGTGTGACATAGGTATGATGACATTACAATTGAAAGAGCATTTTGTCACTGTAATTGTTAATACACTATTTCGAAATCACAGACAGACTCCAGATTGTTTTGTGCTTTAAGGGTGTTTATTTCAGTGCTCAATATTGGAGGGGGTTGTAAAATGGTGAGGGGTGATGGTGGAGGAATGTCCATGGCAGAGTCCAGTCTATTAGTCTCACAGGTGCATTGTCCAAAAGGGCATAGGAAGTGGAGCTGGGGCAATTTGAGGATGGACAGGGTGACAAGGTGGGACATGAGGATGACATTCAGGGTGGTCTCATTTCTTGGCGGGGGTCTTGGCATCATTCTCTGTCTTTGTCCTGGATCTCAGGGACCGTTTGCGGGGTGGTTCTCTCTCTGCAGGGGGTGGGGTGCTAGTGTGGTGGTCCTGTGGCAGTGCCTCCTGTCCACTAGCGCCGGCGGAGGTGGAGGCCAGTTCATCGTCCAGGCTAGTGTCAGGGGCCCCTTGTTGTGCCACAGTGTCCCTCCTGGAGTTGAGGACTTCCTTCAGCACCCCTACGATGGTGCCCAGGGTGGAATTGATGGATCTGAGTTCCTCCCTGAAGCCCAAATACTGTTCCTCCTGCAGGCGCTGGGTCTCCTGAAACTTGGCCAATACCGTTGCCATTGTCTCCTGGGAATGGTCGTAGGCTCCCATGATGTTGGAGAGGGCCTCATGGAGAGTGGGTTCCCTTGGCCTGTACTCCCCCTGTCGCACAGCAGCCCTCCCAGTTCCCCTGTGTTCCTGGGCCTCCGTCCACTGGACTGTGTGCCCACTGCCACTGCCCCCAGGTCCCTGTTGTTGTTGGGGTGGTGGGTTAGCCTGGGTTCCCTGTAGTGGTGGACACACTGCTGATTGACGTGTCTTGGGAACAGAGGTATGGGCCCGCTGGGTGGGTGCTGTGCTGGTGTTTCCAGAGGGGGGAAGCTCTGTGGTGGGCTGTGACTGTGTCAGGGGAACCGACTGTCCAGAGGTCTCAGATGGACCGGGCTGGTCATATAGATCCAGTTGGACAGAGCTGCTGTCATCACTGTGGGCCTCTTCTGTTGGTGGTGTGGACATGTGTGGACCCTCCTGTCCGGTGATGTTGTGTAGGGGTCCTGCAGGGGTCTAAAAGGATGTTGATTACATCTGTATGTGCCATGGTGTACAATGGGTGGGTGACCGTGTACCCCAGTGCTTGCATTCCTGTGTGGGTCCTTGTGTGATGGTGGTTTAGGGGGGTGTATGGGTATGTGCAGTGGCCATGCTTTGGTGATGGGTGTCCAGGCTTTGTTGTTGCATGTGGGGCTTGGTGTTAGGATGTGTGGTTTGTGATGTTGGGACATTTGTGAGGAGTTGGAGTGATGGGGGTGAGGGTGAGGGTGGGGTATGTGATAGCATGCAAGTAGGGTGGGGGATGTAATAGTTAAGATTTGACTTACCAGAGTCCATTCCTCCATCTACTCCTGCGAGGCCCTCAGGATGCAGAATCGCCAAGACTTGCTCCACCCATGTTGTTAGTTGTGGGGGAGGAGGTGGGGATCCACCACCAGTCCTCTGTACCGCAAGGTGGTGTCTGGAGACCACGGAACGCACCTTCCCCCATAGGTCGTTCCACCTCTTCCTGATGTCATCCCTATTTCTTGGGTGCTGTCCCACTGCGTTGACCATGTCCACTATTCTGCGCCATAGCTCAATCTTCCTAGCTATGGAGGTGTGCTGCACCTGTGATCCGAATAGCTGTGGCTCTACCCAGACGTTTTCCTCCACCATGACCCTGAGCTCCTCCTCAGAGAACCTGGGGTGTCTTTGCTGTGCCATGGGGTGGTGTGGGTGATGTGTGGAGTGGTGTGTGTAGTGATAAGTGGGGTGATATTTAGTGGTGTGTTGTGTGAGGCGCGTGGAAGTTATGTGGGTGATGGTATTGTGTGCCTGTGGATGCTTGGTAGTTGTTTGTAGTGTCTCTCTCTGGCCTTCTCTCTGTAATTTTGTCGTAGGGGTTTGTGGGTGATGTGGGTGTGTGTTTTATATTGTATTGGATGTGTGGGAGTGGTGTGTGTATGTGTATTAGGTGTGTGTATTTGGAATTGTCCAATGTGGTAGTGTTTTGTAAATGTGTGTGTATTTTGAGCGCAACAGTGTGTACTGCCAATGGAATATCGCGGTTGAAAGACCGCCGCGTGGATTCGTGTGTCGTGATAGTGTGGGCATATTTCTGTTGGCGTGACGGTGGAGGTTTTGTTTTTGCCAGTTTATCACTGACCTTTGGTGTGGCAGACTTGTGTGGGTGTCTGAATTTTGGCAGATTCCGAGCATTGGGTCATAATGACGTGGCGGAATTCCACTGCCGCGGCGGTGTGTTGGTGGTCTTCTGCACGGCGGTAAACAGCTTTTTGCCGCCAATGTTGCAATGAGGGCCATTGTGTCTCCCTATAAACATACCAGTGGTATTGCTAACCAGCACTCTATTCAGCCATTTATAGTGGATATTTCAAAATACCTGACAAGTCTTAATGTGAGGTTAAAACACTTTCAAACATCTCAGTCCCATCTGCGGTATACCCCTCGCCTACTATCAGTTGCTTTACTGTGTCTCAGAAAGCAGCCTCTGGTGTCAATTTAAAACATAAAACACTTCTTCTAATGTCTCAGAAAAGCAATTAACAGACACTACTCCAAATCCTAGCAGGGCCAAGGGCCCTCAAACGATGGCTTAAACAATTACAGTAAAAGCCAAGATACATGCAAACTCAGAGGTTGCTTATCTCCATCTCCTCAATCTAGTCCTGTCCATTTGTTGGAATTGGGGCAGTATAGTTCTTCAGAATTGATTGTTAATGATGTTAGTTTAGTTCAGGATTTACCAAACCCCAATTTAAGTGGTGACAGTTCTGTTATCTTCTTGGAAACAAATGTCCTATGCCCTAGAAGTCCGCCATTGCTTTCTTCAAAACCAAAAATAAATGTTAGGCATTCGTCTGTCTCCAAGTTAGGGCAGGAACTTTCAAACTCTGCCCAACCAGACATAAAATCTGAAACAGGTCCCTTTAGCCCAACTTCAGTAACAAACTTTACCCATTTGGATCCAAAGCCAACTTTATCTACGCTAAAGGTAATTTCTGACGATCCTGATTACCCTTTAAAGACAGAGCCAGGTCACATAGAAGATACCTAATTGGTCAACTCCTTAAAATCTGCTGATCTATCCTTTCTAGCACAATATGATGCAATTGAAATAAGGATAGGATCAACACCAAAAACAAACCCTCTATCAATAGATGCCGGCCTATGGGGGAATATGTGGAGTCGAATGGATGCAACTACAGCTGATCTCAAATTCCATTCCGATACAGTAAATATCCAGGTAGAGCTGCTTAACACCCTTGCTCTTTATGTAGCATGAATTGATTCAAATTACATAATCCTACTAACCTGGCTGTTAAAGCTCAATCTGATATAAACAATCAATTAATAACATGTATCTGCACCCATGTGATAGACAATGTTTCAGATATTCCAAAAATAGTTGGAGCACTTTTGGATGAAGTTATAAAATGGCATCAAATCCTAGTACTGAGCTAGCTGTACCATATTCGTTGATCTCGGGTTTAAGTCCAGAAGGGGCCCATAGGTATGACCGGGCAAGGTTCCGAAGTGCCCACGCAGTACTCCAATAAGTTGATTGCATTGATGCTCAATTCAGCAATCTAGTTGGGCACTCAGCTGTGTATAGTGAATTGGAGAAACTAGACAATTCAGTTAATTCAGAGTCAGCTGTAGTGGAGGAAAGTGTTGAAAAGGCTCCCTTTGTGGAGGGAGGGACTGATTGTGAAGCTCAGTTTGCCCTTGATGCCCTGACCTCTCCCAGTGATGAAATGTGCAAAATGGTCTCACAAAAAGGACCAGAAAGAACTTAAGAAAAGCAAGGAAAACAATTAAGAAAGCCTCAGTAGCCCCTGCTAGGTTAGAAGTGTCACATATAGACTGCTTCCCTATATTCAAATATAAGGGATATCTCAATCAACAGAAGCAGCCTGAAAAGTCAGAGATAGGGGAGATCCCCTTTAATTATAACCAGGGAAGTTTGTCCACTCATTCAGGGCTCCAATCAGCACAACGGCAGAATAGTGATAAGGGGGAGAAGATAGATATTCCGATACATAATAAAGCGGTCTGCCATCTAAAAACATATACTTTACTAATGAAGTCCTGTGTCAACAGGGAAAATGGGGACGCCAATACACCAACGAGAGATGGTAGCCTAATATATGGTATAAATGTATCAGAGGTAGACTCAGTGAAGGCTCCTAAAGCTAGCCCTACTGTTATCACTCTAAGCAATTCAAGTAACCCTGAGCAACAGAGTAGATGCAGGGTAGACAGGGGAAGAGCAACTGTGGAACCGTCAGCCACCCCTTCTGGAAAGAGAAATTGCTTTAGTTTAATGGCAGCTGAGCAGTATTCAAGCTCTAATCATAGTGCAGGGTCACTTGTAGGGTTAGGTCAGACTAATTGGTCAAACAATAATGTAAAAATATTTTTTTTATCTTTTATATGAATCCAGAGGCCACCATGACATTCTTAATTGTAGTTCTCTACTAAAATTGACAGCCTCAATTCAAGTTCTATCACATCTTTCCTTGGATGAACTTGTATCAGTTCAATTTAAACAGGATTTAAACCCTTTAGTGAATCCACTATTACTATTTGGTCTAATAGTGGCATTGCAAAGACCTGCCCTTCCAAAATATCCATCTCTATTGATCTCTGTGGACTCGCCAAAAATTGAAGATCTGCCCACTATCACAAATAATTGCTTAAGGCAGCCAAGTTTCTTGTTACAAGGAGCATTAGCTCCACTGAGTAAACCAGGTAAAATTTCAGATCTTACAATTAATTCACTCACTCAGGAGAATGCACTTGCAAACTAATTCAAAGAAATAAGGAGCTCCATGAGGACTGGCCACTGCTTCCAGCCACTTTATCCAAGGCAAAATCCGGCAGTAGGGATTGAAGTCTGAATGATCTAGATGATCTTGTAAAGTTCACAAAACTATGTTCCTGGAATGTACATGGGTTGGCAAATTTGATGGATGATATAGACAGTCTTTCCTTTCACCAATCTTTTGACACCTTGATGTTCCAGGAAACATGGGAAGAACAAAAGTTACCAAGTATTGGGCACCAAGAATTCATCATACCGGCCACCTGGTCATCCCAGCAAGGTTGTGTTAAAAGAGGTCTCTTGATATTACTGACAGTTTTACTGTCAGGACACAGGCAATTGATTTTCAGCTGTCTTGGCTGCAATGCATCAAATTGCATTAGCAGTTCCCTCTGATTCTGATCAATATCTACTTGAGTATGTTGTCAAATATTACAAAAATCTCAACTGTTCTTGTTGTAGGAAGTAATTAAAACTCTTGAGCATCAACATCCAAATACCAGCTTATTCATCTCTAGGGACTTTATTCTTCACTTATTTACCTCTAATTCTTCTGGCAAGCCAAGTAGAAGTATGGCCCAATCGTGTGGAGAAAATATGTGTCATTTGGCTCTGGTAATATTAAGTGAAACATCTGCAGAGAAGGCATTTACAGTTCCGATCTTTAAAAGCCCAAAAAATTGTTCTAAAATAGATTTTACTCTTTTTACGGCAAACTTGCTCCCCAATGTTGCTGGATATTCCATCATTCCAATGGTAGAAAGTGACCACAGCCCTCAGGAACTGATCTTAGAAATGTCCATCCAACATCTGCAAATATTCATGGTTTTACAACAAGTATCTTCTGTCTATAATCTGAAAAGACTGGTCTGGCACACAGACAATCAAGATGAAATAAGAAAATACGTAGAAACTTTAATTGGTTCTTGCAGCTGTGATCAGACAACTGGAGAGCTAATGGTGGATACATGGAAGGTCATCTATAGATCCCTAGTCCAGATATTTGTGCCCAAAAGATGATAAAAGTAAACCACTTAGATTTAAAAACAAACAAATTATTTGCACTTTTGCAACAGAAGAAGGCGCTCCATAGAGCAACCAGGGTAACTTTTAGCCAGAAAGATCTGTTATCACAATCCTTTCTCAAAATAAAACTGAGGAAGTTAAGGAGGGCTTATAGATAAGAATTATGAAAAGCTAAAATGGCTTACCAGGAGGACTTATGGAAAAGATTGCTAATTGCTAGTAAGACTAACAACTCCAAGGCTCTTTGGGGGGGATAATTGAAAATATTGAAAATGGAGAGAATAGGGCCTGCAGCCCAAATATTACAGAAAATGTCTGGGTAAATCACATTGCTACTCTGTAGGGTTGCTGATCAATGTTATTTTGGGGAAAACTGTAAGTCATTGCAGGGAAATTAAGTTGATGAAAGTGTGCAGTTTCAAAGGAATTTAAGTAGCCAAACTGACCCAGTAGCATTATTAAGTCCGTCTTCTTTAAAGAATGAAGAACAATTTACTCCAATACAACAGATTAGATCAAATTGGACCCCCGGGCCCAAATTGTCTCCTGAAAGTCATTTTTAGAGCTAATCCAAAAGTGAGGGCTGAGGTTTTGACTTCACTAAATAATGAGGTTCTATTAATGAATGCAGTTCTGGAGACGTAGCAAGGAAATATTCTACAACCCATTTACAAATTGGGCCCATCTGAAAGTTTGACCAACTATCGATTAATAGATTTAACAGATACTGAGGCAAAAAAATGTGCCTCATAGTTAGTGAATGATCTAGAAGAATGGTCAGCAGCCAAGCATTTAATCCAAATTACCCAATTGGGCTTTCACAAAGATCAATCTACTGTCACTAATGTGTTGACCCCAAACCTGCTGCGGAAAGTGCAATTCTGAAAAAAACTAAATCTTTATGTCTGCTTTATTGACTTAAAAGACACTTTTGATTCGGTTCCACAATCCACGCTATGGAAAAACATATTAGGATGGGGCATTCCTCGAAAACAAACTAGATGCAACCATTTTACTATAAATGTAAGCACATGGATCCAGGACAAGTTAGGTGATGGCCTTAGTTTGACTCCGCAAATTAAAACTTTAATGCGCTCAAACAAGGGTGTCTACTTGCTCCATGTATATTTAACCTTTTTTTATGGCATTTGTATCAGTGTTTGGATAAGATCAATGCCCATCCACCTAAATTTGCAAACTGTCATATCAAATATCTACAATATGTGGACAAACCTATCTTTGTTAGTCAGGCCCTCATAGGCCTACAGCATCTAATCAATTCTTTTGAAGACTATACAGTTATGAATGGTCTTGAGCTAATATTAGGAAAACTAAGATCATTTTGATAGGGTCGTCATTCGCTAAGTCTAATACATTGTATTCTAGAGGGAAGCCAGTGGATGTGGTGAGGAGCTACAAATACTTGAGAGTTTTAATTGATGATAAGGTTTCTTTTAAAAGTCATGTTAGTGTTTTAAGAGCCAAGACATCATCCTCTATCTACGTGTTTAATGACTACGAGACAAACTTAGGTGCCAATTGTATGATCATCTGGTAAAAATTCTGAAAGCTAAATTGACCCCAGCTCTAGCTTATGGTTCAGTTATATTTAAAAGGAAGGATGCCAAATTACTTGATTTAATTCAGATTAAAGCATGTAAATCAGTTTTTATGATCCCAAAATATTGGTGACGCTGGAGTTAGTCTGGAACAAGGCTTTCAAAGCCAAGGCCTAGCTAGGAAGGCGATGTTTCCTAAATGCATGTATTCTCTGTCTTTATCTCTGGCTCTTTGGCAATATGTGTTGGCAGGAAACCACACACTTGAATTATGCTGGTGCTCGGAGATTGGTTTTATACAACTGTCTCCAGAGTTTTGAGCTTCAGTCTGAGAGTCAGGAAATGACTAAAACATCTTTAAAAGTTTTTTTGAACCGGAGAACAAAAGTACTTTTGTTTATAGCTGACGAGGATTCTCTAGCAGCGAAGAAGCATACCTGGTCAGTTATACATTAATTTCATGAATTGGAAATTCAGCCTTATATGTCTATATATTTCCTTTCACACAAGAAGGATACCTCCTTGAAATTATGTCTTGGCAGATAGTCAACATAGGATGGCACATTGAATTGGATTCAACAAAAGCCATGTAATTGCTGCAGACTTTGTGGTTACGCTCAAGAAACTTAGTATTGAACATTTGCATTGGAGATAGGGAGTGCAATACACATAGCATTCTTGGCACGTGAGTGTCTGCATAAGAGAGAAGCAAAAACAGTGACTGCATGTGAGAAACAGTTGGTAAAAAAGAGAAGAGCGTGAAAGATAGAAGGCTGAATGTAAGTGAGGTTACAATGTATCAGAAGAACAAATTAAAAGGGTTATCCAGGGAAAGAGGTGATAGCAAGAGAACTGGTAGTGCAGTAGAAGAGCATCAGGACTGCTGGAAGCATGTTTGCCCTAGGCATGGTCACTCTGTGACTCCACCACTAAGGTTAGGGGTTCAGGGTATTCCTACCATGCCCCTTTGTGTCTTTGTTTGCATTTTTGGGGGACTGAGTCCCTAGTCCTAAAATGGCAGCCACCACTTCCTTGTTGAAGTGGCAGCAGCCAATCGGAACTCAGTTTGAGGTCTGTTGGGATATGCAGAGCCTCTGAGTCCCTATATATATATATATATACAAGGTTTTTTCTCACTATTTACTCAAAAACTACCTAACAGAATTACACCAAAACACAAAAAGCCCTCTTTCTGGACCTAGATCTAATTACTTTTTTTTTGGGGGGGGGGGCATAAGGCCCCCCTCTGCCCAAGGGACCCCATCCCAAAGGGTGTGGCCTGATTTTGTATATTTTTGGGGGGCACAGGGCCCCCCCCTCCTCAGCCCAGAGGCGCCCTCCCCCAGGGTGTGGCCTACCTAATTTTTTAATTTTGGGGGGGAATGGGGCCCATCCCCTGGGGTGCAGCCTAATTTTTTTGTGGGGGGCACATGACCCCTCTGGACCCAGGGACCCCATCCCCGGGGCACGGTCAATTATTTTGGGGTGGGGAGGCCACATCGTCCACTTCCACAGGGCAGATCTCTGCCACAGGAACCCCATCCCCTGGGGCCCAACCATGACAATGGGGACTGTGGGGGGATCCTGAAGGCCCCCACGGTCCCAGTTGGCTCCCGACCTCTTCTGGTAGCTCTGCTGTTTAACAGCTCTCCCTTCATCGGATCACAGTGTTTGCTGTGACTTGGCAGCAGCTTCAATGCTGTAGCCAGGCCACAGCAAACAACTATGTCTCTGGGTGAGCACCCCGGGACATAGCAGGAGCCGGCCCTGGGGGCTCCTTTAGGGGGGCCACGCATCCCCCCATCCACTATACATAACCCGGGGAAGTGGTGGTTCCCAGGACTGCAGGGGGTCTGAAATGGACCCCCTTCTCTATTTTTTTCAATCTGTCCCAGGAAGGTACTTGTCCTCGGCGCTGCGGAAGAGGGGGGGTCTTGCAGCCCCCCGCACATCTTTTCAGAAATGCCCTGGGGAGGTGGTTGTCTCCAGGGCTGTGGGGGGTGCAGCGCGGCCCCCCTACACATCTTTTCATAAATGCCCCAGGGAAGTGGTGGTCCCTAGGGCTGTGGGGAGAGGGGGGACACGCAGCCCCTGCACATCTATTCATAAATGCCCTGGGGTTGTGGGAGGTGCCATACGCCCCTGCATTATTTTACAAAGTGCCCTAGGAAGTGGCGGCCCCCCAAACATATTTAACTCATCGCCCTGGGAAGGTGGCAGCCCCTCGGGCTAAAGAAAGCCCTAGTAGAGAGGCCCCCTCCTCATTAAAGACCCCAATGCCCCAGGGACCTGGACCACCTGGAGGCTAATAAAACAAAAAGGGCGGTAGACCGCCCTTTTTATAAAAGAAATATCAGGAAAATCTGTAGATCCTGATCCATGGATTTTTCAGATATTTTTATTAAAAAATGCTTTTAAGCCCTGGTGGGGTCCCTCAGAGCTAAGGGGTCAGGGTTACTCTACTCAGGTCCCCCTTTTTTTTCCTGGGACTCCACTGAAGCCGAGACCCAAGATGGCTGACAACACTTCTTTTTAGAAGTGTTGCTTGCCAATCACATATCTGCAAGGGGACCGTTTGATCCGAGGAGGATCGATATCCTTATAGATCTATATATTTTGGCCTTAAATTTCTCTAATACTACTGAATGGATTTCTGCCAAAACACAAAAAGCGTGATCTGCACAACAAGATCTAGCTTCCTGCCATATTTGGTGTAATTCCGTTCAGTGGTATGTCTAAAGGTCATATGGAAAAATGAATGGGGAAAATGTGTTTAGGGACCCTACCCCTTTTTCTTGGCCCCTGCTTGACAGATCACCCTGAAACTTGCAATACAGCAGCTGCACTGACCAAAGTATAGGTTTTGAAAATTTCGTGAAAATTCATTAAGCGGCGCCACAGTTATAGGCAAAACAAAAATCTAATAAATAGATTTTTAAAAAGCATAGAAATTGACTGAAAAAAACAAAGATTATAGGGACTGTGACGGGCTGTCGCAAACAACAGACCTGCCTGTGGTTGCGGCACGGACTGACTCTGCTGCCTCTGACCCAGAGGGGAAGGTCCGTCGACCAACCCCCTTCGACTTCTGGGATCCGAAGGGCAGGGGCATCAACTTTGCGCCCTTTTGGGGATAAAAACACGAACTGCCACAGAGAAGAAGTCGAACGTCGGGGAGCCGGAGGAGCCTAGGACCGCCACGAGGACGACGACAGGGAAACCAATACGGAGCCAAGGAGCTGTCGATACGGAGAAGGACGCTGGATGCAGCACAGGAGAGCCCCAGAACAACGCCAGCGGCGTGGGAGGCGCCCAGCGCGTTTTCCAGCCATGCTTCAGGAGAAGCATGGCCTCTCCAGGTGCGTGTCACTCTTGGGAAGGGGAAAAGAAGGGGAGGTTGGAAGGAAATACCCAGCCTTCACAATAGAGGGAAGTGTATTTTTGCTTTGGGACTTTGTTTTTGCACACAAAGTAAGGGGTGTGGTGGAGGGGACAGCACAACAAGGGGAGGGGTGAAGAAAGAAGGACGATATTTACACAAGAAAGACAGCAAGGGAAAAGAGAGGTCGGAAAGGACACAGAAACGGAGACAGACAGAAAAAGGTCCAATAAAGAGAGCCAGAAATAGTAAGAAAAACGAGGGAAGGAATCCCTAACACCCACAGGAAAAACAGAAAGACCAAAAGAGAGAAAACTCAAAGAAGCAAACAGGATACAAGCGACAGGGAAAAGGGAACAAGAGAGAGAGAGGGGAAAACTCCCACCACGTCATAAAGACCAAAGGAAAAGAAGGACACAGAAAGGATAGACAGGAAAAAGGGAAAAGGAAAGACAGGAAAGACGGAAGGGAAAAGATAAAACCTGTATTTAGGATAACCTACTTACCAGTACTTTACCTTGTGTTTTCTCACATGTGCCTCCCGGGAGCCCTGTAAGAGGAGAAACAAGGAAAGGAGAACCTGAACCGCAGCTGTCACAAGAATAGGACACAGAACAGTACCAAATATTTTTTTTTTTTGCACAATAAAATAAACCTCACCTGAACTGTTAAACACTGACTTTGTGTCCTCCTTGCGTCACCCGGCCACAGGGACGTTATAGTTAGGCTCACATTTCAAGCATACAAAACCATAGAAATTCAGCAGTTATACTTAGAATTACCTTAAGTCCCTAACTCATGCCCTAAGGTAACTATAACTCGTGACCCCGCCATGCACAGTTTTCTCCTAAACAATTTTACTGCAAATATTGCATTGATATTATCAAGCATGTTATCAAAGATGTCATGGGTGCGGTAATTTGTCGGCTAATTAGCAGTGCATGATGAGGGCGCGAGTTATAGTTACCTTAGGGCACAAGTTATAGTGCAGCAGTGGCCAACCCCCTCTAAGCACCCAAACTTGCACTGTGCACAGCCTTCACCCATGTGCAAGGGAGATTGCCCGCAAGACCTGGCCTGCAGCCAGACCCTGCAGCCAACTCCCTCTGACCACTCAACCCTATGCTGTACACAGGCCTTTGGCCATGTGGGGTGCGAGTTGGCCGTGGCCTCTCTGGGTGTGAGAACAGATGTGAGACGGTGCATCTAGGGTGAGAGTGGCTGTCAGATTGTCTGTCTAGGTGTGAGAGGGCACAAATCAGTGTTTTAGTGGGTGTGTCAGTGGATGCACGGGTCTGTGAGTGGGTGCATGAGGGTGTGAGTGGGT
The DNA here is from genome assembly GCF_031143425.1 of Pleurodeles waltl. Classification (NCBI taxonomy): domain Eukaryota; kingdom Metazoa; phylum Chordata; class Amphibia; order Caudata; family Salamandridae; genus Pleurodeles; species Pleurodeles waltl. The sequence continues at coordinate 1,041,208,950 of NC_090440.1, forward strand.
GCGTAAGTGTCTGAGAGGGAGAAATTGATTGAAGGAGAGAAAGAAAGTGAGAGGGAAAGAGATAGAGTTTTTTAGGCTTTAATATCTAATAGTTAGAATGAGATATTTGTTCTCAATTTAAAATTAAAAAAAGGTATTTATTATTTTAAATAAAATAATTTTCTTATAAAAAAAAATTCGTCCAGCTGAACTCAAACCCCAAAACTCAGTGTGAAGGTCTGCGACCTTCAAACTGAGCTATGGGGATTTTTTTTTTAAATGCTAAGCCCTTTATGGGCTTTTCTTGGACTGCAGAGGGAGGAGCTCTCAAGGGCTCCCCCGCAGTCCATATTTATTTATTTAATAAATATTTTTTATTAATTGCACTTTCTGGGCTTCCTGACACTGCGGGGAAAGCCTTAAGGTTTCCCCTGCAGTGCCATTACTTCAACAAGCACAGAACTGCTTTGACTGCAGCTCCCTGCTTGCTGAAGCATTTCATCTCTGTCCCCAGCATGCCTGCAGGAGACAGAGATTAAAGCTCTGCTGTTTGACAGCGGGCCTGCTTTAAAGGTCCCACTGTCAAACAGCAGAGTGTTTACTGTGGCTTGGCAGCCCCGGGACATAGCAGGAGCTGGCTCTGGGCGATAGCATTCACCAGGGCCATCAGAGGCTACAAGAGGGGGGCCCTGTGAAGATAGCCCGAGGTGGTGGTGGTCAGCCGAGTCCCAAGATGGCTGACAACACTTCTGTTGTTGAAGTATTATCAGCCAATCAATCTCTGCACGAGATCGGGAAGGGTTGTGCATCCTTTGCGTCCCTTTATATACTAATTTGGATTTTATAAAAAGTTCTCAAAAACTACTGAACAGCTTTACACCAACTAACAAAAAGGGCTCTTTCTCGACCAAGAGCTCTTTCTGCCAAATTTAGTGTAATTCCCCAGTGGTTTTTGCGATATCGCTGTTCAATTTTTTCTATTGGAATTAACATTGGAAAAGCTCTAAATTTTACCCCTTCATCTCAGTCCCCGCTTGAGGGATCACCCTGAAATTTTCCAGACAGCAGTGCACGTGACTGTCTAACTTTTTGTGCAACTTTTGAAAAGATTCATCAAGCGACACCAAAGATGTAGGCAAGCAAAACAACTGTTTTTTCTTTAGGAACTAAGGGCCAGATGTAGCAATTTCAGATTTTGCGATTCGGAAATTGCGAGTCGGTGCGACTCGCAATTTCCAAATCGCAAATTCAGTTGCAGAACGGTGTCTCAGACACCGTCTGCGAATCGCAATGGAGTCGCAAAGACCCACCTCATTAACATTAATGAGGTGGGTTGCTTTTTGCGACTCCATTGCGATTCCCTGCACTCACAGGGATGGTGGCCTGCTAGAGACAGCAGACCTCCATGTCTGTGATAGCTTTTTAAATAAAGCAGTTTTTTTTTTTTAATTGCAGCCCGTTTTCCTTAAAGGAAAACGAGTTGCAATACAAAAAAATAACGAAACCATTTGGTTTCGTTTTTTCAGAGCAGGCAGTGGTCCATCGGACCACTGCCTGCTCTGAAAAAACATTTCTGGCAACATTCACAAAGGGGGAGGGGTCCCATGGGGACCCCTTCCCTTTTGCGAATGGGTTACCACCAGTGTGACACTGGTGGTAACTGCGAATTGGTTTGTGACCGCGTTCGCGGTCACAAAGCAATTTAGCATTACGGTACGAGTCGCAAATAGGAAGGGTACACCCCTTCCTATTTGCGAGTCGCATTCCCATTTTGCGAGTCGGTACCGACTCGCAAAATGGGAATGAGCATCGCGATGCGCATTTTGCATGGCACAAACTGCGAGTTTCGCAGTTTGGGCCATGCAAAATGCTACCTACATCTGGCCCTAAGTCCTATTTATAACTTAACTACCTTGTGGTGACCGCCACTAGGTAATATATATATATATATATATATATATATATATATATATATATATATATATTTTTTTTTGTGTATATATATATATATATATATATATATATATATATATATATATACTGAAAAAAACAAAGGTTACAGGGATGTTATAGTTAGGAAATAGACTTAAAAAATAGAAATTCACTTAAAAAACAAACATTATAGTTAGGATCACATTTTGAACATGCAAAACCATAGAAATTCAGCTGTTATAGTTAGAGTTATTTCAAGCAACCATAACTCATGGTCTCGTTAATGCCTGCTAATCACACTAGGTGTTACATCACTCACAAGATCTTCTTTGACATCACTGATAATATCACTGAAACATTTGCAGTAAAATTACTAATGAGAAAACTGTGCATGGTGAGGGCTCAAGTTAGAGATACCTTAGGGCATAACTTATAGTTACATGAAATACCTATATAAGTACCCATTGCAAGAGCTTCTTTGCTTTGTGGAGAGATCATGGAAACGAGTGTCTGAGTGGGTCTGTGAGTCGGGGCATGAGTCCCTGACTGGGCCTGTGAGTGGGTGAGTGAGTGTCTGAGTGGGTCTCTGAGTGGGTGCATGAGTGTCTGAGTAGGTCAGTGGGTGTGTGAGAGTGCCTGAGTGGGTCTATGAGTGGGTGCGTGAGTGTCTGAGTGGGTCTATGAGTTGGTGCATGAGTGTCTGAGTTAGTCTGTGAGTGGGTGTATGAGTGTCTGGGTGGGTCTGTGAGTGGGTGCATGAGTGGCTGAGAGGTTCTGTGAGTGGGTGCATGAGTGTCTCAATGGGTCTGTGAGTGATTGCATGAGTGTCTGAGTGAGCCTGTGAGTGGGTGCACAAGTGTCTGAGTGGGTCTGCAAGTGGGTTGCATGGGTGCCTGAGTGGGTCTGCGAGTGGATGAATGAGTGCGCGAGTGGCTATGTGAGTGAGTGTATGAGTGTCTGAGTGGGTCTGTGAGTGGGTGTAGGAGTGTCTGAGTGAGTGCATGAGCGGGCCTATGAGTGGGTGCACAAGTATCTGAATGAGTCTGTGAGTGGGAGCATGAGTGTCTAAGTGGGTCTGTGAGTGGGTGCATGAGTGTCTTAGTGAGTGCAGGAGTGTCTGACTGGGCCTGTGAGTGGGTGCACGAGTGTCTGAATGGGTCTGTGAGTGGGAGCAAGAGTGTCTGAGTGAGTCTGTGAGTGGGTCTGTCAGTAGGTCAATGAGTGTATGAGTGGGTACATAAGTGTCTGAGTGGCTCTGTAAGTGGCTGCATGAGTGTCTGAGTGGGCTTGTGAGTGGGTGCACAAGTGTCTGAGTGGATCCAAGAGTGTCTGAGTGGGCCTGTGAGTGGGTTCATGAGTGTCTGAATGGGTTTGTTAGTGGGTACATGAGTGTCTGAATGGCTTTGTGAGTGTGTGGACGAGTGTCTGAGTGGGTTTGTGAGCTGGTGCGTGAGTATCTGAGTGGGTCTGTGAGTGGGTGCATGAGTGTCTGAGTGGGTCTGTGAGTGGGTGCATGATTGTTTGTGGGTCTATGAGTGGGTGAATGGGTGTCTGAGTGGGTGCATGAGTGTCTGAATGGGTCTGTGAGTGGGTGCATAAGTATGTGAGTGGACCTGTGAGTGGGCGCACGAGTGTCTGAATGGGTCTGTGTGTGGGAGCATGAGTGTCTGAGGGTGTCTGTGAATGGGTGCATGAGTGTCTAAGAGGGTCTGTGAGTGGGTGTGTGAGTGTCTGAATGGGTCTGTGAGTGGGTGCATGAGTATCTGAGTGGGTCTGTGAGTGGGTGCATGAGTGTCTGAGTTGATCTGTGAGTGGATGCATGAGTGTTAGTGGGTCTATGAGTAGGTGAATGAGTGTATGAGCAGGTGAATGAGTGTGGGAGTGGGCCTGTGAGTGGGTGCATGAGTGTCTGAGTGAGTGAGTGGGTTAGTAAGTGTCTAAGTGGGTCTGTGAGTGGGTGTTTGAGTGCCTGAGTGGGTCTGCCAGTGAGTGCATGAGTGTATGAGTGGGTATGTGAGTGGGTGTATAAGTGTCTGAGTGGGTACATGAGTGTCTGAGTGGGTCCCGCCAAGTTCTCACCAAGCAAAAGCAAACAAAGTCTGCTTTCTGACAGTGAGAGCTGTCAAACAGTTTTTGCTGTCAGAAAGTGGAGTTTTCATCTGTTTCCCTGCACGCAAACATGCGTGCAGGGAAATTGATGAAAACATTGCTCCCACAAGCAGAGAGCTGCTATTTAAAGCAGCTCCCTGCCTGTGGGAGCAATGTTGGCGCCTGAAGGACGTGGGGAGCCAGGTAGGACCGCAGGGCCTTGAGGCTCCCCCGCGGTCTTTTCACTCTCTCTCTTCCATCCCAAGAGAGAGAGAGAGAGATTGTCATTGCAATGGCCTCTCCATGCAATGACTTCAAAGAGTAAGACTAGCAAGATGTTTACCATGAATATTACAGTTATGTTTGGATGGATAGCACAACATAGTCACTTCCAGCCTAATGGTCAAGGTCTTGTGCTGTCACTCAGTAGGGTGCACTGTCAAATCTTAGTATCACGTGGCAGTGTGTTTGTTTATTTACTAGCTTTTTGACTGCTAAACCTTCCTAGTGATGGAACAATCATATTTCTTTCCAATCACATGCTTCGGTTGACAGTCATAGGTATGTCTAGAAGAATCATAGTAAGGATTCACCTAGGTATTAAAGGTTAAGGTCACAGACCCACACTGAAACTTGAGGGTTCTACTCCAGATGTGCCTGTGGTCATTTACCTTCTTTCATTTTGTTAAACTTAAAAAGTTTAAGGTTAATACTGAAAGGTGATCTCACTCTTTTTAATTGACAAACACATTTTTCCTTTCAATTTGTCCAGAAATAGGTATATCATTCATCAAAGCCTAAAAAACTCTATAATAGTTTCACTCGCTTTCTCTCTCTCTCAATTTCTCTTTTCAAATCTCTTTCTCCCACTCACAGACCCACTCAGACCCTTACGCACCCACTCACAGACCCACTCTGACAATATTGCACCCACTCACATACCCACTCAGACCCTTGTGCACCCACTCACAGACCCACTCTGACAATATTGCACCCACTCACATACCCACTGAGACCCTTGTGCACTCACTCACAGCCCCACTCAGACCCTCACAGACCAACTCACAGACCCACTCACACTTACACACCCTCACAGACCTACTCAGACTCCCACTCTCACATTTATATATATTTATACTTATATATCAAAGGTTGCAGGGAAGGTATAGTTAGGAAATAGATTTTAAAAACACATGGAAATTCACTTAAAAGATCACAGGTTACAAGGATTTTATTGTTAGGCTCACATATATACATATATCCTCACTTGGGCCACAGGTGTCACGAAGTCCTGATGGTGGCAGTTTGTCTGCGGGTTGGGTACCCCATCAACTCCTACTTTAAATAATTCTGCTTCTCCCACAGAAAGAACATATGCACTCCTAAACGTGCAAACTAGCGTGCACTTTATTTCAGTTTCACTGAAACACTAGCCACATAATGGATGTCACACCCAACGAACTTTGGCGTACAACGCCTTGATAACGGGTGGGTTGCTTTACACGAAACCATTCTTTAACACCAATATTGTGAAAATTATATATATATACCTATAAATAACCTAGTGGCGGTCATCACTAGGTAATTATAGTTAGGACCTTGTTTCTGTAGAAAAAACATTTTTTATTTTGCTAATAACTATAGAGATATATAATATAAATATGTATATATGTGTATTTATATATATGACTAGAATAAGAAAAGTTCAAAATAATATAGCATACATTATGTGGTGTTACAGTCCACAACTACCGAAAAAGTAGATTTGTGGGTGCTATCAGTGCAATATTCAACAGTCAACCATGGCTCAGAGCATTTTCAGAACGGAAGTATTCTGAGTACACGTGAAAAACATGTCTGCGCTGTGAATGCGATGCTTTCTCTTCTTATGGTAATCTCCCTCTGTATAATCTGCCTGCCCTTTGTAGCTAGCTACTGGCAGTAGGAAAAGAAAACCTCGCTTTCTTCTTCGAGTAATCTCTGCAGCCTGAGGGGAGCACCCTGTTCATGTGGTTATCAATAGTACGATAGGCCTGTGTGGAAGGCGTGGCTCGCTGGGCATGGAAGGGGCAGGGTGGCGTGCGGAGGGGAAGAATAAACAATAAATGATCAAAAACAACTTACCTGAACGCCACCCAGCTGCTCCGCTCCTCTGTCTCCTCTGCTGCGTCGCTGCATGCACAGGCTCCCAGCCTGCCCTGCGGCCAATCCTGACGCTGCTCAGAGCAGCATCAGGATTGGCTAGGAGTACCCAGCCAGGGCGCTCCCAGGCAGACTTGGGGCCTGTGCATGCTCTCTCCAGCCCGGCAACTGTGTTGCTGGGCTGGAGACAGCCTACTGCGCAAGTGTGTTTGGCCGGCCTGAGACGGCCGGCCAAACACACATGCGCTCTGAGGGTGAGCTCGTCCCCCCTGTGGCCCCGCCACTTTACATGAAAATGATAATAAATGCAGTTTGTTATCATTTTCTTGTAAAGGTTTGCAGCTATCGCTGCTTGCGGGGGAGTGACGCTCCTCCACCCGAATGGAGGAGCTGCCACTGGCGTGTGGTGAAACAGTGGCGTAGCAAGGGGTGCCGTGGCCCCATCCATGCAAGAAAACAGCTGGCCCCTTGCCAGGCTGGGTAGTAACTGATTGCTTATATTAGGGGTTATACTTGCCTTTCACAAACCTTGAGTATTTGTGACACTGCACATGCAAAACCATTGATTTCTACGCCTCCTCACAGTGAGTCTCCACAGCGCTCGTTTCTTTCGTGTTAAAATCTCAGGAGAACGGACCGAGGTCTCAGGCTCACAGGACAGGAAAAAGGCTGACAAGTTAAACTCTGGGACACGAGCGCTTTCAAACAGGGGTGCAGTGCCCAAGCTAACCTGTAACAAGGACAGAGCTGGCCACTGAAACTGGAAGCTTAGAGGACCGACGCCTGCACCTGTCAGAGCTTTAACCTCCAGCGTACAACCTGAGAGAGACTCTTCACGAGGAAAACAAAAAAAGCTGAGCAATGTCATTTAACGAGCTGCCCGAGCTTTATATGTGGCGCGTCGTGCGGCAGGGTTGTCGCTTCTAAGCGCTGGAAGTAACGGTGTTACAATAGCCTAGTGCAGAGGTACTTCACTCATTAATGTGTGCCGGTTGCTGCTCTCATTTTGAGGAGGGGATCTTATTTTTAATCACCAGACTTGCAGAGAACCACACAGAAGACAGAAAGAAATAACAGAAAGATAGGAAATCATGAAAAAAGGGGAAAATGTGAAAAATAACATGCAAGTATAGGGTGGTGGAAGGAAGACGCATTCTGTGGAATTAAGATAAGGCACCCTTGGTATTCAAAAGATCCAGTATGGGCAGCGCTGGCAGCGGGCTTCCAGCAACAACGCTGAGTGATTATTTGTACGTACATTTAAAACGTTTTCTTTTGTTGTGCTTTCTTCATAACTTTGGTATTGTTTTACATTGTTCCTCTGCAGAATAAAACCACTAAATGAGGTTACATCAAAACTAGCAGGAAAGTATAACTTTACTCAAGCGGTTGTCTTTGCTTGTTTAGTGTAAATCCGTTTAATACTTTTTGAGACACTTCAGTTTGAAAAGTGCTTCAGCATGAGTATGAAAGGATTCAATCGGCATGAAATCGGGGCATTAAATCAGTATTGCGTTAGGTGTTTAGGTCGTGATTTGCATGGCAGTTATCAGAAATGGACAGTAATCCATACGCGTAAATGCACTTTGTGTGTTAAGTGAATACATAAATGTGCCCGTGATACAAATTAAACACGGTGTATACGGTATGGGGCTGGCATGGGTTCTACTATCATCTGGCCAATGTGCGTCAAATGTCTATGCCAGGTACTTCTTCGTTCCCTGATAACCTCCTGGCTCACAATCCCCACTCTCTACAGAGGTAGGTGTTTCCCTCCATTACTTGTTGAGCGGTTCTCCATCAAAGCTTCTATAAAGACACCTGTCTCCGTCCCTCGTCCCCTCGGTCGCCCCTTCCACATGGATCCCTCGCCTGTTTTTTTAAGTTTTTAAGTTAGCCTCAAGTCCCTCGCCCTGTTCTCTTTCCATCACGTGTCATTCCTAGCGCGCTTTTTATTGTCGTCTCTTTCCAGTGTCTATTACCTTTCGTTTCTTCTGTGAGTCTCATTCCTCTTTCACGCCATAGACTGTCTCCTGCCCTAGTGTCTCTAAATCCTCAGAGCCCAGCTCAAAGCACACATCTCTTGTAAGCCCCTCTTTCTCTAAACTCGTTTTCCAACCGCCCCTGTCTGCCGCCTCCTTTCTCTTAATCTTCGTGTCCCTGTCCTTTCTACATACATGTCTCTCTCTTCGAATCGTAACTGTTCCCAGTTTTTGTAATCCATAGCTCCCTTTCCTTAATTAAACGCTCTTCAAATTCTGACTCTCACCTTATTTCCTCTTTTTATGCCTGTTGGTTTAGTTTCTACATTTAATTCAAATCGTTTTCATTCACTAACCTCCTCTCTCTTTTTTTCTCTCGTGTTGACACTTTTTTCAATCATCTTTACACGAGCATAGTCTGTCTTTTTGTCTCTCTATTCGCCTGCAGGTCTGCCAGTCAGTTTGCTGTCTCCCTGCCAGTCAATCAATCTATCTATCTATCTATCTATCTATCTATCTATCTATCTATCTATCTATCTATCTATCTATCTATTTATCTATCTATCTATCTATCTATCTATCTATCTATCTATCTATCTATCTAATCTTCCGAATATACTAGGGTCATTCTTTCGCGTTGTATTTGTTCTCCTTCTGTCAAGCAGTTTCTCCATCCTCGAGTTACTTTTATCCCTCGCTCCAACACCACCCTTTTTCAGTATCTTCTCGCGTCCCTTGAGCTTTGCTGTTTGTAAATCCGTATTTTCTTACTTTCTTTATGCTTATCCGTTGTCGCTCATTCTATCCATCTTTCCACCCGCCGACTCCCCCCCCCCCCCCCCGCACCATCAGTTTGCTGTCAGCCTCACTCACTCTCGCTGCAGTCACTTTCTTTAGCCCCCTCCCCTCTTCCCTCCCGTGCGCTCTCGGCCCCCTACCCCTTCCCGCTGCTCGCAGGTGCGTCCCATTAGTGGGTGCACTAGTGGGCTCGGGCCAGTGCTGTCACCATGAGTCGCCGCCTACCCCTCTCTTTGAAGCAGAGCGGCAGTGGCAGGCAGAGGCTGCCTGCGGACACCGCGCTCTCAGCTTGAGGTCACTGCAAAGTTACTGGGCGTCAGCAGCACCGGGGGCTGCCAGGCATCCCGCTGCTCGGCGGGCACCACTCGCAGGCGGCCACCATTACTTCGCACAGCAAAGAGGACTTGGTGGCCCTCGCTTCCCGGATCTTCCAGAGGAAGCGCCTGGTCGTTGCTGTGCTCGGCATCATCATGGTGCTACTGCTGCTCGTCGCCATCCCGTTCCTCATCCAGCCCCCTAAGGCCTCGGCTCACTACGAGATGATGGGGACCTGCCGCATGATCTGCGATCCGTATAGCGCCAAGCAGCCCAGCAGCACGGCCGTTGAGGCGCTCCAGGACCTGAGCGCCGTGCCCCCTCCGCCTTTCATCCAGGGACCCAAGGGGGAGCAGGGCAGGACGGGGAAACCTGGGCCCAAGGGCCCCCCGGGGGAACCTGGGCCCCCAGGACCGAGGGGTCCCCCGGGAGAAAGGGGGGACCCGGGCAAACCGGGCTTCCCAGGACTGGCTGTGGCCGGGACAACGGACACCACTGGGGGGACTGTGACCACCGCCTTCAGCGGTCCCAAAATCGCATTCTACGTGGGGCTGAAGAGCCCTCATGAAGGCTACGAAGTGCTGAAGTTTGACGACGTGGTCACTAACCTGGGCAATCACTACGACCAGTCCACGGGCAAGTTCACCTGCCAGGTGCCCGGAATCTACTTTTTCACCTACCATATCCTGATGAGGGGCGGGGACGGCACCAGCATGTGGGCAGACCTCTGCAAGAACGGACAGGTGAGCGAGGGCCCCCGAGACGGAGCGGGAGCGCGCAACTGGGGAGGTCGGAGAGCAACGCCTTAAAATGCGGGCTGGGCGCTGGGAGGAAGGGCGCTAGGACAGAGTCTTGGCAGTAGGGCAAGACTGTGTAGTAGGAGTAAAGGGATACTGAGGGACTTGGGGGTTGGGGGGGGGCAGAATATAGACACAAGGGGAGCAGAGATTGGAGAGTAATAGGAGGGTCGCTGTGACAGTACACATCACGCGAACAGGGTGATCACCTTTAATCGTTGATATAGCGCCTAAGACTTAAAAAGTCATCAAAGAGTTTTGTGGATATGGGGACCAGAGACTTGGGGAATGATGGGGAAAACAGCGGAACGAGGGAAGAGGCAAGAGGAGTGTTGGGACAGAGTGTGCAGGAGTAAGGAGAACATAAGGTGGGGGAGTACAGGGAGATGGTACCCAGTGACAGGAAGCGCGAGTGGCGGCAATGGTGGAAGGATGGCGATCTAAGAGTGAAAGGATTGGACTCAGAGACTGGAAGCGCAGGGGTCCGTGGGACTTTAGGTGGCAGAATGGGAATTGTGAGGAGCCGAGTCTGAAGTGTGAGGAGACGCAGAGGGGGTATGGGGGGCAGTCAGTGAATGGGGACCGGAGAAAAAGGGAGTTTTGGGGCAAAAACTGGAGGGAATGATAAGCAGGTCATGCAAACAAGAACTAACAAGCCTTTTACCAAACGCGACATATCCGTGGAGGGTGTTTGTGTGTGTGTGTGTGGGATGGGGGGGGGCGCTTGTGGCGGGGTGTTAGAAGTGAGGGACTGGAGGTGGAAGTAAGGACAAGTAGTAACTACCTAAAACTGGAAGTTCTTCAAGAAGTAGTGATGGGTGTTTTTTCGTGGTTGATTTCTTCTTGCAATGATCAGTGATGTGTGTTGTAGCAGTAAAATCAATGGTTGTGCTTAGTCTGTAAGGGCCATATGTACGAACACTTTTTCCCATAGACCCATAATGGGTAAAAACCTTTGCTACATCTGGCCCTAAAATACATAACCTAAAATATTTTTACTGCTAGAAAACAGCATGGAGGACTTGAAAAGGAATGGGGCACAATAGCACACCACTTACAACTATGTGTTTTGGGGCTCAATGGAACCTTGGTGCAAATTACCTCCAAAAATACAGAAAACTAGCACCACCAGGCCACCAATGCGACTCCAATACCGTATTTAAATTCAATATGCATCAGGTCTCCCCCTTCATCTTTATACCGCCAGAGACAAAAATGAGTACATCTAGGAACTGTAGCCTCATTTGTGCGTAGACGTCCATACAAATCCCAAATACTATGCATGGAAATATGGGCAAGGCAACGATTTCTGCTGGCTGAATTTGATCTACACTTTTTTTTCGTGATTTTTTTCCCGTCCATATGCAAACCATTTTTTACGTGAATACATTTCCTCCCCACCATCCTCTGAAAGAACTGTGGATGTTTAAGGTACATTCAAATGTTTGTAGTTTTATTTTTGCACCGATCTGGGGTCGCAAATGTAACTGGGAATGAATGATAATGTGCGCCAGTGCCTTTCCCATTTATTTTACCCTTTTACTCTCTTACTATACTCAGGGTGCAGAAGCTGGTTTTTGTAGTAGTAGTGGGGGTGCCAGAGAGTTGTTTCCTGCAAAAAAACGTTGGATAAAAATGACGCTAAAGGTGCATTTTGCATCACATTTTTCAACATCGCTGGCTACGTGTTTTCATATTTGGTTCATGGGTCAGTACAGCCCTTAACGAAAACTCCCAGTTTGCAGCCCACTGATCAAAGTTGAGGATGTACAATGGCCAGTCCAGCCCTGCAGGGGATGCTTGTTGCGTACCTAAGTGACCGTTTGGTGTGCAAATGCTTTGGGAATCGAGCCGGTAATGAGGTAACAACGAAGCTCTCCCTTTGGTGTATTTGCTGCAAATTACGTTATCAAAACAGTTCTGATCTTTTACTAAGCATTACTGTTGGGGAGTTTGTGTATCTTTACGGACAACTAGACTCTATTAAATGTCTTGAGTAAAGAAACCATTGCACGTAGCAGTTGTATGTCTGGTGCACGTAAGAAGTACTAATACTGCCGCTGCTACTACTACGAATCATTTGTAAAGTCAATAGGTCTGGCGTTGTCTGGGGACCTTTTTGCTTTGTCAATGTTTATTTAGTTTTGTAAAACGTTATCGTTGAAGAAGCTGCCAGGCGTTGGCCAATATGAAAAAATGACTAAAAGGAAATTAAGCATTTGCAATGTAATGGGTTTCGCATTTGCTAAAGTTAGCACTATTAGCATTGCAAACTCATAACCGGACTTTCCTTGCCGCATAAAACGGTTTCACATAAGCGAGCTGACGTCCACCATGAGCGTGAAAGAGACACACAAAAGGAAAGTTCGCTCGCAGTGAAACTTATCAGCAAAAGTACAATTATCCATAGAACCGGAAAAAGTGCAATTATCCATGTAAAAGGGTTGATGTCATGCAAAGCGCTTGACTACTTCCCAGCGAGGTCACTCTGTGTAGGAAATAAAAATAAAAAGTAATCCAGAAGCCTTTGGAAAACACAGACCCTCATATGTTTTCAGTAGTTTACCGGTGCTAAAGAGGAGGGCTAAACACCAGAAAAGGCATGACGCATGCATGCCTTTCACTAACGAAATCAAGCAAATTTTAAAAGGCAAGCCCACAATCCAACCAAACTGATGGGCGTGGTTAAAATCCCACAGAGTGATTACAACAGGGGCCAGTGCGCTTGCGCGCTCGACCCTAAAACTGGTCTTCCAAAGAATACATTGTCATAGTAGTCCATGGTGCCTAAAGAAACATTTTTGTGTGCGGATGTGCTCCTTATGAAAGAACAGAATGTTTTCACTTAAAGTGAAGTTAGCCAGTGTCTTAAGGGGATTGACGCAATAGTAGTGGGTGGAAGAAAAATGTGATTGAGACAACAACAGACCAATGGATGATGAGACCTGGCTGAAAGCCCCTTTAAGGAAGTATATAAATAATTTTAGGAAAATCAAAAGTCTTGGCCATCGCCAGCCCTGATAATAATAACAATAAGAATAATAGGGGCCACTGACATAGCTGAATGTGATATTGCAGAATATCAGGCCGCCTACTCTTGGTCGCCCCTCCTGCCTCTTTCTGCCACCACCCTACACTTCCTGTCTCTTTATTTCACACTTGCTGGTTGTTATTCATCCCTTTGTCACTGGTTTCCTATCTTCCCCTTTTCTGCCTTTCCCTCTGTTGCTTTGCGTCAAAGTCTGAAGATAAAACATAGGTCCTAGTACTTAAATTATTGCCTGTACCCGCCACCACTAAACCACCTGTATAAATTAAGTGTTAATGACTGAACACTAAGGGCCTCATTACGACTTTGACAGTACTAAAAGTGGACCCCCAAAGCCGTGGGGAGGATGCCACCATCATGCTGGTGGTCCCCCTGAGCATATTACAATGTTCCCACTGGGCTGACTAGTGGGAACAGTGCTATGATATTGGCCTCGGCTCCTTTGAAGGAGCCGAGGCCAATACTGTAGCACTACAGCACCATCAAAATCTGCACTGTCTGCAAAGCAGACAGTGTGCATTCCGATGGTGCTGGGCCGGGGGGGCCCTGCCTGCCCATGGCATGTGCAGGGAGGTGGCCCCCTGTGGCCCCCAGCACTGGCTTTCCTCAGCCTTTCCATGGCAGGGACCCTGCCATGGAAAGGCTGGTGGAAAGCTGAGTTGTAATCCGCCAGGTGGCACTGAGATTAGCGCCACCCTGGCTGGTTACAACTCTGACTGCCATCACCCTGTTGGCGGTCCCCTGGTGGGTCTGTGGCCGTCCAACCATCACCGAGAGGCTGGCGGTCTTTAGACCACCCGCCTATGAATGAGGCCCTAAGCCCTATTAGGTGGCGTTGCCAGAAACAAGGCGAGTTCTATGAAAATACCATTGGTTTCCAAAACGCTCACAGTTCTGATAAAAAGAGACCCTCAACCAATATTTTTATTAAAAACCTGAAAGGAGTTGGCAATGAGTCTGAATGGTAATAACTCAGAGTCTTTTATCTGTCTGTTGAAGATGGGCGAGATGCATTGCTAAACTGCAACATTATAAATGGTCAGCCTCCCTATCATCCTTGAAAGCAGTAGTTTATAATAAATATAAGGATCGGGTGAAGGGAGAGAGAACCACAACTCTACCCTATATGTATACTGTAGCGACACTTTTGTACTTAGGCCCAGATTCCGTATATTAAGGTGCTGGAAGGAAGGAAAATTCACATGCAGATTTATTGTTACCACACAATATATCCACACCAGTACCTTGCAATTAAAAGTTAAGTCCATGGAAGGAAGAATTACCATGTGGGAATGGATTTACTGGCTGTAAAACCAAACAGAATTCCCAATTTTATGGTTTTTAATGCATACAGCTGTACTCTTCTGCCTCAAAGTGTGGAGTGGGCGCAGGGAAGAGAGTGAGGTGTGGAGGGAAGGAGCAGATAAATTCTATCAGGGGGAGCCTTGAACTATCTTTAGTGCCTGATAAAAAATCAGAAGACAAGGATTTTCTGCTGCTGTAGCTAAAGCCTCATGCAATTTTACTGTGTGAAATTACTGCCCAATAAACAGGGCCAGGATTTCAACATCTGAGAAAAACAGTTGCAGAAACACTGGCCTGCTCTGAACTAGGTGGAGTATAATTCCATATGGTAATCCGGCTCCATTATATAATTGGGCCTTAGAGTACCATGTCACAGACACACCAAACTGAAACTGGAACTACTGAGTTAAAAGTACTTCTTGAAAAAATTATTTGCATGAAACATAGTCCCTCTCTGCTGAATCTACTTTCCCTTATCAATGAGGAAGGTTAGCACAAGTACATTCTGGGACATTTTCAGAAGTCCCAAGGCAGGCAGGTGTAACTGGGTCAAATAGAGTCAATCACAGCCTTTTACCACCGTTGTCTATGAGCTTAACCTTACTGTTGAACCCAAATAGGATAGTTATCCTTTTAGTACGATATATTAGGACGTCAGGCAGTCCCAAGCTAGCCCAGAGAGGTGGAGAAGCGTTGCAGACACAGCGCTCAGTAAAGCAACTAACTCAAATAAAGTAGTCAATTTTGAAGTAGTGCTTAGTCTTTAGAAAGGGAAAAGGCCTTTATTTATTTTGCACATTTCATGATACAGTACATCATATTTCAGAAGCAGCAAATTAAGTTGGGCACTGCTAATACCATCAGTGATTTCCGGTTCAGACAGTTTAGGCAGCTCCCTGGAGGAAGACACATAAGCTACTCACTGTGTTGCAATGCCTAATAAGCTCTGGGGTTTACATCTGGTAAAAACCTGGGAATACCAACGTTTTTGGCGAGTGTCCAGCTCCAGTTGTGGACCACTTCTAACAATTCTCCCCACCTCTTTAGAGTGGACTTTGTCTCCCCTTTGGGTTCCCATGGGTTGCATTTGACCTTTTATTGTGATTCGATCTTTGAGTCGGGCAGGGAATGCCTACATCTTTCATGGACTTTGTCAGGGCCACCCTGCTCGACATGGCGTGCTCTGCACAGTCCACTGTCTACTCTTGTCAAGGACTTCACCACAGATCTGCCAACTGGTGCACAAGTGACTCTTCGGTGCTGGTGTGATGTTGAAGACGAACATAGGTAGCAACAGTCGACGAGGCTGCAGTGGAGTCAGTGTTTATGGCTCCACAGAGCAGCTTTGGCTCTTCCTAGCTTCCAATTATTAATGCACTTAATTCTGGTAATTCCATTTTAAACAATCGGTTGGTTCAGCTCGTGGCCCTAGCGGCGAAAATGTTAAGTCTGAAGGTGACAACATTTAGTGTGGCCCCAGGCCTAACTTTAAGGACTAAACTGTACTTCCCGCTGGCACTACAGCAAATCACGGCAACCTTTTCCAGTCAATTGTCTCAAGGTTAAGGACTTGGTTCTCTGTTTGCTCCCCGTTGCTCACAGTCGCGCTCGTCTGTGAAACATTTTTGTACGCTGGGGATAGCGCTGTGAAGGGAGACTGTGCTTTATGCAATTACTGAAGATGCGCTGAGTCAACGTATGTGTTATTCCTCAACGACAGCTGCACCCCTTTTTTCACGTGTTAGTAGCCTGACGTTCTTCTTTTGTACTGCACCCCGCACTTTGTGTTTGGCATTAGATGGCGTAGATTGTCTGTTCTCACCTAATTGAATTATGCTGCCTTAAATGTTGGTTTGATTTTCTTGGTTTTAAGTAGCTTGAGTAAGCAAGTTGTTAACCCCACTAGGGAATATCCTTCACCTTACTTTTGCTGATAAAATTCTGCTGCTTTTTTATACAGTGCACTCTGCACTTTGCTTTCACTAGTCTTTGGGGCAGTTGTCTGCACCAGCACTATCCACATTTGCAAAATGTAAAACAGGTGCTAGTACCTGGTGGGCATATTAGTCTCCTCTGCCTAACTCCTGTTGATGAAAGTCTGCTGTTATTTCACATACTGTACTTTGCACCTTGTATTTATTAGGCGTCGGGGATATTGTCGGCCCCAGTGGTTCTGACAAAACGTAAAACGTTTGTAAGTCATTTGATTTATACTTTACACCGTTCTTATGACTATTGATTGTATTGGTTTATCTTCCGATGTAAAAATGCTTTGAAAGTCATATGATTTGGGATTTTTTAACATTGCTCATGCTATTATAGATTGTAATGGTATTAAGTAACCTAACAATAAACGTATTATTATTATTATTATTATTATTATTATTAGGTTCCAAATACAAAGCCCACCACCCAAACAAGCTAAGTACTCAGTCCCGGGGAGTACATGGATCCAGTGGAGGGATCTCCATCAATGTCGTTCTCTTTCTGCACCCCAGGTTATCTTTTGTGGAGACAATGGAATGTGGTCAGGTTTTGTTTTAGCATCGCTTAGCTTTGTAACACAACAGAACATTTTTTCTGGCTTTAGGACTCTCAGCACTTTACCACTGCTAACCAGTGCTAAAGTGCATGTGCTGTCTCTTTAAAACATGGTACCTTTGGCTTATACCCAAGTGGCACATTTGATTTACTTATAAGTCCTTAGTAAAGTGCACTATTTGTGCCCAGGGCCTGTACATTAAATGCTACTAGTGGGTCTACAGCGCTAATTATGCCTCCCACTTATGTAGCCCGTTAACCATGTCTTAGGCCTGCCATTGCAGTGCCGGTGTCTACTTTTGACTGCCATTTCGACTTGGCAAAATAAGCCTTTCGCCAGACCCAGCCTTCCTTTTCAATACATATTTCACCGCTAAGGTAGGCTCTGGAAAGCCCATGGGCAGGGTGTAATGTCCTTAAAAATAAGACATATTGTTGGACATGGCCCTTTTTTACATGGTTATCCCCAAACTGTTTGCCTTCTTCCTCCTATTTTTGCTAGCTTTAGGACTCTGGACACTTACCATGCTGATCAGTGCTGAAATGCAAGTGCTCCTTGTGTAAATTGTATTGGTGATTGGATTATCCATTATTGGCATATTTGATTTACTAGTAAATCCCTAGTAAAGTGCACTATGTGTGCCCAGGACCTGTAAATCAAATGCTACTAGTGGGCCTGTAGCACTGATTGTGCCATCCATATGAGTAGCCCTGTAAACCTGTCTCAGACCTGCCACTGCAGTGCCCGTGTGGGCAGTTTTAAACTGCCATATTGACCTGGCAAGGCCCAAACCTCCACCTTTTGCTACATGTAAGTCACCACTAAAGTAGGTCCAAGGCAGCACCCATGAGCAGAGTGCAGTGTATTTAAAAGGTAGGGCATGCACTGGTGTGTTTTACATGCCCTGATAGTAAAATACTGCTACATTTGGTTTTCACTATTGCATAGACCATCTCTCCCATAGGGTAACACAGGGATCGCATTGACATATCTTTTAAGTGTCATTTCCCATTGGGAGCAGATTGAGGTGTGGAGTTTGGGGTCTCTGAGCTCACAATTTAAAAATACAACTTTTGGTGAAGGTAGTTTTTGAATTGTAAGTTTGAAAATGCCGCTTTAGAAAGAGGGCATTTTCTTGCTTAATCTTTCAGACCCTCTGCCTGTGGAATACATGTCTGGGGTCAAGCTACCTGTGCATTCACTCTAAACAGTCACACAAAGGGAGCTGATGTGTGCCCTGCATATCCGGATGGCGCATCACCAGGCTGATGGGTATTCCTGAGCTAGAGTGGTGGGAGGAGCTTACACTGGCACCTGAATTGGGCTATGCCTGGCCTCACACACAGCAGTCTCCACCCACTAGAGGGTGTCTGGGGCCATGGCAGGGAAAGGCAGTGTCTTGTGAACTATAAAGACTTCTCTTTGAAGTTTGTCTCCTTCAAAGACAGAAATGGGTATAAGTACTGGACGTCTGACACCTCATGGTTAGAACACATTTGTACTGAGGACATTCTGCCAGGAAGAAGATCTGGATGCTCTAGGAGGGACTGCCACGATGCTTGTCGCTGTGTTGTGCTGGCCTGCTGCTTCTGTCATGGGAGTGAAAGGACTAGACTTTGCTTTCTACATCCTGCTTTGCAAGATTCTTCAAAGGGCTTGAACTGAGCTTGCCTACTGTTAAGTCTCAGGACCATCAAAGACTTCACCAGCCAGCACCTGGGCTCTCTTGCTGATAGTCCTAACTTGCCAAGTGGTGCCAAATCCAGTTCTTGGGCCCTTGGAAGTGAGTTCTGGTGGAACCACGAAGAAGCTAAGCACATCTACTCCAGAGCGACTTCGGAACTGGTGCCGCTATGTGACTATGTGCCGCTGCCTGCACCGGAGCTGTGTTCCCCGCTGAATGCAACGACCATGACCTGCAACACAGGCTGACACCGCAGCAGTGCCTCCAAAGTCCTGCCACAGTGTGAGTCTCAAGTGCAGTGTCACCACTGATTCTGCCTCAGCACCTGTAACCCAGTGGTGTAATCACAACATCTGCTGAGTCGACGCTTCGCATCTTGACCTGCAGGATTCATCGACCCCGCTTTCTTGTAAGGAACCAAAGCCTCTCCATCGAAGCCACATCACCTCCCCTGCAACCGTAAGGAATTGATGCCTCACTTCCCTTGCCTATCAGTAAGGAACCAATGGCTCACTTCCCCGGTAGCAGCAAGGAACTGACTCCGCACCAACTCCAGCAATACCACACTTCGCCTGCTCCGTGAAACATCTTTGTTTCCTAATCACTTTCCAAGGTACTGGACCCGGGGTTCCATGCAACTCTGTGATCAGGCCGCACTCTCTCACGAGTGGCATCAGACTGCTGGAAGGGACTCTGTCAAGATGCCATGATGGTCCCAGTTGGAGCTATTGTGTTTCTAAGTGCTATACTAAGATTTAATCTTTAAAAATGTGTATCTTTACTTGTGTATTTTTTATTTTTGTCATTGTTGTCTTCTTTTACTCAGATAAATATTGACTATTTTTCTAAACTGGCGTGGAGTATTTTGGCGGTGTAGTCACTGTATTACTGTGGGTGTGTACAAATACTTTACACATTTGCTATGAGGTAAGCCAGACTGCTCTTGCAAAAGCCACCAAGACGGTGAGCAGGGGTAATCTTAACTGTGTGACTCCTTACAATGACTAGAATAGGGTTCCTACTTAGACAGGGTGCAAACCACTGCCAACTAGATACCCCATTTCTAACACGTGTTCTGTTAAGTTTTACATGTCCTATCAGTGAAAAACTCTTACATTTGTTTTTCACTACTGCAAGGCCTATCTCTCCCACAGGGTAACATTGGGATTACCTTATTTTAGGTTATAAGTGTAAATTCTACTTGGGAAGAGATTGGACCCACAGGTTTGGTGTCTCTTGAATCACAATTTAAAGTCACAACTTATGGTAAAGTCGAATTTAAATTGTAGTTTTGAAAATGCCACTTTTAAAAGTTGGCATTTCCTTACTCTAATCATGTGGTGCCTTCTGCCTGTCTATGAGTACACGTCTGGGATGGGTGACAGCTGGACTTTGTGCATTCCTCTAAACAGCCACACACAAATGGAGCTTAGGTGTGACTGATGGGCCATCCACAGCCTGATGGGCCATCCTGGGCAGGATAGGAGGGAGGGGCTGACACATCTGAATAGACGGTGCCCTGTCCCCACACAAAGGGCTGCATACCCCAGGAAGTGAGTCTGGAGCCAGAGCAAGAAGGGCAGGGACTCTGTGCACTTCAAAGGCTTCTCTTTTAAGTCTCCCCCACTTCAAAGGCACAACCGGATATAAGTACTGGATCTTAGATACCACTAACTCAGTACACTTCTGGACCTATGGATACTCTGTCAGGAAGCTGGACTGCTGTGCTGCTACAAGGACTGCCACTCTTCTGGACTGCTTCTTTGTTGGACGCCTCCCCTGCTGTGCTGATCTGCTGCCGGCTGCTCTCCTTGCCTATTAGTGAGAAAGCCTGGACCTGCATTTCTCCAACCCAGAACTACAGTGACTCCAATGGCTTGCTGGCTTGCTTTTTGTTTTCTGAAATCTCAGGGACACAAAAGACTTCCAACTCACCTACTACAGCACATGCACTCTGCCAAATGTGAGTCTTGCTCTGCCAAGTGGTGTCAATCCAGTCCTGGGCTCTTGGAAGTGAGTATAAAGTGCTGCTCCAGTCCAAACTAATGCATTGCAGCGGCTGCACAGATCTATTCCGGCATGTTGCCCCTCTTGCGTGGATCGGAATTAGCATATTGCCTCTCCAGCACGGATTGACCTCGGTACATCACCTTCAGAACCGCCACATCTCGGACCAGATACATTGCCGGCACTGTGTGGAGAAAATCGACACATCTTCACTACTGCATGGAAAGGACTGTCGCATTACCTCCACTGTGGGAATGCACACCAGCCCATCACTTCAGCCTGCTCACTGCACCCTTGGCATAGACGTAACCAGGATTAAGGTACGTTTGTTCAGAGGGCCTCACTGGATACCTGTAGCTGGCCCGCGCTCCATCGCAGTCAGGCACGACCAGATTTTCCCAATGAAGTGTCTTGTTTCAAAGCACTATTTCACAGTTTAGTCTTTAAAAATTCATAACTCAAGTTCTGCTTATTGGATTTCTGTTATTTGGGTCTTGTTTTATTTATTAACTTAAGCTATATCGGCCCGATTCACAAAGGTAAACTTAGACCAAAAGTCTAGGTTTAGGCCAGAAGTCTCAACTTAGACTAAAAGTCTAACTTTATTATGTGTAAAGTTAGACTTTTAGTCTAAGTTTAGACTCTTAGTCTAAGTTGAGACCAAACGTCTAAACTTAGACCAAAAGTCTAACTTAGCTACAACTAAAGTTAGACTCTTGGTCTAAGTTAAGACTTTTGATCTGAACTTAGACCAAAAATCTAATCTCAGAGCAAAAGTCTAACTTTACAACAAGTAAAGCTAGGCTTTAGGTCTAAACTTAGACTTTTGGTCCAAGTTTACCTTTGTGAATTAGGCCCTACGTTTCTAACCAGGTATGGTTTTTTTTTTTTGTGGTGTTTTTACAGTTTCACTGTTTGAAGTGTTGCACAAATACTTAAAACATTGCCTTTTAAATTAGGCCTGCCTGTTCTGTTCCAAGCTACCAGAGGATGTGCACAGTTTAACCTAGGGTATGTTTGTGACTCACCCTGACTAGGAGTTTGGTTCCTGCTTGGAGAAGGTGCATGCCTTTGTCATCCAGAGGCTCAATTTCTAACACGTCAATGAGTGGAGGACCTTGCAGGCCAATTAAGAAAGGTGGAAGAGGCCAGTAGGGGACCCTTACTCCATTGGCGGGTAAAAAGGCCTTCTATAATCAATACCCCTGCCAGCACAGTCAGTTTTCTAAAGCCTGGTGAGCTGAAAGTAGTCAGAGTTGGTAAGGAGAGTGCACATGGTGGGCTTTCCCGGACCACAAAGCCCTGCTGTGGGCCTCAATCATGTCACAAAACGTCTAGGACAGACATATAATTGTCATTTGCATGGAGGTGGGGGGCAAACATGTTCAGATTGCTATGATGAACTCAAGGCAGGGACTGCACAATCTCCTGAGCCATATAGGGGACCTTTCTTCTTTCATAATTTCATTGTCAGGGTATTTAGGCTATACTAGATAGAGTACCTTTGTCCCTTTGATAAGTTTGAGAATGTGGTAGGATAGGAGCAGAAGAACGTGCCTTTGATATGGCCGCAGTTGCGCACCTTCTTTCAATATGACACTACTTATTATGTTTGAGTTGGGACAGTGGTAGCTGAAAGGCTGGTTGGCGTTGGAAAGTTTTGTGCAGTCTCCTTTCCAGGCACTAGTGGAGATGCGTTGATTTTCTCCACGCAAAGCCAGCAATCCATCGGGTCCAAGATGTGGCGGTTTTGCGAAACATGTTCACCATAACCCTTATTCAACTGTTCTAGCCTGTTGTGGGTCATTTCATCAGTGGGCTCAACAATTTGTGCGGTACTCTCTGATTTTTGTTGATGTTCATTAGCAGAGAACATGGCTCTGTAGCCCACCCAAAATGAGACTGGTTACTGCTCCCTCGACTAGGAGGTGGATAGGCTGACAGCCATAGGTAATCGATTCTGGTACAGAGGCAGATGCCTTTTAATTTCTGTCACTTGTGAGTAAACCAACTTCCAGCAATCTAGTTTTAAATCTATGCAGCCCTCATATCTAAGTTCCACATATCCCCTTTGTAGGTATATTCAGTATTGAGAGCGTGATAATATTCCCATAAGTTATATGGCTGGGAGATTGGTGTTCTATTAATGACACTGGGAATGCACTTAAAAATTGTGACGCACCTTCAGGTTGGCTTCTCATTCCCATGTGTACATGACAACTTGAATGCTGCTGTCCCCGGGAATGAGCCAAAGAGACTGCATTGATATTTGGTAGAGCTGGAAGCATATTTATCTAGTTCCTGTTGGCCAGCATTTGCCTAATAACAATACCCATGTTTTAATCACCTCAGAGATCTTGGTGTAATGAATCTAACTTTAGTCAGACTGATGTTCATATCATTGATATAGGGTATATGCCTGGTATAGGCCATTCTAGGATGTGTAGGGTAGAATGGCCTGCACTCTCTACTGATTGGCTGAGAGTATATATTTTAGCAAAAGCATGGGCTGTGGTTGGTACTGGCTTACTGTCAATGTCCCCAGAGAAAGCTGAATACTAGCCTCTTAATGGAAATTGTTGTACTTCTTCTGGACTTTGAGATGGAGCTTTGTGCTTGATCCAAGACAGGTGTTTGCAAAGAATATGACTGTGCTTGTCATTGTTTCCAACTAGGACAGGACCAGATTGAAACCCTACTTCAATAAATGTGTCTGGAAGATGTGGAAATTCTATTGCCTGGTGTACAGAAAGGAACTGGCCCAGATGGGTAGAACTGTCTGAAAGACCTCTTGTATGACCAGTGGATTGGCATTTCAGCACTGCAACTGTGGTAAATCTGTTGCTCCCTGCCCCCCTTACTTTCCCTAACTCAATGGTAGCCAGTACTGGCCTGCTTCGAGCTGGGAGGAACCTATTAGTGTCCCTCTGACTGACTGGTTGTCATCTATTCAGAATAATTAAACAACTCTGTAGCACTTGAAGGTCTCGGAGTATTAAAATTAAATTTATGATTGGAGGGAGAGGGTTCCACATGGTGTCCAAGTCTCCATGGGAGCCCCTGCCAATCCAACATCGAAATCATTACTGGTCAGTGTCAAGATATGGGTCCTTGATATTATAGTACCTGTCCAGGATGGACCTTTGCTTAAGCAAGCAGGTTTCCAACCAGCTTTTCCATGTGGAAGAGGGTCTGTCTATTTCCCTGTAGAAATAATCATGATGTTGTAGGATATCTATGAGACCCTCAGATTCTCTTGGGGTGTGGGGGCTCCATACATCCACTTCTACTTCCACATGGTTATGCTGACAGCAAGAGAGCCATTGTCTTTCTGAATCCTAGAGGCAGAATGACCCTGGTTAACCACTGGTTTCTAGGCCACAATAAGTACATGAACGGACCCAAAGGATCAGCTAAACCAGGAGTGTAGTCGTGGTGAAACATACTTGTTGATTCAAAGATGGAGGATGCTGTGATGACTCCCAAAAAGATGGGGACCCCTTGGTTTAAACTTCTACAACGAGTAAAGATGAAAGCTCAGTCTAAAACTTAGGCCCATATTTATACTTTTTTTGTGCCGTATTTGCATAATTTGTTGACGCAAAAGCGGCGCAAACTTACAAAATACAATTATCTTTTGCAAGTTTGTGCTGCTTTTGCGTCACAAAATGACACAAATGCGGCAAAAAAGTATAAATATGGGCCTTACTGAGCATGTACACTGGCAGAGACACAGAGCTGACATTCCTGAGTACCCAACAGAAATCAGGTGATAACGTTAGAAAGCATCCCTGGACTGAAGGAGTTGAAAGGTACTTGAGGTCCCAGTCTGTGTCTGAAGAAACTTTCCAGAATAGCAGAGATGGAGTACAACTGTGAGGCTGCTAAGTGTTGCAAGGATGTATATAAAAAGCGGACCCTCTTTCCCAAACTCGCTGCAAAATCCTGGAATGACCTCCCTCTCCAGCTACGGATCTCCACCTCTGTACTGGAATTCTGGCATTCACTCAAGAACTGGCTGTTCGACAAAGTCACCTAAACCATTATGACCCTCAAGCATCTGGATACCCTCTCAGGTGGTTAGGTGTGCTAAATAAATCCACTTGATTGATTGATTGATTGAACAATGGTCTGCTTTAAAATGAAGCATTTGGTCCATAAGCTGCTGCTTGCCAGTGGCTGGTTGTCCACCAGGTTCACAGGAACTTCCTCTTGCAGTAAGCTCACAGGATAAGTTTGACAGGGCACCTGTGGTCAAGAGAATGGCTTTCTGACATGTGCTCCTGGCCTGGGTGTAGATACATGGAGGATTGTGCCAAATATCCCAAACAGCAAAGGCAGTTATCAGTGGCTGATTCCCTATTATCCAAAATAGAGGTGCTTTGACCTCGATGTCCCACCGCCCAACAAACCCCACAGAATCAATTAACTAATGCAGCGATAGGGGAGCACTCAAAAGGTAGTCAAAGACACTAAACAACTCACAGTGATGTCATAAATTATGCCACAGAACACCATGAGTGATGTAATATGTGTTACATAGGAAACAGATTTTTTGGTTTGCTAATATCTCTGGCCCCATTTGATGAATCTTCAATAAACTTTCTAAAAAAAAAAAGGTTCAGCTGTTTCACCTGCATCCTGGAAAGTTTTGAGGGGACCTATTATGCGGGGCTTAGAAAAAGGGGGGGGGGACCAAAACGCATTTTCCTCATTGAGTTTCCCAAAGGAACTTTAGACAATGCTACATGCAAGCAACTGAACATATTTACACCAATTTTAGCAAAAAGCTAGATCTCTACCCTAAAAGCGTGCTGTTTGTGAATTGATGTAAATCCATTGAATAGTTGTTGAAAAATTAAGGTTCAAAATGTAGAGATAGAAGATGCAGAAGTACCACAGGACCGGCATATCAAAAGATAAGATATGATTGGCTGCCACCATTATCAACAAAGATGTTGCCACAGCCATTTTAGGACTTGAGGACACAGTCCTCATGTCATGAAAAAAATGAAAATAACATTTCAGGGACCTTGGCTTAGTGGATGGGATCCCCGAGAGACACTCCTTGGCCCAACATTTTTTTTCTTGTGGTACTGTGGTATAAATAGGTTGGGGTGCGTATTAATGATGTATGATAAAAAAAGAGGTGGGGTGGGCGTGTACCTGTTCTCCGAGCCACAAAATGGCCATAGGCACTTCGTTCCCCGAGGCCTGCTGCACATTACAATTATTTGAGGAGTGGGGTGTGGGCCCCCCCGAGCCATGTGATGGCCCTAGGGACTCCATCCCCTGGGCCTGATGAGAAAGAAGTTTCCTGTGTTCTTGTGTGTAGTGCACCAAGGAGTGCTTGCACCTGACAGGAGTAGAATACAAAGCTCCCCCTGCCGGGAGAGAGCAAATATGTCAAACTGACTCCCACGGCACCCAGAATAGGTGCTAGCATGGGAGCTGGCAGGGCCACGGTGGCGATGGGCCTCCCCCTCGCGGCCCCCAACAGCTTCAGTGTTGTGGGTGTCCCAGATAAGGACGGGGGCACCCACCAAACAAAAGAGATAGATATTCTCTTACCAGACCCAGGATAGGAGCTGAGATGGGAACTAGTAGGGATGCAGCGGCAATGAGCCTTCTCCCACAGCCTCCTATATTTCTATTAGTTTTGAAGGCCCCAGTGGGACTGGGACACCTGAGTAATTTAGTAATACTAAAAAAAAGTAGAATAGCATGGCCAGCTATAATCTAGACCCATACCACAGGGGAGCTCTAGGGTCCTTGGGGTTCCCCCACAGCCACCAATAAAAAATGCAAGCCATTGGTGCCCCCCTCGGACCAGGATACTGACAAAAAAATAAACAAATAAAGAAAAAAAGCTTTGAAAGGATAATAAATAATTTTTAATGCTATGTAGTGCCGTAATCTGAGGTGGGTCACTACCAACATATAGTATGAGTATTGTGGGGGACTGCTGATAATACAGCAGCCCACCAAAAATATTTAATAAAAATTAAGCTGATGTTTCTTGAAATCTATAGAACCTGACCACAGGTAAGGTTTATGATGTTTTTAAGCATTCCCAGAGCTGGAGCTTTTTGCTTTTTAGCTTGGGAATGCATGGACCCCTCATGGTTGGTCTTATGGTTGCATTAGGTGGCCTGAGGAGGGTAAAAGAAAGATCTGACATGTTCACTGTTATTTTGACTACACTCATTTTATTTGTTTATTGACAGACATTGCAACACTTGTTATTAATGATGAATATCTTTGAATATGTTTTTCAGATCTCCTGGTTTTCTTGATGATTTCTAACATGTCATTTTGTTTCAATTAAGGTGGTGACCTTTTGATAAAGCCAATAGGCTTGCCTTTATATAATGATGTCTCGACTCCTTGACAAAGCCAGCTGGCTTGCTTTTATATATTCATGTCCTGACTCCTCTACTCCTTGACAAAGCCATTAAGCTTGCCTTTATATATTGATGTGGTGATCCCTTGACAATCGAACAGTCTTGTAGATTGATGTAGTAACTCCTTGAAAAAGTTAATAGGCTGCCTTTTATATGGTGACGTGACTTTAAGTTAAAGAGAACCCAGAAATGCAAATAAAAAAGCAAAGGTTAAAGTGATCTTATAGTTAGGTATGGTGAAAAAAAAACTTAGAAATCTACTGAAAAAACATAGGTTGAAGTCACGTTATAATTAGGTGACAATGTCAGTCAAAATATAGTATTTTAAACTCAAAAACATTAAATTCACCAAGTATAGCTAACTGAACGAACTATATTTTGCGCCATGCACTGCTCATGACCTTACACGTTATTTTACTCATGTCATGTTCAATGACATCATTGATGAAATCTCAAATGACATCTTTGATGATGTAACTGATGACATAATCTGGTGAAGGTGACAACTTGCTATAGGCTTCCAACAGTGAAAGGTATTTACTGAGGTACAGCTAAAGCAAATTATCAATAGCTTCACATCTGCTAATGAGGATTGATGGCAGCCAAGCAGATCGTTATGCTTTAACCCGCCAGTCCCACAGTACTCCCACGTCTCAATATATACATCCTTTTTAGCCTTAATTTCTCAAAACGTGCTAAATAGAGGTACACTAAATCCCAAAATGCACGCTTTCTGGGTAAAGATCTAATCTGCCAAATTTGGTGTAATTCGTTTCAGCTATTTTGGCTGTACCTCTGTTCAATATTCCTATGGGAAATTACAGAGGGAAAACATGTTTTGGAACTCCCCTTTTCAGCCTTCATTTGACTGATTCCTTCAAAAACGTTCCAAGAAGCTTAACCTTTTTTGTGGAACATTTTGTGAAAATGAATCAAATGTCAAAGTTTTTAGCGAATGAAAAAATATTTTACTATGAAAGCCCGATCCTAACTATAACTACATAATGGCGGCCGTCATGTCCCATGAGTGTCACCATCAACCAAAACCCTGAAGTGTAAACAAGTTTTTATATTATGAGTCCTTGTAGTTTTGGTGCCCCCGGGAGTCATACTACTAGTGCTAATAGACTAGCAACAGAAAACTACTCTGCATCATTTTTGAGTTTGCAACCAGCTTAATACCTGACTGATCTTGGTGCTTCAACACAGGCTGCTTGACCACCACAGCTCGATTAACTAGACACACAGACTGTGTGATTCTGGGATATAAATCCTGGAACGATGAAGATATCATGTTTAGCTTGGAAGGAGAACTGTTGTTGTTAGGAATGTTTGGGCTTCAGTTTATTTTAATTTGTATTGTTTCACATTTTTAAGCTATCTTGGCAGAAAGCCTTTAACTTGCCCCACTGTAAAATAC
Organism: Pleurodeles waltl; assembly: GCF_031143425.1. NCBI lineage: Eukaryota > Metazoa > Chordata > Amphibia > Caudata > Salamandridae > Pleurodeles > Pleurodeles waltl. The sequence goes on from NC_090440.1 coordinate 1,041,237,394, forward strand.
TCAGTTCCTTCTCCAGAGTACTATTTAAAAGGTTTTATTGAGAACAGCACAGCACTTCTTCCTCCTTGCCTTCCTTTTCTCAGAATACCTCACATTCCTAATGACCTCATATCCCTCACCTTCCACATTCCCTCTGGAGGTTCCATAAATAGAATGTACACAAATATAATGACAAAATACAACACATTTTTCCCCTTAAACAAACAAACAAAAACAACAATAACTTAAATACAATTGAAACTCTAAATTACCATGGATAATACATTATGCAATATGAAAATAGACATCACAAGAATTATGCAAAATCCGCCAGTTTTGAAGAAACCTGTCTTGTACGCCCTTCAAATTTGACTCTGGGGGCTATAGAATCTTCTCGCAATCTTCCTTCATTTCTACCCTCGGAATCATCTCGGGCATCACTTGTACATGCAGCAGAATCCCCCTCTTCAACTCCACATCTCTCCCCTTCCACTTCTGTACCTAAATGCTCCTTCTCTCTTCCTCTACCCAAAAAACAATAATCAGCAGAGTCCACATCTTGTGCACCAGTCAATCCAATCTTACACTTTGCCAATCTCTTCACACTCCAAACTTTCCCATCCTGTGTAATCACGGTTTTATTAAACACTTTCACAATCTTCAAGGCTTTTCCAAACCTTGGCATATCTTTCCTGTTCAACCCTGGTTTTCTCAGTCTGACCCAATCTCCAACTACAAATGAGGGTTCCTTTACTTTCCTCTTTTTATCATATAGTTCTTTATACTTTTCTTGTTTCCTTCTCACCTTATCCTTGATCTCATCAATATTTATCTTTTCTATCCCATTCCCTTGTTTTTTTTAAAACCACCATGGACAAAGTTTAGAAATAGGATCTCTTCCTCTCAACAACTTGAAAGGACTCACTTCAGTGGTACTTTGGGGAATGATATGATAATACCAAAGTTTTTCCCTTATTTTTGCCTTCCAGTTTCCTCCAAAACTCCGTGCCCAACAAATACTTTCTTTCAAAAACCAGTTGAACCTATCAACTTGTCCATTCTACTGAGATTCATATAGAGAAGTTGTTACATGTTTTATGTTCCTATACCAAAAAAAATCCTGCATTTCATTGGAAACCAATTGAACACCATTGTCTGAAATTACAGTGTCCGGATATCCTTCCCTAGCAAATATTTCTTTGAATAACTCAATGATAGTACCAGACGTGACCTGAGACACTAATTTTACTTCAGGCCACTTTGAATGATAATCTTGTTTTTTCCAGGCCAGCCACACCTCACATATTCTCTCACTTCTTATAAAATTGAAACCTCCAGATCACATTCAATCCATTTCTTTTCATCTATTGCCCTGAACTCATCAGACATGTATACCAAGACAGTAGAAACAAAATCCATTTCTATAGTATCCCCTGTACTCGTACTGCTAGGATAATTCTGGAGCAAACTTGATAAACAATCAGCAAAAGAATTATTCCTCCCTGGCACATACTCCACCTGAAAGGAATACTCTTGTAAATTGGAAACCAACCTTGCAATACGAGCAGTGGCATTCCATCCACCACCAGCAGAAAGAATCCCAACCAAAGGCTTGTGATCAGTACGGAGAACAAAATGTGAGCCCAAAATATAGTTTCTGAAATGTTCAACTGCCCACACACAAGCTAATAGTTCTTTCTCAATGACAGCATACCTTCTTTCTGCATCAGATAAAGTGCGAGAAGCAAAAGTAACATTCCACACCTCCTTGCCACATCTTTGAGATATAACACCACCAATTCCGTATGTACTCGCGTCCACAGTCACAATACATTGCGCTTTCACACTGAAGGGTTTGAGCGTAGGTGCAGCAGCAATTTCTCACTTGATAGTTTCAAATGCATCTTTCTGCTTTCCTGCCCATACTTACTCCATACCTTTTCTTGTAAGTTCCCTCAATGGCTCCATTTTTGTAGCACAATTTTCTATAAATTTGCTATAATATTCACACAGTCCGGAAAAAGACAATAACTTCTCTAGATTATCTGGAGCTGGCGCATTAACAATGGTATCAACAAGCAATCGCTTAGGAATTACTACATTCCCTGATACAGTGTGTCCTAGGTAATCTACAGATTTAACAAAAAAATGACATATTTTCATTTTCAAAGTTAATCCATTATTACTTAGCATATCACAAACCTTCAACAAGAGATCTTTGTGCTCCCTCTCATTCTTTGAATAAACTAACACATCATCCTGGAAACATTTTACAAAATCTTCCATATCTCTAAACCGTTTAAATTTGGCCCTCTGAAAAACGGACGCCGCTAAATCCAAACCAAAAGGCATCCGTTTAAACTTGTACAATCCTTGCGTCATGATAAAAGCAGTGAGATGCCTGGAATCCTCAGTAAGCTCAATCTGATGATATGCAGATCTTAAGTCTCATGTGGAGAAAATCCTTGCACTATCTAACATACTTACTACCTCATTTATATGTGGTAAAGGATGACAATTAACAATGATGTTGGAATTTAAGGCTCTCAAATCCACACATAACCTCAAGGATTTATCTAGTTTCCAAGCTAATACTATGGAGATACCCATTCAGATGACTCTATCTCCTCTATTACACCCTCCTTAATCATCTCTACTAAAGTCTCCCTCAACTCCTCACGTACTCCAATCGGAACATTCCTCAACTTCTGGATCACAGGCTTTGTATTCTCTTTTAACTTAATCTTGTGACTGTAGTTTTGTAATTTACCTAACTTGTCAGTGAAGACTTGTGGAAATTTGGATACAAACCATTCTACCTCGTCTCCATTTCCAATTGTCAACACTGGTTCAGAAGACTTAGGATTTAAAATTATTCCTAACTTTGCCTGATCTCTCCAACCAAGTACATTTACTCACTTCTCCCCCACATATAACTTGATGTCAGCAGATCTGCCTTTAAAATGAATAACCGTCTCCATGTACCCTTTGATATTGATCACAAAACCATCAAAACTTTCTGCGAGAATATCAGGACTGTTCAAGTCAAACAAATTCATTATACCCTCAAATTTTTGCATGAAATAATCAGATGTGATGATAGTCCAAAACGACCCAGAGTCGGCCATAATTACAAGTTCCCAACCTTCAATACACACATTGCACTTGGGTTGTTTTACCATCCATCCGAAATTGTCACCCTCACAGTTTTTATCACCCTCATTACTTTTGATAGACAAAACAATTCCTGTTTCTCCCTCCTCACTCAGATATGCAACTTTACTTTTGTTATTACTATTCTTCTTCTTAATCTCCTTACAAACACTAGCAAAATGTCCCATTTTACCAAATTTTTTACATTCTTCACCCAACACTGGGCATTTTAGAGAATTTGTAAAATGGTTCCAACTTCCGCAACAATAACAAACCAAACGTTCATTCTTTCCATTTCTGTCCTCCCTCTTATTGAAGGTAGAATTCTTGGTGTTAGCCCCATTACCCCGGACACTTTGCCCCACCGCAACAACGTCAAAGTCTTATCCATCTTTCCGATTGCTTTAAGGTAGGGTTCTGCAAAGTCGGTCTTGGAGGGCCGGGTTCATGCCAGATTTTTAGTATATCCACATTTGGAAAAAAAGATCTTTCAGAAGTCTACAGTTTTGTAAATGTGGATTGGCTAAAATTCTGGCATGGGCCCAGCTCTCTAGGACCGACTTTGCAGAACCCTGCTCTAAGGCTTTACCCATGTTGATGACATCTTGTAACTTCCCATCACTTACAATTGTCCTTGAATCCTTTTACTTCTGACATGATCAATAATTTGATCACAGATCATTTAATCTGTAATAGATCCAAAATTGCAATGTATTGACAAACCGCTTAACGCCATGAGGAACTCATAAAAAGTTTCTTTAGATTTTTGTGTTCTCGTATAACATTTGAATCTATTTAAAGCAATACTTGCTGTGGGTCTGAATCTATTCTCCAATTTATTTAGTGCATCATTAAAAACATCAAATTCCTCATCCTGAACTGTCACCTGTGGTAAAGTTCTGAAAATCATTTGGACCTCAGAACAAAGACAATGTAACAAGAGATATTTTTTCTTTCCTGTGACATTCCATCTTCATCAATTGCATTCAAATATGTTAGAAATGCCTCCTTCCATCTAGCCCAAGGTAATGGTGGGTCACCTTTGTGCTGAAGAAATTTTGCCGGAGGTTCAAACTGCATTTTCCTCTTATATTTTAGAAAATTTGAAACCGCAACAAATAATGCTTTAGTTAAACAGAATTATATTTAGTAGTTCACATGTTAGTCTTTCTTCTCTATCGATCCAGGAAGTAAGATTTTACCATAATTCCTCTCACATCCAGCAAGACAAGAGCTCAGGAAGTCCTTGGTAAGTGGCAAAGTGTTTATCGTCGTACAAATGTAACACGCTATACGTGAAAGCATGATAAATTATTGAAACGCTCCTAGCTACATGCGCTGAATGGCACGTGTGTTAATCTTAGTTCATATTTGATTAAGCTACATGTGCTGAATGGTACGCAGGTTAATTTTGTTTGTATTTGATGGAGTTGCTTAATAACACTGCAACTCCAACACGCGCTAAGTGGCACGCGCATTCTGAAGTCGGACGTGATTAATGGAGCTGGTTAGTATCCTAGCAACTCCAGCATTCACGCTAATGAACGCGAGGAAACATTGTTCAAATAAGCAATACGTTTTAAACGGTAGTGTGGTAAGACCATGTATTTAACAATTAAAGTAAAGATTTCAATCAGCTTGCGAATAGAAGAAAATTGTAGAAATTACAGCTTAACTCCAACAGCTGTTTCCTTGACCGTTCTTTTTAAATCATGGGTTTCAAAGGAAGTAACACTACTCCTGTGCTGTAGATGCGACCCGTAGCTGATGTACTTCCTGAAAGCTCGTTGTCAAATTTGTAAAATACTCAGTTCCTTCTCCAGAGTGCTATTTATAAGGTTTTATTGAGAACAGCACAGCACTTCTTACTCCTTGCCTTCCACATTCCATCTGAAGATTCCATAAGGAGAACCTACACAAATATAATGATAAAATACAACACCCACCTAAACCTACTGTCTATAAGATACAAAAGCAACGCCTAGAAGTATCATAGGCCACTTGATACATTTGAGCATTCTCTCTTTCGTCACATTTACTGCATATAGATTCAACCAAAAAAGAACAGACTCGTAACCCAATATTTGAAAAAGACAGCTTTCCGTAGAAGGAATCATTGATGTGTTGTATGCCAGTAAAAGTATCAAATTTCAACCAAGTTTTGGGAGCAGTGACTTTAAGAAAGTTTTGAATTGCAGATTCACACTAATGTTGGTTAGTTCCTTCCCCACATGGCTCATTTGTGACTAGATTTGTATTAAAGCTGGAGGGTTAAATGCCACTTGGGAAGCATTCATAACTTCTGCCATATCCTCTTGATCTGCTCCTTCATCGGTTGTCTCACTTACAGTAGGAAATGTTTTTTCAGCTTCTCTGGGAATCTTGTCTCTCTTACTACCTTCCATATTGATTTGAGGGGTTTCATTGAGAAGCTGGTCATCCCCTGAGTTATTGTCTGCTCTGATACCATTGTATTCAAAATGTACTCTTATTAGGGCATGACACTGCAGGGTTCTTTGAAAGGAAAAGATTTTTATTTTTTTTATTTGAAGTGATACAGCCTATTAAAAATGGGACATTACACTGCTCTAAAAAAAAAAAAAAACTCTTTTGCGAGAAGAACTTGATGCAAATTGATAATTGGGGGATTTGGGAGGGAAACTTCCCATGAGTAAATCTAGATGTGTCTGTTTAGTCTTAGACTTTTGCGAAACAATACTACTTTTGGATCATCACCATTTACAAGTGTAAAATTACTTAAAAGTGTATACTTTTATGCCCGGGCAGAGTCAGTAAAACATCATATACCACAGTAAAGGTACTACTAGCAGTGACTTCACAATCGTATTTGATGTTCTGCACAATTGGCCCAGACCTTAGCATTCGGGTTGGAGAACTCCCTACAGTAAATGAAAGTAAAAATTTGAAAAGTTAAAAGATTAAAGAAAAATAACTGTAAGTTACATGTTAATACTTATTTTTGTGTTGTAAATGTAGAATATATATATTGTAATTGTAGAGTACTTTTTTTTGCATATCTTTATTGAGCTTATATTAAAAACAAGATCAAAACAGAAAAGGTATATCTGTAACACTGGAGTAGGAGGCACCCATCATGAGTGCACAGACATGTAAATACGTTTGTAATGAAGGCACAGAATCTGGCGGCACAATGATACATCATATATGGTGGGTATAGTTCACGTTCCGCCAATTCCTCAGAATCGAATTCTGTTTGAAGTTTTGTTTGCCAGGAGATGCGGAGCGTGTTTAAGAGGGGGAGCAAGAAGAGATGGCGTATCAAGAGCGTGTGTACTCCCGACATCGCCCCACGGCATTTGCCCATCAGTCGCAGGTTCAAGAGCACCGTAGAAGGCAGTAGGGACCATGGAGGGGGTCCCAGGCATTGATTAAGGCAGTGCTGTAACTGCGTATAATTCCATGCTTGATGGGAGGGGAGGCTATATTCTGCTTTCAGGACGGTGAAAGATTTGAGGGACCTAGCAGTAAGGATCTGCCCCAGGTGTATAATGCCTACGTCTTGCCATTCCCTCCAGTCTAGCATCTGACCTCCTATGCGAAGCCGGGTGTTGCCCCATAGTGGTGCACGTTTGTGAAGATGCTGTCCATGCTGAGAAGACGATGAGCGAATTGCCAGGATTTTATCATGGCTTTTATCACTGGATGAGTAGCCAGGGTTCTGGCCTTCCTGGCTCCATATATCAAGTCCATTCCATGCAAACTGCATAGAAGCTCACATTCTATTTTGAACCCATTGCAGTGCATCTACTGTGCCAAGGACAACACAGAGTGTTCCACAGAGGGGAGGCCAAGGCCTCCGCAGGAGCAATGGGCCAGCAGTTTAGCACTGGCTAGATGGGGTTTTTGCCACACCCCAGACAAATGAGTGTATGCTATGATCAATTGCGCATAGTTTGGGAAGTGGGGTAAGGAAGGGTAGCATGTTGAGGATATAAGTGAAACGGGGTACTGTCACCATCCGTACTGTCTGTACCCAGCCCCAAAGGGAGAGACCGCGGTGCAACCATTTTGCAAAACCAATCTGGGTGCTTTCAATCAGTGGGTCAGGTTGTCAGCAATAACGCGGTCTAGGTCCTGGTTTAGGTATATGCCAAAATATTTGAGTCGGGATGGTGTTGAGCAGACAAGGAAGCTCGTGACTGCCTCTTTTGTGGTGGGATGTGACAGTGGTAATGCCTCGCTTTTGTCGAAGTTTATGTTATATCCTGATAACGTTGCGAAGTCAGAGATAAGGCACCAGAGCTTTAGTAGAGAGTGTTGGGGGCCTGTTAAGGTAAGCAATATGTCGTCAGCGTATAAGTGTATAAGTATATCTCGGATGTGCCCCCTGACACAGGAACACCCAGGATGGCCGGTCCTGTTGGATGGCAGCTTACAGCTGTTTCATGGCAAGGAGGAACAGGAGCAGGGTGAGAGGGCATCCTCGAGAAAAGGTTCAGACACAAAACCCCAGCAATTCACTTGTGCTGTGGGGATTCATAGAGCCAGAGTACCTTTTCAAAGAAATCATTACCCATCCGAAAATGATGAAACACTTGGAATAGGTACCACCACTCTATTGCCATGATTCCAGTCAGGATTTTAATATCTCCATTCAAGAGGGAGATGGGCCTGTAACTGCCACATAGTAATGGGTTCCTACCCTGTTTGGGTAGGACCTCTATGGTAGCCCTGTTGGAGATAGGTCCAAGGCTGCCAGCCGAAGTTGCTTCCCTGAAGGCCTCGTACAGAGTATCCACCACATCTGCACCTGCCCATTTATAGAACTCTGCTGGGAATCCATCTTCACCTGGTGGTTTGTGGTATGAACGTTTGGTAATTGTCTGCAAGGTTTCCTCCTTGCTGGTCTCTGCCTTCCTCTGTAAGTGTGGACAGACAGAGGCCCGTTTAGAGTGTGGTAATAAGGCGTTCGGGATCCCGTTTTGGCAGTGTAAAGAGCCACAGTAGAAGTCAGCGAATTCGCAATGTCCTGGGGGGTGGGTGATGATATTGCCAGTGGAATTTTGTATTGCTGGGATGGCAAGTGCTGCTTCCTGTTGGCACAGCTGTGCTGCCAGGAGGCAGCCCACCTTTTCCCTGTGTTCATAATGACACCCTCTCAGCCTCTGAAGAGCATGTGTAGCCTTAAATGTGTAAAGAGTGCTAAGGTCCATCTTGGCCTGATCGAGTGTGGGGATGGGTCAGTGGTATACGTGCGCGTGTAGATTGCGATCTGCGCTTCCAGGTCATTTTGGTGGGAGCATTGTCTGTCATTAGCGAGGGCCACATCCCTCTTCAATTGGCCCAAGAGGGTCACTTTCGCTGGTGCCCACAACATTCTAGGAGAGGAAACAGAACCTTTATTGTTTGCAGGATGTGTGGAGACATGGGACAGTAATTGGGTTTTGCCTTGGGAAGTACGGTAGCTGGAAATATTAAGTTGCCACGGTTTCCGTCCTGGGAAGGTAAGACACAGGTTTAAAGCGAGGATGACTAAGGAGTGGTGAAAGAGTGCAGCAGGTAGAAGACAGGAGTCGCCAAGTAACGCCACTATCCCATGGGATATCAAGGAGTAATCAATCCTGGACTGGGAGCCATGGGCCATTGGGATGAAGAAGTAATCCCTGTCCCGTGGATGGGCTCGACACCATGGATCGGTTAGGCCATGATCGGCTAGTATGTCATATAAGAGGGCTCTGCCTACCTGCTCAGAATGATATAAGGGGCCTGTGCGATACAGGATTGGATTAATAGCAAGGTTCCAATCCCCTCCAAGGAGGTAATGCGAGGCATCGATTTCCGTGAGGAGGCGATTGAGGGAAAGAAAAAAGGAACGCTTGTTCTCAGTGGGAGCGTAGATCGAGCCTAAACACAGGACCCTGTCTGCTACCTTGACTTTGGCTAAGATGTAGCAGCCAGGGGTATCTGACAACGTTTTCAGGATAGTGAGGGGTAAGGTCTTTCTAATGAGAGTGGTGACACCACACTTCTAAATTGGGCGGGACGCGGAGGCTGACTGGCAGCTGCTATGGATTGATCTTCCCACCCAGTCATGGTGCAGCTTATCGGATTCAAGTTAGGATAGGTGTGTCTCCTGCAGTGGGGCAAAGTCCGCTCTCTGGGACTGCAGATATGCTAGTACTTTCTTCATCTTGATATAGTGAGTGAGTTGTCAAGTTGGAGGGGACACTGGTGGAGTTAGTCTGTGACATCCAATCAACGAGATGAGTAGCCAGTAGCGGAAGTGGAGGCCCCGGTGATAGCCTATGAAATGTGAGGGTTGGAAGAGTTACGTCATATAAGAACGAGCAAGTAGGATTCAGGATGGGAGCCCTAGATCCTTAAGGAGGAGGACTAATGCAGATGACAGCGAAGGGCAAGATGGACACTCCTTAATGTGGCAGCTGTATAGGACGTAGTGTGCCAGGGAAGGGGCAGGGTAAAATGAGCACTGGAGAAAGAGGGGGTAGGGAGTCAAGGGGGTACTAGTAGGGGGTGGGTGGGAGAGAACAAGGGGAGGGGGCGACACAGAGGTAGTTCCAGAGTAAAGGGGAAGACTCTGGTGCTATTCAGAAACTGTGAATGGCGGACCTAGACTCACATGGCCTGTGTACCGGAGACCCCCCACGTAGTGAAAAGGGAGGAGAGAGGTGGGGGAATGTTACAGTATAAACCATACCAGTATATTAGGGAAGCCGGAGGTGGCTGTTATGGTTGTGGATGAGCACAGAGGGAGTAACGTGTAGTAAGGGGGGAGTAGGAATAGGTTGGGGTCACGTATAGCAGCCCAGATGGGCACTCAGGGGGCCAGGGCTCCACCCACGGGTCAGGAGAGGGGACAGCAAGTGTGCCTTATCTCAGCTTAGATGAGATATGTGTTGGGGCGCAGGAGGTCATCGGACATCCAGGACTATTTGCCCCATGTGACATGAGCTAGGGTCAGCGGTAGGTAGGGGAGGCGGAGTGTGGGGCGAGCGGGCAGCAAGATCTTACCACAATAGCAGGATCTAAAGTATGCAGTGTGATGCGTCAAGCAGAGGGAGCTATGGTGGAGAAGATGGCAAAGGGTAGGGATCGGAGAATTCTAGGATGGAGGCAAAGCCTCCAGTCTCCGTCTATGGCTGGGTCCCAGGAAGTGGTCGATTAGTAATCCATCCCTCACCGACTGAACCCAGATGGAGGCGGGACCCACGATGGAGAAGGGGACGCAAGGTGCTAGAGTGTAGCTGTAGCAGCCATGGTGAGGGTGCAACAGTGGGTAACAAGTAACAAAAAGCACCCCAACGTGGGTGTAGGGGTAGGTATCAAATGTCTTACTTCATGAACGTGTCAGAACCAACACAAACAATAACAAGAATATTACACAGAAGACCAAGCTCTCTGAGGGCAAGGGAGAGCCACAATCTCAGGTACTCTGGGCCAATTGTTGGGTTACATGCTACTTATACGGTCCAGAGAGATGGTGAGCATGGAGACCCATCCTGGATGTCTCTGTGTTGTCATGTGGTCGAGGTCTTGGTGGGAAGGATACTTAGGGCATGATAAGAACTTTGGTGGAGGGGGTTAATCAATCCCAAATGTGACGGATATCCCGCCCACCGTATTACGAGTGCCATAGGATATAATGGACTCATAATATGGCGGGCGGGATATCCGTCAAATTTGGGATGGATTAAGCACCTCCGGCAAAGTTGTAATCAGGCCCTTAGTCCCCCTTTGATGTGGGCTTCAGTAGAGACCTAGATTTGTCTCTGCCATGGTAATGGGTAAGGTCTGTCACCGCCTGGAGAACTGTTTCCCTGTCCTCATGTGATCGGGGAGGTTGATCAGTGGGTCTGCTCTTAGGGAAGTGAAGCCCAGCAGGACCTCGCCCCACTGCATGGTGCCGAGGACGGAAGGATGCCTCCTGCAAACGGGACTGGTTGAGGCCGCATTTGATGAGGAATCCATGGGTCGTGACAAGCTAAATAGAAATTGGCGTGAGGCTTGAGGGTCAAAAAACTCTTTAGACTTGCCGTCCTTTGTTATTCACATGCGTGCAGGCTCAAATAGGCCAAACTGGATGTCCAATAGGCAAAGTTGAGGATGCAGTGCCAGGAACGCTCTCTGCTATTCGTTGGTGTCCTTGGAGAAATCGAGTGCCAGTCTCAACTCTCCACCCTCATACATATAGGTCCCATAAGCTCGGGCAGCAGACAGTATTTGTCGAACCTGGACATGGCGGAGGAGCAGGCGAAGATGGGGAGAAGTCTGGCTTCCTGGTCTCCTCGCATAGGGTCTAGTCGGTGTGCCCTTTGTAGCTCCAACAGCGGGGGGAAATGTCAGGCCTGTGATAGAGGGGATGTTGTTGATGAGGTAGGCTTTGACATCCAAGCCCTCTGACCATTTCGGAATCCTGAAGAAGCAGACATTGTCTCTGCAACCCCGGTCTTCAAGATCCATGAGTTTGTCCCTGAGATATTGTAGTTCTTGGTCTCTACTGGGTGAGGAATTAAGTTTGTCTTCCACAAGGGAGAGGTGGTGATCCATGCTCATCACCTTATCCTGGAAACTGGCGATGTCATTATGAATTACCTGGACTCCGCTGTGAAGTCTGTGATCTTGATGTCCATTTCCTCCAACCTCCTACCGACAGCGGTGATTTCCTGAAGAATGCGTTCCATGGAGATATCCATGTTGGGTCTCGGCGTGGATTCTGGCAGATCAGACAGTGGAGACGTGGGGGTCGCCGGTGTGGTCCAATGGTGTGTAAGGGCCTCTGAGAAGAGTGGCTGTCAGACTGGTTTGCCAGACGGCTTGTCGCCAGGCATGATCTTTGCACGGCAATGCTGCCGGGGGAAGGAGGACGTCCCCCCTTGTGTGAGAGTATGAGACTCTGGTAACAGCTGAGGCAGGGAGCAAAATGGCAGGGGCCCCCACTCCGATGACACAGGTCAAGGTGCATCCGCAGATGGTCTTGGGGTTGAGATAGGGCCCACAAGAGGTCACACCCACTGATTCACACTGCCGGTCCAGTCATAGCAACTAGAGCCAGGTCCTGTAGAGTCAGGTACACTAAGGCCTTTACATGTTGGGTTTGCAATCGTAAAGAGGAGAGCAGGGCCTTAGTGCGCCGGAGCGGGACCCCTCAGTTAGAGGGAGTCCTACCCAGTGAAGCAGGCAGTCCTCAAATAAAGCAGATCTGAGTCCGTTGTTGCGTCCCAGAGGCAAGGTTGTGGACGTCTCTCCCAGGGCCTTGTGGAGATGGTGGCAGGGAGGGGGAACCTTTACAGGTTCCTGTCTCAGAGTCTGTCGTCCCATACACCCCTCAGGTGTCATGAGGTGGTGCTCCCCATTGCAGGTGGTGCAGCCAGGTCAGTCCTAGGGCCCCTTCCCCACTCGGTGCCTGGGGCCCACAACTCACCCCTACTCAGGGCTTCGGGTGTACGTGCTCTCCTCGTCTCCTCGGGGGGCAGGTGTAGTTGAGGACAGGGTCCCAGCAGGCCCCCAGCCACCGGATGTAGGCCCTCAGTGCCATGCAGCTATCCCTCGGCAATGTGTGGATGAGGGGGGGAAGTGTGAGGGGAAGGAAGAGCCCACCACTGCTCCTCTCACCGATAGGTCGGTCCTCCCCCTCCTCGATGGATCGCCGGCTGTTTGGAGTGGTCGCCCAGACTTAGGCTTGGAATCGATCCTGTGACTTTGTTCAGGGCATTAGGCCCAGAGACCATCCGGTGGTCGTCCTGCCCTTTCTGGGCCGCAGGAGAGGCGTTGCTCACTGTGCAGGGTCCGTGGCATCTTTGGCCCTGCTCCGGAGAATAGGAGCGGTATGTGAGCTGCCCTCCTCCGACCCATGGGTCCCTCCGAATCCATCACAGGCCTCCGGTGCGCTGAACACCTTTAATAAGCAGCCGTCTTCGTCGTCGGCCAGGCCACGCCCCTAGAGTACTTTAAAAAAAAATGCTAAATATCTATTAACAGAATTTTAAAATAAAAATGTAATTAATTTAAATATATTAAATTAAATAAACATTATTTAAAACAATTATTTTAAAAAGAATACCCACCTAAAGTAAAAGGTTTATTTATTGTGTATTAAAATTTGCAAAAAATTATGTACAGAAATCTTTAAATCAATGTATCTTTTAAAGTCAAATTTATTTCTAAATTGCAAAAATATTATTACAATATTTTTAAATAAAATAAGTGTATAATGTAAATGTTATTTTAAATATATATATATATATATATATATATTTATATATATATATATATATATATATATATCAATCATGCTTTCCTTCAGCATTCACCAGTATCGTGAACTGTTTAAAATGAAGTGCTCTGAAATGCTGAATCGCGTTGTTGTGCCATTAAGAAAAAATAAATACGGGTTGCATCAGAGGAGAAGTGGTCATAACTGTTTTCCTTTGGGAACACTGCTATACTGGTGAACTCTGAAGGGGAAGCAAGATTGATGGATGTATTGGGATTCGATATGCTGTCATGACCTACTGCGTTGTTGGCTGAGGGCGTATAGAGGTATTTTATGTCTGGAATATATAAATACATTTAATTATATTAGCATTATTTCCTAAGGGTTTTATTTTAAGCACCTAGATCCATTATGTTTTATAGGAGGAAGTTGCAGTAGCTATGAGTGGTCATCGGGTGGTGCTGGACTTAGGCCAGCTCTAAGCTTACTTATTTGTGTTTTTGTCTTTCTTGCTCTAGTAACTTTACAAATGTGTTTTTTGAATAGACTCATTCAAGCTGTTATCCTCTTCACAACTATTTAAAGAGGTCACTGAGGACTTGAATCAGCCAAAAACACTTATCATGATGAACTAGAAATATTTTATTTAGGTTTCTCACTTTTAATAAAATTGAAAGGTTTTCCTTTTGTTTTAAGAGAATCTTTCTTTTGGAAAAATTGATTCTTTAATGCCCAGATATTTAGAACAGATTAGTGGAGATGGGAAAATAAGCAATTCATTGAGTAATTTAAGGTGACATGGGTTAAAGCTATTTTACAACACCATCTAAGGCTGAAAGTACTTGTGGGTAACTCATCAAAATTTGTCCTCTCAAAATGAGTAGCAGAGAATCTACTAAAACAGCTATAAATAAAATGAGAGTCTTTCCTTCTTTCTACATACCTAGGGGATGATTATCAATCAATAATTTATAAAGCGCGCTATGTACCCGTTAGGGTTTCGAGGTGCTAGGGGGGGGGGGTGGTGCTGCTATCGTTCGAAGAGCCATGTCTTGAGGAGTCTCCTGAAGGTGAGGAGGTCCTGGGTCTGGCGTAGTGAGGTCGGGAGTGCGTTCCAGGTCTTGGCGGCGAGGTAGGAGAAGGATCTGCCGCCAGAGGTCTTGCGCTGGATTCGGGGGACGATGGCGAGGGCAAGGTTGGCAGAGCGTAGTTGACGTGAGGGAACGTAGAAGTTGAGTCTGGTGTTCAGGTAGGTGGGTCCGGTGTCGTGTAGAGCCTTGTGTGCGTGGGTGAGGAGTTTAAAGGTGATCCTCTTGTCCACGGGGAGCCAGTGGAGGTCCCTCAGGCGAGGGGAGATGTGACATCGGCAGGGTATGTCGAGGATCAGGCGGGCGGATGCGTTCTGGATGCGTTGGAGTCGTTTGATGTCTTTTGTTGGGATGCCTGTGTAGAGTGCGTTGCCGTAGTCGAGTCTGCTACTGACGAGGGCTTGGGTTACCGTCTTTCTGGTTCCTGTTGGAATCCACTTGAAGATCCTGCGGAGCATACGGAGGGTGTTAAAACAGGAGGATGAGACTGCGTTGACCTGTTTGGACATGGTGAGGGCGGAGTCGAGGATAAAGCCGAGATTTCGTGCGTGGTTGGCTGGGGTGGGTGGAGGGCCTAGGGCGGTGGGCCACCACGAGTCGTTCCAGGCCGATGGGGTGCGGTGATTATAAACCGATTATGAGTTTGGCAGAAGGAAACATCTGTCCGGCAAACTCCTGAAGAGGAGGTTGATGCAGTGCTGGTAACCTCCTGCCGGCTCCATTACGACTTTCCCACTGGGCTAACCAGTCAGTCCAATGGGAAAGGTGCAGCAGCATTGTTCCCATCTCATAATAGAGCCGGCAGCAATGCTGCAGCGCGCCGGGGCACCAGCACCCTTGAAATGCAGGGTAGGTTATTAGGATAGGAAAGGGGTAGGATAAGGCATTTTTGGGGTGTGTCTGGTTCTGGTCAAGTTAGTGAGGATCACTCAAGTAGCATGGTGAAAATGAGAAAATAGAACTGAAGTCTGTTTATTCGACATTACATCAGTAGCTAGGTCCTTTAAATTGTAAACTCCAAGCACTTCTGAAAGCTCTTCTTAATGACAATACAAAAAATTGCAGTCAATACAGAATTTGATAATCTGCTTGTGAATGTCAATAGTCTAGTGAAGGGGAAAAGAGAGCAGAGGTGTTTTATTGTTTGGAGTGGTATTGAGTCAGATATGGTTCTCCTACAAGAGACTCATATCCCTAAAACACAAAGTATTTGATTTAAGGCCAGATGAACATCTTTGGTTATAATATCCGAACAGAAGGATTCTATGATAAATGTTGCAATCTTAGTTAGGAACTCTTGTCTGTTTCAGATTATACATGTCAGCACTGATGCCTCTGGTCACTGGGTTATAGCTACTGTAAAAAAGGTATAAAATAAAGTAAGTACATTATTATTATTATTGGAACATCACTCTTTTGGACCACAGCAGATTGACTAAAAAAGGAAGCATACAGAAATTCTAGTCTTTGAAATGCAACACTTAATTAAGAATTTAGGGGTAAGAGTTTCTTGAAAAAGAGTGTAATATCCTGGTTATCCTGTGTATGTTTGAACCTGTAATGCTAATGTAACCATAGCAGTGGAATGTAGTGAGGTCGGATGGACTGCATGAGGAGAAACAAGGACAGAATATGGGCAGTAGTTGTTGTGGCTGGGTGGGAACTTCTATGAAGAATAAATCTACTTTGTAATCCAACAATCTTCTTGCATGGGTTCATATTCTTGGCTACCTGTCACAAAGTGCAACTAGATGATGTTGGTGTCACCTTCTTTTCAATATGGTTACAGATTTTTTTTTTAAATTTTTAATTCCATTACTAATGAAGCCTTGGTTATCAGTAAAACACACCAGTACTTGTCTAGCCTATGTAAATTTTAAAGCTCCAGATTAAGGATTTATATGACGTAAGTCACCATCCTAGATGTTTGCTCTTAGATGAATTGTTATCAGATATATAGTGCATTCATTGAAAACAATTAAAAGGGGAGGAACATTTTCATTAAAATACTGACTTATTTCGTATCTTTTTTTTCTGGGATGCATTTAAACAGTCTTGATTATTATCTGAATACACAATAAGATGAGGATGAAATAGTGGCACTGAGAAAACAGAACTCCTTGGCATCCTGTAGCATCTAGAACAAGACCTGGAGTAGGGCAAGATCCAACCTTAGACAAGCCATCCTAAGAGGAATGAGCTTTTACAGAAACACATATGCATGATGGGTGAAAGGAACACCATTAGAAAAATAGTGACCTACGAGACAGAGTTAAATTGACTGCCAGAGAAGGGTGGAAAAGTACTAGTCTGGTAAAAAAAAGGTTTTAATAATAAGAACAGCAATTTGATATTGCTATTAAATAGACATGACAAAAAAATGAAATAAGGTTTCAAAAGGAAGTTGTTTCCTGTGTGACCCCGACATATGGCCATCATAGTGAATCTGAATTGATACTATGTAAAATGTTTCTGAAAGGAGTGAGTTTCCCATCATTTTTTCATGAAGAATGTGCTAATTTAATCCAACCAATTACATGTCAAAAGATTCTGAATAGCATCACACAAGCCAAATGATCTGATAATAAATAATTTAATCCCCTCATCCTGGCTAGGTATCTTGAATGTAAAAGTTTAATTATATGCTATTGATTTGCTGATTTTAACATATGACAAAATAGATCATTTTCATGTTATGGAAAACGTTCCTAGTTTTGGTAAATTCTGAGGGTACAAGATTAACAAAGTAAAAACAGAAAGCATTACTTCGATCATAAATTACCATGAACAAGAATGGAACACCTTTGTTAAGCCACATGTATGGTACACAGGTTAAGATTACTGATGAGTTGGAAGGTGTGCTAAAAACAAAACCTATACTCTAAGGGACTGAGGGCCAGATGTAGGAAGCCTTTTGCACGTCGCAAACTGCGAAAAACGCAGTTTGCGACGTGCAAAAGGCTTAACGTGATGCACAACCTCAAATTGCGAGTCGGTACCGACTTGCAATTTGAGGCTGCGACTCGCAAATAGGAAGGGGTATTCCCTTCCTATTTGTGACCGCATCGCAATGTTGAGTTGGTTTGTGACCGCGAATGCTGTCGCAAACCAACTCGCAGTTACCATCCACTTGAAGTGGATGGTAACACAGTCGCAAAAGGGAAGGGGTCCCATGTGAATGTCCCCAAAAATATTTTTTCAGAGCAGGCAGTGGTCCTATGGACCACTGCCTACTCTGAAAAAACCGAAACTAAATGGTTTCGGAAGTTTTTCGTTTTGCAGCTCGTTTTCCTTTAAGGAAAATGGGCTGCAAAAAGAAAAACAAAAACTGCTTTATTTAAAAGCCGTCACAGACATGGTGGTCTGCTGTCTCCAGCAGGCCACCATCCCTGTGAGTGCTTTGACTAGCTATGGGGTCGCAAACTGCGACCCACCTCATTAATATTCATGAGGTGGGTCTTTGTGACCCCATATCGAGTCGCAGAAGGTGTCTGAGACACCTTTCTGCATAATATTTTGCAAGTTGCAAATTGCGAGTCTCTGTGACTCGCAATTTGCAACTCGCAAAATATTTCTTTGCTACATCTGGCCCTGATTCACAAAGGTAAACTTATAATTTTGTGCAAGTCTACAATTTTTGGCAATTCATAAAAGAATAAAGAAAAAAGTGTAAGCTTACCTTGGTGAATAAAGCCCAAATGAGAAGACATTTGGCACATGGTGGATGAAAAGCAGAACATTTCCTTTACGATTATTGGGTAAGTTAAGTTTGCGAAAATGATGATTTTTCCAAATTATTGCTAGTATTCCAATATTTACCAAGTTATATCCCAAATTCCTTTTTTAAGACATTAGAACACAGAATAGATCATTTTATTTGGACAAGCAGTAACCCATGTATTTCAATCAAAAGC
Organism: Pleurodeles waltl; assembly: GCF_031143425.1. Taxonomy (NCBI): domain Eukaryota; kingdom Metazoa; phylum Chordata; class Amphibia; order Caudata; family Salamandridae; genus Pleurodeles; species Pleurodeles waltl. Next base: position 1,041,255,744 of record NC_090440.1, read on the forward strand.
TCTGTAAAGGATTACACAGAACTGACCAGGTTTTCATGTGCATTTCATGTGCATTACTAGGTATCAAGTCACATCTGATTCTGCTACTTCTGAAAAGGAGGTCCCCAAGTTTTGTTAACTATGATAATTAGATTACAACATTATAATTATGCACAGGTGAGGTGTGGGCCAAAGGGTGAAATGACAGAATCAATCACAGTCAATAGGGGTGTTCCACAGCGGTGTGTCCTCATCCCTACCTTGTTCGGATATTTGGAAAAGTGTGAGAATGATGCCACAAGGCTATCAGATGTCAGAGTACCGGCCCTTCTAGTTGCATATGATGCACTCCTAATATCTATATTGCTCATGGGGCTTCAAAAATTAATTGATCATTTTGAGTGCTTCTGCAAAGAGGGGGGCCTGGAGATTAACAGCGGGAAAACAAAGTTTATGGTTTTCAAACCCTGCAAATCCACCAGTGCTAATCCATCGCTCAAAGGAGTACCTCTGGAGAAAGTCCACACCTTTGACTATTTGAAGATAACTCTATAAGAGCTCTTTGATTGGGAAGCCCATATTACACATCGAAGGCTTCAGCTGGAGCAGACTGGGACAGTAGCAAAACTGCAGTGAGGATCTCAGTTTCGACCAGTCTCTCCAGAACTACAAATCTACAATGTTGAAGCTCCTGGAAACCTTTATATAGTGCAAAACTTTGGGACATTAAGGATTTTCCCTCTCTGGTGGTGGCTGAAAACTGATTCATGTGCTATTTGACTAACCTCCCTGTAAGTGCTCCACTGATCACCCTTAGACTTGACTTAGGGTTAAAATCAATTTCTGATAAAATAGGGTTGAGACCACTTTTATATTAGAGAACAGTTTGGACAACTCGAGAATTGATTTCTTATTGACAGGGCCTTGTACAAATTCTAGGCATTTCCGGGTGAAGCAATTTACCCTGCATAAAATATCTAAAATTGTGCCTTACGCAGACATGGTGTGAGAAACTGTGGAGGCTTGTGTAATATCTAAAGTCTTTATTAAGAGTAGATATTGGCAATATAAATGGAATTTTGCTTGGGTAGCCAAGACTCTGTACACTTACTGTACCTTTTTTAGAACATAAAGATGAATATATATTGAAAGATTACCTGGATGAGATTGAATCTGTTGGGAGAAAGTCATTTTTCTTGAAATTTCAACTAGGGAAACTGCCACTTCACTTCTTTACGGGCAAATGGCTGCGAGATTCCAAGGAGGCTGATAGGCTCTGCCCCTTTTCTCTTGCAGCCAATGAAACAGTGGACCTTATACTCTTCCTTTGCCTAGTATATTTAGGAAGCAGAAGTAAATGGTTACTACTGTTGTGCTGCAGGACAGGCCTCAGGAATTATACAGTGGTGTCCAGAAATTCGAGAAGTGATATCAGGCATTCTGTAGTGTTTGCGATCGCTTGCTTTTTGTTGTCCGTGTGGAGAGAGACAAAAACAAGCACAGGTCTAGCTGTCCTTTTTCAGATGTCTGATAGATAAATACCCTATTGTTTTAGTGATGAGCGTAGTAAGTAGAGCATTTTTATTTCCACCAGTTGCTTGTCCCCTGGTTCTTGGTCCACTTCTGGGAGTAAGAGACCCAGGAGGTTCTTTGAGTACCTTTTTGTTTTTAGGTACTGTGGTAATCTAAATCCAGGAAAAGGCTAAATCCAGGAGAAGGCTGTCTGTTACAAGGGAGACTTTAATCTATCTGCTTAAGAAACTGTGTTCCCCAAACTGGGAGTGCTGTGTCATAATTTGTTTGGTGACTGGATTGTGTGAGTCAGTGAGACATTGTTCTAACATGTTTCTATTACAGCAACTGTGAGAAAGGGCCTCTTTTGACATGGTTAGCCCTCACCTTTTGCCTGGTATTTGATGTGGTTTTCAAGTTGTTACTGTCCAGGGTCCCCGCTAACCAGGTTCCCTGGGCCAGACCTCTTTCCCAAAACTGTTATGTTGAATTGACGCAATTGGAGACACCTTTAGGTGCCACTATAAGTCCCTAGTAAATGGATGTGTAGGAAGTTGGCTCTGTATGCACTATTTCAAAGTAAGGAATAGTATGCACAGAGTCCAAGGGTTCCCCTTAGAGGTAAGATAGTGGCAAAAAGAGATCATTCTAATGCTCTATTTTGTGGTAGTGTGGTCGAGCAGTAGGCTTATCAAAGGAGTAGTGTTAAGCATTTGTTGTACATACACAAGCAATAAATGAGGAACACACACTCAGAGACAATTCCAGGCCAATAGGTTTTTGTATAGAAAAATATATTTTCTTAGTTTATTTTAAGAACCACAGGTTGAAGATTTACATGTAATACTTCAAATGAAAGGTATTGCAGGTAGGTACTTTAGGAACTTTGAATTAGCAAAATAGCATATACAGTTTTCACATAAATCACATATAGCTATTTTAAAACTAAACACTCTCATTTTCAACAGTTCCTGGGGGGAGTAAGAGTTGATTAGTTTTTGCAGGTAAGTAAACCACCTACGGGGTTCAAGTTTGGGTCCAAGGTAGCCCACCGTTGGGGGTTCAGAGCAACCACAAAGTTACCACACCAGCAGCTCAGGGCCGGTCAGGTGCAGAGGTCAAAGTGGTGCCCAAAACGCATAGGCTTCAATGGAGAAGGGGGTGCCCCGGTTCCAGTCTGCCAGCAGGTGAGTACCCACGTCTTCGGAGGGCAGACCAGGGGGGTTTTGTACGGCACCGGGGGGGACACAAGTCCACACAGAAAGTACACCCTCAGCAGCACGGGGGCGGCCGGGTGCAGTGTGCAAACACGCGTCGGGTTTTCAATAGGTTTCAATGGGAGACCAAGGGGTCTCTTCAGCGATGCAGGCAGGTAAGGGGGGGGGGGGCTCCTCGGGGTAGCCACCACCTGGGCAAGGGAGTGGGCCTCCAGGGGGTCACTCCTGCACTGGAGTTCGGATCCTTCAGGTCCTGGGGGCTGCGGGTGCAGTGTCCCTACCAGGCGTCGGGTTCTTAGAAGCAGGCAGTCGCGGTCAGGGGGAGCCTCGGGATTCCCTCTGCAGGCGTCGCTGTGGGGGCCCGGGGGGGCAACTCTGGCTACTCACGATCTCGCAGTCGCCGGGGAGTCCTCCATGAAGTGATTGTTCTCCACAAGTCGAGCCGGGGGCGTCGGGTGCAGAGTGTCAAGTCACACGCTTCCGGCGGGAAACGCAAGTTGTTGCAAAGTTTCTTCTTTGTTTCAAAGTTGCAGTCTTTGGTGAACAGAGCCGCTGTCCTCGGGAGTTCGTGGTCCTTCTAGATGCAGGGCAGTCCTCTGAGGCTTCAGAGGTCGCTGGTCCCTGGGGAGAGCGTCGCTGGAGCAGTGTCTTTAGAAGTGGGGAGACAGGCCGGTAGAGCTGGGGCCAAAGCAGTTGGTGTCTCCGTCTTCTCTGCAGGGTTTTTCAGCTTAGCAGTCCTCTTCTTCTTAGGTTGCAGGAATCTGAGTTCCTAGGTTCTGGGGAGACCCTAAATACAGAATTTAGGGGTGTGTTTAGGTCTGGGGGGTTAGTAGCCAATGGCTACTAGCCCTGAGGGTGGCTACACCCTCTTTGTGCCTCCTCCCTGAGGGGAGGGGGGCACATTCCTATCCCTATTGGGGGAATCTTCCATCTGCAAGATGGAGGATTTCTAAAAGTCAGAGTCACCTCAGCTCAGGTTGCCTTAGGGGCTGTCCTGACTGGCCAGTGACTCCTCCTTGTTTTTCTCATTATCTCCTCCGGCCTTGCCGCCAAAAATAGGGCCGTGGCCGGAGGGGGAGGGCAACTCCACTAGCTGGAATGCCCTGGGGTGCTGTAACAAAGGGGATGAGCCTTTGAGGATCACCGCCAGGTGTTACAGTTCCTGCAGGGGGAGGTGTGAAGCACCTCCACCCAGTACAGGCTTTGTTACTAGCCACAGAGTGACAAAGGCACTCTCCCCATGTGGCCAGCAACATGTCTGGTGTGTGGCAGGCTGCTAAAACCAGACAGCTTACACGGGTAGTCGGTTAAGGTTTCAGGGGGCACCTCTAAGGTGCCCTCTGGGGTTGTATGTTACAATAAAATATACACTGGCATCAGTGTGCATTTATTGTGCTGAGATGTTTGATACCAAACTTCACAGTTTTCAGGGTAGCCATTATGGCGCTGTGGAGTTCGTGCATGACAGACTCCCAGACCATATACTCTTATGGCTACCCTGCACTTACAATGTCTAAGGCGTTGCTTAGACACTGTAGGGGCATAGTGCTCATGCACTTATGCCCTCACCTATGGTATAGTGCACCCTGCCTTAGGGCTGTAAGGCCTGCTAGAGGGGTGACTTATCTATACCTGTAGGCAGTGTGAGGTTGGCATGGCACCCTGAGGGGAGTGCCATGTCGACTTAATCGTTTTGTCCTCACTAGCACACACAAGCTGGCAAGCAGTGTGTCTGTGCTGAGTTAGGGGTCCCCAGGGTGGCATAAGACATGCTGCAGCCCTTAGGGACCTTCCCTGGCATCAGGGCCCTTGGTACCAGGGGTACCAGTTACAAGGGACTTACCTGGATGCCAGGGTGTGCCAATTGTGGAAACTAAAGTACAGGTTAGGGAAAGAACACTGGTGCTGGGGCCTGGTTAGCAGGCCTCAGCACACTTTCAAATCAAAACTTAGCATCAGCAAAGGCAAAAAGTCAGGGGGTAACCATGCCAAGGAGGCATTTCCTTACAGGATGGTACTGAGGTACCCAGGGCATGAAGTGCTAAGGGTAGGCCCCTGAGAACAGCTGCACAAATTGTGTCACCCACAGGGACCATGCATCCAAGTGCACCAAGCACTGCCATTGCAGGCTGTGAGTCCTGGTGGAATCCCAAAATGCTAAATGGACATGGCACACAGCCTGTGTGCCCTGTCCACTACACCCCTTATGGCATGCCTTCCAACTCTCAAGCAAGGTGCACTATACTGCATGTGTGAGCATAGATGCATGAGCAATATTTCCCTACTGTGTCCCAACCAACCTGGGCCATAGCAAGTGAACAGAGCAGCCATTTCACATGTATGTGCTGTACACTGGTAAGTACAAGTTTCACAGCTATATGATGGCCACTCTGCACCCTAGGTTGTTTGGTATCGAAAAACTCAGAATGATAAACCCAATCTGGTACCAGTATTGGATGTATTGCAAATGTACCCAGAGGCCACCTTAGAGGTGCCCCCTGTAAAAGCTATCTACAATCGCATGAGAACCCTGGGGTGAGAGCCTGTGCTCTCTGGGTCTAGAGAATAAAGCCCTTCCTGGGCACAGGTGATACACCTCCACCCCCAGGAATGTGCACAGCCCTGCCTATGAGCTTCAAATGGCTTACCGCCCTTGAAACTCGACCCCCAGCCCTTCTCCTAGCATCGATGGCCGTCTTGATTGCAAACCCTCACTTTTGGCAGGAGCAACGGGGGATAATGTACAAAAGACAGGAGGGGTGCACCACACCTAAGGTGTGGCATGCAAGGTGATCCTGCCTGTTCATTTTCCTCCATCTTACCTGGGCCTTTCAGGGATAAGGAAGTGACCTCTACCCACAGAAAGTGGTAACAAAGTGGGTATAGCCCCCCTAAGGTATATGACCCACTGGTCACTACTAGGTACTCCCCTAAACACCCACTAAATGCAGTATTTATTGGGCACCCCTAAACCTGCAGATCAGATTCCAAGGACACAAGAAGGCCTGCAACAAAGAAGACACAATCAAACCCTGCCTGCTGCACCCAAGACTCGACAATCACCACTGAGGGGGTTGCACGGTCATCAGACAGACTCTATAAAACCCCAGAGGATCTCCTTCTTTCTGAAAGTCACCAAAGACCTCCCTCCAGATTGAAGACGGCACTCCCTGCAACAAAGAAGCAAAGGACCTGTGAAGTCCAGCTCACTGACTGGCCACTGACCAAAGAACCAGATACAAGAGCTAGACCAAATTTCACCTAACAGGCCCAGAGGACAAAACCTGCAAGTGTGTCAAGTTTGATGGCACTGCAACCTCCAGTGGCTGATCTGTGCAATAGCCTGGGGTACCAGCCCCTAATGTGAGACACCCAGAATAAAATTCAACTCTGGACTCCAAAAGGACCAGGAGAAACCCCAGTGGAGGGACTTCAAGACATTTAAGAACCACCTCCAGAATGGCCCTGCTGGTCTGCAACCCACCCTCAAAGTGACGTGCCTCCTGCTTCAATGGCACCTTTGCGCACAGCTCTTGGCTCACCTATCTGCTCTGCACTCGGCCTCTCTGGGCCCTGCATTGGAGAACTAGCTGTGCTCTAAGGGTCCCACACCCCTTGCGACCTCTAAACTCCAATGGATCCCACCGGACTCACCTTGAAGTCCTCCTGTGCTTGCGTTTTCAAGTGGCCCCCTGCAGTGGTTCTGCCCAGCTCCAAGGACTTTTCAGCAGCTCTTCCTGCCAAAACCGGAAGCCATCCAAACTTCTCTGGCTGGTCCACAGGACAGCTCGACAACCTTGACCTATAAACGGTAGTTGGTAAATGTATTGCATGATTTTATATACATTTCTTTAAATTTCACCCATTGATTCTTATGTTGCATAATTACGCACAAAAATACAATTTTTGCCAAACTTTGAAAAATCATAACTTAAAAAGTACTTTCCTAATTTTGATGATCTTGGTCTTAAAACTTTTTATAAAAATCTGAAATATATTTGTAAATTATTCTCAAGTTATTCCTTTGAGTGTATGTCCATATTTATTGATACGGTGAGTACAAAAAATGATTTGCACTTCTCCAAGATTGGCCGAACTGCTCGACCAAGCTACCATAGAATTTAGAACATTAGATGGTCTAGTTTTTACCGCTGTAAACCAATGTGTGGTTGCCTGGAATCTCTGCACAGTGTGCCTTGTTTTGCACATTACATAGAAAGCCAGCCTCCTACATTTGGTATCTCAGCGGTGGGAAAAAAACTTTGCATTTGCTGATACCACCTTGTCAATTTGTGAGCACACAAATAAGTCTCCCAATTGCCTTTAACTTAATTGCATTTCTTTCAATTGGATAAAATGTTTGCAAATTTTTAAACTAACTGCTTAGGCTCTGGTTAGGTCCCTACAACAATAGTTAGAGTTTTGGAAGTCCTTACTTCAGTAGACCTTATCCAAAAGGGGTTTCAAATTTATAAAAATGGCCCAACTTTATTAGTATAACATGTCAGATTCAGAGACACAGAGCCAGGATCTTGACCTAGCCCCTTACATGGTGTATAACTATGCCCAGTTGAGAAAACTCCTCCTGGAAAACATGCTAAAGTTGACCAACTTAGATTCCAGGTAGGTCAGCATGATAAAGCCCATTCCACAGAGGAAGCAGACAGTGATACCTCTGATGGAGAGGAAGATGGTGTGGACAATGGGGATGAGGGTAGCTTCTCTTCCCTTAGCATTAGTGCATCTATAGAAGAGGACCTAGCTTTGGCAAGGTTGACCAAAAAGACTGAATATAGAGGGTCAGCTTTTGAAGATTGAAACAAAAAGAAAAGAGTTGGACCTAGGACTCATCTCTGATGGCAGCATACAAGTGTTGAGAGAAAAGGAAAGGAAAAGGAATTGTCTTTTCTCAGAAGATGATATAGTAAGCTGGTTTTCTGCTTTTGAAAGAGCCTGCATTGGGTGGAAAATTGAAAAGAATCATTGGGGCACACTGTTGTGGGAGTTATTATCAGAAAAGTGCAGGGATAGGCCCCTGACATTGAATGAAGCGGATTCTAAATCCCAGGACCTTATAAAGGGTACCCTGATTGAGGGATTTGGATTTACAACTGAAGAGTACCACATAAAGTTCAGGGAGGCTTGAAAAACCCAGGACCAAACTTGGGTAGAGTTTGTGGACTATTCAGTAAAAATGCTGGGTGGTTGGTTAGCTGGTAACAAGGTACACGATTATGATGGACTGTATAACCTATCCATGAAAGAGCATCTGCTAAGTAATTGTAATTGTTACAATGAGAAGCTACATGAATACCTGGTAGACTTGTTCACCTTCTCCTTTAGAGCTCGGAAAGAAGGCAGACCATTGGGTTAAGGCAAGGTGACCAAAACTACCACTGGTGGGGGAGACCAAAAGAAAGAGGCCAAGAAGGCCACCCAAGGGAAAGATGGGATCCAAAATAAAAATAAAGCGTCTTCTCAAGGCCCCCAAAAGCCTGCACAGGAGGGTGAGCTCAGAGACTCCTCACAGTCACGTCTAAGGGTGGCTACAATGGAAATAACCTTGATCCCAACAAGGCTTGGTGCTATGATTGCAAAAATAGAGGGCACCAAACTTGAGACACTAGCTGTAAAACAAGAAGCCAACCTGTAGTAAATGCTATTGCTAATCTCCAGATGGGATCCAGTTGTGGCCTGACCATGTCAGTGAACCCACAGAGGCAACACTAGTCACAGAGGGAGGGGTAGAATTATTCTCTGCTGCCCGGCCTATTCGTATGCAAAAAAAACAAGCAGCACCCTTTGATAAATGGGGGGAAAGTTGAAGTGCTGAAGGACACAGGAGCTAGTGTCACCATGGTGACCCAACACTTGGTCCACTCCAATCAGTTTTTGGAAGGGAAGCCTAACCTGTCACCAATGCTGAAAATGAGACAAATTTCCATTCCATGGCTATGGTAACATTTGATTGGGGTGTAGTAGTAGGTCAAAAAGAAGTGGTTGTGTCCTCATCCATCCCAGTAGATTGTCTGTTTGGAAATGAGCTGGAGCATTCCCCCTGGGCTGAAGTAGAACTGAAGATCCATGCAGCCATGCTTGGGTTCCCAGAATGGGCCTGTGTTAAGAGTAGGGCATAGTGCAAACTTCAGAGAGAAAAACGAGAATTGGATCCTGAAAACACGGACCAACCTCCCAAGAGAAAAGGCAGGAAGACTGGGGAGTCCGCTTCAAAACAGATCTCAAGTAAGAAACCCTCTTCTCAGGAAAATGACTTGTTATTCCCAGATGGAACTGAGTCTGCAGAGCTGGGGCATTACCACCATGAGCTCTTGAGCCCAGCGGGCACCCTCCAGGGAGGATCCGTTCAGGGACAATGAACCTCTCTCACTCTTGGAGGCTTGAGGCAGCAAGCTGCAAAGGAAATAAATGTTAGTGTCAATGGTACCCACAGGGTTTACTGGGAGGATGGACTCCTGTTTACTTAGGCCAGAGACCTCAAACCTGGTGCAACTAGGAGGGTGATAGTACCATGGCAGTACAGAGAGTTTCTTCTCACTGTAGCCCATGACATTCCCCTAGATGGGCATTTGGGTCAAAATAAAATTTGGAGGAGGCTAGTGAATCACTTTTAGTGGTCTGGAATGTCCCAGAAAGTGGTCTTTTGCCAGTCCTGTGTCACATGCCAAGCCAGTGGCAAAGCAGGTGGCCACCTAAAGGCCCCCTAAATTCCACTGCTTGTGGTTGAGGTTCCTTTTTAGAGAATAGGGGTTTATATTCTTGGCACCCTTGACCATCAGACAGCAACAGGAAATAGATATATCCTAGTGGTAGTGGATCATACCACTAGATATCCTGAGGCTATACCCCTTAGGACAATTGCTGCTCCTGTAGTAGCAAAAGCCCTCCTCGGCATTTTACCAGGGTTGGGTTCCCTAAGGATGAAGTATCAAACAGAGGTTCAAACGTCATGTCTGTATACTTAAAACACATGTGGCAGAAGTGTGGAGTGCCTCATAAGTTCACTACTCCATACCATCCACAAACAAATCGGTTGGTTGAAAATGGCATGATTGGAGGATGCCCTGAAAAACTCAGAAGGAGATAGGATGTCTTACTTCCATTCCTTCTTTTTGCCTAAAGGGAAGTGCCATTAAAGGAAGCAGGATGCTCTCTATTTAAACTTTTGTTTGGGCATCCTGTTAGGGACCACTGAGTCTTGTAAGTGAAGGATGGGAGAAACTTCTCAAAGAGCCCAAGCAGGACATAGTGGACTATGTACTTGGCCTAAGTTCAAAAAGGGCAGAGTACATGTAAAACGAAAGCCAAAACCTCCAGGCCAGCCGGGAGCTGAAAAAGTACTAGTGTGGCCAAAAAGGTGCTATGGTGGAATTCCAAACAGAGCTGAAAGTTTGGGTTTCGGAGCCTGTGGCTCCTAGGGCTCCCCAGGACAAGTAGTCTGGGCCTTATCCCCATTTTGGAAAAGAAAGGAGAGGTCACTTATCTAGTTGCCCTGGGCAGTTGCAAAAGTTCAGGTCAAGCGCCTGAAATCGTATTATGACAGAGCTGATGTGGCCATGGTCACTGTTACAGATGAGGGACAGGAAGAAGAGAGTGAACCTCTCCCTGATCTCCTCTCCAGCAACCCACAAGATGGTTCTGTGGATGGAGTGGTCTTGTAAAACACCCTCACAAAGCAACAGCAGGCTGACTGCAGGCAAGTCTTCGACCGCCATGTTGAATTATTCTCCCTGACCCCTGGGAAGGCTGAATGGTGTGCCAATGATGTGTACACTGGTGACAGCTTGCCTGTCAAAAACAAAATTTACAGTCAGACCATGTCAGGGAGAGCATCCAAACAGAAGTCAAGAAAATGTTGGATTTGTGTGTCATCGAACTCTCGGGGAGCCCCTGGGCTAGCCCAATAGTTTTAGTCCCCAAACATCACTCCAAAGGAGAGAAAAAGGAAATTAGGTTTGTGTGGATAACAGGGGCATGATCTCAATAACCAAAAAAGATGCATACCCAATTCCAAGAGCTGATGAGCTCCTAGATAGACAAAGGGCAGCCAAATATCTGAGTACTTCTAATTTGACATCTGGGTACTGACAGATTGGCCTGACTCCAGCAGTGAATAAGAGGTCTGCATTTTCCACTCCAAGTGGGCATTATCAGTTCACTGTTATTCCTTTTGGATTGAAGAATGCCCCTGCCACTTTCCGAAGGTTGGTGAACCAAGTCCTTGCTTGGCTGGAATCATCTAGTGCAGCTTATTTTGATGAAATAGCTGTCTACAGCTCCAGTTGGCAGGATCACCTGATCCACCTAGGGAAGGTCGTTGAGGCCCAGCAAAAGGCAGTCCTCACTATCAAGGAAAGTAAGTGCCAGATAGGGCAGAGTAAAGTTGTTTACTTGGGCCCCCTGGTAGGTGGAAATCAAACCCCTTCTACCGAAGATCCAGACCATTCTGGCTTGGGAAGGTCCCACAACCCAGGCACAGGTCAGGGCATTCCTTAGCTTGACTGGGTATTATAGGAGATTTGTGAAGGATTATGGCACCATAGTGGCCCTCCTTAATGAATTGACCTCCAAGAAATGCCCAAAAAGGTTAACTGGACAGTGAGTTGTCAAATTGCCTTTGACACTCTGAAGAATGCTATGTGCTCTGCTCTAGTCCTACAAACTCCAGACTACTCCAGGCAGTTTATTGTCCCAACAGATGCCTCAGAAGTGGGAGTAGGAATGGTTCTAGCCAAGACAAATTATGAGAGACATGACCAGCCTGTGGCTTTTATAAGCAGAAGACTACTCCCTAAGGAAAGTAAATGGAATACCATAGAGAGGGAAGCCTTTGCTGTGGTCTGAGCCTTGAAGAAGATGAGGCCATGCCTGTTTGGCTCTCACTTCATCGTTCAAACAGACCACAGGCCTCCCAGATGGTAAAAACCCCAAGCTGCTTAGGTGGTCTATTTCTCAACAGGGAGTGAGTGGGCTTTCAAATGGAACACAGACCTGGGACTGCCGATGGCAATGCAGATGGCCTTTACACGTTCTTCCACTTAGATGATTAAGAGTCAGTAGGGAAAGTGTAGTCTCATCCTCTTTTGTTTGGAGGGGGTAGTGTGAGAAAGAGCATCTTTTGAAATGGTAAGTCCCTACTTTTTGCCTAGTATTTGATGTGGTTTCAAAGTTGTTAGTGCCCAGGGCCACTGCTAACCAGGTTCCCTGGGCCAGATCTCGTTCCCAAAACTGTTATGATGCATTGACACAATTGGAAATACCTTTAAGTGCCCCTATAAGTTCCTAGTAAATTGTACTAAGGTACCCAGGGCATGAGGTACTAAGGGTAGGTCCCTGAGAGCAGCTGCACAGACTGTCCCACCCTCAAGGACCATGCATCCAAGTGTACCCAGCACTGCCATTGCCTGGTGCAATCCTAAAATGCAATACAGACATGGCACACAGCCTGTGTGCCCTGTCCACTACACACTGCATGCGATATAGGCAAGACACCGCTTTGGCAGGTTTTCCAACCCTAAGGCAGAATGCACTATACTGCAAGTGTGGACATAGATGCATGAACAATATGCCCCTAGCGTGTCCCTGCCAAACCTGGGACATAATAAGTGAACAGAGCAACCACTTTGCAAGAAATTGCTGGACACTAGTCAGTACCAGTTTCACAGCTACATGATGGCCTATCTGCACTCTGGGTTGTTTGATCTAATATAAAATGGTACCAGTATTGGATTTATTACAAAATGTACCCAGGGAGAGCCTTAGAGGTGCCCCCTCCAAAAGCTAATTACCCTGACATGATTGCTGGCCGATCACAAACAGCCTGCCACCATGTGACAAGATTCTGGAACACTGGGGAGAGAGCCTGTGCTCTCTGGGTCCAGCGAACAAAGCCTTTCTTGTGCAGATGTGTTACACTTCCTCCCAAAGGAATGTGCACAGTTTGCCTATGAGCTTCAAAGGGCTTACCATCCTTAAAACTGGATCCCCTGCCCTGCTACTAGCAGCTGATGGCCGCCTCATTGCAAAACTCCACTTCTGAGGGGAAGCAACAGCAGGAAAATTCACAAAGGACAGGAGTGGCCACCCCCAGCTTGCACCACCCCTAAGGTGTTGCATGCAAGGTGACCCCTCGATTTCATTTTCCTCCATCTTACATGGTAGGAAAATGGTCTATCAGAGATAGGGAAGTGATCCCTGCCCACAGGAAGTGGTCACAAAGTGGGTGTAGACACCCTAAGGTAGGTGACCCATTAGTACTCCACTAAACACCCACTAAATGCAGTATTTAAACACCCACTAAACACAGTATTTTGTGCTACCCCCAAAAAAGGCCCAGGGCTCGAGAACTGCAGTCCTGCTGATCAAAGAAAAAGGCACCAAAGTCTGCCTGCTGCATCTAGGACTCGACAGTCGCCCCTGAGGGGTTGTATGGATACCTGATGGACTGTACAGAACCCCAGAGGACCTCCCCCCATCTGAAAATTGCCAAAGATCTCCCTCCTGAGTGAAAGCATCACTCCCTGCAACAAAGAAGCAAAGGACCAGTGAAGTTCAGTTTACTGTCTGGCAGCTGATCAAGGAACCGGACACAGCAACCGGACCAAATTTAACCCGATGGGCCTGCAGGACAAATCCTGCAAGTGTACCAAGTTTGATAGCACTGCGACCTCCAGTGGCTGAACCATGCAATTGCCCAGGGGAATGGACCCATAACGCCGGACACCCAGAAAAAAGTCCACTCCGGACTCCAAAAGGACAAGGAGCAAGTTCCAGTCGAGGAACTTCACTTCAGGACGTGTAAGAACCACCCCCCAGAGTGGCGCTGCTGACCTGCAATCCACCCTCAAAGTGGCATGCCTCATGCTTCCAAGGGCACCTTGGCTCATATCTGCTCTGCACCCGGTCACCCTGGGTCATGTACTGGAGAACCAGCTGTGCCTGGAAGAGTCCCCCACCACTTGCAACCTGTACACTCCAAGGGGACCCACTGGACTTACCTTGAAGTCTGCCTGTGCATTGCTTTTCCAAGTGGTCCCCCACAGTGGTCCTGAACCAGCTCCAAGGACTTTTCAGCAGCTCTTCCTGCCAAAACTGGGAGCCGTCTGAACTTCTCCAGCTGGTCCTCAGGACATCTCAATGACCTCGACCTATAAATGAAAGGATACATTGGTAAACACATTGCCACATTTTTATAGCTTGCTCCTATTGATTCCTATGGTGCGTAATTACATACAAAAATACTATTTTTGCTAAACTTTGATAAATCATAACTTAAAAGTATTTATCCGATTTTGATGATCTTTCTTATTATATAAAAAGCTGAAGTATTTTTGTAAATTGGTCTTGAGTTATTTCTTTGAGTGTATGTCCATATTTATTGTTACTGTGAGTAGAACAAATGCTTTGCACTTCTCAAAGATTGGCCTAACTGCTCGACCAAGCTAAAATGAGAATTAGAGCATTAGGTGGTCTCGTTTTTACCTCTGTAAACCAATGTGTGGCTACCCGGACTATCTGCCCAATGTGCGTGGTTTTCCACACTACATAGAGAGCCAGCCTCCTACCGCAACTTGCGAGAAATAGGTTATAGAGTTATAATGCGGAAGAAGAAAATTCTATCTCACAGTCACAATTTCATGAACTACCACCTTTCGACATTTGTTTTGGTCAAAACTCATATCTTATCTTTTCCCACCCTCTCAGCATCCGATCTCAGGTATGTCACAGACATTTACTGCTATTGGTTATGCGAGAACCCTATGATGCGTAATGCTCCATCCATTCAAGAGGTAATCTTCTGTGTATCCTCCCATAGCATCTTAAGGAATTCCCCCACAACATCTCCTTCCTTTCTCTACAGCTCAAAATACGGGTGTTCTATTGATAGAGGGATGTAATAAACCTCTTTCACCACCTTGTCTGCAGACCAAATTTGCCAGATCAACATGCAAACTGCCCCATATTGTGTAGTGGGGATGCAGATCGGACCCATTGTTTCTTATGTAAAGCACACTGTCACCTATCTCGGTTAGAGATATGCTAAATAAAAATGTAAAATAACTAACTGAATAACTTGTTCTCACAACTCTAAAAATGATCCTAATCAGTAGCAAATGGACCTACTGCTGCTGTCTGCTGCTGCCTTTTCCTGTGAACGACAAAAAACTAATGAAGGGTTTATCTTAAATTAATTTTTGTTATAACTTTTAGATTAGTCATTCAAGATCCATTAAAGCCAACTCAATTGATGAATATCAATGATGTAGAATCTCTTGAGGGCATAGAATAAAGATAGGCCAGTGTTCTGCGCTAACATGTGAAAATTCAATAGTTGTAATAATACAGAACAATATTATGTACACATGCTATACAAGACAAGGAGGTACATACAAATGAATGAAAGCCTACATATGTACAAATAACCACCAGGTAAGACTTAGAAGTGACTGGTATATTTGAATTCACAAATGGTCTTATGTGGTGAACAATACAACTCGGCCTAACAACCAAAATCGTAAGAGTAAAAATACAATACAAATATCTCTACTTCATATCGGCCGATGTGAGTAAATTGTCGACACGTCGACATATCATATCTAAATGGTAACCATTGATGAGATCATCTTGAAGACAATATATGTTTAGAAGGATCCTTAAAAAGAAAAATTGAACAAATATTTTTTAAAGATTTGTCAAACATTAGTGCACAGAAAAACCATGCTCAAACAGTGTGTGTGTCACTGTAACCACACCATGCAGCCCACATGATAAACAATGAGTCAAGTGAAGTGTACAGTGCCTCATATGGTCATGCACCTCTGAATTATTTTCAAAGGAGAGTTGTTGCATTATGGATGGTAAGCAAGTGTCTGACTAAAAATAGAAGACCTACTTGTGTAACTCTACATACATCCATATTGTGCTTGAATCCCATACATCGCTAGAGTTTTATCTTGCATTATGGAATTCCTGAAAAATACTACAGTGGTAAATTGTATTTTATTTAATAAACCACTTACATCTAGATAATAGAGACTTATGTAGACAATACCTACAAGCCCACTGCAACATACTTTAAATCTGTGGCAGAACTGTGAAGTAGAAAAATACATGCAAACCAATACTTCAACTGGTACATGCTCCGGTGTAGGGGTTTACAATTAGTAAAGAAATACCTAAATTCATAGTATTGAATTTGCACAGAGATACTGCAGTTAATGTATGAATTAAATATGTGGGCAGTCCCCAGCTTCAGAAACGATTCATGGAAACAAATACACCTAGAAATAGGCATAGAAAAACAAACCAATACAGACTACAATGCCCAACAGCAGAAACATCAACGTCCACCATCTGCACTTGTGGTGGTTGAAAGGATTTGCAGACAAACATCAAGGCTATAACAGTGGGCACCCGGAAGTGAATCATGGAAAGGAGTAAGTGAATCTAACATAGAAAGTGCTGCAACCTTGCACCAGTGTTGACAGTGCATACACCTATAGTTAAAAGTGCTTTAAAATATAGCCAAAATAATATTGTAAAAATATGTAGGTAAACAGAATCTAGAATCCTAATCACAAACCAAAACACCTTTTCAAAGAGCAAAAATGTAATACATTCCTTGGAATATATCTTTGAGGAGTAGGAAAATGAAGGAAAGTGGAAAACTGGTGCTGCCATATTAGAGCAGTGTCATCTTTTCAAATTAAAAAAAATGTTTTGAAAGGACAAAAGGAAGAAAGTATTGAAGAGTAAATACCTACTATGGGAAACAACAAGGATTAAAATAAGAGGACTGTAGTCTAGTTAGGGCAGTCATATATAAACCACACGCATTATTGCAACACTTCTAAAGTGAATCAATAGATAATTACAGTACGGCAAGTGAACACCATTCTACTGAGGCATTAGGTGTTTTTCCTGCCAAATCCTGTTATTCACTCTAAGTGACAGAAGGCAACCCATGTCACGTCGCTGTGTGTAACATTTGAGGACTTCAAGTACTTACCACTTCATTTCATTACATTGATGATCTCATGCTTTGTAACATTCAACAAGAGGTCCTTTTTCCGTGTTCCATCTGATCCTTGATTGATATTGTAGTATTCTGCGTCAAACTTCCTGTGTTGTTTTTCCAAAGAACTGAGAAGCACGAAGGCATTCTATACATAACACTGCATTTTTCGTTTCACAATTAGACGAGTGTCCTAGTCTCCAAATTCTGCCATTATTAATACATGATTTAGTATTCCAAGTTGTGCTGCAAGCAGCACAAGTGCCACTTTTGTAGTGACCAATCAATTGTTGCAAACCCCAAATAGTGCTGATAATTGGTTTATAGATTTTTTGTAGGCTTTAACAAGACAGTCCCTCAGATTATGACCCCTTTTGAATGTGAAGAGAAGTTTGTTGATTTGGAATGTTTCATTTTATATTAAGCGCTAATTTTTCAGGATGATTCTTTTGATTTTTGGGGAAACAGTTCCAAACATAGTGACACATCTGAGACATGATTTTGGTGTTTTCTTTTCTTTTTAAATGTAAGGTTTTCTGAAAGAATCCTCCCTTTTACTGCAATTGTGACAGATTCCTATAAATTTGCCAAATGGCAAGTTGTTGCGTACGCTACATGATGGTGACTGTCATAGTTCAACATGGTATTGTGAGCCGTAGATACTGTATGCAGTCTTGTCTATAGACAGCTAAATTGCTCATAGATATTGTGGTCTAGAGAATTAATCTTGGAACTAGAAAAATCAAGGGTACATTCCAAATTAGGGTTTTTAGTGTTGAGACATGCATGGATATTCTAAAGGGCAGATGCAGGCCCTCGTCAAATTCATAGCACATTGTCAAAATAACGTAACCTTTTCAGTATTTTCATCACGTATGGATTTGTAGTGTTATAACTAAAACTGTCTTCAAAATTCACTATGTAGAGGTTGGCTATGTATGGAGAAAGTATTGCTCCCATAGCTACACTCTTCACTTGTTTAAAGAAGGTGTCTTTAATATGAAGTTCTTTCTAGCTCTGGTTGTCTTTTTTGGCCCAAAGTCCTAAACATTGCAATATGAGTGCTACAACATTCTGAGGTCTACTCCTATTTCAACATACTGACAGCACATGGATTAACTTAACATGTACCACCACACCTTATTTAAATTCCAGTCCCTGGAGTTCAGATCAGTCCATGGACTATTGCACCCCAATACACCGAGCTAATGCTGCAACACTACATTCTCACTGCCATCTTTGATCACTTATATACACAGCCCATCAGCTCCATGCCTCCCTTGCACAGTCTCATGACTGATAACTATCTGCACTTGCACCGTACGTTGGAAATCACCCCGATGAAATCAATTTGTTGGGTTCTCAATAGATTTTAGGCAGTGTTCAAGTCCCAACTCTTCCTCTGTGCACTGACCCAACCTACACCAATAGTGACAATGGTCTCAAATCGTTAATGTTACTGTCTAAGGGCCTCATTTAGAGTTCGTCCAACAGTCCATCAGACCTGCAAGTCAACAGAGGCTGTGGCTTCTGATCCCATGACAAACGTCCACATGGGTTATATAGAGATTCCTGGTAAGGACTACTGTGCCCTGAGTGGTGATGCCATTGTGGCAGCTTTGCTGAAAACACTGAAGCTTTGCCTAGAGGTAACTATGTTTGTTTCACCCACACTGCAAAGTTTTTTTTGTTTTTCAATCATAAGCTCCCTAAGCTTTTATTTAAAAAAAAACACTAAAAGGTTATTGGCCCAGATACAGTGGGTGTTTTCTCTCAGCAAGGGTGCAAGGATTCTGCTCTCTCTTTTTCATGTTTGGGACTGCCAGGCTTGAAAAGGAGAAATATACTTCAGAGTGAACATCCTAAATAGAGCACACATTCTAAAATATATATTGAAAGCAGACTTTTGATGGGAGGGCAGTTGATTCAAGATTCTCACCATCTGGACTAGTAAAAGCTACACCATCAGAATCCTGGGGCTTCCCCCTGATTCTAAATACAGCGGGGGAGTACACGTTTGGAGGAGCAATAGGACCCTTGATTGACAGTGGTGCACCTGCTTTATGAAATTCAAAAATTAGGTACTTCGACACTATCAAAGCTTTGTGCTAATAAATGTTGGCTGTCAAATATATTTCCTGCAATGACTAATGAAATGCCTAACCCACAAATGATTTGAATATTGTACACACTTACACTGTTTTATATACCACCAAACTGCTGTCCCTTTAAATTGTTTATCATCAACAGAGTATTCTGAAAAATACACATACAAATAGTTTAGGGATGTGCGGAGCTGTTTAGGCACATATCGTGGACATAAGTAGGGGATAGAGGTCTTGAACATGCCTCCTTTGGTAAGAAATCGTAGGTTGTGAGTCTGATTTCAGAAGGTGAAGGGTCATACTGAGATATTCTGAGGATGGAAAAAGTTTGCTTACCCCTTTTTAAAAGAGTAATTTGATACTACTGTATGTATTTGAATGCAATTGGGTATGCACAGAGGCAAGAGCGTGGACATTTGATTGTCGCAGTAACCCAGGAGTTCAGTACTTTTTTTATAGGTTATGTTTTCTGCACTTATATGGCAAGCATTCTACTGATACTATGCTTCATCATACTCACTGGTTCAGTATCTTTAGTGGTTATCTTAAGGGCACTTTGCCCCATAGGGTATGTTTGGATTTGGTGAGAAGGTTGGGTGGAAGTGGTGCCATGGTTTGAAAGAGGGTGGGACATTTAGAACACGCAGGGAGACCCATTATTCTTTCCTTTGACCTGTGAGTATTAGTTCCACAGAGGATGTGGCCAGGTAGAAGCTGGGTGGTGCAGGAAATGATTGAGTTCAGAAATGGGGACTCACAACCATAGAATAAATACATAGCATTATGAACACCTTATAAAAAAGAATAAAATATTGTAGGATCTTTGTGATGAAACAGGAGGATGAAGGAGGTAGCAGTTGGGCACAGAGCTAGAAAGAAAAATAAAATCAGCGCTGGCAAATATATTCAAACCTGCTCCACACCGCTGGAGACCTGTACTGGAATGGGGTCACGGGGAAAAGGATGGGCCATAGTAGTCAGTCCTGACCTGTAAACAGCTCTCTAGCACGCAGCCTACTGAGGAAATACTATAGTGGCACAATGGCCAGTTTCGCCTGGTTGGGTAGGAGTGAATTTAGATACTCTCCTTTACAGGAAATACATGTCCGCCTCCTCTTACTGCTATTTTTGTCCCGCAGGTCCGCGCCAGTGCCATCGCGCAAGACGCAGACCAGAACTATGACTACGCCAGTAACAGTGTGGTGCTGCACCTGGACTCTGGGGACGAGATCTACGTCAAGCTGGACGGAGGGAAGGCGCATGGAGGAAACAACAATAAATACAGCACATTCTCAGGCTTTATTCTATACCCAGACTGAGGCCAGGCCGCAAGGACGTCACTACGTTTTACTGACACTGCCTTGACGAGTCACGTGAGCTCGTTCTAATTATTTATCGGTTCATTTTAGGGTTCAAGTGGATGGAAACTACGTCACCCTTGTGTCTGTGAGCTTTGTCGTCAAACATCGGCTTCTGGGACGGGATCCGCTCATTAACGTGCGATGCAAATGTTTTCAAAAACAACTGTAAAATGTGGATTGTCAGATTGTCAGTTTTTTTTTCAATAAACATGTTTTTTTTAATTCATCCATAGGGAATCCCGATATTGAATTAGAAAACGGCGCATCGAAGCTTCCCGTGCTTGTTTGCTCAAATGTATTTATTTTTATGTGAACAAAAATCCCTGTGCGGGTGATATGATCTCATTGGTGTGTCGTTTGATGTCTGCAGACAACATTAAATTTACGTTTTTAGAAAATTTATTTTGTAATCGTGTCTCTGAATTCCACTAATCACCTGAAACACGAGCGAGCACGGTGTGGTGTTCTGAAATGTTATGGCAGTGAATTGGCACTGCAGAACCACTGCAGGGACATGAAGACATTTAAAAAATATTAGCTTTATTGTGCTAAAAAATAATAATACAGAAAATAGCAGTCTGTTTGAAAACAGGAACTGGGCTGTGTCGGATGTGAATATTCATTTACAATTATAAAACTTAAAGTAAAACAAAACAACCTTGAAAATTGTGTCTATGGTTTAAAAGCAAAATAACCCACGTTCACAGTTGGTAAAATAGATGAGAAGGTTGAGTGCCCGCTGCTGCGATTTGTGTGAATCTTGCTATTTGAATTCACGGATGCAGATAAGGCCTACTCGAGCCATCATTATTCAGTATTCTGTACTAATGATCCGTGTAATCTTTTTTAGTACAGTACAGTTCTTTGTGAAGACTCAGACTGTGATCCCCAGTAATCAACAGTATAACAGAACGACAGTGATATGTTATTAGACAGTGTTAAGCTCAGGCAATTGGTTTTCAAAAATGAGCTTTATTGAATACCACCAACCCACAGCAAATATAAACACGTCCACTCTCACCAACCGTCCAGGCTCTCTCCACAAAGATCCAATGACCTCATCTGGAACCTGGATGACACATGGATTCCAGACAGTGATCAACATTCCTAAACATCCAACATTCCTAGGCATCCACAACACATCCCCTTTACATACATCAAAATGTAATTAATAAAGAAAGATAAAAAAAATATAACACTTAACAAAACAGTGTGAAGAAACTCAGAAATATCTACAATACACAGAGGAGTATAATAAAAGATACAAATTAGCAGGTTACATAATCTTTCAACCACACTGGTTCAGAACGAATTCTGGAAGGAGCTTTGATGCATGGTGTTGCCTTAGACCTACTTAAGAGATGATCTTCCTCAGGGTCTGTGGAATCCGCCATCCGGTTATTCCATTTCACTAATCTAGACATGCTCCACACATCTCCATTACCAAGGACAACCACATTCTTCCTAACTTCCTTGATGCAGAAAGGGCCTTTGAAACTTGACTTGCCCTTGGTTCTGAACCCGGGATCTTTCAGCAACACCAAGTCACCAACCTTCCATTTAACATCAGAAACACCATATTTATGATCATATCGCAATTTGTACTTAGACTGGTAATTTTGCCTACGATCGGATGCCTTACTAAGTTTCTCTTGGTCAAAATCTCCTTGACTAAACCTATTTCTAAACCAAGCAGGGAACATTTTGGTACACCCAGACCTTCCCTTCATGTACTCAAAAGGGGCGATGCCAGAGATGCTATTAGGGGTATTACGATATGCCCACCACTGGTCCCTTAGAAGATCCGCCAGAGAAACTCTGGTTTCAATTGCTTCCTGGACACAGGATTTTACCAATCTGTTGATGCGCTCAGCAAGGCCATTTGCTTGAGGAGAATATAAGGCCGTTCTCAAATGCACAACGGCTAGGGAATCCAAAAAAACCTTCATTTCCTGAGAAGTTAACTGTACACCGTTATCTGTGATTAAGTGACTAGGTACACCTTCCCGGGAAAATTCTTCCCTTAAGAACTCAATCACAGTTCTGGTGTCTACAAAATTCACACACTTAGTCACCACCCACTTCGAGGTATAATCCACTAAGAGCATGACATAACGTTCATTAGCAGGTAGGAGATGGAATGGACCCATAAAGTCAAGTCCTAACTTCACCCATGGTTTCTCTGGAACTGCAACTGGGGAAAGTGGAGCTTTCACCACCACTTTGCTTTTGTCATTCCGTGCACAGGTCACACAATCTTTCACCACCGCTTCAACATCCCGGTCTAAACCTGGCCACCAATATACTGTTCTTAACCTTGATTTAGTCAAATTCCTGCCTAAATGGCCTTCATGAGCCAAATTGACAATCTTTCCCCTCAGACTAATAGGAGGTATGGACTTAGTACCACAGAATAATTCACCTCCACTCAAAGACAGTTCATCTCTCACATTCCAGTACCCCTTTAAAGAATCTGAAATGTTTTTGTACTCTGGCCAACCTCCCACAACGAACTCTATAAGGTCATGTCTGTCAAAATCCTGAGTGGTTGCAGCTTTCCATTCATCTTCACCAACAGCCATCTCCCTCACCCAGTTAACTTCTCCCTCCTCTTCAGACTCATCGTCACTATCAATCGATGTTCGAGACAAGAAATCTGCGACCAAATTCTTGGGCCCGGGCACATATTCAACAGCAAAATTATATTCCATTAATCCTTCAACCCATCTTTTTATCCTTGGTGTCAATTCTTCCCCTTTCTTGGAAGAAAATATTTGAACAAGGGGCCTGTGATCCGTTCTTACAATAAAAGGTAAGCCCCACAAGTAATATCTGAAATGCTTAACTGCCCACATGCAAGCGAGTGCCTCTCTTTCAATAACAGAATACTGTTGTTCAGCCCCTTTGAGAGATCGGGACGAAAAGGCAATCACCTTATCCTCTTGGTTAACTCTTTGGATCAAAACCGCTCCCAGCCCCCTGATACTGGCATCTGTGTACAAGAAGGTCTTGGCATGTGTATCAAAATGACCTAAAGTGGGCATCTTCCCAATACAATCCTTCACAAAAGTGAAAGCCGCTGCACACTCATCTGACCAAATAAATTCACACCCTTTCTTCAAGAGGGATCTCAGGGGTTGGGTCACACTCGAAAAGTTAGCAATAAATTTAGAGTAATACTCTGCTAGACCTAAAAAGGATCTTATCCCGTCTCTGTCTCTGGGTTGAGGTGCTCGTATAATGGAATCAACCAATTCCAACTTGGGTTTGATTCCTTCATTGGAAATAGTATGGCCCAGGTATGTTACCGAAGAAACCCTAAACTTGCATTTCTCCCTCTTTACAGTGAGACCTGAACAGGCTATCTTACTCAATACTTCTCTAAGAACCTTGTCATGTTCCTCTACAGTACTGCCATGGACTAAGATATCGTCTTGGAAAAATAATACTTTAGAGACTTCACCTAAGATCTTCTTCATGATCCGTTGGAAACAGGCAGCCGCGGAAGCCAACCCAAAGGCGCATTCTTAAAAATCGGTAGGCTCCCACAGGCGTCACAAATGACGTGAGGTGTCTGGAATCGGGATGTAAAACGATTTGGTGATAGGCTGAGGATAGATCCAATACACTAAACACCTTCGAACCACCCAAACCAGACAACTCTTCTGAAATGTTGGGTAAAGGTTGACGATCAACCCATATATGCCTGTTGAGATCTCTAAGATCCACACACATGCGAATCTGTCTCCCATTGTCTTTCGGTGCTAGGACAATGGGAGCCAACCACTCAGACGATTCTATCTCTTCAATTACACCAGCGCACAGAAGCTTATTCAACTCTGCTCTGAGTGGTTCTATCATCAACTTAGGAACTCTCCTCACTTTGTGCACAGAAGGAATAGCACCTTTCTTCAGAATAATTTTGTGTTCAAAATTAATTAAACATCCTAATTTGTCACTAAACACCTGGGGGAATTCCTTGGGAACCTCACAATCGTTATTCTCAACATTCACTACCATAACTTGGCACTCAGAGTTGGGGTCTAACTTAATCCCCATGTCACGCTGATGGCGCCACCCTAGCAGATTATTTCCACGCCTTGCTACGTAAACCTTCCCAACAGTGGTTTTGTCTTGAAATTGGATCTCCATAACTTTGTACCCAATTACTTCTATCTTAACACCACCATAACCGACCGGATTGATATCAGGTTTAATTAAAGAATGGAGGTCTTCCCCAAAAATTGCTCGCCAATTCTTGTCCCCCACCATGGTGTATGGAGATCCTGAGTCTGCTAAAACTGTAACTATTCTGCCGTCAAGTCTAATAGCACACTCAGGCATGACGACTGGCCCAACATCCACTACACCAACATCGTTCTCAACATGGTTAATCTCATGATCAATACACAAAATCATTTTGTTAGTGTTATCAGCAATGGAATCTACGTTACATTTGTCACTGTTGCAGACCCTAGCATAGTGGCCTTTTTTCCCGCATTTCCTACATAAAGAGTTCCTTGCAAAACAATTCGAACTGTTCGCCGTGTGTCCAGAGTTGCCACAGCGGTAACAACGCTGAAATTTGGTTTCTTTTCTTTTCTTCTGAGTCAGTACAGGTGCTTTGTTGTCGTTGCTGACCCTTAAAACTTCTTCTCGTGCTAAATGCGCTTGTACGTTGGACAAATTGTCCTCTTCATGGTTATTCATTTCCTTAATCCAATTGCTAGTACTTTCCATTCCTTCAACAATTGCAATGGCTTCTTTCAAATCATGGTTCCTCGTCAACAACTTCTCTTGAACCCTGTTATTGTTTGTACAGCGCACTAACTGGTCGCGAATGAGGGAATCTGTGATATCGCCAAAGTCACAAGTACGTGCTAACGTGCGTAATGCAGCAACAAAATTTCCCACACTCTCAGATTTTCCTTGGGATCTTGCAAAAAATTTGTGCCTTTCCAAAACAATATTGAGCTTGGATTCAAAATGTGAAGCCAACATCGCTACTGACATTTCATAAATATCTCTGGGTTCCCCCTCAGCTCCCCCTACAGGTAGGGTTTCAAGACTATCATAAATGTTTCTGCCTTCAATTCCCAAATTGTGCAATAAAATAGCCTGTTTTCTAGCTGGGGAGAATTTTTCCCCCCCAACAGCCAATAGGTAAGAGTCAAAAAGATTCTTCCAACGTTTCCAAGGAAGAATGGGGTCCCCCTTATCAGATAAAAAGGGGGGCGGTTGAGACAACATGGGAGTAGCCATTCTAAGCTCTCTATACAGCACAATTAACAATAAATACCTAAAACAAGGTGAATAAGTGTGAGTAACAGCAATATATGAACAAAATACTGGCAAAATATGAGTAAGTATACTAGTGTATCTGAACGTGTTTGGAAAAACAAAATTCAGTATTGCAATGTTCAAAACATCTTCGAATTTTAACTTCTCATGGAATCCAAATACAGTTAATGGTCTAATGTTCCAAAATGCACCTCGCGGAGCCTACGCGCCTCCCGTTTCCAGGGAGAAGAGACGCGTCGCGAAGGCTGCATGTGCCACTTTAGCACTCCTCGTGCTGAGAACGAAACTGGTTGCTTCTCGAGGCACGCGCCTTCCGTTGCCAGGGAGAGAAGATGCGTCACTACGGCCACGCGTACAGTTCCTCGCGCACCTCGCGCGCAGGAAACTGTCAGAGGAGCCTTTGAAAGGCTCGCGCACCAAAGAGGAGAAAAACGTAACCGGGACAAAAAAAAAAAAATAGCAACCCGATAAAACAAATCTCCACCAGCGCGGGATACAAAACGTGCGCTGCACTCCTCCACGCAAACCAGCAGAAGCCTCACTGCTCCGCAAAAACTCCACCACGGCAGGGTATTGTCAACATCCGCTGCGGCACCTCCAGAACTCCACCACTCCGGCTCCCAAATCCAACATCTCCAAGCCAGGAACCACAGGTGGGCCGATCCCGATGAGGAGCAAACAGAAGATCCCTCAGGTAGGAAATCCGTGGGTCCTGGGTTGGTGGTGACACCTCGTCGCCAGTGTTAAGCTCAGGCAATTGGTTTTCAAAAATGAGCTTTATTGAATACCACCAACCCACAGCAAATATAAACACGTCCACTCTCATCAACCGTCCAGGCTCTCTCCACAAAGATCCAATGACCTCATCTGGAACCTGGATGACACATGGATTCCAGACAGTGATCAACATTCCTAAACATCCAACATTCCTAGGCATCCACAACAGACAGACAGACAGATAGATAGTTAGATAGATAGATAGATAGATAGATAGATAGATAGATAGATAGATGTTCAACTACCATGTTTTTGCAGTTTGAAAGATCATGTTTAATTTGTCAACTTGTACAAATGATGGCGATGTAGGTTTATTCTCCTATGAAAGTTGAAGTGTAAAATAAGCGCAATATCTCATGAGTTCAATGTTGAAGCCCGAAAATAAAGTACTATATAGCTAAGAGTGACTTCAGTTAATTAATTGTGCAAGAAGGTATGGGCCTATACTACCAGATTCAAGGACTGCAGAGAAATTACATTAAATCACAATGTACATAGAAGCTGAATAAGAAGTGCATGTGGTGTGGGTCGGTCCTGCCAATATGTAAAAATGCCCTCGTCTGTATTAACTTAACCCTGACTCCTGGTAAATGTCCTTTGAATAAAAACACATTGCATACCATTACAGTGGCATAAAGCAAAGTGGTGTGGCCCACTGCAGAATGTGATGAAGGGCCCCTGATTACTCCATATTTCATAGATATTCATTGTCATGGGACTGAGTGGGGGCACCTTGAAGGGCTGGGGTGCCCCCTGAAGGGTTGAGGGCCTCCCTGCACCCCAAGGGCTGCAGGGACACGTGGTACGCCCCTGTACCATTCGCCTGAGGCCAAATTCTTTTGTCGCAAAGTCGTTAACACAGGAGGGCAGATCTCCACATCCCCTCCCTGGAGATAGGCAATCTTTGATAAAATGAGCACCAAACCTGTTCCATTTTATTCAGCAAGAAATGTGTATGCCTTTTAACATGGCGCCTGTCACTGTAGTTTTCTTTTCTAGCAGATAGTAGAGATATTCCAGCTTTGAGGCACATGAGGTAAGAATGTAAAATGGAGATACCACCTCATCTCTTTTCCTCGTCACAAACTTTAAAACATGAAGATATACATGGTAGTGCCTGACCTTTCACAAGATGCATACAAATCCAAAACTGCTGCCCACGTGAATTTTATGCATATCAAAACACAATTCTTTTCCGACAGATAATTTTCAATCACACAGAACCAGTTACACAAACTACTGCCCTAAAGCCAGCTGAAGAGGAAGACATGTCAAGTTTGAAGTGGTTAATGAATGTATTGGTGGTTGCCTGGGTAGCTTTATTAAAAATGTCAAGCATGGAACATGCTTAATACCCTCCCCAAGATTGCGTCATTAACCCAGGAGATGGATCTTTGACCCTTTTTGAGAGATTCTTTTTCAACCGACCATATGACAGGGTAAGGGCAAAACAGACCTAAAGGTTATCAGCAGGAGTAGAAGTCTCTCAGGTGATGTGGCCTGGACCAATAGCTCTCAGCTCGAAGAGATATCAGATATCAATATTTACTGCCCTCCCCACACAAAAATAGTGCGGTAGGAAAGGACAATGTTAAAAAAATCTAAGTATGGCTTATTCAAAGCAGGGTTTCCAACTAATGTAAATCCATGGTCGAGGTAATAGCTAAACTGAACACCATGATGGCTTAGAGGAGCTTTAGAGGAATCCCTTCTAGAAGTTCAAAGCACACCCCACTGAGGGCTGTCAAGACCAAGACTGGGACAAAGGAAAGTTTAGCAATCTAGCCGTTATTCTGGTGCTGTCCAATCTATGGAGAAGTCTAAAATATTCACTACGTCTATGGTTCCCTGAAAATCCTAATGCAAGTTTGCTCCAAGGGTGAAGATAGAAAATCCCTGAATAAATTAATTCCTCTGGCAGTTAAGGATCATGAAGGTGTCACAAGATAGAGTAATACACAATCTAGTCAAACATTATACTGAAGAATCCCCAACTAAAGGTGACTCATCATTGGAATGTTTCTAAGGCTAAGGTCATCTTTCTCAAAATGCCTGTTGCATTTGACTCAGCTGTTCAGATGTAAAAGAATTAGTTTTAGGCACTTTAGTTTGTGATGACACTGGATTGACCATTAAAGGGAAGATAATGAATGGGGAATAGATCATTCCTTCCTTGCTGAGATATGCCAAAGAAGCTGGAATCAAGATATACAAACCCATATACAAACCCAAACAGGAAACACAAGGATCATATTAGTTTCCTCCCTCCTGTTCTTGTGAAGAACCATGGTGTCAGACATTATGGAAGAAATGTGAAAGGATGGTCATACAGACCAGAATGTCACAGAACTCTTCACTCTAGGGCACCGACTTCTTTTCATTTGAACCAGTAAATTGTCAACAATGAGTTGAACGTGAATGTAAATACGTCCATCCACAGAGTTGTGAACCTCCTGAAGATCTACTGAAATGTTTTTTTTTTTGGTGAGGATTTTAGAGAGAAGGGAAAGATCCTAATCAGAGATTTGGCCTGCACATGCTCCACTCATGGAAAATACAAAGCCCTTCCCCTTTGGTACAATGTTTGTCTGTGTTCATCAATAACACTCTTCTAATTATAGAGGTTGCAAAGATCTGTATAGGATTGCAACCGTTTGTTCAAGAATGCCCACAGCATTTTAAAAATGTCTGCTGTTAAGTTAAGACCATTTGTATGCCAGTAGTTGACACTGTAGTACTAGGAATTATGCATCCTCAACCAGTGTACCAAGGCTGAACAACACATTGTTAGGGATGCCCCTACTAGGCCAAGGATGGTCATAATTTTGGTAGTGGTGGCTACTGTTAACCCAAGGGCACTTATAATATTTCGAAGTTGAGCGCCATTATGCTGTGGGTAGGCCTTGACCAAAATATATTTATAAGGTACATCAATATGCAATATGCAGGGGCCAACATTATGCTGAAATGATTCCCAATAGTTGGGGAGGTCACCAGATGTTTCGTATGATTTCAGGTGGCAAGCATTTCAACCAGAGAGTTGCATTCTCCACTGGGGTCAACATCTCACCAAGTACATCCACACTCTCATAAACACATACACACCATGCCTACACAGCGGCACATGTGTGCAAACTCCACACCCGTCCTTAACATAGAAAGCAAGTTAGTTACTGTACCTAGTTCAGCCCTGCTTCTCTCAGCTCCTAGGGAATCCCTTAGCTAGCAGATTACCACTCCTCCTCAACAATCCTGCAGACTCTTGCTACCTGACAGCATGTGTGTCCCTGCAAATGATTTGGTCATTTACTTCCTCTGCATTAGATCTTCAGTAGTTGCCCAACTTCTTTGTTTCTCATCCTAATGTCTTTCTTTCGTAATCCCTCTTCTCTTCACCCTCTCATGTCAAAATTTACCTTCTCCCCTGATCTCTATGATCTATTCCCATGGCATGGCTTATTTTAATTAGACTGATGGCTCACCAGTAATTTTAAATTTTAGCAGATAGACTCTTTCAAACCGGACTACCTGGGCAAATGCTTTGTTGAAGTGGATGCTTAAATGTCACTCAATGCTGACTTTCCAAATTGATGCATCAATAAAAAACAATCCTCTTTCACCTCATAAACAGAGGTGAATATTTCCTTAACCTTTTGTTCCACTAAGGAGTCCAAATGTCCAAGGCGTTATTATTAATCATCTTCAGTGGCGTGGATAGACGTCAAGTAGGAATACCTCCATCCCATCCCAAAGTTCTTTTTTTTAAAACTTGTTTTTATTGGCATTTTTTGTAAAGAGGTACACAATATACATCTCCATCGTACATTTCAAGTGATACTCAGCTCACCGCTTCCATAAATGCAGCCCCAACATGATCCCATTGAGTCCCAAACCCAGAGCCTGATATTGCCATGACATGCGAAGGCCCCAGTCTCCTTGCCTAGCCGCTGGTCCCTACCAACATACGAACTGTGTCCCCTGGACATCTGTCTGTCTATTTAGGGACATCTATGGCATGTGCTCTGTGCAGGTCAATAAATACAGAAAAGGGAGCGCTCTCACTGTGGCAATGGAATAGTATCCATACTAACGAGAGAAAGAGAATTTACTTATATTAAAGCCCACCCAGGATGGGCTGAATGTTCAATATGTGAAGAATAAAATGAAATTGTAATTGTAATAGTATTTATATAGCGCTTACTACCCCTGACGAACCGTTGAAGCGCATTTCTTGTGCATTAGTGTAGGGAAATATGATTACAGTATTAGTATTATTTTGAGTTCATTTGAACAGAGGATATGTGAGTTTGTTAGTTGGACTGACTAGAGTAATGGAGGGATAGAGGAAGGAAGAATCCAAAAGTGTTAATTGGGAGTTTATAATAATAGGATGAGGCTTGGGATGAGTAAAGGAGAGATGGAGGTGGGAAGAGGCTGTGGAAAGGGTTAGGGAGATCTTAGTAGCAGGAGGGGTTTTGGATAAGTCAAAGGTTAGATACATGAAGGATAATTTAGTAGGGCTGTTTGGGAGATCATGGTAGTAAACTGAGGTTTGGGGTGAGCTAGTTGTGGAAGAGGAGGGAAGAGCTTAGGCAGGGTTATTTTGGAGAGGAAAGTGGTAGAATGGGTTTGGGATGAGTCAAAGTGGGGATGGAGAATAGATTGATAGAATCATGACATAGGGTGATGGGTAGACAAAGTAAAGCTTATGAGAGAATACATTTATATTATTTTTATATATTATTTTGTTTATATATATAAATGTATATATATATATATATATGTACTATGTTTGTGAGCACCGAGCACTTTAGAATTTAATAAATGGAATAATAAGGATTTTGAATCTCATCCTGGTGTTGCCACCTTATTTCTCCGTCTTGGATTGGAATTTTCAACCAGCCTGGGGTAAGAGAGGCTCCTGGAGGGGAGAAACGAATGGTAATATATGTATATATATTTTTTATCATTATTTAATTTTCTTTTTCTTTTACTTATTTATTCATTTTTTAAACTTTAATTTAATTATTTATAATTTCAATTTTATTTATAGATTTTATTTTATTTTTATTTAAGTTTTCTCTAGTACAGTAGGACTACAGTAATAAATAGATATGTGAATACATAGTAAGGGAAATATATGTTCAAGGAATATAATAATTGGTATAATAATATGATAAGAGAAGTAGTGTTGTATAAACACAGACTTTCAAGATTTGTAATATTTGAAGTTAATTAATAAGTGTCCTTTTTAACATTTATTTATCTTTCCTCAATTCTCAATTTTTGAATAGCAAAATTCTTATGATAATAAAACTTTTGATCAGTGTGATTTATAAATGAGAGCAGGGATTCATAAGTATCTAATATAACAACTTATCTAGGAGCAATGCGATGACCCTTGAACATGTTAAGCATAGAATGACATACACATATATATGTATATACTCACACTTATATACATACCCACATGCAAACACACACACACACACAGATACACACACACACATATATATATATAATATTTAACCTTGAATATTCATTTGTTAAACAAGTTTAAAGAGTATGTGCATAATGTATTGTTGTGACATAGTAGTGATACATATTTCCTAAAGAACTATACATGTATAGAATATACACATATTCAGATTAAAAATATTTAGCAACACAGGCAGTCCATGGCTGTTTGAATATGGTGGCCATGAAGGAAAAAGCCAACTCCTGAGCAGTTCTCCGACGACAAAACAGCCATCCATGGATCCCATATTTGGGCGCAATAAACTCCATAGCCTGGCTGCTTGAACGGAGAAGGACGCACCACCCATTGTTTTCTTCTTTTATGGTGGTGTTCTAAGGCAGAGTGCCAATCTCGAGTGGAGGTTCCTCTGTTGATCACAGTTGGTTACCTCGTTTCTGACAAAAAGCAGTCCCGCTCCATATATAGCCCCGTGGGCGATACAAAGCAGCCCGAAGGTGGATCCTCTGGCAACGGGCAACCAGTGTAGTGCTCTCAAGGCA
The DNA here is from genome assembly GCF_031143425.1 of Pleurodeles waltl. Classification (NCBI taxonomy): domain Eukaryota; kingdom Metazoa; phylum Chordata; class Amphibia; order Caudata; family Salamandridae; genus Pleurodeles; species Pleurodeles waltl. The sequence goes on from NC_090440.1 coordinate 1,041,288,046, forward strand.
GGGGAGATGTGGGCTTGTGGCTTTACATGTCATAGTAGCCTGGCAGCGGAGTTCTGAATACGTTGTAGTTTAAAGAATAAAGGTGGTCATTACAACCCTGGCGGACGGTGTTAAAGTGGCGGTAAGACCACCAACAGGCCGGCGGTAAAAATTTTGCAATTACGACCGTGGCGGAAACCGCCAACAAAGACAGCCACTTTAACACTCCGACCGCCACGGCGGTACAGACCAACAGCTTGGCGGTCACCGCCAACAGACAGGCGGGAGACAATGTACCGCCCACACTATTATGACAGGCCAATCCACCACCTTTTCCGGGGCGGATTCAACGTGGATAAAAACACGGCGGAAACAGGCATTTCGAATGAAAAACGCTCACCTCTGCACACTCCACGAGGAAGGAGGACAGCATGGAGCCGGAACTTCAAATTCTTCCAGCGCTAGTCTTCCTGCTCTTCTACGAGGTTCACCAACACCGGCGGCGAAGAGCACGGTGAGTACTGCACCTACGACATAGGGGAGGGGGGAGGCAAAAAACAGGGATACGCCACACGCAACACCCCAAACCCCACCCCGACCCTCAACCACTACAACACACACACCAATGCTTATCTATACATTACAGTAACACCCCCCAACCCCCCTGGAAGAATGCAAAGACAAAAGGAAATTAGTGTAACTATTGTAATATATCAAAAATCAGTAAGCGAAAATATACATATATATATACACTATAAACAAAATAAACACCACGATTATTAGTGCAGGTTTTGCATCATTCATAGTCCATGGACCACTGGGCCCAAAATGCATGGGCGAGGCCCACACAAGATACCTAAACATGATGGAGAGAACACTGCTGGGGCATCAGATAGAAATAAAACAGGCACCTCAGGGGGAAGGGAAGGGGGGCACCTCAGCCAGATGAGTGCACAACGCCAGATCCACGAGGGGGCTCAATGCCCATTGATCAATCCTGGGGAGTGCAAAGCCACAGTCTCTCAAGTCTCTACAGTGGGTGGCTTGCCCACTGCCATATCCTGGGGAGTGCAAAGCCACAGTCTCACAAGTCTCTACAGTGGTTGGTTTGCCCACTGTTCCATCCTAGGGAGTGCAAAGCCACAGTCTCTCAAGTCTCTACAGTGGGTGGCTTGCCCACTGCCATATCCTGGGGAGTGCAAAGCCACAGTCTCACAAGTCTCTACAGTGGTTGGTTTGCCCACTGTTCCATCCTGGGGAGTGCAAAGCCACAGTCTCTCAAGTCTCTACAGTGGGTGGCTTGCCCACTGCCATATCCTGGGGAGTGCAAAGCCACAGTCTCACAAGTCTCTACAGTGGTTGGTTTGCCCACTGTTCCATCCTGGGGAGTGCAAAGCCACAGTCTCTCAAGTCTCTACAGTGGGTGGTTTGCCCACTGCCATATCTGGGGAGTGCAAAGCCACAATCTCACAAGTCTCTACAGTGGGTGGTTTGCCCACTGTTCAATCCTGGGGAGTACAAAGCCTCAGTCTCACAAGTGGATGACAGTCTCCACTGATTCTGGAGGGGGCATGGTGCCCAGAGTGCTTCATCCTGTTAAGGACAGAGGTAGTGGATGGATGTCTCCACTGGTTCTGGAGGGGGACTGGTGCCCAGAGTGCTTCATCCTGTTAAGGACAGAAGTAGTGGATGACAGTCTCCACTGGTTCTGGAGGGGGACTGATGCCCAGAGTGCAGCCCGTGACGGTCCCAGTTGCGTCACTGCCCCTGCCGCAAATGGGCTAGCGGTGTTTTCCATGGCGGTCTTTGCCCTGTTCAGCGGTGCTTGAGTTGGCAGTTTCTGACCTGTTCAGCGGTGCTTGCCCTGTTCAGCGGTCCTTGCCATGGCGGTCTTTGCCCTGTTCAGCGGTCTTTGCCCTGTTCAGCGGTGCTTGAGTTGGCAGTTTCTGACCTGTTCAGCGGTGCTTGCACTGTTCAGGGGTCCTTGCCATGGCGGTCTTTGCCCTGTTCAGCGGTGCTTGCCCTGTTCAGCGGTGCTTGCCATGGCGGTCCGTCATTGCCCAGCTGGCCTGTGGCTGGCGCTCCTACATGGGTCAGCTGGGCTGTGGCTTGCGGGGGCCTCCTGGGCAGTGACGATGGGGCTGGCGGTGGCCTCCTGGGCAGTGACGATGGGGCTGGCGGTGGCTTCCTGGCCGGCGGGGATGATGGCGGGCTTCTCCGCCGTGCTGCTCCTCCCAGATTTTGCAGGTTTCCTCTGCCCCTTCCCCACCTTGGGAGGAGTCACAGCTGAGTCCACACTCCCCCCGGGACCCCTGTGAGCGGCTTGGCTGGCTGGAGTCTTCCCCCTCTCCCGCCGGGCACTGTCCAACTTCTGGTGCTTCACGGGGGGGGACTGGCTGTGCTGTGGCTCCGTGCAACACTGGTTGCCCTGGTGGCCGGTGCACTCCACATACCTGTAACGACAGGCACCACTGGTCCCTGAGATTTTTTGGCTGAGGTGCTAGTACGGGACCTATGAGTTGGAGGGGGGGTGGTGGGAAATAGGTTAAGGGGGGACAGGAAAAGTTTTTTGGACACACTGGGACGGGTAGCTGGAGGGGGTTTTGGGAGTGGAGGAAGAGGTTGTGGTTGTAGGAGGTGTAAGTTTTGTGGATTTGGGTGCAGGTGCATGCGCTGGAGGCTGTCGTGAGGTGGATGGCTGTTGGGTGGATGTGTTCCTGCGTTTCTTTATCTTTGGAGGGGGCGTCACAGACACACTGGGAGAGGACACAGGGGACGTGTAAATGGTAGTGGGGGTGGTGAGTGCACGTGAGCGGGATGTGGTGGTGGGTGTGCTGGTGCGGGACGTAGTGGCTGTAGTGGTAGTGCATGCAGGTGTGTGTGTAGATGAGAATGGGAGGGAGGAGGGAGATGAGGAGGAGGGAGACACAGTGGAGGCAGTGGATGTTGATGTGTCTGTATGTGTGTGATGCTTGCGTGAGTGCCTGTGGGATGTGTGGTGCTTATGTTTGCCTGAGCTTCCCTTGTGTGGTGAGGTGAGGTGGTGCAGGCTGGTCTGATGGTGTGCTTGGGATAGGCAGAGGTACAGGGGATTGGGTCTCGGTGGAGGAAGTTGGAGGGGGAGGCTAGACACAGGGACAATGGCTGCCATCAGTGCTGAGGCCAGAGTTTGAAGGGTTCGATGAAGGGCAGCCTGACCAGAATGAATGCCCTCCAGGAATGCATTTGTGTGTTGCAACTCCCTTTCTACACCCTGGATGGCATTCAAAATGGTAGACTGCCCAACAGTGAGGGACCTGAGGAGGTCAATGGCCTCCTCACTGAGGGCAGCAGAGGTGACAGGGGCAGAAGCTGAGGTGCCTGGGGCGAAGGTGATGCCCACCCTCCTGGGTGAGCGGGCACAGGACGAAGGCTGAGGGGCTGCTGGGAGGGCGGTGGTGGTAGGGGGGGGTGGCGGCTGTACCTGCAGTAGTGGGGGGCACACATGTTGCCGCCACCACAAGGGAGCTGGTTGCAGATCCTGTGACCGCCGTGGTGCTCCCCTCGCCCTCTTTCCCACTGGTGTATTCTGAGTCTGTTGTGTGGGCCTCCGTGCCCATTTGGGATGCAGCTCCCTCGTGCTCCGGTGCCACAGTACCTCCGCCTGATGATGCTAATGCACACAAGAACAGGGAGACCGCAAAAAAGGGGGGTGAGGAACAGTAGAAAGACAGGTTGAGTGCATGGCTTATCGTTACCATTGGCGGACAATACAGAAACAGCATCCCCCTGCACTATGTCGCGCTGTTGGCCTCTACAGTGCAATTCCTGGGAAATACAAGGCTATGGTCGACATCTGCACACATAGATGACCCTGGGGCATGAATAGCAGTACTTGTCACTCTACAGGGGTGGGGGCCACAGGGCCATGCCTTATAAATGGGCCTAGGCTACGGAACTCGCCCTGGCCTAGGGGAACCCACAGCCCTCCTCCCCCACCCAGACACCTTCGCTGCGCGCAAAGTCAGCTGAATGAGAGTGTACTCACCCCCTTGTGTCTGCTGTGTTGCCCTCAAGCGCCCATCCAACTCAGGGTAGGCCACCGCCAGGATCCTGAACATCAGGGGGGTCATGGTTCGATGGGCACCCCTCCCACGTTGGGAGGCCATCCCCAGCTGAGCCTCCCCGTCTTCTTGCTCCAGCGGCGAATGTCCTCCCATCTCTTCCGGCAGTGGGTGCTCCATCTGTGGTGGACCCCCAGGGTCCGGACGTCCTTGGCGATGGCACGCCAAATATCCTTCTTCTGGTGGGCGCTGACCTACATGAAATGTACAGGGGAAGAAGAGAAGTCATTAACAACTGCACCGTCAATGTGAGTGGCCCCCATCCCTACCCTTGTCATGTGGCACATGCATTCACCGTCTTTCATGCACTCAGAACTCTGCCCCCTTCCTTCTTACAACCAGCCCTCTCCACACAGGCATAGCCCATACTACATGCTCCCTGTGTACTTACCTGTTGGTCTGGAGGACTGTAGAGTAGCGTGTACTGGGGGAGGACCCCCTCGACGAGCTTCTCCAACTCCTCTGCAGTGAAGGCAGGGGCCCTGTCCCCAGAAGCACGAGCCATTGTCTCTTCCAGACCGAGGTCACAGCAGCACTTGCAGTGTAGGTCCTCTCCTGTCGAAGATCAGGTATCGAGTGATTAAACAGTTAGAAAATGGCGGTCACGTCCACGGCGGTGCGTACCATCACCGCCGGCGTACATCGTCATTGGCTCCTGGGACCCATAGGGTCCAATTTTAACCAATGTAGCATTGCGCCGCGGTCTTCGCCCGCCTACGGCGACGGTGTACAACTCCAGCGATGTTACCTCACATCCCATTGTCCCGCTTTAGAGGTCAGGCAGCCTCCATTTCAGGGGCCCACATGGCCTAATTACCAACTGCGTCACACATACCTAGGCCTACTCTCAACACACATACAGGCCACATTTTGTGTATGATTGGTGTTCTGTGTAGACTGTGGGTACATACCTCTGAGTTGTTTGACTCTGTGATCCCTGTTGTCCTTCATAGGCACCGTCCGCTGGGACATGTGAGGAGATGGCGGAATCCTCCGGTGTACCGACCGCTGGTGGACCTGTCGACAATGGAGGAAAGACATTTGATCATCACCTACAGGTTTGACCGTGCCACAATCCAGGAACTGTGTAGCCAGTTGGAGCCAGACCTGATGTCAGCTATCCGCCATCCCACAGGGATCCCCCCTCAAGTGCAGGTGCTATCAGTGCTCCATTTCCTTGCAAGTGGGTCTTTTCAAACAACAGTGGCCATAGCATCAGGGATGTCCCAGCCTATGTTTTCCAACGTGTTGTCCAGAGTGTTTTCTGCCTTTCTGAAACACATGCGGAGCTACATCGTTTTCCCTCAGGTGGAGGATTTGCCTACAGTAAAAGGTGATTTCTATGCCCTTGGACATATCCCCAACATCATACGTGCCATTAATGGGACCCATGTGGCTTTGGCCCCCCCCACAGGAGTGAACAGGTGTACAGAAACCGGAAGAGTTATCATTCCATAAATGTACAGATGGTATGTTTGGCCGACCAGTACATCTCCCATGTGAATGCCATGTTCCCTGGCTCAGTGCATGACGCCTACATCCTGCGGAATAGCAGCATCCCTTATGTGATGGGTCAACTCCAGAGGCACCGGGTGTGGCTATTAGGGGACTCTGGTTAACCCAACCTGTCATGGCTACTGAACCCAGTGAGGAATCCCAGGACCAGGGCAGAGGAACGCTACAATGAGGCCCATGGGCGGACTAGGAGGGTGACCGAACGCACCTTCGGCCTCCTGAAGGCGAAGTTCAGGTGCCTCCATATGACAGGTGGATCCCTATTCTACTCACCAAAGAAGGTGTGTCAGATCATCGTGGCCTGCTGTATGCTTCATAATTTGGCTTTGCGACAACAGGTGCCTTTTCCTCAGGAGGATGGTCCAGATGGCGGTGTTGTGGCAGCTGTGGAGCCTGTGGACAGTGATGAGGAGGAAGCAGAGGAAGAAGAAATTGACAACAGGGACTCAGTCATCCAGCAATATTTCCAGTGAAACACAGGTGAGAATACATTCCTGCCTACTACATGTACTTTTACACTTCTACCTCTATCCTGTATGTCGTTTTCACCCAGTGTATGGTCACTGAGTTGTCACTTTCCCTTACGGTTTCACAGGTGTGGATCCCAACGTGTGTCATCTGCTTAGATTCCTCATGGACTAGAACCGTGTGACATAGGTATGTTGACATTACTAATTCCAGGAAAAATTGTCACTGTCATTGCAAATACACTATTTCAAAATCACAGACAGACTCCAGATCTTGGTGGTTTAGGTGTGTTTATTTAAAAGCAAAATATTGGAGGGGGAAGTTAAATGGTGAGGGGTGATGGCGGAGGAGTGTCCATGGCAGAGTCCAGTCTATTTGTCTCATAGGTGCATTGCCCATATGGGCATAGGAAGTGGAGCTGGGGCAGTTTAAGTATGGACAGGGTGACAGAGTGGGACAGTGGGTTGACAATCAGGGTGGTCTCATTTCTTGGCGGGGGTCTTGGCATCGTGCTCTGTCTTGTTCCTGGATCTCAGGGACCGCTTGCGGGGTGGTTCTCCATCTGCAGGGGGTGGGGTGCTGGTGTGGTGGTCCTGTGGCGGTGCCTCCTGTCCACTAGCACCGGCAGAGGTGGTGGGCAGTTCATCGTCCATACTAGTGTCAGGGGCCCCTTGGAGTGCCACAGTGTCCCTCCTGGTGTTTAGTATTTCCTTCAGCACCCCTACGATGGTGCCCAGGGCGGAGCTGATGGTTCTGAGTTCCTCCCTGAACCCCAGATACTGTTCCTCCTGCATGCGCTGGGTCTCCTGAAACTTGTCCAGGACCGTTGCCATTGTTTCCTGGGAGTGGTGGTATGCTCCCATGATGGAGGAGAGGGCCTCGTGGAGAGTGGGTTCCCTTGGCCTGTCTGCCCCCTGTCGCACAGCAGCCCTCCCAGTTCCCCTGTATTCCTGGGTCTCCGTCCCCTGGACCGTGTGCCCACTGCCACTGCCCCCAGGTCCCTGTTGTTCTTGGGGTGGTGGGTTATCCTGGGTTCCCTGTAGTGGTGGACACACAGCTGATTGACGTGTCCTGGGTACGGAGGTATGGGCCCGCTGGGTGGGTGCTGTGCTGGTGTTACCAGAGGGTGGAAGGTCTGTGGTGGCCTGTGCCTGTGCGAGGGGAACCGACTGTCCCGAGGCCCACGATGGTCTGGGCTGGTCATCTGGATCCAGTTGGACAGAGCTGCTGTCATCACTGTGGGCCTCTTCTGTGGGTGGGGTGGAGATGTCTGGACCCTCCTGTCTGGTGACGTTGGGTAGTGGTCCTGCAGGGGTATAAAAGCTTAATTATTGCATCTGTGTGTGTCATGGTGGGCAATGGGTGGGTGACCGCTGTCCCCCAGTGCTTGCATTCCTATGTGGGGGACTTGTGTGATGATGGTTTAAGGGGTGTTATGGGTATGTGCAGTGGGCATGCTTTAGTGATGGGTGTCCATGCTTTGGGGTTGCATATAGGGCTTGGTTTTGGGATGGGTGGTTTGTGATAGTGGGGTATATGTGAGTTGGTGGAGTGCTGAGGGTGAGGGTACGGGTAGGGGTGTGTGATGGCATGCAGGAAGGGTGGGGGATATATTAGTAAAGGTTTGACTTACCAGAGTCCATTCCTCCACCGACTCCTGCGAGGCCCTCAGGATGCAGAATCGCCAAGACCTGCTCCTCCCATGTTGTTAGTTGTGGGGGAGGAGGTGGGGGTACGCCGCCAGTCCGCTGAACCGCAATGTGGTGTCTTGAGACCACGGAACGCACCTTCCCGCATGGGTCGTTCCACTTCTTCCTGATGTCGTCCCGATTTCTTGGGTGTTGTCCCACTGCGTTGACCCTGTCGACTATTCTTCTCCATAGCTCCATCTTCTTTGCAATTGAGGTGTGCTGCACCTGTGCTCCAAATAGCTGTGGCTCTACCCCGACGATTTCCTCCACCATGACCCTGAGCTCCTCCTCCGAGAACCTGGGGTGTCTTTGCCCTGCCATGGGGTGGTGTAGGTGATGTGTGGGGTGGTGTGTGTGGTGATAAGTGTGGTGATATGTAGTGGTGTGTGGTGTTTTGTGCGTGGAAGTTGTGTGGGTGATGGTGTTGGATGCCTGTGGCTGCTAGTTTGTTAATGGTGGTGCTCTCTCTCTGGCCTTCTCTCTGTAATAATGGTCGTAGGGGTTTGTGGGTGATGTGGGTGTGTGTTTTATATAGTATTGGGTGTGTAGGAGTGGTGTGTGTATGTGTCTCAGGTGTGTGTATTTCGAATTGTCCAATGTGGCTATGTGTGTGTGTATTTTGAGCGTGGCGGTGTGTACCGCCAATGAAATACCGCGGTTGAAAGACCGCCGCGTGGATTCGTGTGTCGTGATAGTGTGGGCGTATTTCTGTTGGCGTGACGGTGGAGGTTTTGTTTTTGCCAGTTTACCACTGACCTTTAGTGTGGCGGACTTGTGTGGGTGTCTCAATTTTGTCGGATTTCGAGATGTGGGTCATAATAGCTGTGGCGGAATTCCGCAGCCGCAGCGGTACGTTGGCGGTCTTCTGCACGGCGGTAAGCGGGTTTTACCGCCAATGTTGTAATGACCCCCAAAGTATTTTGGAGACTCACCTCTACATCTAGGCATGTGTTTATGAACTATATGGAAAAATCTTTGTACTTATCGGGATGAGCTTTAATATAATTTAATTTTCTTTCTGTCCTTAATAAGGATACTATTCCAATGCCCCCTATTCTGTTTTTATTATATACTGCAAGGACTGTGAGTGGTGGGGCCTTTTTCTGAGGTGTAGCACTACATAGTGAAATCAGAACATTAGCACTTGTGCAATCACAAATGGCTGATTACTGCTGTGTTTGGCTTGTGTGCTTCTGTACAGGTCAGCTCTACCAGTGGAGCATTCTATCTCTCGCGTGTGTGTCCTATGCATAGCGTTCACTTGTCAGACCAGTCACCATGCCATTCTCTAACTTATAACCTACAAACGATGTCTCGGGGAGAGCAGTGTCATCATTTAAACTGAGGGTGGATTATGTGCTCATACCATCCCCTTGCTCACATGGAGGGGGGGTGAAAGGAAAGTTATAGGGCGGGACGGGAGAAAGGAGCGGGTGGCTACATGGACTGCCCACAGGACCACTTGCACACCCCTCAAGATCCAAGAGTAGTCACCCCATACCTACACCCTCCAATGGCTCCAGGTCCCTGCCATCTATCACAGACCGGTCCGTGAATCTATCTAATCCCTGTGTGCTTTCGGTCAGGTTCTCAGCATCAGACGGAGATTCTGACTCATTAACTTCTTCCTTCCACAAGGCTTCTCTCTCCAATGCCCGCTCCTCTGCCAGAGCCTACAGCATTACATCTCTTGTTCTTGTCTCGATACTGGCTGCCGACCATTTCCAGGCCATAGCTATTCTCTGTTTTGCAAGTATCAAGCACAAGTCTAGAAACCTATTTTACTCTTTTTTGGGCTTGGGTCTAGGAAATCCCCCCAAAAGGCATACTTCTATGATGTTCTCAAGTGTGCAGTTCAGGGTTTTGTTAAGGACAGACCCCTCCTGTATGCCTGTAACTGAGTGCATCCCCATGTCATTTGGTTGAAGTCTGCATCTCATGTTGCAAATCCGGAGCATGACCTGGGCTCGCATAAACTGCCCCTGTTCGTCATTGCCTCAATTATGTCCTATGTGTATCGTTATACTGGATGTATTTCAGACAAGTGTTATTGGACACCATCTGGGGGTACGCCAACCACCATCTCCATTCAGCGTCTGAGATGTCATTCCCCAGGTCTGTCGACCAATGCCACCATAAAGCCTCTAGTGGCTTCCAGGCCATGATGTTTATCTCCCTATAGAACCATGTGATTAAGTGCTGTGCTGTTTTCATTATCAGTTGGTGTTACAAGACCAAGTGGGTTCCATATCACCCTGACCCCCAAGGTCTCAGAATGCTCATGTGAGTGCCTCGTAGGAGAGGAATTGGCCCACTGGCAGCGTTTTCTGCTCCATAAGTTCTGGCAGTGGGATAAGCACAATCAGATGGTAGCAGCCATTCACTCTTATGTTCCCCACCTCAATCCAGGCGCTCAACTGTACTGGCCCTAAGTACGTTAGTGGGTCTCCATGAGTGAACCACACAAGTGAGAGCTTAGGGTGTAAAGTGACTTGTTCCCTGTTTCCTTTACATATTGATGTCTGCAGCTCACGGGCATGGCTAGGAGGAGCCCTGGTCATGGAATCGTCAGTGTGGGTCGGAGCAGTTTTGCAAGTAGAGTCCCCAAGTTGGGTTGCGTCTCCACCCTGCCTGTCTCTGAGAGTCCTGCACCATCAAGCCACTGTGTGGTCCCACTGGAGTTGTGCCGTCAAATGATAGAGCTCAAAGTCAGGGACCCTCAGCCCCTCTCTCCGGGGGCCGGCTGGGCAGAGTGGCCTGCGAGACCCACTACCTACCTCCGTTCCAAATAAGCTCCTGTAGAAGAGAGTCAAATTTCCAGAGCCACAATGACGGTACTCTCACAGGTAAATTTGCAAAACAGTAGAGTAGCCTTGGGATCATGAGCATTTTAGACAGCGCAATGCACAGTATTACAGGTGTTAGAAATGTGGTCTCTAGTTGGCAGAGGCATGAACCCTGTCCAAGTAGGGAATACAATCTTAGTCAGGGTAAGTCACACCACAACTTAAATTATCCTGTGCTCAACCTTCGGTAGCTAGGCACAGAGCAGGAAGGCTTACCTTAGAAGGCAATGTGTAAAGTATTTGTGTAATAACTCATACAGTAACACATTGAAAACACCACAAAATGTATGCCACACCAGTTAGTCCTTTAAGGCCTCAACTGTAGGTTGATAAGTACGGCAGATAGGTTCTGGTAGAGGGCCGACTATCTAGGGGCCATGAATGCACAGCTTGATACACCAAGACCAGAATGGGTTTATCCCTGCCCACAATACCTTCTATAACATCTGACAGCTGTATAAATTATTCATAACCGAACTTGGATGGACTTCCCCCAGGCCATGATCAAGTCAGTGGACCTGAAGAAGGCCTTTGACACCATGCAATTAGACACTTTGGAGGTGGTCATGAACCAGATTGGACTAGGCAAGGAATGATTTAAGTGGGTTGCCTGTTGTACTCTTAGCCCATGGCCAGGGTGAAAATGGGTTGCATCATTTTGGAATCCTATGACATCTTTTGGGGTAAAATGCCGGGCTGCCCATTGTACCCGCTGTTCTTCTCTCTGGCCATTGTGCTGCTGGTGGAATACTTTCGGACAGGGGAAGAGACTCATAGTAGAGGGTGAGGAGCATATTATCTCCCTTTATGCAGACAACTTGATGATATACCTGTGACTGCTCTAGGAGTACGGGGCAGTATCTGTGCTGCGGGGGAACAGGAATAAGATGTATTTTCCCTATGATGCACAAGGCCCTGCGACCCATAGGCTGCCAGTTGGACTTCCTTTGGGCTCCCTACACATTTAAATACCTGGGCATTCATTTCTGACATGACCCTGCCATCCTACTGGAGGGCAGCCTGGGCAAGGCAATGCAGTCACTTATATCTTGCATCCCCTTCTGGCACTCCCTGAAATTGTCTGTCAGATCTGATAGCCTTGGGGTGGTCTTCCCCCAACCTTTTGCCTGTCTCCCTTCATTCCTCTGATCTGTTTTTTTCTGGTTTTAGGACTCTGTGCACTTTACCATTGATATCTGGTGCTACAGTGCTTGCACTCTTTCCCCTCAACATGGTAACATTGGCTCCTGTCCAACTGACATATTTACGTTTGCCTATAAGTTCCAAGTAAAGTGTACTAGATGTGCTCCGGGCCTGTAAATTAAATGCTACTATTGCATCTGCAGCACTGATTGTGCCACCCACATGAGTAACCCCTTAGCCATGTCTCAGGCCTGCCGTTGCAAGGCCTGTGTGTGCAGTCTCAATGCCACTTCGATTTGGCATTTAAAACTAGTTGCCAAGCATTAAACTCCCCCTTTATTACATATAAGTCACGCCTAATGTAGGCCCTAGGTAGCCCATAGGGCAGAGTGCTATGAAAGTAAAAGACAGGACCTCTAGTTGTAAGATTTACATGTCCTGGTAGTGGAAAACGTCCCAAGGCATTTTTCACTACTGTGAAGCCTGTTTCTCTCATAGGTCACAATTGGAAATTCCCCTATATACTTTTAAGTGGTAATTTCTGATCTGAAAGGAGTGATATTGTCATATTTGGTGTGGTTGGAATGGTAGTGAGCAATCCTTCTTACTGGTGAAGTTTGATTAAAAAGTACTATTTTAGAAAATCCACTTTTAGAAAGTAGCTATTTCACTCCCCTTACTGCTCTCTGTTACTTACAGCCTGTCTCCAGTCCACGTCTGGTCTGTGCTGGTTGACAGCTCCCCTTGTGCATTCCACCCAGACAGCCATAAACACAGGACAGTCAGCTGCATTTATCTGCGTACTGATTTGTCTTCCCGGGCAGGAAGAGTGGAGGGGACCCTCATTTACACTTCAAATGCTACTAGCCTGACCCCACACAAAGGACTGATAACCCCCCACAGATCTTCTGGCAGGCAGGACTGGGTTGAAAGATCAACTGGTGCATTTCAAAGCTACTCTTTGAAGTTTTCCCCACTTCTAAAGCATATTTGGGTATATATACTGGGTCTGTGACCCCCCCTAAAATCAGACAATTCTGGACATCCAACGGGACAGAAGGACTTCAGCGCTGCCCAGATGACTCATCTGTGTTGCTTTTCTGGAAGGAATGCTCTCCTGCTTGTTACCCTGCTGCTTCCTGACTCTGGCGGAAAGACATTGGGCCTGATTACAACTTTGGAGAGGGTGTTAATCTGTCCCAAATGTGACGGCTATCCTGCCCACCGTATTATGACTTCCATAGGATATAATGGACTCGTAATACCGCAGGTGGTATGTCCGTCACTTTTGGGACGGATTAACACCCTCCTCCAAAGTTGTAATCAGGCCCATTGTCTTCCCACCACAAGTGATCTCCAAGGGCTTGTCACCTTGCCTCCGGTTAAGAAGTCTCAGGGCCATCAAACACTTTACGTCAGGGAGAAAATCCACTAGACTAAAAAAAATAAGTGAAATACCCGCAGAACCGACTTAGCGGACGTTTTGGGGCTACAAAACCAACAAAACGCCTACAGAAATGACACAGTGCTTGTACCCTCATCACAGCACATTTGGATTTTCTATGTATTGTCCCTGGGCGTCGGATTTTCACCAAACCCTGCACGGAAGTAAGGAGCAGAGGCTGCGTGACTGGAAATCAATGCATCGATGCATTGCCCTTTCCACGTGGAAAGAATCGACACATCACCTCTGCTGCACCGGAAAAATCAATGCATCACTTTATTTTCCAACTTCTCACCTCCTAAGTAGTCTGCAGCATTGTTATTTTAGACGCATCCCAGGTACTTTGTGCTAAAGAGAAACACCCATTAATTCCTGTGGATTAAGACTTACTTAAACCTTTAAAAATTGATATCTTGACTTGTGCATATTGAATTTTTGTGTTTTGCCAGACAGGGTCAGCCCTATTCCTCTTCTTGAAGATCGTGACAATGATTGATTGTTTCCAGCTAGGGGGGAGTGACCTACTAATGGCCGCATTAAAATGCTTAGTCACTATAGGGGCCCAGAGGTCAACCTCAGATTGAAACAGGTCTCCCAGAATACCATCAGGGCCCGGGGCTTTGCCATCTGGGAGGGACATGATAGCTTTCCTAAATTCTTCCCACAGCAAACAAAGACCAGTTGCCTTCCGAATTTAAGGCAACAGGACTTACCTGGACTCAAGGTCGTAAATGGCCCTGACATTATCTAGCCAAGTCTGTGGGATGATAATCAGGGCCTGCATGCTCCCTTGGTCTGGTAAGAAGAGGGGTTAGTTCACTACTCTCCAAAACTTTGCAGGGTTAATAGTGGTAATCATAAATTGATTTGTAGAAGTCGCCACCTATTTTTTTGTGGAGGTGGAGACTTGTAAGTCTGCATCTAGGTATAAATCTATACATCGAAATGGAGAATTTCATCCATGAGGAGATTTACACCCAGAGATAGGTGTAAATCCAAATAATACAAAATCTACATATACAAACTTAACTTTGTGAATAGAGCCATCTTCCTTCCTATAAAATTTCAATTATAAGCCAACTACCTGTGTGTCCAATTTGAAAATGCCAATATCTCACAAAAGAACAGAAGGAATTGCTCACCCTGCAGAAAAGACATTTTCTGAGATAGACACCCTTGCCATATAACATTCATCCATGCCAAGAAAGACTTAAATTTGCTTAATAATTTAGGTAATGGAAAAAAAGGATTATGATTTTTGCAACTGCCCAAACCTAATTAAGGACCTGATATGAGCTTCGCGGTCGGGTTTACAAGGTTGTAATCAGGGTGGTGCTGAGTTCCGCATCGCCCTGGCTGATTACTACCTGCACCGCCGTCACCCCGTTAGGATCGAAGATCCTGGTGGGGATTGTGGTAAGTTGGTGGGTCTGCCCACCAACCTGGTAATGTGGTGGTCGGACCTTCACCGCGAGTCTGACAGTCTGATGACTGCCAGGCTCGTAAAAAGGCCCTAAGTCATGCCCAATCATTCATCTTGCTTGTAGATATTAGTTTTAAAACCTGTCCTTCAACATTTGAACTACACAACATTCATGGACAGTACCAAAAGCAACACCATTGCACTCCTGTATGCCATATTGTCAAACAAGGAAACTAACACTGTTACCCACAGTTAAAGAAAAACAAACAAACAACTGTACCATCTGAAATAGATACATACAGAAAAAGTGGACTGGACGAAAATACAGAAAACCAAGGATGTTACTTTCACTGCAATTGTACTATCTGACACCATCTGAACAAATCAACACTTACAAGCTCAGTCAACAATGACCTGCAAGTTTAAATGTAAAAACTCTTTGCTCTAGCCTTTGCCCCACCACCTAATACAAGACACCATGATTTAATCATAGATTCTGCATTTCATAAAAATGATGAAGAGAAACTAACACCACTCCTCAACTGCCTTGAGGACATCTGAGTTTGTGATTTGCAAAACTTTAGACACAGACAGAAAGCCTGATGCCTTTTAGACTTGTAGAAAGTATGGGGCAGCAATCTAAACCAAGAGACAGACACAATAAAATCAGTGCAGAGTAGCAGATTTCCTTCCGGGGCACAATTGGAAGATGCCACTATACATTCTACCAATTTATTGAAATCCTTGAAAACGAGCACACATACAAAGATCACAGAATCTAATAAACCCTTGACAAGACCCTAAAAGCCAAACTTTCAAAGCAAATTCAGGATATGCATGATATGCAGACAGGGCGTAGCTTCAAGGGTGTGTGTGTGCGGTGGATTCCCCCCAGTATTTACTGTTAGTTGGGTAACATGCCCCAGATGGCTGACTGGTTGGGACTGGTATGTACAGGGTGATCGTTCAACTATTGCAGTGTACGGCACAGAGCTCAGGGCAGGGCACAGGCGTTGTCACATTGACCACAAATAATTAATCTTAGATTGTTGAATTTACAAACAAAACACTTGTGCCTAATGGGGTTTCCTCTATCTCTCATGGAAGTAGCCTTATTTGGGCAGACAGAAAAAATCAGAGATGCTTGTCTGAGCCACATCTAAGGAGTCACCCATTCTGCTCTGTTCTTCCTACACTCAGTTTGGTCTGTAGCATCCCTGAGTACCCTCCTTTTCTCAAGCAGTGAGGTGCTTGAATTCCCTGTTGGTGCTTGAGGATGTTGGTGTGGCTGCTGCTCTCTTCACACAGAAAATGCACATCTGCTACAGCAAATAAAACAATATTTAATGTTGTTTGTTTGTGTGTGAATGTGAGTTTGTATGAGTGTGTATGCATGTGAACATGCACAAGTGAATGTTTGCACAAGTGAGCGCATCTGCCTATTTGATCATGTGGGTGCATGAGTGCACAATTGTTTGTGCACGTGTGCTGTGCACGTGAGCCAGTGTATGCACGTGAGCGTGCAGGAGGTATGTCAGTATGCACACATGAAATTGTGTTTGTGCAGGTGTGTGTGCGCAGGGTCAGATTGTGTTTTTGCAGGAGAGTGTGTGCAGGGTCAGATTGGCCTTTAGGGAAATCTGGCAATGACCACTTGGCTAGCCTGACAGGTGAGTATGTAGGCCATGTTTTACGCTGTTTGTGACCTGGTTTGATGGTCCTCTGGGGTGTTTTTTACTGTTGTTTTCCCTAATATTAAAACAAACATTGCCAGCAGCAAGCTCAAATCTAGACCGTCTTCTATGCCACGCAGAACACTTCACCGTCAAATAAACTCATCAGTGCAGAACACCTAAAACAGCATGTTTTTACAAGTTCAAAACTGCCCTGATTTGCAAACATGGGGTCCTTTTTAGCAAATTCACTAATAAAGGCCTGTTAGAAATTGGGTCTCTGGTTGGCAGTCAGTTTGCACTCTGTCAAAGCAGGGACCCTCACTCTAGTGAGGGCAATGGAGAAGCACACTTAGATAACCCCTGCTTACCCCCTTGGTAGCTTGGCACAAGCAGTCAGGCTTATCTCAAAAACAATGTGTAAAGTATTTGTACCAACACACACAGTAATACAGTGATAACACTACAAAATGGACACCACACTAGGTTAGAAAAATAGGTAATATTTATCTAAATCAAACAAGACCAAAATGATCAATATCCAACATACACAAGTGAAGATATGAATTTTCAAAAGAATAATAGTCTTAATCCATAGAAAACAATGGAAATGTTGATTTTATACAAAGTACCTGGTTTGCGACAAAAATAAAGCCGCACAGGTGAGCGCGCATCGGAAAAGTCAGCAATGCGTTGATTCCTTACTCGCAAGTGAGGCGGTGCATAATTTTTTCTCCGGGCGGGTCGGCGATGTGTTGTTTTTCTCCATCTCAAGAGAGCGATGTGTTGATTTCCAGACGGGGCACCTCGGATCCGTGCAGGTTCACAATGATTTTGATGCACAGGATGATGTGTGGGAAATCTAGTCTCACGGTGTTAGAAAACCACACTGCATGGGGTTTGCTTCTTTATCTGCAGCCGCAAGCGGGTGTTGCGTCGTTTCTTCAGCTGCGATGCATTGCTCTCCCATACGCAATGCAGGTAGAGCGTCATTTTCAGCCGTGAAGCGGGTGGCGCGTCATTCATCAGCTGCGTTGCAGATGGTGCATTGAAAATGTCCCCACACGGTGTTCTGTCCATGGATTTCAGCTCTTTTTCTGCCAACTTCACCTTCCAAGGGCCCAGAACTGGATATGGCACCACTTAGCAGAGCAGGAGTCTAAGCAGAGAGTCCAGTTGCTGGCAGAGGAAGTCTTTGATGGCCGTGAGATTTCAAAATAGGAGGCAAGCTCATTTCAAGCCCTTGGAGATTCTTCTTCAAGCAGGAATGCACAATAAAGTCTGGTCTTTGTCCCTTTTCACAGGCAGAAGCAGCATCTGCAGGATAGCCCAACAAAGCACAGTCACAGGCAGGAGCAGCACTTCTCCTCAGCTCTTCAGCTAACCTCCTTGGCAGAGTTTCCTCTTGGTTCCAGAAGTGATCTTGAAGAAATCTAAAGTCTGGGGGTTGGGGTCCACTACATATACCCCTTTCTACCTTTGAAGTAGGCAAACTTCACTAGAGCCTGCTTTGCCCAGGTCAGGCCCCAGACACATACCTGGAGGTTGGAGACTGCATTGTGTGAGGGTAGGCACAGCCCTTTGAGGTGTAAGTGGCCACTCCTCCCTCCACTCTAGCTCAGGTGGCTCAACAGGATATGTAGGCTACACCCCAGCTCCCTTTGTGTCACTGTCTAGAGGAGATTTACAAACAGCCTAACTGTCAATCTGACCCAGACAGGGAATCCACAAACAGGCAGAGTCACTGAATGGTTAAAGCAAGAAAATGCCCGCTTTCTAAAAGTGGCATTTTCAAGCCAACAATCTAAAAACCAACTTTGCTATCAGATGCATTTTTAAATTGTGAACTCAGAGACCCCAAACTCCAAATTTCTATCTGCTCTCAAAGGGAAACTGAACTTTAAGAATATTTAAAGGCAGCCCCATGTTAACCTATGAGAGAGCTAAGCCTTGCAACAGTGAAAAGCAAATGTGGCAGTATTTTACTGTTAGGACATGTAAAACACATCACTACATATCCCATCTTTAGCATACACTGCACCCTGCCCATGGGGCTACCTAGGGCTTACCTTAGGGGCGCCTTACATGTATAAAAAAAGGAAGGTTTAGGCCTGGCAAGTGGGTACACTTGCCAAGTCGAATTTGCAGTTTAAAACTGCACACACAGACACTACAGTGACAGGTCTGAGCCATGTTTACAGGGCTACTAATGTGGGTGGCACAACCACTGCTGCAGGCCTACTAGTACATACTGATTTACAGACCCTGGGCGCCTCTGGTGCACTTTGCTAGGGACTTACTAGTAAATCAAATATGCCAATCATGGAAAAGCCAATAACACACAGACACTTTACACAGGAGCAATTGCACTTTAGCACTGGTCAGCAGTGGCAAAGTGTCCAGAGTACCAAAAACAGCAAAAACTGGGTCCAGCATACAGTCAAAACATAGGAAGCAGAGGCAAAAAAGACAGGGGACATCCTGCCAAGGATGCCAGGTCTAACAAGGCCTCTTTTTTTTTGAAGCCCAGGCTATTTTCTGTCATATTCCAACACTGAGAGTGTGCACTTGAGCTTGTGTGCATTCAGTTGTGCTCACGAGTGTGAATGCACAAGTGTGTATGGACATGATCTTGTGTGCGTTGGTATATGAGTGCCTATGTGCTTGTGTGTGTTTGTGTTTGACATGCCTATGTGTGTGTAGAAATCTGTGTTTGAATCTCGGAAGCTTCACTCAGCCTTTCAAGCTTCAGAAATTCATGAAATGAGTACCACTGAGTTAGGGTAAATGTGTGCTTTTGCAAATACATGTTAAATGTGTGCAAAGAATGTGTGCATTTGGGAGTCTGTGCACATGAGTGTGTGCGCGTGATTGTGTGTATGTGAGAAAGTAGCCTCTTTCTAGCATGGTTACCCCCATTTTTGGTCTGTATGTTAGTGATTGTCAGTGTGTTTTTACTGTTTCACTGGGATCCTGCTAGTCAAGACCCCAGTGCTTATAGTTTGAGGCCTATATGTCAGTATGTTTTACTGTTTTGTCAGTGTGCTTGACTGAGTCACTGGAGTCCTGCTAACCAGAACTCCAGTGCTTATGCTCCCTCTGATTCCAAATTTGTACCTACAAACTGGTAACCCAGTATTCCACTCCAAACTGGCATACTGGACCCCCCTTATAAGTCCCTAGTAGATGGTACCTAGGTACCCAGGGCACGGGGGTTCCAGGAGATCCTTATCAGCTGCACATTTCTTTTGCCACTGATAAGGAGCTCACACAAACACTTCTTCAGGACTGCCATTGCAGCCTGAGTGAAATAGTGAAAGCACTATTTCACAGCCATCTTCACTGCACCAGGTCACTTATAAGTCACCTATATGTCTAACCTTCAGGCCCTGAAGGCTACGTGCATAGTACCTGTGTGTGAGGGCACCCATGCACTAACAGAGGTGCCCCCATGTTGTCCAGGCCCATTTTCCCAGACTTTATGAGTGCAGGGACGCCATTATAAGTGTGCACTACATATAGGTCAATACATATATGTAGCTTCACAATGGTAACTCCGAATATGGCCATGTGAGGTGTCTAGGAACTGGAAATTGTACCCCCAATCTGATTATGGTATGGGGGGGCAATTCCATGCACCCTGGGGGCTCCACCATGGAACCCCAGTACTGCCATAACAGCCTTCTGATATTTTCACTGCAGCCCCAGCTGCTGCCACCTCACAGAGAGGCTTCTGCCCTCCTGGGGCTTGAGCAGCTCAATCCCAGGAAGGCAGACCAATGCATTTCCTTTAGGAGAGGGGTGTTACCCCTGCTCCCTTTGGAAATAGGTGTTACAGGCATGGGAGTGGTATCTTCCCAGAGCCTCTGGAAATGCTTTGAAGGGCACAGGTGGTGCCTTTCTTGCATAATCCAGTCTACACGGGTTCAGGGACCCCCAGTCCCTGCTCTGGCACTAAACTGGACAAAGAAAAGGGGATTGACCCCTCCCCTGTCCATCACCACCCCAGGGGTGGCTCCCAAAGCTCCTCCAGAGTGCCCTGGGTTCTGCCATCTTGTTTTCAGGATGGTCAGGGAACTCTGGGAGGATCTGAGTGGCCAGTGCCAGCAGGTGACATCAGAGACCCGTCCTGATAGGTGCTAACCTGGTTAGGTGACCAATCCCCCTCTCAGGGCTATTTAGGGTCTCTCCTCTGGGTGTTTCCTCAGTTTCAGTTTGCTAGACTCCAGCAGGACTCCTCTGCAACCTCTCCTTCACCTTCTACCGTCGGATCAACAGCAGAACTGCTCCAGGAAATCTACAACTGCAACAAAGTCTCCAAGAAGGCTACTGCAACTCTGTAACTTCAGCTCCTGCTAGCAACTGCAACAGTTTCCAGGTTGTGTATGCTTCGAGGACTGCCTGTCTTCATCCTGCACCAGAAGGACTGAAGGAATCTTCCGTGGAGTGCCGGAGTCACTTCCCTGCTTCAGCAGGCACCTCTCTGCAGCAACGACTGGTACTCTGGGTCCCCTCTCTGGATTACAAGCGTGAATCCTAGAACACAGGTGGTGGACCGAAGTGACCCTGACTGTCCTAAGGTCCAGCTGTCCAAATTTGGTGGAGGTAAGAGCTTGCCTCCCCAAGCCAGAGAGTATCCCTATGCACCACGTGTTTTGCAGCTCCCAGGGCTTCTGTGCGCTTCTCCAAGGAATCCTTCGGGCACAGCATAGCCCAGGTCCCCAGCACTCTGTCCTGTGACACTCAGCCCCCTGAGTTGTCCTCCAGCAGCTTGGCATCCCTTTGTGTAGTGCTGTGATGACCACGATTTGCAACTCCTTTGTCCCCGTGTCCTGGGACTCCTGTGGGTGCTACCTGGTCTTCTGAGGGCTCTCTGAAGTGCGGAGAGTCCCCTCTGTCACCTCAGTCCAGTTGAGACCCCCAGGTTCCTCCTAGGTCTAGGTAGCACCTTTTCCCGCCATACGCGTCTTTTGCGTGAGCCAAGGCTTGTTGGAGGAATCGAACAATGAAGACCAGCCTGCATTTTTCTACTCTATGTTGGACATCTCTTGCACCAAGCAGGAACCCACAGCTGTCTTCTTTGGTGCATCTCTGACTTTTTCTTCTAACTGGAGAATCCACTTTTGCACATTCATACGGGTTACCAGGGGCTCCTGTTACTCCTTGACTCTTCAGCGGTTCTTGGACTTGGTCTCCTCTCTCCGCAGGTCTTCAGGTCTAGGAATACTTTGTTGGTGTCTTGCATGGTTTTTGCATAATTCTTTATCACGACTTCTAGTGTGTTCTGAGGAAACTTGCTGTACTTTACTCCTGCTTTCCTGGTCTCTGGGGTGGGGTACTTTACTTACTTTTGGTGTTTTCTTACACTTCCAGCACCCCTCTACACACCACTCTTACCTAGGTGGGAAACCAACATTCACATTCCACTATTTTAGTATATGGTTTGTGTTCCCCTAGGCCCATTGTAGCCTATAGTGATTTTCACTACGTGCACTATTTTATGACTGTTTACTTACCTGAGTTTGGTTACAAGTGTATATTTTATGTATAATACTTACCTCCTAAGGGAGTATAGCCTCTGAGATATTTTTGGCCTTGTGTCACTAAAATAAAGTACCTTTATTTTTAGTAACACTGGGTATTGTCTTTCTTGTGTGTAAGTACTGTGTAACTACAGTGGCATTGCAAGAGCTTTGCATGTCTCCTAGTTCAGCCTTGGCTGCTCTGTCTACAGATACTTCTAGACAGCCTGGCTTCTAGACACTGACTACATTTCACTAATAAGGGATAACTGGACCTGGTATAAGATGCAAGTACCTTAGTTACCCACTACAAACCAGGGCAGCCTCCTACAGTGTATGTCTGTTTGAGCGTGTATATGTGCACCTGTGTGTGTGCAAAATTCTGTGTTTGAATCTCAGCAGCTTCAATCAACCTCTCATCCTTCTGAGGTCAATAAAATGGGTTCTGCTAAGTTGGGTAACCATTAACATCTTTTATTCAGTGCAAAGATACCCCAGGGATCAAGTTGTGCTTTTGCAAATACATATTGTGTGTGTATGCAAAGAGCGTCTGCATGTGAGTGTTGGTGCACATGAGTGTGTGTGCACATGTATGTGAGTGCCTGTGGCAGTCACAATGGCTGGTGCAGCGCCCAGAAGTTCAAAATTGAGTGCATTGTAAAACTGTTCTTTTGTAAGTCATGAATGGCAATGTGAATAGCTTCTCCAAATAGGGTGCAAGATGCATTAGCATATGTATGTCTGTGTGAATGTAATTCATAATATTGAGCAATTACTGAGGCCTGGAATGTAATCCTTCCCAAGAGGGCTACTTGTCTGACTGCAGTGACTGAAGCATCTGCAATGTGAGACATCAAGTGAAGATTCCAGGGACACCAGCCCACTGTACCTTACACCCTGAGGACTGCAGATACTGCATGAGTAAAGGAAAGTGATGGTTGCGGACCTGATCCAATAGCCAAAGTGATTACCCCTAGAGTTGTCACACAGCAAGGAGAGCTGGCTCTCCTGCATCAAAAAAATAAACTTTGATTATTAGTTTGAGTTTAACACATGTAAGATGTTCACCAAAAATTGGGAGATGTCCCATCTGCCCTATTTAGGTGTATACAAATGGACATTTAGAGAGTTTACATTTAGATATACTGTAAATAGGGTAGATGGGACATCAGTTATATCTTGGAAGATGTTCCTCATCCCAAACTATAAATAGTCCCCTTTGTTCTCCACTGCAAATAGATTCCTATACTAAGCCACAGTCTCCTTACCTACCTCCAGGATGCTGGGCATCATGCCAAGGTAATGAGATCTTTGTCATGATGGGCTTTGAGGATGTGTGATGACACAAAGGTTTTGGTAAAGTCCTTGGAAGTGTAGAGAGTACAACACTGGGGACTCCCTGTGACTTTCCCTGCAAGTCCTAAACACAAGAATGATGGTTCCTTTCTAGTGAATTCATGTTCTCCTGCTTTGAAAGACAGTGAACCCATCCAGCAGGGTGAAATAAACCCCTGCTGTCCCACACACAAAAAAATAATTGTTCTTCCATGTGTACTAGTTCCTAAAATATCAGGCTCTGAATTTTCATTGGTACGCCTACCAGCGGCAACTGGCAAACTGGGACTGCTAGACTTCAAGGGGAAGAAAATATTTTGATGAAAAACAGGCACTTTCAAAATATGAATTGGTGATTATCTCAGTACTGCTACTGGCCACTTTCAAGCCTGGCCTTGATTTCCAGCTAGTATGAAATGCAGAATGAAAGTCAACGTACCGCATACCTTGCATACAGCTTTGTAATCAAAAGTGTCACTTCACCTGCAAAGGTTACCATGCATTTTTATAAGAACCATGAAACTCTGTACATATGAAACTCTAGGATGCTCTTCAACCATTCCTGTGAGGGCACCCAGGCTGCCCTGATCTTCAAGAACTGGACTGTAGTGGACAACATTATCCACCATACAGACTGTTTCAATGGGGCCCTGTGCAAATAGTCGGTCTACCATCAGACTGGGATCTTGGAGATGGACTTCTATTGAGTACAGGAAAGAGAAGATATCACTGTCCAGTTCAGAAAATACTTCTCTGGCACATATCAAGGGAAACTGAATACCTAGCTCCATATCTAGTATTTGTACAGGAGATAGTGGTGGCAGGGTGTGAATATCATAGAAAAGTTTCCAAGATGCATTTATTTCGGGTTGCCTAAGTATGCATCTGGGCCCTATTAGGCATAGGGCATACTTCCATGGTTAAAGCAGGGGCCACAGGTGCAAAAATGGAAAGTGCTCCCTTTTAGTTAGAATGCACTGCCCTCAGGGAAGCTGCAAATTGTGCTGTCGCTAGAGTTGCGCATTCAAGAGAAATAGGGATCAGCTGTTCAAAAGCTGCTCCATGTTTCTTTGTGCAGGCGGCATACACTTTTCTGAAATATGTCCCCTAGTTTTTTGACCTGTAACCTTTTTTGACCATTTTTTAAACAACAACCATTTTAAAGAACACAGTTAAAAAATCTAAAATGCATTATCTCAAGACAAACATGCAACATAGTACTGCAGTGACACAGTGCCCAGCCTTTTGTATATATATGCTAGTGTATTCCATATTACTGTAGCATTGTGTTGTGCCACTTGGTAAAAGTGGCATTGTGTCTTGCGATAAGCTTATACAATTGTCAAGCATTGAATTATTATTAAACTGGTGTTTGTGGTATATTGAGGGGGACAAAGTTGTTTCACCAGCCTATAGCTCTATGCCCTTAATATGCCCTTAATAATGCTACCCAAAAAAGTTCTTTACTTTTGCAAATGCAAAACTAATTCTGCTAACTCAGTCGATCGCAAACAATGTCACAGGCCACCTGTTGTCTTTTATAGTTTGGTACACTATATAATTTGTTGGAAAGTCTCAGTCTCACACTCCCCTAATATTATTGGCTAAGCTGTGCCTCTGAACAGAAGAAAGATAAGCAGGCTTTCCAAACACAAATTGGTCCCTACCGCAATAAAATCCATGAGACAATGCTAGCTAAACTTGTGAAATGGACTAATAAACAGTTGTGGCTCATGAGGACGGGACAGCACACGGAGGGATACTAATAACATTTATTTAAAAAATAAATAAAAATAAACATACTAGCACACCATGCCGCACTGCCGTTCCTCCGTCTCCTCAACAGCAGGCAGGCACAGAGCAGTGTTGGGAGTGGCTGGGAGCGCCCAGCCAGGACTCTCCCAATCAGACTGGGAGCCTGTTCCTGCTCTCTCCAGCCCAGCAACACAGTGCTGGGCTGGAGAGAACACAGTGTGCATGTGTGTTTGGTCAGCCCGATACGGCTGGCCAAACAAATTGTAGGAGAATGGAGACTCCGGTTGTTTAAATAAAGGATCCGCATACAATACCGCAACAGACTGAGTAGCTTCTTTATTTAAGGAAAAGATCCACAACGGCAGGCAGCACCCTGTCGAGTCCAGAGCCAGCCACCAACTGCCAACAGCCGGCTCTAGAACCCCACCAGAGCACTGATGCAGTCATGGAACACAGAACACAAAATAAAACAGGTAAGTTAAAGGGAAAGAACATAGTATGTCACATATTACATCATTTCCCCCTTTAACAAAAAATAAAACAAACAAATAAAGGTAGTACAAAACTATTAAACATTTACATCAGTTTACAATTTAATCTTCAAACTTGGAAGGCATTTTGACTGCTCTATTGCTACGAGTATACTTCAAAACTGGTGAATTACCGATATCCGAACATTTTATGTCGGTACAAAGTGAGTTCATCTCATGTGGACTGATATATTTCCTATTCCTGTAATGTCCACTGCTTCATTTGTTTGCAATTCATCTTCAATATTTCTGAAACACAATGAGGTGCCTCCACTTGTATGAGAAGATGCAGGAACATCATGATATAACAAACCATTGGAAACATCATCAGTCCTATCAAAATATACATCCTTGAATATCTGTGCCTGTCTGTTAATGATGGGAATAACACTGTTATGGTTCCACCACCCCTTACCTTGCAATAAAACAGAATCTTTGGTCACCTTTAATACCTTCACCGGAAGAGAATATTTTGATTCCCCTTTAGCAACTCTCTGAGGTTTTCTTATCAGTTCCCAATCATGGACGTTTATCTCCGTGTCCTTGGCCTTATGTCTTTTATCGTAATAAGTTTTTTGAATCAATTGTTTCTCTAGGACCCGATTTCTTATCTCACTCATGGCTTCACTGGATTTGTTTGAATTGTCCATAAGCGAATTGGCCAACCAAGTTGGTACAAGCTGGGATCTTGATTCTCTACCTCTGAGAAGAGAAAAAGGGGAAACACCTGTGGTGGAGTGAGGCGTATTCACCTAAGCCCAAATTTTCTCCTTGAGGAAATCTCTAACATTGTGATTGCTAGCTACAGCTGTCTGAATACCTTCTTTCAAAATTCTATTGGCTCTTTCTACCAAACCATTCGAGGCAGGACTGTACAAAGCAACCTGTAAATGTTGAATGTTATTTTTTTCTAAAAAACTTGCCATTTTCTTAGAAGTGAAATGTACCCCATTGTCAGTGACTATCACTGACGGGACACCCTCCAGATCAAATACATTGGATAAAAATTGAATTGCAGTTTCTGTATCTGTGCTTTCTACAAATGAAAAATATATCCACTTTGAAAAGTAGTCAATAGCAACAACAAGATACCTCATATCTCTAGACAACAACAAATACGGACCAGAAAAGTCCAAAGCAATTCTATCCCATGGCTTAGATGGTAAAGTAACAGTATGCAAGGGTTTAATATTATTTTTCCAGTGTTTATCAGACACCACACACAAAGGACAAGTGTTGACAAACTCAGCTACTTCTTTATGCATATTGGGCCACCAATATTTTACATTCAGTATTTTGCACGTGGCAGAAACCCCAAGGTGACCCTCATGTGCTATCTTAATTAGTCTTGGTCTCAAATCATTTGGAGGTACGCACACAGATCCCCTCCTACAGAATACATTTTCGCATGATAGTTCCATAGCAAGTTGTTTGTACGTATTCATTTCCCCACAATATTTTTTTTTATTCGGCCAACCATGCTTGACATAATACAGGACTTGTGATAGGACCGCGTCATTCGCCATGGCCAACTCCCAGTGTTCTTGTGTGAAAAACCCATCTGATGTAGAAACCAGATCTAGAACCCCCACTACACACTCCGCATCTTGATTATCAACAACATTACTAGTGTATGGCAGTGTAAGTCTAGATAAGCAATCTACTCTCACATTTTTCCCTCCAGTAATGTACTTGACTTCTAGATTATACTCTTGCAATTTAGACAAGAGTCGCACCAACCTAGCAGATGCCTTACCCAGACCATTGCGCTCAATAAGTATACTAAAGGTTTGTGATCTGTATATATCCCTAAATGAGTTCCCCAAATGTATGTCTTACATTTTTGAACGGCCCAAACGCAAGCTAAGGCTTCCCTTTCAATAGTGCTATAGTTACTCTCAGCACTAGAAAGGGATCGAGATGCAAATGCGATTGTATATTCTTTACCATTCTGCAACTGCCCAAACACCGCTCCAAGTCCCTTAAGACTAGCATCAACTGTTATAAAGGACTTACAATTGGGAATAAAAGATTTCAAAGTTGGGGCTGATAGGACGATTTGTTTGATATGCTCAAACGCATCATTGACTTCCCTGTCCCAGACAAACTTGTTCCCCTTTTTTAATAGTAACCGAAGAGGTTGAACTATTATTGCAAAACTGTTAACAAATCTGGAGTAATACTCACACAGTCCAAGAAAGGAACGCAACTCGTCCTTGTTGGACGGAGGAGGGGCTTTCTTAATAGCTTCCAGATTGCACATTTTAGGTTTGATGCCCTCAGCAGATATAGACTGACTGAGATAGTCTACACTTTCAACCAAGAAGTTGCATTTTTCAGTTTTGATAGTCAAACAATAATTTTTCAGGATACCCAAAACTTCATTTAGAGCTTATTCATGCTCTTCTATGGTTGCTGTGTGAATTAGGATGTCATATTGGAAAGCGCAAACTCCCTTAAGGTGTCCAAACAATGTGTCCATCATTTTTTGAAAAACAATCGCCGCTGAGGCAAGACCAAAAGGTAATCTGAGGAATTTGAAAGCACCATATGGAGTAACAAAAGTGGTTAGATCTTGTGAATCCTTGCTAAGAGGAATCTGATGATAAGCCGAATGTAGGTCTATAGTCGAGAAAAACTTTGAATTTCCCACCGTGGTAATTAGTTCTTGTATATGTGGTAAGGGGTGACAATCCACTAAGATATTTTTATTAAGTGATCTCAAGTCTACACATAATCTGAGATCTCCATTTCTCTTTTTAGTGACTACAATCGGAGAAACTCACTTTGAAGCATTAGTGGGAGTAATAATGTTATCTGTTACTAAGTTTTTGAGTAACTTCCCAAGTTGGTCTCTGATAGACAGTGGGACGGGCCTTACTTTATGAGAAACAGGAATGGCACCTTCCTTGAGTTTGATAGTGTGCTCAAAGCCTTTGACATTCCCAACCTTGTTGACAGAAATTTTGGGAAACTTACAAGTATAATGTTCTGGAACAATATTATTGGGAACGATGTGTAAAACAGAATCGCCTTCATCTATGTATGGCCTCTCACCTAACTTTATGGGATTCTCCTGTCCTGGGCATAGTACAATACCTAAACGTGCTAAGTCCTTCCAGCCTATTATGTTCCTATCCCTCAAAGCCACATAGATTTTAGTAACAATAGACCTTCCCATCACTTCTAAATCAGCATGGAAAAAAACCAACAGATCGATGTCTTGATCTCCAAATGCTTTGGGTGCAAAGTCAGCCTTTCCAGTCTCTTAGTGTCAGGCCATAGTTGAAAAAATGTCTTGTCTGCCAGAATGGTGATAGGGGCGCCGGAATCAGCCATTACAAGTATAACTCTAGAATCCACATTTGCTTCACATATTGGACCTTTGAAATGTTCATCCACACCCCCTTTGCTCTGATCAGGGAGATCCACAGTAAGAACAACATTAGATAGTCTACTAGCACAATGAGTTACTTCTTCAGCATCTTCAGTGTACACATTACTGATTCTCACCTTGGACCCAGAATTCGAATTAAAACTTGATTGCTTGCAAACAGCTTGGAAATGGCCAAATTTGCAACACTTCAAACATTTTTTTCCTAGAGCAGGACAAACGGGATTGTTACCCAAGTGATTGTGAGAACCACAACGGAAGCAAACCCTACCCAATTGGGGTTGGACTTTCTTCTGTTTGACTGATCTCTCTCTTATAAAGCTTACAGTTGGTTCATCTCCTATCTGATTAACATTCATTTTTTCACTTTGTCCACACACAACGCTCTGTCCACACACAACTCTGGATGTGACAATTGATCTCTCAATAGCTTTAGCTAAATCAACAACCTCATCCAAGGATGGGTTGCGACAAGCAAGTAGGCGTTCTTGAATTTTTTTTGAATAGCAATGAAAAACAAACTGATCCCTAATATACGTATCAACAATATTATCAAAATCACATTTAGCTGCAAGCACAGGGAAATTAGCTAAATATTCATCTACAGATTCATCTGCAGATTGCCTGCACATAGCAAAGTTGAATCTCTCCAGTAAGACATTTGAGTCCTCTGAATATTGTTTTTTGATCCTCTCTTTTCCTTCGATATAAACATCCTACACAACATAATCACCCGGAGGTGGTTGTATTGTAGGTAGATTGTCAAATATACGTTGACCAGCAATTCCCAGATGGTTAAACAGAAGCTCTAACTTCCTAGATGGTGAGTATCCAACGGCGTCTATCGCTGACAAATAGTTTTCGAAAATTCTCAACCATTCATTCCATCTAATTTCCGGCTTACCAGCCTTTTGCAAGAAAGAGGAGGTTGCATGACCAGCTGGTTTGAAGCCATCTTAGAGGGTATCACAAAACAAAAACAAAAAAATAGAAAATGTCTCTCTCTCTCTTTTAAAATAAAAATAAAATACACCTCTTTATTTCTTTCTCCTGTGTTTGATTATCTGACTTTAAAACAATAATAGTTCAATAGTTCTGCTAAAACAATAATAGTTGAATAGCTCTGCTGAATCCTGCAGAGCATGGGAGTCACTCACGGAACAGAACTACTGTCTCCAAACGCAAAGGTGCTGCAAGTACGCTCGTGTTTAGAAACAAGCCGCAAAGTTGCCAGACATAGGTCAGCGTCCACACACGCTGCTGGGTTGCCGGGCAACGGTTGGCATCAAGGGTGCCTGCGTTTCTTGTGCCAGGAAACAACGTTGCGCTGGCAGTTGCTAGGCAACGTTCGACATCCGGCACGCTCGCGTTTACACGCGCAGGAATTCAACCTCGCGCTCGAGCCTTTGAAGGAAATCCCTCACACTCGAGCGCTCACCCTGGTAGGTTTCTTACGATCCTTTCCTACTTTCATGGAAATCCTTAGATTTCTCCTCAATCTTCTGTGTCTCACACCCACGTCGTATCCTGGCAGCAACCAAGGATGTCGTCCAATCTTCGGATGCAGTACGGCGGTCGGTGGATCAAGCATCAAACAGGTACCACCCCACTCCTGGTACCAAAAATTGTAAGAGAACGGAGACTCCGATTGTTTAAATAAAGGATCCGCATACAATACCGGAACAGACTGAGTAGCTTCTTTATTTAAGGAAAAGATCCACAATGGCAGGCAGCACCCTGTCGAGTCCAGAGCCAGCCACCAACTTCCAACAGCCAGCTCTAGAACCCCACCAGAGCACTGATGCAGTCATGGAACACAGAACACAAAATAGAACAGGTAAGTTAAAGGGAAAGAACATAGTATGTCACATATTACATCCACATGTGCACTGAAGGGAGTGTACAGTGCACTCCCCTCAGTGCTCGTCATCCCCAATGCCCGCCCCTTAAACAAGGAAAGGACAATAAACGTAGGCTATTATCCTTTCCTTGTTAAAGGATTTACAGCGGTTGCTGCTGGCGGGGCGATGGGGAAGGGGGCTCAAAGCCACTGCCACTAAATAATGATGTGTTTTCACATAATGGCATCACAAGCTGAGATAAATAAAATATTGGACAGGATTTATATATATTATTTAACTGAGCTT
This sequence comes from Pleurodeles waltl, assembly GCF_031143425.1. Lineage (NCBI taxonomy): Eukaryota > Metazoa > Chordata > Amphibia > Caudata > Salamandridae > Pleurodeles > Pleurodeles waltl. The sequence continues at coordinate 1,041,319,014 of NC_090440.1, forward strand.
AGAAAGTAATTGTTTTAATGCATGCTCGGTTGAACCTCCTGGAACGCTAATTTGAGATGTCTAGCTAGTCCCTACAGGAAAAAAAAATAATGTGTTCTAGGAAATTGTGTAATTGTAATTAGATTTCATGCTTCCATTAGGGTCATAAATCTGTCAAGATCTGTCTTTCAAGACTGGCATTAGAAATGATAATTGGTGGGCGACACTTGGTGAAGGTGAGGGACTGGAGGGCATGTGGTGATGAGGGGTCTACTATTCCCAGGAAATGTATAGGAACATACCAGACTAACCCCTTCATTTTGGGGGATCATAAAACTGCCAATAAGGTAATATAGCATCCAGTGCTCTAGCTACTGCAGGATCTGGTAATTTCCTGGTGTGTTATTACCACAAAATTCAAAATGGTCCTCTAAAGAATGCGTAATTACCATTGAAATTAATCTTTCTGCACTGCTTTTCATATGTAATTCCCAAATATCAGATGTTTTTTTGCCAGGTTTTTTTATGAACAATGTTTCCCCTGACAGCCTGCAGGACTGATGCCGCATGGGAAATTGCCAAACTTTCATTACACTCATTTAGTGATAACTCAATTCGTGGGACTCTCATATATGGTGCGTGACCACTAGATTCAGGGCAGCAGCACCACCGCTTGTGGGTGACTGAGTCAATCTCACACTGTCTGGTAGCTGTCGGCCCAACCCTTTTGGCTACCTAGCAGCACCTAACTCAAACCTAGGAAGTAAAGTGATGTGTGGCACACTGACGCGTGACCCTCAGTGACCTCTCAGGGAAGTCATGGTCGACAAATCTCACCCCTTCCTCTCGTTAGCAAAGGTCTCATACACACACACAGGTCAAAGAAAAGATGCATGATGGTTTTCAATACATTTATTGAAAAAACTGCAATCTATGATTATATATATTAACTGCAATCATTAGGGCAATGAGACATAGCAAGATTAGGATTGTTACGTGGATGGGTATTCTGTCTGGAATGGCCTCTCTCCCTCTTCCTGGCCTGTATGATGTTTTTTATAAGAAACATGTTTATGTTCTGTGAAAAAGGCCTGATGTGAGCATTTGCCTGTGTCGGATTGTTTACATACTCTTGTGGCAACAATACTAGAGGGATTATCATGTGCTGTTCTTGTCAGCCTTGGGCAGACGTACATGGTGAAATGTTGTGCACAAAAATAATAACAACACTTTCTCAGATTCACAACTGATCAGAAAAACAAAACATCTCAGCTGAAAAGTAAGATGAACTAAAATGAATAAATTAAATCAGAACATGTATCTGGGTAAAAAGGCACAGGCAGCAGGCCTAAGTTAAGCTAAAATATATGTGCCCAAGCAAAGTGCAGAAAATTAACCTAGAACACTCCTGTTAGAAGCTGACTTGGGAATTCTAAGAACCTTAGTATGAGGTATGAGGGCCTGATGAAATGGGTAACTACCCTTAGTAGTAGCTGAGAAACTAGTGTGGAGATTGAAGGAACGGCAGAAAAGTATTGAGAGTCACTGCCCAAAAGGTATTCCTTGATATTCCAGGCATTGCCTCTTCCTGTCACCACTCGTAAGAAGGATGCACCAATGTGGATTGTGATGAGGTTATTGCAGTAATGTATTTGCAAAGCACAGACACAGAACAGGTGTGATAGATAAAATTCAGGAGAGGCACAACTACTATATAGATATTAGAGAACCCTGACAGGTGGAATGGGTAAGGAGTCAAACTTTACCAAACAAAAGAGAAAGGAAAAAAATAACCTAGAACATGGAAAGTGAAAATGTAGTAAAGGTAGTCCAAAAGCAAACTAACCAGAACCCCCTGAAGCAACAAACTTCCAAAAATAATTTACATCTGGTCAGGGCCTTTTTAACAAGCCCACAGACACTATTTTTCAATACGTTTTTTTCATTGCATAAATTAAACTCATGCTCAGTTTCTGTTAGTTACAATATGTGGTATTAACTAGTAGTGACACAGTTTACTCATCACTTCTCAAACCTCTGACTGCCTGAACACTCACTTTTTTCAGATTTGGCACCGGTTGGTACCAAAAATAATTATTTCTCTGTCACCAGCACCTGCCACTAGCATTATACCTATTGTAAGGCCCCCCTAACATTTAGAAGTGCAGTCAACATGGCAGCTGACCTGCAGCCCAATGCATGCAGCTCTGCTAAGGAACAAATCTTCACCATTCTCCTATAGGCATAGAGAGAATAGGGCTGCCGGGGGTGGCGCCAAGTAAAGCTTCCTCCCCCTGAGTGCTCCGGGCAGAAGGAACAATCCAGGATAGGTGAATTTAGGAGGGGGCAGAGACTAGGTGGTAGTTGGGGACAAGGACCCTTAGGGTAGCATCAGTCATAAGCATGCGGTGGTCTTGTCAGGTCAAGTCAGCTGTTTGACTCCCTTTTTTTAGTATTAGCTGGGGGTCTAGTTTAGTTAGTTTTGAGTTTTCAGGTAGGTTGCTTAATTGGGTTTTCTTCTTGGATGGGGTGATCTTCTTTTGTTATGATTTGAAAAGATGGCAGTCAAGCATAGAGCTCAGGCCCAAACCCAGAAGGATTGCTAGCGGGGCCTTGGCATGTGCAGAATAACTGCTGGGGACAAGTATGGGACAACAGTGAATGAAAGTAAAGGCATGGTGATGAATGTTTGGATTGGTATGTTTAAGGGGTCTATATTGGGTTAAGGTTTAAGGGTGGGGAGATTGTTTAATGTATTAGTGAGGTGGGGATTATATGCTGCACTGTATAAAGGTAGTTCAATTGCACACCTGTCATAATAAAGCAGCATTTTACTCTATAATTTGGTCCTGGTTATGATTGTTCCATATCAGCTGATGGTGGTTTACTTATTTGCAGAGGTGGCAATTGCCAAAGACACAGGCCCTCATTAAGAACACGGCGGTCGAAACCGGCGTGTTCATGCTGGCGGTCTTCTCAGTGACCGCCAGCTCCCCCTGAACCCTGCCGGCCGTATAATGTACATTCCTCTGGGCCAGCAGGCGGAAACATTGATTCCGCCCCCCCGGCCCAGAGGAATGCCTGCCCGGGACATTGACGGCGGCTCCACATGGATCCGCCGCCAATGCCTCTGTGCGGCAGGTGCAGCTGCACCCATTGCACAGATCACTGCCCGTAAATCGGGCAGTGACCTGCGCGATGGGGCACTGCACTGGGGCCCCTGCACTGCCCAAGCCAAGTGCATGGGCAGTGCAGGGGCCCCCAGGGGTGCCCCGGTGCACCCTTTCCGCCAGCCTTTCAGAAAGCCACCAGGAAAAAAGGCTGGAGGCTGAGGGATCATTATCCGAGGGGCAGCACTGTTGCCCTGTCGGATAATGATGCCGTCCACCGCCAGGCTGCCTGACGGAGGCAGCCTGCCGATGGGTGAGGGTCGCCTATGGCAGCCCTCCATGGCTTCATTATGTGGCAGTGTGGCCGCCATGCCGGCTGGCGGAATTTCCCGCCACCGCCGGCATGGCGGCCCACACCGCCAACATCATAAGGAGGGCCACAGTTAATTTTGAGGGAGCAGCGTTTTGATTCCCCTAGGAGATGTTTGGAGAACTGGTGACCCAGTGCTGTGGATAATTTCAAAGGGCCCATACCCTGTCCAGGAGGACTACATGTAGGGCAGAGCTGGGAAAGGAAGAAAAGCAGAGAGAAGAAGCCCATTAGGATGGGGAAAGCTCAAGTCAAATTCTCATTGACTCTGGCTTCCAGAGGGCCCTCTGTTTGGTGAGGCTATTACCAAACAACATGGCAGCTGCCTAGAGCCATTCACCACATCTGTGACAATGAAACATGACTTCCCCTGGGACACATCTTAGGATTGAATAGGTGTCTGTCCAGACAGAGATAGTGATGCCTATACCAAGTAAATAATACATGGAAAAGGGCTGAAATTCTTTCCCCACGAGTGTACATCACTGCAAAGCTAAAAGGTGACAAACTTGGAGACTAAGGCCCTCATTACGAGGCGTCAGATGAAGCTGCAGGCTGTAGCCATCAAGGGCTACAGGAGACTGGATATCTTTCCACTAGCGAGCCGCAGAGCAGGATTTGCTGCTGTGTAAAAGAACGTAGCTGAAGCTACCATGATGTCAGGCTATCCAGCGATGCATCTTCGGCAGATCGGTGAGTAGGTAGGTTCCTGTCTCCTCTTGGTTCTCAGAGCACTTTTCAACAGAAAATTTTGTAAGCCTCAAGGTTTACATTTTGGTTGGTTGGTTTGACACCTTTAGTGCCACTTCCGAGGGTCCAGGACAGTAGAACATGACTTGCAGGGTCAGGATTCCCTTCAAGCTGGATCTGGTTCAAGGTTCACTTTTAAAGTTGTTGGAACTTTTTGCAGCCCTTTAGTTCTGAACAGGAAGTCAGCAAACCTGACCTTTGTATCACTTTGGTGATCCCTGGCGCAAGCAGAAAAGTAGGCTCAAGCAGGAGGGCAAACCTCTGAGGACACAAGGCAGGGCAAACCTTAGGCAGAAAGGCAGTCCTCTTGGTGCAGCATGGCAGTCCTCTGAAGTACACTGCATGCCACAGGCAGCAGGGCAGTCATTTTTAGTACACAGTGGGCCGCAGACAGCAGGGCAGTCCTCTGAGAGTCCAGAAGTGAAGTGAGGGTGGATCTGAGGGTCCTATTTTTATACATGTTGCCAGTTTTGAAGTGGAAGAAACTTCTAGAGTGTCATTCCCACAAATGGCGCTGGAATTGCTTTCCTCCCTGTACTGCTCCCAGGATGTCTGGGGTCACAAAAAGCTAGTTCTTTGTGTGTGAGATGAGGCAGCTTCTCTGAAGTATAAATGGGATGTGCAGAGTTCTATCATCTGTCAGAATGGCTTATCCTGCCAACACCTTCTCCTCCTTTTGGGTGACTGTATAGGGACGAATACACAAAGGCCAACTGCCAACTACGTCTACACTGTCTTATTTATGTACTTCACCAACATTCAATACCCAGAGTATCTGAGTTCCAAAGAACCCTCAATGGGTATCAGTGGACCCACCTTCGCAGTTACCAAGGACCATCACATGCCATATGTACAAATGGGGCCTGGAAATCTCACAATACCAGAAACACATTCCAGGATCCATGGCATGTCCCAAAATGACAATGTATGCACAAACATAAATACAGCCTGCATACAGATATGTAAAACAAAACAGTTGTTAAGTATTGGAGAGTAGTGAGAGTGACCTGACTGCAATTCCCAGGAAACACTGTTTCAGCAACTCCTCTTTTCCAAAGACCCCTGTTTGCTAACTCTCAAATGATGTTTAAGCATCTGGGGGGATAACATTGGTCTAGTGTGTGCGTAATAGAGAGAGTGACCTGACTGCAACTCCCAGAAGGGCACTGTTTCAGCAAATCCAGCGACCAGCCGAATGTTCTCTTGTCTGATGCCCCCTGTTTGTCAACTCACAAATGAACTTCATCCACATGGAGGGATAACATTGGTCAAGTGTCTGTAGTAGAGGGAGTGATCTGACTGCAACTCCCTGCAGGCTCTTTCTCATACTCCAACCACCAGCACAGTGTTCTCAAAGAGCCCTGTTTGACGGCTCACAAATGAAATGTACACACCTGGGAGTGAGCAAGCACAGATCATGCACAAATCAGAGACGTGTCTGTCTACTTATGTCAACATCAGGACATTGCACACTCTACGGGCGACGTAAATGCAAAAACCAGTCCTTATGCAAGAGCATATTTCATGCATTGTGTTTCTATGGAGTATGTTCACCTTTTGCATTGCAGAGCTTTTACCTTGAAAAGTCATTAATGCTGTTTGTAATACATTGTTCATTTGCAAGGCTTGTTTTCAGGATTACAGGGTGTGGTCCTCATTCTAAGACATTCTATTAGCCTTTCCTGCAGCATGGTTGGGTGTGGCTCGTGGGCGGGGCTTGGCTCTATATAAGGGAGCCAGCCCAGCTCCACGTGCTCACTATTCAGAGGTCCCAGTGCAGACAGCAACATTGTCCTGAGTTCCTGTCCCGGAGGCCTATCAAGTCATTTCCAGGCCTGCCCTCATTTATTTGGTGATCCTCAAGCAAGGCGGTAAGGCGGAGGTCGGGTTAGGCCCCCGACTCCGTTTCCAGTGACATTCGAGTTTTGGGCCTAAACATAAAATCGCGTGGGCGATTGTTTTCCTGGCATTTGGCTCTTGGCATTCAGGTCGGCAGTGTGCACGATCATTTCATGGCAATTGCCTCGTGATGTTCGAATTGGCAACAGTGTGCGCGATTCATTCCTAGCATTTGGCTCTAGGCATTCAGGTCGGCAGTATGCGCGATCATTTCTTGGCAATTGCATCCTGATGTTCGAATCGGCAACAGTGTGCGCGATTCATTCCTGGCATTTGATTCTTGGCATTCAGATCAGCAGTGTGCGCGATCATTTCATGGCATGTGCATCGTGAAGTTCGAATTGGCAACAGTGTGCACGATTCATTCCTGGCAGTTAATTCTTGGCATTCAGTTCGGCAGTGTGCGCGTTCATTTCATGGCATTTGCATCGTGATGCTGGATTTGGCAACAGTTTGCACGATTCATTCCTGGCATTTAACTCTTGTCATTCAGATCGGCAGTGTGCGCAATCATTTCATGGCCTTTGGTTCTTGATGTTCGAATCGGCAACCGTGTGCGCGATTCATTTCTGGCATTTAACTTTTGAAGTATAGATCGGCAGTGTGCACGATCATTTCCATGGCAATTGGTTCTTGATGTTCTAATCGGCAACAGTGTATGTAATTCATTCCAGGCATTTAGCTTTTGAATTACAGATGAGCAGTGCGCTCGATCGTTTTCGTTGCATTTGAATCTAGATGTGCGAATCGGCAGCAGTGTGCGCGATTCATTCCTGGCGCTTTAACTTTTGAAATACAGATCGGCAGAGTGCGCGATCATTTCTAGACATTGAAATCTTGATGTGCAGTATGATTAAGGTGCATAATAATTCCTGAACATTTGAGTCTTGGAACTCTTAATCAGAGTGTGATGTAGCAGTGTTATTCCTGATTCCAGTACAGTTCATTCATGCAGAGAAAATACAGGTGCTCTTTGATTTTGTTCTAATGCAGTAATTTCTCCAAGAACAATTTGGAGAGTGTTCATTATTCAAAATATGATATGTTAATTCTGGAATGTTCATATGAAACTTTGAATAACCTTTCTTGATTTCCAGGTATCTAGATTCCTGAGGCCTAGTTATAGTGAAGCCTTAGGCCATTCATGTTTTCAGTTTAAGTGTTATTTGAAACAGAACTTATTGAAAGTCATTGTGATTAATCTTGCAATTGTGTTGTTTAACTCTTGCTTTCACAGGTCTACTTCCCCGCTGTTCCCAACCCAAAACCCATTCCCCCACTTGGCCATTCTTTAACTCTGTGTTATAATAACTAAGTGGAGTTTGGAGCTGCCAAGAGGTGGACATGTTGGGAACATGCGCAAGCCCCGAGGATCTGGTCTCCTTGACAACTTAGCTCTATCTTGACTTGCTAACCGAAGATGAAACTATTGAGAACAGGAAGGACAGCTTACCCAGTGTGTACAGCAAGTATTCCTAAGGTCCCAAGATGCATCATCAGATTGGCAGTAGCAGCAGATACATTGACACAGCTCTGTGCGCATGATGACTCTAGTCACATATGAAACCAAGTCCTGGGTCTGCCTGCATCCCACTCAACTAGGACTCTATACTGTCAAAGCCATATTTTGCCCATCCACTGTGTTTGCTGCACTGGTGGCAAGATGTCATTTTCAAGCCATTCTCCCAAGTGCAACTGATCTGCACATCTCAGCAGTAGCTTGAGTCTAAATGACTAGGCATGCTTCACACATGTCATGTCAAATCACCCAATACCAAGGTTACTTGCCACAATTTGATTAACTACAACTTAACTTTGCACAAGCTCTCTGCTTACTGTAACTCTAAACCGTTAATAGCAGATGTCACAAGACAACCAATAACAAAGTATGTTTTACATCAACAGGTGGGTCTGCCTCTGGGTACACAGAGGCCACGGAACAGACTGAATCTACCCCCTGGATGAAGCCCTCAGTGACATTGGCACTCTTGGACATGGAGGATGGTTTGGGCCCATCGGGGCAACCCGGTCAGATGTCAAGAGTGAGTCTCACCGTGCCAACAATGTCACCTCCACGCATATTGCTTCAACATCACAGGCAACCATTCAACCCCTAACCTGTGTCCCAAGCACAGTATCTACCATCTCGCACCCCTACAGTCCTGAATTCTGAGTTGCAGTGCAACACATTGGACAATGAGGGTCCTAGAACAAGTTGGAGGGGCACCCTGTGGCAAGGGCACAGGCCAGTGGTGGTAGGGTGCGTGGAAGGGATGCTGTGGGTAAGTTGGGTAAGGCCAGTGGGGCTGCTTGTGCCCAGGACACCATCAGCCACATCTTGGGGGTCTATCCGGAGTCCCAAGGCGTGACGGACCAGGTGTTGACCTAATTCTGGGTAATAAAGCAACTACAGAGGGACATGCATCAAGACATGCAGGAACAGATGGAGGTCCACAATAACAGCATGGCCTTCCTAACAGGTGTGTTGAAGAATATAGATACCACCCTGAGCAGAGCTTTTCAACACCATTCTACCTCTTACTTTGGCCAATAAACAGCAGGACCAGCAACATTGGTGCCAGACACTAGAAGGGAGGATCTGCCAAAGGAACACCAAGGCCCAGACACCCCTGCCTGTGTAGCAGCAGATTCCCCCATGCAAGCAGGGTCGTCCAGCAAAGAATCCAGGAGGTGTGGATGGCAAGACACCCACCGCTGCCAGTAATAACCTGCTTCCTTAAGGACCTCCTTAGTGTTTTCCACATTCACTCTGGACTGATCCTGAACCACCTACCATTTCCAATGGAAAGAGTACTCTGGACTTTGCAATCCCAGTGGTGTGGCATCTACTTCAATGTTTTCACTCACCATGACTGACCATTTCACGTTTGTTTTTTTAATGAGTCATGTCACATTTATTTTCTGTTACTCATAGCTGCACACAGGGCTGGCTCCTCCGCAATAGCGAAGGAGCTTCACCCACTGAATCAGAGGCAATAGCTGAAAAATAAAACAATATTTTCTTATTGTTTTATGTTTCAGTTGCTGGCTGAGCCAGCATGTGCAGGGAGGAGTGGGGTTGGGCCGGGGGACGGAGGAGTGCACGTAAGTGCTCATGTTAATGTGGCTAGCCCCCTTAGGCTGGCAAAACTGACATGCACACTTAGGTTTCTCCAACCCGGCTGTGTTGCACAGCTGGGTTCGAGAAACAGCACAGACTCCAGTGCAATGTCTGAATGGCAGACCAAACCACTCAGGCCAATCCTGATTCTGCTCTCATGCTAATTATAGCATGAGAGCAGCACCAGGATTGTGTGGGGGAGCCTGTGCTGGTGTCCCAGGGACTGCTGGGACACCAACACCATCAGGAGGGAAGAGGATCGGGCGGCTGGCGGTGGCGGACAGGTACATTTTTAAAATTTTTTATTTTTATTTTATTGTTCCCCCTGTGTCCCTCCCACTGCCCTCCTTTGAGATTTGTGGCGCCCACCACTAGCTGCACAATAAAATCATCCTTCACTGACTCTTTGCTGATTTTGATTTCATATTTAGCCATGTAGATATGACAGATCATGTGAACCATACAATGATGATCCAATCTTCTTATCCAAGATAAGATATGTTGCATGTACTCAGTGTCCATCTCAGTATTAAAACCATCCCACACAAACACATACATATAAGTGTCTGCTCAAACTAAAAATTGTATTATAGTGTTCAGTACATAGGCTGTCAATCTTTCAGGATGATTGGAAATCAAAAATGATTGACTCATACTGAGTAAATGAACATATTAACAGGTACAGACCTCCAGACCCAGAAGAAGGGGATTTGTCGGGCACTGTCCTGTAGAATAGGCAAACGTTGATGTGGTTTATGTCAGCAGCTTGACCCTTATCACATACCACACCAAAGTAATTAAACATCACATAATCTAACATACAGATGGCAGTGCAACAGTCCCTGATCACAGGGCCATCATAATCCAATGCCCATGCATCTGGTGGTATAATACAAACATATGTCAGTGTTATGGCACTGATGAAAAACACATCTACAGCTAGGTACAGGTCATGCAAAAAGAGTGCTTAGCCAATTTGAAGGACAAATGACTTGATTGTAAGCTAGTATTATATATTCCATGCCCACATGATGACATACATGATGCATCAGTCCCACCACAGCACACAAAACAAGTCCAATGGGCACTTCTGACCTTCTACCAAGACACTGTGCAAGCTGTCTTGGCACAGGTCTCATACACCAAAACTATGTGACCTAAATTACCTGGAACAATCCATGTTCTCTTCGTATGTCAGAACAGCATCAAATGCCTGCTAATATCAAAACTCTGAAACGCTCACATGAAGATGTCATGATGAAGGTACCTGTACAACAAGCAAAACAAGGAGTATAGGTTTTAAACCATACATATGATACGTCAAATAGCAAGCATCTGGAAAACAAACTGCATTCCAATAAATCTGACTCAAACAAAGTTGGGGATGTTTCAAAAGCTATCTCATCAGGCAGCCTTTGGCTGATTATTGGAGAGTATTAGCTCCCTAGCTGTATGGTAAAACACTCAACTCAAAACATTCTTACAACGACAGTTCATCATACAGTCACAGTCATGACATCACAAGACATACACTCATGAGAAGTAGCTGTGGATGAGATCTTGCAAGTCAGCTACTTCCTCTTCACCACTGCCATCCCCAGTTGACATTTCAGGATCTCTACCCTGTGGCCCTGCAGGCTCCCTCTCCTCTGGGATGTAAGGGATATTCCTCCGTAGGGTGATGTTGTGGAGCATGCAGCATGCCACAGTGATCTGACACACTTTCCCAGGTAAGTAAAGGAGGGCTCCACCAGTCCTGCACAGACACCTAAATCTGGCCTTCAGGAGCCCAAAACCCTGCTCCACTAGTTGTCTCATTCTTTCAGGGGCCTCATTGAAACTGACTTCCCCTGGCAAAGTTGGATTCCTCAGAGGTACCAACAACCACGGATGGTTTGGATATGCTGAGTCTCCTGTTAAGGAATGGGACATAAGTGAACCAATGAGTCCCTCACTTCATGATTGTAGCACTGACATTGCTCACACACAGTCAGGACAGACATGGCTTACCAACCAGCCAGGCCCTCTCTGGGTGCAGTTGTGACATCAGCTGGGGTATGGTGCTGTTCCGCATTATGAAGGAATCATGTGCTGATCCTGGATAAAGGGCATACACATGTGAAATGTAGAGATCCCCAAACAGACAACTTGCATGTTGATGGAATGGAAGTTCTTTCTTTTGTCATAGACTTGTTCAGTGGCCCGCAATAGCACTACGCCAACATGTGTGTCTTCAATGGTCCCTACCACATGTAGGAGGCGGGCAAAACCATTAAAGTCAGCCTTCACATTCGCTAAATCCTCACATTGGGGGAACTTGATATAGCTGCCAATGTGTTTCACCATTGCTGAGAGGATATCCTTCAACACCAGATTGAACATAGGTTGAACTGTGCAAATGCCTTCTATATTCTGCAACACACTACACTGGTGGTTGTGTAGAAGAACAAACATAACAAGACAGAATAAGGATGCATAGGATGCTACAACACATGTATTGTAGGTATGACACTGTTTACGAATCCAAATACAGTATTTCAGGCTGCCAAAATGGCAGATGCCTGATCTACTCTGCTGGACATTAGGAACTGTGTACAACTGCCACTGGAAGTCGTCTGGGCAGTAGGCAGACACAGCCTTAGGCTAAGGTTGTTGCCTGTGGTGGTCGGGGCCCAATGGCTGTGTCCATTGGTGGTGATGACAGCATACATGGTGGATGTGACTGGTATATTGTGCAAATTCACTCAGTTGACTCCTGGCACTGCTGCCAGCAATACCTCTACTACTTGAGCTGCTGTATGCCACTTCTTGGAGCAATCATGCCACATCCAACAGGTAATAAGTCCCCTGCCTTCTCTCCAGAGGAGCTGGAAAGGCTTGTTAATGAGGTCCTTCCCATTTTGCATCATTGTCAATGTGCGTCTTTGACTCTTGACAGATTTCTTACTCCCACAGCTCTGTTGTCACCTTCACATAAGTCATAATTCTGCAGTACAGATTTATTGCATGAATGACAGTCGTACAGTGCAGACAGTGCGTTGATTCCTGGGAGCCCATGCCATGTGAGTCAGTAGCTTGGTCACATAGCAGAAATTGTACAATGCATATCATTGTATGCTGGATTCCATCTCTGTATTATAGACACATATGTCCAAAGGAGTGTTCTATGGTACAGGTACATATCACAGAAGCAACTCCCTGAAGTGGCATGGGTCTGCATTTGGTAGGCCATAGGACCATACGTTCACAGGGAAGACACTAACTGTACCCGCCATGCCTGCCTCTTCATTGTCACTCAAGTGTAATGGTGAAGTCTGTACAATGGAATTTGTCTGTAGGGACTCTATAAGGTGAGTCAATCTCTCAAAATGTGGATGTGTTGGTCCATTCAGGCCTAAGGAGTTTACTCTTCAGAGGCCAGATATGTGTGTAGTGTTACATTGTGGTCACATCACAGTACATGTTGCCTGAGCATGGGTTACCTGATGTAAGTAGGCTTGCTTAGTTATGGTAGGCCCTGAGAAGGGTAGTAGGTTAGTCTGCAAATGGATTCAAATGTCTGTAGTTATGTCCCTCTACTGATTGGCTTGTGTGCTTTACACTTGTGGTGTGTTGACAAATTGAGCTTTTTTAGTTTGGTGTTTCTGACATGTTTGTGACCCAAACATTGGTGCCAAAACTTATGATTGCAATCTCATGATATGTCTCTTGCATCCATAAAGGTAAACTCCCATCAGAAGAAGGAGACATGGAGGGCCATCACCCAGAAGATGTGGACCCTGTGGGTCCACAGCCTGTAAAGCAGCCACTGTCGCAAGAGGTAGGAGGACCTAAGATGCTGGGCCTGGAAGATAATGGAGGTCCAGCTGGGGCTGTCCTCCCAATGTGGGCGGGGTGCTAGTTGGACCATGACCCCCCTAATGTCCTGCATCCTCCGGTGGCATACCCAGACTTTGATGGGTGTTTGAGGGGAGCGCAGCAGCCACAAGGTGGCAAGTACAGGGCATATTCCTACCTGCTACATTGCCAAGTTAATGTGTTAGGTTCTGACATCTCCACCTGACGATTAAGGATGAGCCATGTGTAACACAGTAGATGAGTGACTGTTTGTGTAGATATGTCATGTGGTGCACACTGATGTGCCTTGCCTATTGGTCCAGGGACCTAGGACACAACTGGGTTCAATCCACAAAAAATTTGCTCTCCAAGGACAACATATGGCTGTGAACGATGATCAATCAAGTAATGTTTGTTGTTGTTTTGGGTGTAAATTTTACGCTACAGACCACTACTCAGTGTTACAGGCCAAAGGAAAGGAAGTGATGGACCACTGTTCTCAGCCATGCGTCTATCAAACGAGTATATTGGCATCTGCCACCCAGAGACTACTTGTCTTCAGCATGTGATGAGTGCAGGTGCCTCGCTACTGTCTGTAATGTGAAGATGGTCATCATACATGTGGCAGAGCATACATTGTTCTTTGGGTCAGCTACATATCAGTACTTTCCCCAGTAAGTGGGGAATGTCCATTAACATGAAATGTGTGCCATCACTGTTGCCAACACTCCTTGTGCCTACATGTTAGCATGTGTCACTTTCTCTTTTGAGAAAATGTGCCCACTGCTGTTTCGTTCATGGTCTACCTGTGTTCATGGGACGATTTCTGTATTCCCGCCCATATGTATGCATGCCAACCTCCTGTGTTTGGAATAGGACATTTGCAATGGGGCTACATTTCATGTTGTGCCACAGACAGGAGTGTCACCATTGATTGTTGGCTGACACAAAACCTCACCTGTCATTGCATGTCATTTCATTTGGCATGTACAACTGCAGTAGCAACAAGGGACATGATGTGTATGACTAGATGTTTTAGCCATAATGTGCATTTCAATGCCATTGATGTGGCATCATGTGGGAAAGTGCACTGCGCATGTGTAATGGGTAAAGTTTGTAACCTGACTGTTGTCATGCACCAGAGAGTGACTTTCAGTTATGTTGGAATCATATGTGTTTGGGTACATCCATTCATGCACAGACAGATCAGTTTGAATGACCAAAATGGAGACAGGGATGCAGCTTCCCATTGTGCAACTCGTTGAGGGCCTTCTACATGTAATTGCAAATCTTTGAGCCTCTTCACCATACAAAGGACTAATGGAGTCTACTGATGCAATCTGAGTATGTCATTGTAAGTGGTACCAGACATTAGTGGTGATTTTCCTGGGGCTTGCTGGTTCATTTGTGGATTTTAGGAACATATTGCCCGACAATATGCACATTCTGGCCCTCATTACAACCCTGGCGGTTGGTGATAGAGCAGCAGTAACACCGCCAACGGGCCGGCGGTAAAAAAGATGGAATCATGACCATGGCAGAAACCACCAACACAAACAGCCACCTTAACATACCGACCCCCACGGCGGTATCAACAAACATCGTGGCGGTAACCGCCAACAGCCAGGCAGAAGACAGTGTACTGCCCACAGCATTACAACACGCCTATCCGCCAGATTTTCCGGGGCGGTACCAACACCATCAAAAGCACAGTGGAAACAGTACTCTGGAGGCAAACATCTCACCTCTCTACACTCAAGGAAGAACCACGAAGCCATGGAGTCCGAGCTGCATTTTTTCCCAATGCTGGTGTACCTTCTCATACACCAGGAACACGAACGCCGGTCAAGACGACCACGGTGAGTACTGCACCTAGCATACAAGGGAGAGGGGGAGGAAGAAGAGTGACACACACACACAACACGCAATTCCCCCACCCCCACCCCAACACCAAACACACAAACAGATGCAACAACAATACATGAACACCCCGTAACCCTCAGGAATAACGCAAGGACAAAAGGAATGGATTAAAATGAGTCTAATAGTACAATTTAAGATAAATACGTCCTTAAATCAATAAACAATATGTACAATATATACAATATATACAAAAGGAGGGACAATGCCCACTCCAAAATGTCCGTGGCCGACTGGGCCAGAACACATAGGCCAAGGCCACACCTGACTCCTGCCTCAATTCAGAGAGAACACTGCAGGGGCATCAGGTCGAAAACACACAGGCACCTCAGAGGGATGGGGAAAGGGGGGGCACCTCAGCCGGAAGATGGTACAACACCACTGGCCTGGAGGGGGCTCCATGCCCACTGCTTGGTCCTGAGGAGTGCAAAGCCACAGTCTCTCAAGTGGATGGTTTGCCCGCTGTTTGGTCCTGGGGAGTGCAAAGCCACAGTCTCTCAAGTGGGTGGTTTGCCCACTGCTTGGTCCTGGGGAATGCAAAGCCACAGTCTCTTAAGTGAGTGGTCTTGGTCCTGGGGAGTGCAAAGCCACAGTCTCTCAAGTGGGTGGTTTACCCACTGCTTGGTCCTGGGGAGTGCAATGCCACAGTCTCTCTAGTGGGTGGTTTGCCTACTGCTTGGTCCTGGGGAGTGCAAAGCCACAGTCTCTCAAGTGGGTGGTTTGCCCACTGCTTGGTCCTGGGGAGTGCAAAACCACAGTCTCTCTAGTGGATGCCTTCTTCCACAGGTTCTGGAGGAGGCCTTGTGCCAAGTGTGCTTCATCCTGGATGGGTCAAGGTTACAGTCTCACACCTGTGTGTCACACGACAGATGTTGCAGGGGCCAGGACGCACTGCAGCCCATGTAGTCACCACTACTCACGGCTGCTCAGTGGATGCCAGTTGCGCTGCAGGTGGCGGTGCTGGCAGTGGTGGTGGTAGCCTCCATGTCTTCACCTGCAGCCTTGGGCGGCTGCCCACTGGGGCTGCTTATGCTGGCAGTAGTGCTGCTGACGGCGGTGCTTGTGGTGGTGTTGGCCGCGGTGCAGGTGGCAGTGCTGGCAGTGGTGGTGGTAGCTTCCAGGCCTTCACCTGCGGCCTCGGGCGGCTGCCCACGGGGCTGCTGCTGCTGGCAGTGGTGCTGCTGGCGGCGGTGCAGGTGGTGGTGCTGGCAGGGGTGGTGGTGGTAGCCTCCAGGCTTCACCTGCAGCTTTGGATGGCTGAAGTGCCATGGCTGGTGTTGTGTGCCCCTTCCTGCCCTAGGTAGATGGTGGTGCCTCATTGCTTCTGTCAGCTGGTGTCTTTTTCTTGCCCTGGTTGGCTGGTGGTGCCTCCTTCCCCTTGCTAGCTAGTGTCCCCTTCTTGCCCTTGCTAGGTGGCGGACCCTTTTTGGCCTTGGCAGGTGGTGCTGACACACTGGCTGGGCTGACGGGTGACTCATTGGAGCCTTTCACACCTGCAGCTGCTGAAACCACAGTGGCCGTGGACTGGGTGGCTGAGGTGCTGGGCTGGGTTCTGGCCACCCTGGCCTGAGATGAAGGATGGTGGGGATGTAGGGAATAGGTCAATGTTGGTGAGGAAAAGCTTCTTAGGGACACTGGGGCGGGAAGAGGGTGAAGGTTTGGGTGTGGAGGAAGAGGGAGTGGTTGTAGGAGGTGTCAGTCTACTGTGTTTGGGTGCAGGTGCATGGGCTGGATGCTGTTGTGAGGTGGTTGGCTGTTGGGTGTCTGAGTGCTTGCATTTGTGTACTTTGGGAGTAGGGGTCACAGACACAGTGGGAGAGGACAGAGGGGAAGTGTGCATGGATGTGGGGGTGGCGACTGCCAGTGAGGGGCGTGTAGTGATAGGTGTGCTGGTGATGGAGGTAGTGGATGAGGATGTAGTGAATGCAGGTGTGAGTGGAGATGCTACTGGGAGGGAGGTGGAGGAGGGGGACACAGTGGAGGCAGTGGACGTTGGTGTGTCTGCATGTGGATGGTGCTTGTGTGAGTGCCTGTGAGATGAAGTGTGGTGCTTGTGTTTGCCTGAGCCAATTCTGTGTGTTGATTTGGGTGATTGCTGATCTGAAGGTGTGCTTGGGATAGGCTGGGGTTGAGGGGATTGGGACTGGATAGAGGAAGTTGGACAGGGGGAGGCTGGAGACAGGGACAATGACTGCTATCAGTGAGTTGGCCAGAGCCTGGAATGCTCTCTGTTGGGCCGCCACGCCAGAGTGAATGCCCTCCAGGTATGCATTTGTTTGTTGCAAATGCCATGCTACACCCTGGATGGCATTCAGTATGGTTGACTACCCAACAGAGAGGGATCTCAGGAGGTCAATAGCCTCCTCACTGAGGGCAGCAGGGCTGACTGGGGCAGGGCCTGAGGTGCCTGGGGCGCAGGAGATGCCCACCCTCCTGGGTGAGCAGGCACGGGAAACACACTGAGGGGCTGCTGGGAGGGTGGTGCTGGTACGGAGGGTGGCAGATGTACCTGTAGTTGGGGTGGCCACAGAGGTGTCCGCCACCGCCAGGGAGCTGCCATCGGAGGAGGTGTCGTTGTCGGTACTGTTCCCTCCTGTCTCTGTTGTGGTGCTCCCCTCGCCCTCCGTCCCACTGGTGCACTCACCGTCGGTGGATTCGGCCTCCAGGCCCATGTGGGATGCAGCTCCTTCCATCGCCGGTTCCTCTGCTCCTCCGCCAGATGATGCTAATGCACACAAGGATGACAAAACAAAAAAGTGGGGGAGAGACAGAGGATACACTTGGTCAATGCCAGCAACAGCACTACCGTTGGCGTACACAACTCACAGGGAACAGTCCTATGCACTAGACCATCCACTACCAGTTACAATGCTAGTCACCAGCCCATGGGGTACAATGCCTAACGCCATTAGCTGCACACCTGAAACCCACAGGACCCTGCCCAGTAGTAGATGCCCACTAACATTCTTGGGATTGGAGTACATCTGAGCTTGCCCATCATTGAACATACCCTGCCATGTTCGCCCTGGCCTAGGGGCACCCACAGCCCACATCCCCCACCCAGGTAATACCTTAACGCACGCAAAGTCATGATCATGAATCTGTACTCACCCCCTTGTGGCTGCTGTGATGCCTTCAAGCACCCATCCAACTCCGGATAGGGCACCGCCAGGATGCGGAACATCAGGGGGGTCAGGGTAAGATGGGCACCCCTTCCTCACTGGGAGGCAAGCCCCAGCTGGGCCTCCGCCGTCTTCCTTGCCCAGCGGCGCATGTCCTCCCACCATTTGCCGTGCATAGGCCCACACTCACACAGTATCATACAACACCACAATACGTCACAACCACAACACAACCGCACCATCTCCAATCTATTGTCAGAGACCCACAGTGGACACTACCCAGGAGCACATAACACATACACCACAACATAACACCAACAGGGAACAAACACACACAATTAAACAACCATACTACTTATCGATCAACTTACACAGAACTTCGTATCTAACACGCCATGCACAAAACACACACACGCACACATTCAAAGCACACAAAGCAACACAACACACCAACAAACACATGTCAACACAAACATCACTCAATACCAACACAACAAAATATGTTGATCACACAAATGTCCATCACACAACACACACCCTACCACTGTCAGACAAAATCACTGCACACAACCTCACATACAGGCTAAACAACACAGGTAGCACAAGCACCCCCGCCCCCCACACACAAAGAAAGATACAGACACAACTCCATACAAGGGAAAGAAATGCATGACAAAACTATAATCACTAAACTAACAACAGGTTGGTTTAAATTATTATTAGAATGATACATTTTCAAAAACAAAGGCCATAGACCAGTCCTTACACAGCAGTCTCAATGCACATAGTGCACATATGTGTGCCCTGAACTTGACTCCTGACTGCCATGTAACCACAGGTAGAAGCATCTATGGGGCAGGCAGGCACCTTAGGGGTTATCCGGGGAGGGCTGATGGTGTTGTATAAAGGAAGTTACATTATACACTATCTACCATGTATCACTACTGTATGTCTGCCTATGCACATGTACACATTTCCATACAGCCAGACATGATTGCCCAATCCTTCACTACTTCACATTTCATGTACACCATCATACATTCCATCTTTCACACATTGGTATACCATTGGATTCGCCTGCTCCTCTGGAGTAACATTTAGCTGGTCATACAGGGGTAGGACCTCACCCACAAGCTTGTCCAGCTCTTCTGGATTTAAGGATGGGTGCCTATCACCTGCAGGATATGGTATGATAGCTCCCAGAGGCAGTACATAGCACCTCAGGTAGTGGAGGTCTTGCTGGCAGCAGTGTCAGGAGTCAAGTGACTAATACTGCAGAAGATGGCGGTCACATCTGCCACGTGCATGACCGTCACCGCTGGCGGACGTCACCATTGGCCAGAGGCAGCAATGTGTTTCAATGGCACTGCTGTTGTGACCGCCTACAACCATGACGACATCCGTAGGTGGAGTTAGGTCACTTCCTCATGTACAGTACAGTAGGTCAGACAGCTGCCATTTTTAGGCAAATATATGTTTTGGAAAGTAGCGAAAGGTGCGTCATTTATGATTACCTATATTGTGCAAACAACTTTTAAGTGCTGCATACATGTTTAGTAGTCTCATTGTGCATGTGAGTAGTAAAAGCTATGTAACAGAGGTATGGCTGGGAATGGAAATTAAAACCTAGTCTCAATATCCTATGTGTGACGTCAATGGAGTATAGGTGCAACAAATATGTTTCACATCTAAACTAGGTAGAATTATCAAACACTGGCAGTCATAGATATATATGCATGTAAAGTATATCAGAGGGTTTAGGGAATCTGAATCAATGGGACTGTCATAGGATGCATAACAATATGCTGTACATCAAATATCATATATTACATCTGACATAATATGGAGATATTGTGACTTGTATAGGAACATATTCATTATGTGTACATTCACCTACAGTCTATTTTTGTCCCACATAGGTACCCTGGCTTGAGGAGAGGAAGACAACCTCAAGTGTACCGCCCACTAGTAGACCTGCACACCATGGAGGAGAGACACATTATAGAAATATATCGCCTGAATAGGGAGACAATCATGGATCTCTGCGATTAGTTGGAGCCAGATCAGATGCCTACCATTTGCAATCCCATTAGCATACCTCCCATCTTTCACGTCATGTCATTGATACACTTCCTGGATACTGGGTCCTTTCAGAATACAAAGGCCCTAACTGCAGCAATGTCTCAGCCCTTGTTCAGTCTGGTTTTGAAGGCTGTACTGTCTGCATTGTTGAAACACATGGACAGCTACATCAGGTTTCCCCAACGTGCAGATTTGGCCTATGTGAAGGCAGAGTATCATGCTTTGGGACACATTCCACATTCCACATGTGGTTGGAGCCATAGATGGCACCCATGTAGACTTGGTTCCCCCCAGTGCCAATGAACAGGTATGTGGAAACAGGAAAAACTACCACTCCATCAATGTACAAGTGGTGTGTTTGGCAGACCAGTACATTTCACACATATGTGCTAAGTATCCTTGATCAGTCCATGATTCCTTCATCATGTGGAACAGCAATATCCCACTGTTGATTACACAACTCTACACAGAGTGGGCCTGGCTGGTTAGTAAGTCACATATAAACATGTGTGTCTGCAAAGTTTTTCTCCAGCTATCACAAATGCTCTTGTGCAAGATATATGTTTGTGTTGTCATACCTATTAATTACAGGTGACTCTGGCTATCCAAACTGTCCTTGTATATTGATACCAGTGAGGTACCCACCTTGCCAGGGGAAGTCTGCCTCAATGAGGCCCACAGAAGGACAAGGCGTGTTGTGGAGTGGACATCTGGGCTCCTGACGGCAAGATTTTGCATTCTGAACAAATCAGGAGGAGCCCTCTTCCATTCACCTAACAAGGTATGTCAGATTATTGTTGCCTGCCGCATGCTCCACAACCTTGCTCTGTGGCTTCAGATACCATTCATACCAGATGAGGGGGAGCCAGCAGAACCTGTAGGTGTAAATGCAGATTTGCCAAATGAGGATGAGAAGATGAAGATGAAGCTGGAAACATGACAGATCTCATCATTCATTACTTCAACTGACTAAAGGTATGTGATGTGTTCTTAATAGTGAGATTCCCTTTTGTAATCTACAATTGATGGCTGGCATGTCGTCTCCTATTTACCATCATTTGTGAGTTCTTAGGTAGCTCCAATGTCAATGAGTCAGGTATGCATGCAGATTGTTAGTTGGTACTGTGTACTGAACAGTGTGGTATACAGTATCATGATTTTTTACTGCACAAGCAAAGTCACACTTGTACAAATGACTTGTCAGAATTGATGTATGTTTACAATTGTGTCCTATCCCTTATGTTTGACAATCACAGATTTGCTGAGTTTCTGTATGGCTCTTCCTCATTTGCAAATCACAGACAGTGTCAGAGGCAGATAGGATTTGCAGGCAGACCTGTGAAGTGGACATGGAAGAAACCAGGTTCTGATTAGCATGAGTATGTGGAGTGTCACTTATATGGCCAGAATGTCAAGACACTGGAAGTGTGTTTTTCTAACAGGAAGACCAGGCCTGGGCAGAGATCATGGAGTTGTGGAATTCTGCTGAGTTAAAAAAAAGACTCTGGAATTTTGCAGAGGCGGAGTTCCGTGACCTGAGGAGTACTGAATGCGCCAGATCTTGGAAGCGGTAAGCAGGATCGAGCCTGGTCAGCCAGGACTGACCTTGCTTTGCAGTTCCGAGATTGGGAGCATTCAGGAGAGGGCCTTGGCAGTGAAAACTGCTGTTTCAGGCCTCTTGTGCACCTGCCTGTCTTGTGTGCCATGCTGTAGGAAAGTATTATCCTTCTTGGCATGATACCCCCAATTTCTGCCTGTTTGTCAATGTGTTTTTACTGTCTCACTGCAATCCTGCTAGTCAGGACCCCAGTGCTCATAGTTTGTGGCCTATATGTCAGTATATTTTACTGTGTTGTCAGTATGCTTGACTTTGTGACTGGAGTCCTGATAATCAGAACTCCAGTGCTTATGCTCTCTCTCTTTCCAAAATTGTCAATGTGACCACTTATCTCTCTCCAGATTGGCATACTGGACCCCCCTTATAAGTCCCTAGTATGTGGTGCCTGCTACCCAGAGTATTGGGGTTCCAGAAGATCCCTATGGGCTGCAACATTTCTTTTTCCACCTATGAGGAGCTCATACAAACACTTCTTCAGGACTGCAGCCTGAGTGAAATAGTGCAAGCGAAGGTCCAACTGTCCAAATTTGGTGGAGGTAAGAGCTTGCCTCTCCCAGCCAGACAGTACTCCTGTCCACCATGTATTTTGCAGCTCATATGGCTTCTGTGCACTTCTCCAAGAAATCCTTGATGCAAAATGTAGCCCAGGTCCCCAGCACTCTATCCTGCGATGCTCCGGCGGCGTGAGATCCCGTTGTGTAGTGCTGCGATGACCACGATTTGCAGCTCCTTTGTCCCTGTGTCCTGGGACTCCTATGGGTACTGCCTGGTCTTCTGAGGGCTCTGTGAAGTGCTGAGAGCACCCGCTGTCTCCTCAGTCTGAGTTGAGACCCCCAGGTCCCTCCTGGGTCCAGGTAGCACCTTTTCACACCAACTGCGTCTTTTGAGTGAGCCAAGGCTTGTTGGCAGAATCCAATGACGAAAACCAGCCTGCATTCTTCTACTTGACGTGGGACGTCTCTTGCACCAAGCAGGAACCCGCAGCTGTCTTCTTGGGTGCATCTCTGACTTTTCCTTCTAACCAGAGAATCCACTTTTGCACCTTTATCCGGGTTAGCAGGGGCTTCTATTCTTCCTGGACTCTTCATCTGTTCTTGGACTTGGTTTCCTATCTCCACAGGTCTTCAGGTCCAGGAATCCATCATTGGTGTCTTGCAGTCTTGTTTGGTTTTTGCACAATCCTTCATCATGACTCCTAGTGTGTTCTGAGGAAACTTGCTGTACTTTACTCCTGTATTCCTGGGCTCTGGGGTGGGGTACTTTACTTACCATTGGTGTTTTCTTACACTCCCAGCACCCCTCTACACACCACTCTTACCTAGGTGGGAAACCAACATTCACATTCCACTATTTTAGTATATGGTTTGTGTTCCCCCTAAGCCCATTGTAGCCTGTAGTGATTTTCACTATTTGCATTTTTTATGACTGTGTACGTACATGATTTTGGTTACTAGTGTATATTTTATGTGTTTTACTTACCTCCTAAGGGAGTATAGCCTCTAAAATATTTTTGGCTTTGTGTCACTAAATAAAGTACCTTTATTTTTGGTAACACTGAGTATTGTCTTTCTTGTGTGTGAGTACTGTGTGACTACAGTGGTATTGCAAGAGCTTTGCATGTCTCCTAGTTCAGCCTTGGCTGCTATGCCTACAGCTACCTCTAGACAGCCTGGCTTCTAGACACTGCCTACATTTCATTAACAAGTGAAAACTGGACCTGGAATAATGTGCAAGTACCTTAGGTACGCACTACAAACCAGGCCAGTCTCCTACACATGCACACAGGACAGGCCAGTGCACAAGAGGCCTGAAATGGCAGCTTTCTTCTATTCCTAAATTCAGGTCTGGGACATAGACATTGAAAGCTGCCAGCCCTCTTGTGCAATGGCCTGCCCTATGTGCAGTGCACACAAGAGGCCTGAAATTGTAGCTTTCTGTCAGAGTCGCCAGATCCTCAGGGCTTGCGCACGTTCCCAACACGTCCACCACTGAACAGCTCCAAGACTCTGATAGATAAATCACAGAGGCTAAGAGAGTTCAAGAGGGGAAGAGGGGATTAGGAAGGGAACAGCTGGGAAGGAGACCTGTAGTAAGAAAAAAGGTTAAAACACACAATATCAAAATTACGTCTCATGAAATCAATACTAGACTATGGTTCTAAGCTTTGTTATTCTGAAAACACGAAAAACCTAAGAATTAGGTTTAAAATGACTAAGTTTCAAGATGGTCGGATACCTGTAAGGGAATCAAGATGGATTAAATGAAACTTTCAATTTCAAGAACTTTTCTTTACATGAGAATCAGGAAAACATTCTCAATAAGTTCTAAACCAGTCATATGAATTCTTCTTTGAAAATGCATATTAGGACCATACAATATTGCATCTAGAAACTCTGGCCTTTTGTGTTCTCTTGAAATGTTTCAACACAAATTGCGCACATTACAGATTTATATATATACATATATATATATATATATATATATAGTAAACATCATGGAAGGATTGTGCACCTTGAATAACACAGTATGGATTCAAGTAATAACTCACAAAACTTGTCAAATCGAATAAGTCCAAATAAATGTCTCAAAATGTTGGCATACAATGAACAATCATGAATTAAGCTCGAGGAGAGAATTGTGCATTTTTGCCGATTCATAAGCCACCATGTAAATGTCAAGAAATGGTAGCTTGCAATAATTAGCAGGATTAAAACCACATGAAACGAATCGCGCGTCTTGCCGATTCGGAAACCACAATGTAAATGTCAAGAAATGGTAGCGTTCAATAATTAGCAAAGTTAAAACCACATGAAACGAATCGCGCGTCTTGCAGATTCGTAAACCACAATGTAAATGTCAAGAAATGGTAGCGTGCAATAATTAGCAAAGTTAAAACCACATGAAACGAATCGCGTGTCTTGCCGATTCGTAAACCACAATGTAAATGTCAAAAAATGGTAGCGCACAATAATTAGCAGGGTTAAAACCACATGAAACGAATCGCGCGTCTTGCCGATTCTAAACCACAATGTAAATGTCACAAAACACTCAAAAGCACATTTCCCATGCCCAAAGTAATCTGGTAATCATAAGGCGTAGGCCCAAGAATATGAGAATTTCTCAATAACGGCGTCAGGACAGCCCAACCACGTCTTACCGCCTGGAACAGGGATCACCAATGAAGGTTGAAGGTCAGAGGCCTGGAAGATCAAATAGGCCGCCGGGACAGGAGCTCAGGAAGTAGCTGCTGCTCTGCACCGGGACCTCTGAATAGTGAGCACTGTGAGTTGGACTGGCTCTCTTTTAGAGAGTCTTGGCCCAGCCCACAACCACACCCAGGCGTGCTGCAGGGAAAGTCTCTGGAAGGCCCTGGAAAGGACCACACCCTAACACACTCTGAAAACCTGCAGCAATACATTGCAAAGGAACAGTATTTGTAAGCATATTAAAAATAAGTCTTCAGGATTGAACTCTGCAATGCAAAAGGTTAAACCACAACATATCAGCACAATGCATAAATTACGTTGTTTTGAGAGTGCTGGGTTTTTGCATTCTAGTCACCAATGGAGCGCGTACTGCTCTGGTTTTTGACACTTTCACTGTCTACGGCTCTGGCCTGAATTCATGCCAGGGCCGTACGTAGCGAAAGCTGCCAGGCCTGTTGTGCAATGTCACGCCCCTTATGCACTGCACACAGGAAAGGCAGGTGCACAAGAGGCCTCAAATGGCAGCTTTCACTGTCTATGGGCCTGGCTGGAATTCAGGCCAGGACCTTAGGCAGTGAAAGCTGCTGTTTCAGTCCTTGTTTGTGCACCAGTGTGCACAAACAATGACCATAAAAAGAAAAGAGAAGTAGAGGACTTACCTGGGTCTTCCCAGGGGGTCCTCCTCTCCAGCGGCGGCCTCACTCCTCTGCTTCGGTGCACACTTCAGCCTAATTATGGGGTGCTGTGAGAAAAAGCCTCTTTTTGACATGGTTAGCACCCCATTTTTTGCATGATGTTGATGTGTCCTAAAAATTGTAGTGCCCAGGGCCCCTACTAACCAGGTTCCCTGGACCAAAGCTTTTTCCCTAAATCTGTTGTGATGCATTGGCACAATTGGATACACCCTTAGCTACCACTATAATTCCATAGCAACTGGGTACCTCTGTGCCCAGGGCATGGATTACTATGGGGAGGCCCTTGAGGGCAGCAGCAATGATTGTGCCACTCTCTTGGGTCATGCATCCAGATGCACCCAGAACTGCCGTTTCAGGCTGAGTGTCCTGGTGCAAACCTAAAACACAAACTCAACACAGCACACTCCCTGCTTGCCCTGTTCACCATACACTGCATTTACTATGGGTGAGACATCCCTCTGGCAAGCCTTACAGCCCTAAGGCAGGGTGCTCCATATTATATGTATGGGCATAGCTGCACGAGCAGTATGCCCCCACAGTGCCCTTGCCAAACCTGGGACAGCATGAGTGAACAGAGCAGCCATTTTAAAACATGTGCTGTACACTGTTCAACATGGGTTTCCCAGCCACATGTAGGCCACTCTGAACCCCGTGTTGTTTGGTATCAAACAACTCAGAATGATAAATCCAAACTGGTGCCAGTATTGGATTTATCTCTAAATGTACCCAGGGGTCCCATTAGAGGTGCCCCCTCAAAAGCTAACTATCCTGGCATGGTTGCTGTCTGGTTCTATCCAGCATGCCACCTCCAGACAGCCAATATACAAACCTTGGGGAGAGCCTTGTCTCTCTGGTTTGTAAAACAATGCCCTTCCTAAGCGGAGGAGCTAACACCCCCTTCCTCAGGAAAGTGCACTGCTCTGATGGTGACCTTCAAAGGGCTACTGCCCTTGAAACTCAACCCCAGGCCTGATGCTAGCAGCAGATGGCCTCCCCCTTTGCAAACCCCTACTTTTGGCGGGAGAAAAGACGGAAAACCACACAAAGGGTAGGAGGAATAGCCTCACCTTGCATGCACCACCCCTAAGGTGTTGCCTGGGAGGTGGACCCTCCATTTTATTTTCCTCCATCTTAGAAGGAAGGAAAATAGCCAATTACATTTAGGAAAGTGACCCTTCCTACAGGAAGTGATCACTACAGTGGGTGTAGCCACCCAAAGGTAAGTGTCCCATTGGGCAATACCAGGTTCCCTCTAAAATGCTCACTAAATTCCATCTTTTGTGGGCATCCCTGGACTAAGAAATTGAATTCAAAAGGACAAAGAAGACCAGCCTAAAGAAGAACCAAAGCCCGAGAACTGTGGACCTGCTGAACAACAAAAAGGCGCCAAACCCTGCCTGCTGCACCCAGGACCCGATAATCGCCGCTACGGAGGAGCTGGACACTGGACTGACCTCAAGAAACCCAGAGGAATTCCAGGCTTCACCAATCGCCCAAGATCTCCCTCCAGAGTGGAGATACCACTCTGCACCCAGCAAAGAACCCACAACCCAGTGAGGGTCACTTCATTGACTAGCTGATATCTCCCGAATCGGAAGTTACAGCCAGACCTAACAATGCACCAATGACCACTAGGACAAACCCTGGAAGTGTGCCAAGCTTGATGGCACTGCACTCTCTGGCGGCTGGGCCGTACTAATACCCTGGGCACTGGGCAGCTGACGTTGGACAAAACAAAACCAGCTCCCCCAGGGCTGAAAAAGGATCAGGAGAAATCCCTAGGCAAGGGATTTCAAAAACACTATGGTCCTCCCACTGGTGTGTCCCCGTTGCCCTGTAACCAACCTCCAAGGAGACTTACCTCCTGCTCCAAAGGGATCAGTTACGCACGGCTCCTGGACCACCAACTAGCTCTGCACCTGGATGCCCTGTGCCCTGCAATGAGGAACCAGCTGTACCCCAAACGTCCCTCACCCCTTGTGACCTTGACACTGCAAGCAGGCCCCCGGGCACCACCTATAAATCTGCAAGACCAGACCTTTTCTAAGTGGTCCCCCTCAGTGACCCTGCATCTGCTCCAAGAGACTTTTTAACACTGCCCCTGCCGGAACCGTGAGCCGCCTGAACCTCTCCAGCTGGCACAGTATGCCCACTGATGACTTCGGCCAACCTACAAAAGCAGAACTTGGTAAACCCACTGTGTGATTTTATATGGATTTTTAAACGTGACTGCCTATTGATTCCTATGGTGCCTAATTACGCACTGAAAGACTGCATTTATTAAAACATCAAAAATCCATATCTTAAAAGTACTACACCAATTTTAATAATCTTGGTCATAAACATTTTATAAAAATCTGAAGTATTTTTATAATTGGTCTCCAGTTATTCCTTCGAATGTGTGAGATGCATGATTGATACTGTGAGTACAACAAATGCTTTGGAATTCTCAAAGATTAGCGTAACTGCACAACCAAGCTACCTCAAAAACTAGAGCATTAGGTGATCTATTTTTTGCCTCTGGAAACCAACGTGTGGTTGCCTGGACCCCCTACACAGTGTGCCTAATTCTGAACACTACATAGAGGTCCAGCCTCCTACAGGTGCACAGCACAAGCACTGACTGTCTGCACTTGCGCTTTGCAGTCCTACTAGGCTGCAGCTCACACCGGGTGAGTTTTGCTCCCCTGGAGGGGCCAACAGAGTTTTTTGGACAATTCCACTCTCCAAGCTAAGCGCTGAGTTCCAAAAACTCTGCTAGCTCCTCCAGCGAAGCGGAGCATCTTACACATCCCTAAAGAAGACCTGTCTGGTACTGGAGGTGGTCAAATGGTGCCATGTGTGTGTTCATATGTGTCTGACACACGTGAATATGTTGAACCAGAGCCTCTACCATCATAATGGTTTCTGTTGCATGTGACCTACCTTATACATAACTGTCTGTGAATTCCTACTTTGCAGATCAATGTGCATGTCTCTGAGGACTGACATAAGTGAGTGGTAAACCTACAGGTACCTGACCATTGTAAGTGAAAGGTTCCACGACTGGGAACAACAGTACTGATCTCTGTCTGCATCATGGGGTATGCTTATTAGGAAGCTAAGGTAAGAGTATGTGATAAGGCTTTACCTGGTGATACAAAGGACAAATCTGTATGCCTTCTGGCTTGTAGGAAGACTGACTTGTCCCTAAATTCAGTGTCCTGTGGGTTAGTAGTGTATGACACTAAGCGTATATTCTAGAGTCACCAGCAGCACTACTTTATCTGTTGGCTGCAAATCTAAAAATAAATGTGTAGAGATGCACAATGCAGCTGTTTTGGCTTATGTCTATGTTACAATCCCAATGTAATGAGTCTCCTGGTGATACAGTAATGTGTGATGTCCATAACAAAGGTTATACAATACAGAGGGACAAATTGGTCCAAGAGTTATTATATATGACAGCTGTGCATGGTTAAAACATGACACTTACCGAGGCCCTGTGTTCAGGTGGTATTTATTGGGGAGTGCAAAACAATATGTGTGAATTGAAACAGAAATAACAGAAAGTAAACAGTGAATGAATAAGTCAAGGTGGATGAAATCATCAGGGTAGCTGCTACACCATTTGGCAACACAAGTCCAATGTTCTTGCACCATATGAAAATGAAGTTAGGTTTCAGAGCAGTCAACAGGGTGTATCTGTGGCACCCACAAGAGGTTCACATCCTGGCAGTGGGTTTGGTCTTGGCACCTGCTCCTCAAGGATGTCTGGGTGGACATCCACGTTTGCAGGAGGGGATTCTTCTGCTACAGAGGTTGGGGTGTCTGAGGCATGTCCTTCCCCTGCCAGAGCCTCCATTCCACTAGCAGCCGCAGATGTTGAAGGGCCTGAAGACTCATTACTAGTAGAAGAGGGCTATGGTGTGTGGCAGACCTACTCAGAGTGGTGTTGATGTCACTCAGCATGATCCCAGCAATGGAAGCCAGGATGGCATTTTGTGCCTGCCACTGCTGCATGGCTTCCTAGTGGTTGTCCCTCTGCAGCTGTTGGATTTCCCGCATCATGGTGAGTGCCTGGTCCATTATGCCTTGGGAATTTTGGTAGGCTCCCAAGACTTGGGAGATGGTTTCCATGCACCCTACCCCCACATGCCTGTGCCCCTGGCACAGTGTACCCACTCCCAGTGGTGGCAGATCCATCATTGTCAGAGATGACAAGAGGAGACTCAGGTACCTGTACTGGGGGACACATAATGAATGAAGCAGTCCTTGAGGCACAGGTTTGGGGGTGAATGGTTGCCTGTGATGTAGTTGCAACAGGGCTAGGAGGAGTCAATGTGGGTAGGGTGAGGCTGACAGTTGTTGACTGACCAGGTGTCCCTGATGGGCCAGCTTCATCCTCAGTTTCCAAACATCCAGGGGTGTTGTCCTCACTGGGGTCTTCATCCAGAGGGGTTGTGGAAGTCTCTGGTATCCTCTCCATGGTGACAATGGCAAGGTTACCTGGGGGAGAAGTGGAACACACAGTTGCTGTAAATGATACAACAAGTTATGTTTAAGTTTCAGTAGTAGTGATGTTGTGTGAGATGCACACACTGTCTTAACATGATCCCCAGAAATGACAATGAGAGCTGCTACCAATTCTTACTTAGTACAACATGAGACTGTAGTATTTCAATACCATACACCATGCTCAAAGCTGTTAATCTACGTTCGTAGTTATTTGATTGCTGATACTGATACCCTCTTATGTTGACTGACTATTGACATGGTTGATTACCTTTTTTGCCTAGTGAAGTGTATGGCATGATACATGGCACAAACAAGTGGACCACTGCACATTATTTTCAGAGTAGGGACACAGTATGGGACTAAGCAATTGACATTGACCTCTATCTGGATGTTCTGCATCTAAATCCACTTTAGCATCTAGATTGCCACCACAGGTGAGTGAATTTCAATCTTAGGGATATTTTTTCTAAGGGTAGTTTGATTGGGCACTCAGCTGTAGCCATGTTTTACTTGTAATGGTAGTGGGAATGGATCATTGCATTGCTGTCATTGCCATAAACTGTTTCACAGTGGAACATTCATGATGGATTATATTGCTTGTTAGTTTGACATGCTGGACATCTCACATTTGGTTCACTGTTCTGGTTTTCTATATGGTAGGATATTGCCTTCTGGGAGTTGCAGTGCTAACAGTTCCTAGGACTTAACATGCCATTCACAAGGGCTGTGTACCCAGGTGAGTTTATTGGACATGTGGGATGCCAGAGAGGGGTATTTGGACACCTGGCACAGAGGGGTGGTGGATGGTTTGGTAATTGAGGTGAGGTAAGGTGGTGAGGGAGCATGAAAGACAAGACATTTTGGTGATATGAATGTTGTAGAGACTTACCACTCCCCAGGTATTTCTGTCAAGACCTCAGGATGCAGGATGTCCAAGGACTTCTCCTCTCAAGATGTGAAAGCCAGTTTTAAGTACTGCCAACTGGTGCCTGGATTCCATGGAACGTAACTCCCCCCTGAGGTTGTTCCACCTCTTCCTGATGTTGTCCTGGATAGCTGCCTACAGAATTCACCCTGTTGACTACCCTTTGCCACAACTCCATTTTCCTGGCAATGATGTTTGCTCGACCTGTGACCCTCAACTCATCATCAGTGAAATTGGGGTGTTTTTGTGGGGACATGGTAGTGGTGGTAAAGACGGTGAGGTAGTGTTAATACAAAGGGTGAACAAATGTTAGTGATGAGGTGAAGGTGCTGTGATGTGAGTGGTTGAAGGCTGTTGTGTATTGTGTGTGATAGTAAATTGTGTTTTGTGTATGTAGTGCAGGTGTGGGAATCATGTGTGGTGAAATCTGCATAGGTGCCAAACGTTTTTATCAATAAATCTGGTACAGTTAAAAAGGATTGTTGGTTGTGGAGGGGTGTGTTATATAGTGGAGTGTGCAGGTGTGTCAAGTGTGTGGATGTGTGTCAGGTGTTGGATATTCAAACTTTCCAATGTGGTGTTGTGCTCAGTGTGATGTGAGTTCAGACTGCCGTGGTTGGCACCGCCAATGGTTTTCTGCCATGGAAGAACAGCTGTTGTGATTTGTGGATCGTAGTCTGAGGGAAGGGTTTTTGATGGGCTGACAGTGCTGGTGGTGGGACCACCTCTTTTCTGTTCTCCAGTGTCCTGCCGGTTTCAGAATTTTGGCTGTTTTTTTGGTGGACTTCACAGTGTGATTCGTAATACGAAGGTCAGACGACCACCAATATGGAAGTGTTTTGGTGGCCGCCACTGCAGTGCTCTTGCCAAAAGACCGCCAAACTCGTAACAACCCCCTTTAGCCCTTATGTATGATTTTAGATATGCTTTTAGGATTTTAATTAGAGCATTATTAATATTAGGCTTGGCACTTTGCACTCTTGTTCCGGCAATAGGGTAGGGTGTTGTAGGTAAGTTTGCTTTTCTCTGCCTGAGCACGGTGATGGCTTAGCTCAGGCATGCAGCATGTGCCCTTTTAACCAGATAATATGCTCTGTATTCATTTATTAATTTTTATTCATTTTAGTTTTGCTTATTTTAGTGGCAATGTTTTATTTTCTTAATCAGTTGCTAATCTGCGAGAGCATGGCATGGATGACATACTTTGCATCATGTTCTTTTCCTCTGGTTCACAAGAACAGAATTTGAGGCACACAGGATAATATTTTGTATTGCCACGACAAGACTACGTAAACAGTCCAGCGCTTAGGAACATACCTGTGTCAGGCTTCTGTGCAAGAACATAAACATGTCTCCTATAAAAATATCTTGTAGGAAAAAGGGCGTTAGAGGGGGTTCCAGCCAGAGTGTTCCATCCACGCCGCATGCCAGTTTGCTGCCAACCTCAGTTTTTGTGTCTCTGCGATGCCTGACCTGGACACTGAAGGCCTGACCTTGTACCAAGGTAAATGGGTAGGGTGTAGTTCTCATGGA
Source organism: Pleurodeles waltl (assembly GCF_031143425.1). Taxonomy (NCBI): domain Eukaryota; kingdom Metazoa; phylum Chordata; class Amphibia; order Caudata; family Salamandridae; genus Pleurodeles; species Pleurodeles waltl. The sequence continues at coordinate 1,041,351,678 of NC_090440.1, forward strand.
CACTACACTGACAGATTCGGCTTACATTGCCATGCTCTCGCTTAGGGACTAGAGATTAGGCTTTTAGGTAGGAATTGTACATCCATGTTCATATTCCCGTCTCTGATTCTCACAATCCTGATTTTGTTATTCCTCAGTATCCTAATCATTGCAGCTCATGTGTTTTATTGTAGACTGAATAAATCAGACTATGGGTGCTCATAGCATGGGCCCAATATCATGTGTACGACGGCGCAACAATATGTTGTTAAGGTTAATGGCACAGGTAGGTGTGTGTACTTGCTATCAGTTACGTCCATGGTGGTGTGGATTTTGTGCTCCATTGATAAACAGCAGCAGGACGTGTGTGATGGGCTCCATGATGGCACAAAATGTCTAATGTTGCCTGCAGGCGAGTTGCTCCTTTTATACTCTCTGTTTCCGTCTGCTGGGATGTGGCAGTTGGACCACCATGGTCACATTGGCATGGTACAACATCATAATGAGTCCGGTGAAAACACTGGTTCTCCCGGCCTGTTTGTCCTGCCTCTTCACCGCAGTGACCTGCTCTGCCTGGCAGTGCCTGCGGAACCGCAGCAGTCTTTGCTCCATAGGCCCACCAGGATCTTAATACAGTGGTACTACCACCAAGCTGATGGAGGTCGGTCCACCACCGCTGCCATGGCAGTTCACGGACTGCTAAACTCGTAATCAGGCCCTCAGTTTTCGATTTTTTTATTTTCTTTATTTAGTTTAGATATGTTTTATTTAATGTATATGTTTATATATTTTTTAAAAATTTTTAAACCAAAATTCTAAATAAATCACAACTGCAGGTATACATCACAAATTACTCAGAAACAACCAAACTTTTAAAAAGTAATGGAAGGACAAATGTGTACCCCAAAAAAAACTGCTTGGGTTATTAACCAAACTTTTACATTTTGATTAAAGGGCAATGGCCATTCCACATACATCAGTGCATGCACACTGCTGTGCACCACAATTGTCTTCCTCATCACTGCCATAGGACCTTCCATAGGAAAGGCCATTAAGTGGGCATGCCAGGCACCTCACTGATCACCCCTGGGTGTGCTAGGATCTGGTTTAGGATGGGTAGATTTGGTTTTGGGAGGGGTGTACTTAACTTTAGGAGATGTGGGCTTCTCCTACAGGGGTGGGATGGATATGGCTGACTCCATCGGGCTCAGGGGCAGGTGTGACAGGGGAGGACTTGGACATGGAAGGGATGGGTTGGAATGTGGGTGGGGTCCTTTTGGTTTTGGGAAGGAGGCAGTTTCACAGGAGTAAGGGCAAGATCAAACAGGAAACTTTCTATGTTAAAACGGGTATGGTCTGCAGAAGGGATTAGGGGTTGGGAGGTTGAGGAAGCCCTTGTGTCAACTGTGGGTCTTGTTGGTGCTGGTGTGTGTGTATGTGTGTGTTTGTGTGTTTGAGGTATGCTTGGGTTTGGGTCTTTTGCATGTGTGAGTGTGGGCATTTGCATCTCTTGGGGTTGTGAGATAGAGGTGAAGTATACAGTTGGTGTGGTGGCTGTGTCTCTGGGTATTGGTGTGGTATCTGGGGGTATGTGTGTGGGTCTGTGGGAGTTGGTGTGGTGTCAGAGGGTATGGTGTGTGTGGTGTGTGGGTGTCGGGTTGTGTCTGGGGTGTGGTATGTGTGATGGCTGTGTCTGTGGGTATTGGGGCGGTGACTGAGGGTATGATGAGAGCCTGAAAAGATCTCTGTAGGCCAGACACAGAACTACAAATCCCATCCAGGTACACCACTACCTGCTGAAGCTGGTGCCCTGAGCCTGAATGGCATTCAGAATGGCAGTATGACCACAGAAATACTCCTCAGGAGGTCAATAGCCTCCTCACTCAGGGGAGCAGGGGTAATGGGGCGGTGGGAGGTGCCTGGTGAAGGAGATACCCACTCTCTTGAGTAAACGGTCACTGCCATCTGGGTGGGGAGCAACAGGAAGGGTGGAGATGAAAAGGGGTGGCAGACAAGGATGAAACAGGTACAAGTCCTGATGTGATCACCACCACTAAGAAATGGCCAATGGAAGAAGAATCAGAAGATGAAGATGTTGATCCTGTGTCCTCCGTGGCACTCCCCTTACCCTCTGGATCACTAGGTCCCTCCGTGCCTGATGTCTCATGACTGGAGGTATCGTGGACAGGTGCATCCCCCTGGTTTTGGCCCTGTCTCCACCCTTTGCCTGTGCTGATGTTGAAATTACAAAGACAAATTGGGTCACTACATGTGTCTGATAACACTTGAACAATAGCTTTGATCACCAAACATTACCATAATGTACAGTAGCCCCCAGCCACAAGCTACAGCAAAGTGGCTCCAACATGTGCTACATCAAATAAATGCTTGTTACATGAACTGTGAACAGTTGTCCACATGAACATCCAGATCACAGACAACTCCAATTGCATTGGTGGAGTGGTGAATTCACAATACCCATGGAGCAAGTAGGAGACCTTATCACCTTGACTGGTTTGGCGTATGTAGCATCCCTTAGTAACCTGTTGTCACAACATAGTATAACAATGCCAAGTTCAATCTCACAGATCCCACACAAGGTCATGCATCCAGCTAATCCTCATATTCCCAACACCACATCATGAAATGATGGTCAAATAATCCAGCCATGTTGCAGCAAGAACTACTATAGCTGGAAGAAGATGACATGGAAACACTGATGCCACACTGTACAAAATCCCCAATGGTAACTTCACAACATGCCTATTGACTAAATAGACTCATGGAAGTTGCACTTATGTTGCTCTGAAAGATAACACATCTTAGACAGAAAGGTACACTAGTGACCACTTCACCAAAATGTCTGGGAGATAGAAAAGTACACTGGTGACCACTTCACCAAAATGTCTGGGAGATTTGTCTACAAGTATCCACACCACAATGAATCAGCTAGCCCAAGGGAAATCATCTGTCTTGATTGGTACTGCTTGGAATACCCTACTTAGATTGCATAAGTAAAAGCTAATAGCTCATTGGATGTTGTGGAGGCTCAGGGAATCTCTAGTACATGTAGAAGGCCATTAACATGTTGCCCAAAGGGGAAGCACATCACTGTCCTAATCTGTCATTCAAACACAGATTCACTTTGATGAATGAGTGTACCCAACCACATATGATTTCCACATTCCTGGAAATCACTCCCTGATGCATGTCAACAGTTATGTAATGACCCTTCACCATTTAGCATGTGCTAAGCACTTTGCCAAGTGAGTCTACATCAATTGCATGGAAATGCACATTGTGAATAACAACTGTAGTCCTACCTGTTATTTCCTTCATTGCTTTTACAATTGTACATGCCAAATTACATGGAGTGACGGGTGAAGGTATCTGTTAGCCACCAAGCAATGGTGACACACTCCTGTATGTGGCACCACATGAGCTGTAGCCCCATCTCATATGTCCAGTTCCAAACAAATGTTGGCACTAACACATATATGATGGTATCAGACATAAACCCATGAAGACAGGTAGACTATGCATGAAACAGCAGTGAAAATGAAATGTCAAAGTGAAAGGTACACATGCTAACATGTAGACACAAAGAGTGATGGCAACACTGATGTTACCAAAATCATGTCACTGGATGTTCACCACTTACCAAGGGATAGTATTTCTCTGTCACTGCACCCAAAGGGCAATGCATGCTTTGTCACATGTATGATGGTCACCTTGACATGAAAGACTGTAGCGAGGCACCAGCACTCATCACATACTGAAGACAAGTGTCCTATGGGGGGGTCTGATGCCAATACATACATCATGCTGCTTGTTGTTGGGGTTGACACACTGAAGAAAAGTGGACTGTTGGGTACAAATGACTCACAAATCAAAAAATAACATGACCTGATTGACCACTCTACTAAGCCACGTGTTGGCCCTGGAGAGTATATTGATAGTGGACTGTACTAAAAGGCAAGCCACATCAGCATGTACTAACTTCCATACCTATTCAATTAGAGATGGCAGACTCTAACACTTCAACTTGGCAATGTAACAGGCAGGAAAATGCTCAGAAATCACCCCCTTGTAGCTGCTGTGCACCCTTCAAATGCCCATCAAGCTTGGGTTAGGACACTGCTAGAATGAAGGACATCAGGGGTGGTCAGGCTCCAGCGTGTGCCTCACTCATGCCCTAGCTGGACCTCCGCGATCTTCTGGGCCCAGAGTCTCAGGTCTTCTAACCTCTTGAGACAGTGGGTGCTCCTTCAGCTATGGACCACCAGGGTCCGTACTTTCCAGGAGATGGATGGCTCTCCAAATCTCTTTCTTCTGATGGGCGTCATCTGCAGCCTAAATCACTACCCTGATCAGGGCCTACAAATACTAAGCAAGACCACTGGCATCAGGAAGCCCAGGCTCAAGCAATATGTACAGTGATGTGAGCCACAATGAAACACAACATCATTGAAATCTTCTGAAGGGTACACTCCTTGGCCTGACTGGACAGAAACATTTATATCCAGCCACAGTGACTCAATGCATGCAGTCCCTACAGGCAACTACCATAGTACATAGTACCCTTAGACTTAAGTGACAGTGAAAGGGCTGCCATGGGTGGCACAGAAAGTCTCTTCCCTGTGCATGTGTGGACATGTAATCTCATACCACTTCAGAGTGGGTTTGTGTGCTATGTACTTGTAGCACAGAACACACCTTTTAACATATATGGCAATCCTCCATAGATGGCATCCAACACACTAAGGCATGTTTGGTCTGATTGTTTGCATGTAACCAAGCTGATGAGTCACATGTCATACCCTCCCCTGAATCAACCAACTATCTGCACTATAGGTTTGTTACTTGGGCAATACTCCTGTACTGTACAAATATGACTCATGTAAAGGTGCCGACAGAGCCTTGGGAGTAAGGGACCTGTCATTAGTCAATGAGACACCTTGCCAAAGAGGATCAACACAAATATGTACTAGGTCAGAGGGTTATATCAGTGCACATTCAAAATGTAGGCAATGTATAAAGGCTTTCAGGCCAAGTCTTGCCACTGGAGACTCTTTCTGGCCATATCCAAGGATCTGCAGGTCTACAGGCAGTGAGACGGGTGCCACAGTTGCATAGCCACAGTAACTCTACCCTAACCTGGTCAATGTTCCATACTGGGAGAAACATTTGACATGCCTTGGCCTCTGCGGGCTGAGCATACAGAAACTACATAATACCTACATTTCCATCACTTCATGTATGACAGTTCATCTTGTACCCATCCTCTATGTGGGTTCAGGGTTGTGTGGCACTCTGAAGGGCACAGTGCGTTTTACATGGTTCGCATACAACAGTTTGGCAAGGCCAAATGCGGGCTGTGTGATCTGTGGGAATATACACTTTCCTAATGAGATCCTAATATGCCTCAAACAGTGCACATACACAGCTCATGCTGTAAATGCACATACGTGTTGTTTTACATTTACAAACATGATATCCAAAGATATGTCATTGTATGGCTGTAAAGTCTCCTTGCCTAAATATATGAATGAAACACAAAGAGGATCTAGGGCTTATCACACAACACAATGGTAATGTGAAATACATAGAGTACTTGTCTCCACTACCAGCACCATGTACATCCCATGTATGGAAAACAAAATGTGACAACCAGCACCTGAAAAGTCTCACTGGCACTCCATAGCACATTGTAGCCTATGTGGAAGGGAAGGAGGGTGTCAAACAGAGTCACATCTGCATATGAGGTTCTTACCTGCTACTATGGTAAGCCATAGAGATGACCATGCAGGGTAAGGACCTCCTCAATGAGCCTCTCCAGCTCCTCAGGAGAGAAGGCAGGGGCTTCTTTACTTGCTTGGCCTGGAATGACTACTTCCAGAGGCAGCACACAGACACTCAAGTGGTGGGGTTGTTGATGGCAGCAGTGTCAGGAGTCAAGTAAGTGATTTAGAAAAACGTGGAATACATGTACACCACATAAATGGTTATCAATGTTGGTGGCCACGGTCATTGGCCTGCAACCATCACATTTAACAATGTTAGCCTATTATTGTGTCTACTGCGGTAGAAACTGCCCACAGCACGGTCAACGTCCGCCACAGGCGATATCTAATGTCCAGTGAACTAGGTCAGGCATCCACCAATTTGGCAGTTGTATCTACAGTGTTTGGCCCTGTTAAATGTGTCACAACATCACCATACGTGACTGATCATCAAAAACAGTTTAAAACAGCCTTGTTGTGTGGTTTCTCCTACACAATCACCAGTGTAGTGTGTTGCTGGTCATAGATGGGATATTACGGTGGTACCCTGTCCACTGCCGGTGATAGTACTTTTGGTGGTCAGAACAAACTGTTATATTTTGAGGAGTACATGAGGAGCAGATAGTTTGGTAATGCCCAAATCCATGTGGGAGACACATGTGTAGACAACCATGGGGCTCACATTTAGCCCTGTAGTAGACAGCTTTGATGTGTAATTTGGGTAATGTTTTTCTAGTCAGTAATGCTTTATCACATGATTTTGGTCCTATTCATCATGCTTGCTGGTGTGGACACAGTGAACAATGCTCCAATTCATTTAGTTTCAAAAATAGGTACCCTGGGAGAGAGGGGAGATGACTAGCTCCAGTGTACCGTCCACTGCCAGATGTCACAGCTGCAGCCAGAGAGAGCCTGGTTGGTTGGTAAGTCACATCTGTCCTGACTTTGTGTGTACAATGTTAGGTGTTACAGTACTGAAGTGACTGAATCATTGTGGCACTTATGTCTCATTCCAAAACAAGAGACTTAGCATATTCAAGCCATCCTTGGTTGTTGAAACCACTGAGGAATCCAATTGCACCGGGGGAAGTCAGCTTCATTGACCCTCGTTATCAGGAGTGTTGGGTTGCACTGCAGGATCCAGGACTGGGGGGGCACAAGATGGTTGAAATGGTGCTAGGTGAACAAGTTGGAGGGCGCAATGTTGCTTGTGATGTTGACGCAACAGGGCTGGAAGGTGTCGTTGTGGACACAGTGAGACTAACTGTTGCCATCTGTCCAGATTGTCCAGATTGTCCAGATGCGACAGGACTGTCCTCCATGGCCACCTGTCCAGGATGGTCGTCATCACTGAAGGTTTCATCCGGAGTTGGAGTGTGAGTCTGGTCATTGGACGAGGCCTGCCCATGGGCTGTGCTAGCTCGACCTGTTGAGTAAGAGAGTACATTGTTATTGGTTGAAGTGTGACATCTACTCTAAAGGTTTTGTGTTAGAGTAAGTAGAGACATGGGGCATTCATAAGTAATAGCTGAGCCTATTGCGCCATGTTATCATGTTTTTTAGGAGTATTTGACATGACATGTGTGAAGCTCGCCTAAAGTACTAGACTCAAGCAGCTCATTAGATGTGTTCATCAGTTGCACTTTGGATGAGGGAATGTAAATGACATCTTACCAACAGAGAGGCCAGAACAGTGAAGGGGCAACATGAGCATTTGACCATTCGGAGGACTAGTAGAGTTTGATACAGGAAACACACAACTTTGTTGTATCTACATCTGCAGTCATCCTGTGTGCAGTGCTGTGTCAATGTGTTTGTTGCTGCTGCTAATTTTCTTATGCAGTTTATGGCCTTAGGAATACTTTTTACGCAAATCGGGCACAAACTTAACTCCATATTTATATTTTGGCGCTAGACATGTCTAGCACCAAAATATTGGAGTTAACAACATTTTTGGCCTGCGGAAAACTACCTTGTGTCAATGAGATGCAAGGTAGGCGTTCCCAGGCAAAAAATGCCTCACAGGCCCTAGTGCTTTATTTATCCTCCTGTGCAAAAATCATGCACGGGAGGAAAAGGGCCTTAAAAATGAAGCTAAGCCTGCTTAGCACCATTATTTAACGCCTGGGTATGGGCAGGCATAAGGGGAACTGAAGGCAGATTTCCATGGTCAGAGACCATGGATATTGCCCACAGGTGCCCTTCCATGGGCACCCCCACCCACCACTACCCACACCAGGAGGTCATCCACGGGTGGGGGACCCAGCTGAAGGTAAGTCTGGGTAGGTACTATTTTTTTCCTATCCAATGCCGCTCAGGGTCCTGACTTGGGGCCCCCTGCACGGCACTGGCCCCAATGTCTTTACTAAGACAGGAGCCATATCCATGAGGCATGTGCGCCAGAAAATGGCGCTACACTGCTTAGAGGCAATTTTTTTGCCTCTAAACACTGTAGCGCCATAATTTGGCGCACAAGCCCCGGTTCAGCCTACGCCTCACAGGCCCTGTTTGCGTCCTTTCAAAGGACGGTAACAGAGCCTTAGCACCCGCTAGCGACATTCCTTAAATATGGCGCCTGACTGGTGTCTAGGAATGGCGCTAGCCGGTGGGATACTTTTTGCCACAAACCTGCGCTAACGCAGGCTTGCAGAAAAAAATATAAATCTGTCTCTTGGTGTACACACTTTGTAAGGTCTCATTCCTGTCCTCAATGGTTTTAATCTTGGGATACCAGGTCAAAATGGTGCTAAGTAGACAGACCCGTCTCTGAGTTTTGCATGATCTGTATATTCTTCCTAGGAGAATAAACTTTATTTGGAAGTTCACAAACAGGTGTATTTGGGCAGGTGAACACTGGGCTGGTGGTTGGAGCTACAGAAACAGGGCCTCCTGGTAGTTGCAGTCAAGTCACTCCCTCTACGTCTTAACACTTGACAGATGGTATACTCCCAAGTTAGTAAATGGCATTTGAGAGTTCACTAACAGAAGTATTTGGGCAAGTGAACACTGGGCTGGGGGTTGGAGATACAGAAACAGGGCCTCCTGGGAGTTGCAGTCAGGTAACTCCCTCTACTTCACACACTAGACAATTGTTGGGTATTACATATCTGTTGCAACAGCATTTAGGTGGGAGCATACATTTACATTTTGAGACATACCATGAGTCCTGAGATGCATTTTTGATATTGAAACACCTACAGGCACCATTCCAACTTATGGCATGTGAAGGGCGTTGGTAGCTGTGATTTTAGGTCCAAAAATACACATTGATAGTATTACTTCTCAGATACTCTGGGTATTGAATGTTGTTAAAGTCAATGAATGACACAGTGGCAAAAAATGAGCTGTGAGCATGCATGACATTGCAGTTTTGAGACAGTTTTTGTGTTGTAACTAACCAGACTCCACTCCCCCAGATATTCCTATCAAGCCCTGAGGATGCAGAATGGCCAAGACGTTCACCTTCCAGAGAAAGAGTTGTAATGAGGCACTGGGTGGGCCACCACCAGTCTTTTTGGCCTCCATCTGTTGCCTAGAGGCCAGGGAAGGCACTTGTCTTCAGGTCATTCAACCTCTTCCTAAAGTCCTCCGTTGTGCGCAGGGTGGTGCCAACAGCATTCACTCTGTCGATGATCCCTTGTCACAGTTCCATTTTCCTACTGAGAGGAGTGTGCTGGACTTGGACTCCAAACAATTGTGGCTCTACTCTTATGATTTCATCAACCATGACTCTCAGCTCATCCTCTGCGAAATGGGTATTTTTCAGATGTGATATGGTCGGAATTAAAGTGGGTGACCAGGAGTTACTTACAAAAGGAAAGTGATGTGGGGAGTAAATGGAGAAATGTGTGTGGAAGGGGATTTAGCAATTGTGAAAAATAACAGTCTTATCTGTCTGAACAAAATCAAATCCTGGTTGCAGTGGAAATGCAAAAGATCATAGTCTGTGAAGGAATGTGTTTTGTAGTGTGATTTGCAGGTGTGTGAACTGGGCACATGATTGTCAGATGTGCTTTTTTCAATTTATCCAATGGGCACTTGTCTGTTGCTTTGCTGAACGAAACCGTGGTGATCGACCACTCGTAGCTATCCACCATAAGGGGACCACCACTTGGACTGTGTGTTTGTAATTGGCTCGGCGATTTGCCATGGTGCAGACAGTGCCGGAGTACGGACTGCCCATATAACAGACGGCTGCGACGCTGGTGGTAAACACTTTGTCTTGGCAGGCGGCGGTTCTGCCACTATCTGGGGACTGCCACTGCAGCAGTATGTTTTGGAAAGCCGTCTTTTTGGTTTGGCGGTCCAACTGCCAAATTCATAATTGGGCCCATAGTTAGGATGCTAGTCCTACTTCATCACACTGCATGACAATGAAACACAAGCTACCACTAAACAACCTTGCCAAATTAAACTATCAACATAACCCACCCTAACTCGATCTACCCGAATCCCTCCTACCCATAAAATCATAAATGAAAGCTTCAGTTTTAGCTTATATATCAAACAGCAATAGAGAACTGCTACTCACACAAGCGAGATCAACCTCAAAATTACACTAATAGAGTACAGGTAGCATTAAAAAATGTCCTCCAAAGGAAAATAAAGAAAGATTATCTTCCAACAGAAAACAACAAAAATGTTAGAGAAACATATTTAAAGCTGTTAATGCATGAAAAAAAGTATCACAATGTTTCAATGCAGTGTACTGAACAAATATGAATATATTTGTAAAGTATGAAATAAATAAAACTGGAAACATATACTTGTATGTTAAACAGTAAACATTATTATATGCTAAAATGTAATATAAAAATGTACAAAAACAAAGCTCTATGTAGATTTTTATACATAATTTGTATTTGTACATTTTTGTATTATATTTTAGCATGCATGCATTAAAAATAATGATGTACCATTTGTATCAATGTTTAAAAGACACATGTTTAAACTGTGTTCAAAATATCATACATGTGACAATACAGCAAAAAAATGCATATACATTTTGCACCACTATGAACAATGAAAAAAATGTATGTATCAAAAATAAAAATAAAAATATACAAATATATTAAAGCATTGACATGAATTGACATTATAAAAACCTCCACACTTTTCAAAAGTACAAATTACAAACAGTTTCCCGGAAAGTATTTCACACTAAAAGGGTAACATTTACTATTCCAACTCTAATCTAAATGATTTTGGGGATGGTGTTGCACAAAAAAGTGGTTACATTTATTATTCTTACTATAACATTAACCCTTTTGAAGAAGGTATTGAACACTAAAAGGCAACATTTACTATTTCAACTCCAATTTAAACTGTTTTGTGGATGGTGGTTGATATATACAATGCCTACAAATACACACAAATGTAAAATTGATTTTAATACATAAACCAAAAATTGAAATGAATGAAAAGTGTAAAAACATTCTAATAAATGATATAAAATTATTAAAAAAAATATAAAAATTTTAAAATACAGCACTATAATTTACCTTTCAGAATGTAGGACATTTTCCAAAAATATACAAGTACAGTACTTCAAAAGTAAAACATTTAATAATATATAATTTTAACAGCAAATATTCAGTTATCCCCACGTTATTTCCATATAAACCCAAAATCCTACTAATAAAAATATTATTAATCATTTATTTAAAATACAAAAAATTAATACATAAAGTTTTTTTTACTTTGTACATGATAAACAATAATTTTCAATTTACAAAATAAGTGTAATTGAAATGCAATATATTTATTTTAAAACATAAAATAATATTTAGTTTAAAATAAAACTTGAATAACTATTACAATGATGCATTGATGCTTTTAAAAGTTTTTCTCTTTAGTTGCCATAAACACAAAATATACATTAAATACCTAAAGGAGAAAATGTTAAAAACTAAATGTGACTTACATGTTTAAAGTCATTATTATTCAAACATTCCAAAAAACAACAGGTACATTTTTTTCATTTACATGTATAAATTACTAAATACAAATCTAAAAAGTAAATTTAAAAAATATTCACACAAACATAACTTTATAAACCTCCCCTCCTTCCCCTGTAAACACAACATCTTGCCACTAAAATGTTATTAAACATACATTTTTATTTAAAAATGGAAATTTAAATTCATTTTCAAATTATATACATTAAACATTTAAAAAAATCTTAAAATAAATATACATAACACCAAAGTATTTTTATCAAACATACATAAGACACATTTCAAGACTACCACAAGTATGTAATGAAAATATTGTCAAAAACAATATTATATACAACATTTTAGTAAATTATATATTTTACATAACGTTAAAAGAAAGACGAAATGTGGTATGCTTACCTTCCATAATTATGTTCATGATATTTTTGGCATCACAATATGCCTGCAACAATGTTTTTGTATAACAATATTTTTTGGGATTCTCCAAGTGTTTGCTGTTTATGGATATTCAATAAAACTGATTGAATCATAAAATATACAAAAAATGTACACTACGTATTAATGAAAGCAAAGACACACTAAGACCATTGCCTTTACTCTACAACACATTAGTGAAGTATTTTCTTACAAAAATGAAAGATATTCAAACCCGGTTCCAGTCAGATAATTTTCAGTGCACTTGTATCAAAATAGAAGTTCCCGATCCACCTATTTATAAATCGACTTATTTTGAAGTTTTATCACCTTTGTCAATAAACAAAAAAGCCATCAGGCTCCATGAATGATGCTTACAGTCCTAGTCTAATTTAAAAGACTGCATTGGTGTCACTTGAATTCTAAATGCCTCACTACAAAAGACATTGGTCCACCAGCTCTAAAAAGCAGTAGTACTGTCTTTGCTAAAACAGCCTCAATTACACTCTTTTCTCACGGACAACAACACACCTATTTTGGTGCTACCATTCCTAGCAAAAATAATGAAGGCAGAAGTCTGCCACCAGTTACAAAACTATATAGAAAGAGGCAAATTCTTAACCAGCAACCGATAAAGGTTCCTCCCTCTTTGTGACAGAAACAGCTATTATAGATACATTACAAATTAGGGATTGAAGCCAGTCTGTTGCCTTAGTGTTGCTGGACCTCCTAGCAGCCTTTAATACCTTGAATTAAACTATTCTGTGTTCCAAAGTGGTCAGAGGCGTCGTCAGCCATGGCACTGCCAATGGTGGCACTGCCATGCTGCTCATGAATCCACATTACACCAACCGTTCCATGGCAGTTGCACTGCAAGGAAAGGCTGGAGGAAAGCCAGTGCTGACCCCCCCCCCAGCCAGCACCTTTGGAATGCTCACTGTCTGCTATGCAGACAGAGTGTGTCCTAAGGGTCTGGTGTGTGATGGCATTGGCCTTGGCTCCCTAAGGGAGTACTGTTTCTGCCAGCTGACTGAAGGAAACATTGTAATAAGACGTCTTCGCTGATCAGCCCGATGGAAACATCGTAATACGACGGGGTAAGGCCGCCAGCTTCACGGCAGCCTCATCCCCGCGGCTTTCACGGTCCAACTGTCATGTCCTTAGTGTTTAACCTATACACATGCTCCTTTTGACACAGCTAAAAAGTAAAGGCCTCACAGTATAAACTTTACACATATGATGCCAAACTATTGATTAATATCAGTAATGAATCGGACGATGAGGAAAGACAGGCTGATGATCTATTATTATATATACTTGGTGCACACTAATGGCCTTTGTTTAAATAGCAACTGGACTGAACATCTGGGATTAAACAAGGTTATGGACTCAACATCTCCTCTAAGTGCCCCCCCGACATTGGTCCTGCCCACCTTCTGGTTCTGGTGGCTCGAAATCTGGCAGTTATGGTTGATGGTGTTCTGCCTTTTATTTGGCATGTACAGGGTCCAATAAAATTCAAACTGTTGTTCCTTCTCGAATGCACTTTTTGTATGCCTATTTATCTAGGTTTCCTCAAAAAGAAATATCTTAAACTGCAAACAGTTCAAACCAAGGCAGGATCTATCATTTTTGGTCTCCTTACGTTTGACCATGCCACACAAGGAAGACGTTTGCTAGGTAGGCACACATTACAAAAACAAATACAACACTTAAGTTTAACACTGGTATAGAAAGCACTACTATGCAAGTTTTCTGGCTTATTTGCTTTACCTGACACTTCAGCTCTAATAAACAACACATTGCAAGCTATTGAAGCTATTGACTCTCCAACTTTAGGGAGAAATCTTAGTAATTGGTAGGTGCCAAGCAATGCAAAGAATCACCATGTGTCATCAGATTGATAAAGGACCTGAATATTTTAAAATGAAAACTAATCAAAATCTACTGTAACTGCTAATGTTGACTTTTCAAGCTCAATTACACTTTTATTAACTGTTTATTTTTGTCTTTATGTATGCTGTGTTCTTTGGAGAAAAGAAGCTAGAGTTTCTTGGCATTGCTGTGCTCAAACAATCAAAAATCTAAACTGAACTTCAAAACATATCTTCCCTTGGAGTCTCAGTGCCTCTAGTAGTTTCACATGTTTGTAGATGCATCATTAGTTTTGACTGGCCTCCAGTGTCATCTAAGCTTGAGGTACTCCTCTAATCACCACATTTATTTGCCTGCAGCGGTTATAGATTCAGAATGACAGTTCTGTTGATGGCGTTCCCACCAAGTATTGGTTCCCAGGCCCCCTGATGGGGCTGTTTTAACTTTGGTCTGGTTATAGTATCAATACATTACTCAAATTTGGTGACCATGCAGGAAGTGTTAGACTCTATTTTTGGAAGTACCTCTAGAAAGCCATTATTCACAAAATTCGTTGGCTCTTCATTTTGCTTCTTCTCCCTAAATTGTGGCATTTCTCACAGCAATGGAGTTCCTTGTTAAGGTGACCTGCTGTCAAAGGGATCTCTTGTACTAATACTGCATAATGCTTGCCCTGAGACTGCCTGCAGCTCTTGAGAAGTTTAATCAGAATGTCCTGTAGTAATTCCACAGCTCCCTTCCAATTCTCCCCTCTAGCTGCAAGTTCTTGCCAAGTTTACAGACTACTAAAGACCTTTAACCTACTTCATAACAAAAAGTTACATTCCAGACTACAGTGTGGTCCACAGCATAGTGCCAGTCACAGCGAGGGGAGTACCAATTCATGAGCTACATTCGACCCAAAGACGTAACCCATGACCACTATCTCACACTTTACCTCATAGTGGCTCAACTGCCACCTTGGTCTCTCACAGAGGGACAGGTTCAAAGTTACACTGTCCTTCACCATAGTCCATCCTCCAATGGGAAAGCCTCTGTTCTCTTTACCATTGCTGGTGGTTGTTAAAAAGTAATTCAGAGACATTTTAAGGTAGAGGAGAGTAGAAAAATAGTTCATGCAATGAGGTAAGTTATTCCAGAATCGGTGGGCTTGGATCACAAAATGTTCTTCTTGTCTGCATTTGTAGTAAAGTACTTAATGTTTCAAGTGGATAACTGATGGAGGGGTATTTTAGTAGTATATGGGCTGAGTGTGCTGCAGACAAAAGCTAACAAACCTAGGTATGCATGTATGTGTATAATTTAAATCCAATTGTGCCTCTAACCCTGAGACAAAGGAGCTCTCTTAGAAAGGGGCACCAGGATCTGAGCTCTAATTTTAGCACAGCAGTGATTTTGTAGGCAGTTTTGTGGACTAACTGCTTACTTGGTATTCAAGCAGGCTTTTTTATTTTATTTTTATTCATATTTATATTTTATTAGTTATCACTGAACAATAAAATTGCATAACATCTCTGCACACCACATCATGTTCTTCCATGCCACCCTTCCCTCATTCCTCTCGTACTATCGAGGTTGGACCAATGTTCTGTCCTTTACTCTTCAGGTGCGCCATCCCAACCTCCCTCAGTTTACTGTCTTCCTTTGCAAGAACACTCTCACAAGCCGGCCGAGTTCCAGGTACGCCATATTTTCTCTGATATCTGGGGGGACCCGCCTCCCCACTTTTGGGCAATATCTTGCTTGGCCACCATACATCTCATGTTAAACAGGATTTTCTGATAGTTTATCATATCCGAAGGACCCAACATTCCTAGTAGTGTAAGCTTAGGTTGTAAATCCACGGGCATCCCCGTGGCCTCCTCTAGTAACTTATCCACTGCCTTGGAAAATGATCACAATCATGAGCAACTCTACAGTGTATGCAATAACGAACCTTCCAACCCGCAGCCTCACAGACACAGTGCATCTGCAGTAATAC
Source organism: Pleurodeles waltl (assembly GCF_031143425.1). Lineage (NCBI taxonomy): Eukaryota > Metazoa > Chordata > Amphibia > Caudata > Salamandridae > Pleurodeles > Pleurodeles waltl. The sequence goes on from NC_090440.1 coordinate 1,041,367,667, forward strand.
CCCATATAGTATGTCCTGTGGACTATTTTGAGTTGGATCAGATGGTTGCGTGTCTTGATAACAACTTCCGCAAGGAATCTGAGTGCTATCTGCCAGTCGGCATCATCCATCTCCGCTAAGTCCTGTTCGCATCTACCCTGCTGTTGTGTGAGGGAACCCTGCGTGTTTCTTATTAGTTTCTTATTATGTCAATGAGATTAGTTAGTTACAGATTTGGCTGCCTAATAGTCACCCTTCCAGGGGAGAGTCCTCTTGAGTTTCAGTGTCTCGAGATATACTTCCCTGGAATGCGTGCTTTAGCTGTCTGTACCTCCACCACTGTCCCGCTGGCGTCTGATATTCTTTCTGTAGGGAGTGAAATGGAACAATAACATTTGATCCCAGATAGCAACCTGTCTGGAGAGGCCAATATTATCCCAGTCAGGAAAGCCCAGCAGGGCTTTTATTGGTCATAACCTAGTACCCTCATATAGTAGTGTTTTGGGTGCCATTACCTGCCCCACTGCACCTCCCTGAGCAGTCTGCTCCAGATTTGGGTCACTATCTTCATCGCTAGTCCCTCCTGAGGATCTAGCTTCCCTCCATAAAGTGTGTGGAGATAACTCATGTTGCCATAAAGGAAGCACATAGATGTAGGGCTGAGGGATACCTAGGGAAACTCTAAGTTGTGCAAATTACAAAAGTGTGTCATTTGTAGCAACATTAGTTTGGCAGTATGTCAATGTTCAGCTGCACTCATCTACCCATTCTTCTAAGACGTTTTGTCAGTTTAATAAATATGTACATTGATGTTGTTGGTTTCAGTCAGATTCATTTAGGTGCCTTCTAGGTACAAAATTTGGGAAGGACCATGATTTCATGGGAAGTTCATAAAGCAAATAATAGAGGTGTAACGTATTGATGAGAATATTCTGCCTAGAAAGATGGGCACTTTATTTTGTTATTACAGGCATATTCCGATGTCCAAATGTGCCTATATAAGGAAATGTCACCACTACTCCCCTGAAATAAATTATTAAAAGTGAGAAGTAATGTCAAAGCATTACCTTTTTCTTGTGTCAGAGTGAGGGCCCACTTGTTCCCTTCTTCATTACCTCTACCATAGGTGGATACAGCCATGTTGATTCTTCAGGCTACAATGGAGGCTTCCCCTATCTGTTACTTCCCGTGTGAGAGGTATAGAGACCTGTTATAATGCAGCAACAGCAACACCTAACATAATTTGAGCAAGCTGGCGTAACACTGATGCCACCTGCCCACTTTCCCTTACACGGTAGCATGGAACCTGCAGAAAGGCATGACAAGACAGTGGCCTTCAACAGCCAATCCATCCCCTCTCCCAACCACCTCGTCTGAAAAGCGCAAAGACGACTTGCTTCCACTTCTGTCTAGAACCTTCACTAAATGCTACAAACAAAAGCGAAGTTGACAGCAAGATGCTCAATAGGTTGAAAGTTTACTGTAAATAAATGCGGTGACCTGAAAATCAAAAGCTAGGATCCCAAACAGACACTCAGCCGTTTTGTAGTTATGAATTTGTGTACCATTAATTGGGTTTTAGCGACATTTGTTTTTACAGCCCTTAGAAATGGTAGGAAACAATATATTAAAAAGCAAGTTATTGTTATGTAACCACTAAACAGGGAATTTTATTGCTATGCAATGTCTATTGCTCCGTGGCTAAATGAATGGTCTCAGAGCATTAACATTTTAGTTAACAGACAGTGTCCCATTTCTGTCACTGCATCCTTTTAATCTTTCATTGCATTCTGGGATTTGTAAACCACAAGAGTAAATCATAAGAGCAAAGTGTCATTACTGAAATTACTCCGAATACTACGGCATAATTAAAATGTTCCTAGTCCTATTTTGCATATTGCTGGTCTCTGTCTAGAGTGGCATAGAGGGAAAATATGAACTGTAATGCACTCTTGAGTTATTACCATGGCTGGGATTTTTGATTTTCTAAGTGAGATATCACAAGGGCAACATGTATGTCCAGACATGGGCTCTGTGCTTAATTACTGTGGAGGCCTAACAAGGTTGAAACGTGTCTGGGGTTTCTTACGTTCCCATATAGATGCTGAACTGTTCCTATTGGAGCAGGAACAAGGCTGATTAACATATTGCTGGTCTCTTTTTGGAGTGGCACTGAGGGCAAACAAACTGTGGAGAGGAATGTGGCCAGAGCAATTGCTAGTGGCTCACTTGAACTGAGGCACTCCTCCTATCATTTTTTTGATGGTGACCAAGAAGACAGCCAGGGCAAAGAGAAGCTGGGGCTCAGACAGGAAACACTCACAAGCTATGCTTGTACTTTCGGGTCACCTGGAGAAATGTCACCATAAGTTGCACCTCCACAAGTAAGACGACATCTAGCAACTTAGCTATTTTATAGTCTCTCTTTACCATTCCCAATTTGCACAAATTGTATGTTTCTCAACTTTGTTTTCCTTCTCTAGGCCACACACTCTCTTCTATGACCTTTACTTTGTAGAGTTTTCCAGACTCAAGTTTCACATCCAGGGTTGGTATCCACATCTTCCTGCATACTTCATCCAGAAGCTGATCAACTGTATATTATACTTTCCATAAATGCTTTCCTCACAGCAATGTACTAATACTTGTTATAGGGACCTATACCGTATGTTACAGGTATCCGTCATATCCTGTGACGCTGCTGACCAACGTCTCGAAGGTTTTACCAAGCTTGATAGATCTTGTTGTCCACTGGGTTCTCTCTTTCTCTTCTTCTCATCCAGACAAACTCCTCGGAATCAATGTGATGCTCGGTATGTCCACCTCTTGATATCACCAATTGCTGAGTGCTAATATAGTGCAGTAAATTCAGGTAATCAAGCGAGGGAAGAGGGCGGAGGACGGAAGGGGGCACCAGGGAGGGAGACCTGAAAGAAAAATAAGCCTTTATCAGCAATTATGTTGTTTACTTGATTTCCTGCACTAAGTATTAAATATTTTACCAGCGCATTAATACCTGTAAAGTAAAAGTTCAACAGTTGCCTTCTAGATCTCTGCTCTTTTTCATGAATCAACTGTGCAAAGATCTACAACATAAAAGGCAAATTCTTAAATCCAAATAATCCATCTAACAGTAAGCTTTCAAATTGCTACATGCACCGTGTAGATGAAGACAGTCAGACCCACCTAGTTTAGCATCTTTTTTTTTTCTTAGACTGATTATCGTTTGTTTTTTGTATCTTCCGGTTAAGTGACAGGAATTGTTATTCCAACAGCAACATGCAATCTCATTAAAAAAAAATCTGGTAAATTAACTGAATAATTGAGTCCTATGCTACGAAGGGAGTCTCAGACTGTGATAACATCTCACGGCATAAATTATTTCTGTAATTGTCACCAGGTTTTCAATTCTCGGAGAATTCACCCTTCTCAATAAACTTAGCAACGTATTCAAAGGATAAACATCGGGCTCGTAAAACTCACACTCATTGACAACAACCATTCACTACAGACATGGAAAATCAACATAAATTGTATGTACGAATAACATAAGCGGAACCCACCTGCTTCCTCATATGTAATACCACTAAGAGCGATTGTTCACGCTTCGCTACGAGAGCGCACACAAATGAACAAGTCAAGGGCTGGCCAGAGCCAGCAAAGGATTGGTGCAAGTGCACCCTTACCGGACCGACGCTCCCGCGGTCGACAGTTTCTATGGCTCAGGAAATGAGATAGATTCTCAGAAGACTGCAGTCCTGCCGTACGTCAAAGGCGAACAACAACATAAGTCGGGCGGCAGGGTAGGGCCGCTTATTTACAGTTGCCCCTCCCAAGAGTTAGGAACTATCAAATGGCTAAGAGTCTTGGGGGATGGAGATCTCTAACCCAACCCCTGCTCCGAACCATTGCATTGAATCTGCTCAGCAGTTCTGGTTTCCACAAAACAAACATAAAACCAGGCATGTTTATTATGACCGAACATGCAATATTCCAGCCACAGTACTCAAAAGGAAGGACAGTATTTCACAGCATTCCTATACCACAGTCATTGAGGGCCAGACACTTCTCCTACCATTTCTCCTCTTTAGGTCTGTTTGAGTCCTGTTTTTCATCCCTTCACATAGAAAAGAGAATCAGGATAACACCAGATTCCACTACCATTGACTGGTTGGCTCAGTAACTTTCCCAGGAAGTTAACACTTTTACAAAGAATAGACAACTAGATGGCTGCACTCCATCATAACTTCCATTCCCTTGAACCCCTGGAAGCAATGATCTGATATCAAATGCTTCATCTAAGCAGCGGAAACAGTTGGTGGACTATACCTCCCAAGTTCTGTCCCTGATCCGGAATTCTGGTGGTTCAGCCTTAGTACTACACATCCTCAAGTAAAGTCAAATCCTATTTATGTGCAGCATTTAATTTTTTAAGGTTCGGGCATATTTTGTTGACCTCTCTGCTGTAAACTGTCTTGGTTACAGTGACCTATTTCCCTTTAAAATCCCTAGCTTTTGTGTTGATCAGCATTGTATCCCGTTGTTAAGAGGCTCTTCTTTCAAGACAAGATTGCTCAGGCCAATGACATCTTGTTGGATACCCCACACAATGTCAAAGTCAAATGTTTAAGGCATCCTCCCTTTTTTAGGTCTGACCATTCTGAAGTTTTTATTCAATGCAATGTAGGCACTGCCATATCATATTAGTGCCATTTTAGCTTCGGTGGTATTACTATGACAAGTGGATCTCATTTTGGTATGGATATTGAAAATATGTAGCTGTGGGTATAGATGTAGTGTTCAGATTTGATTGGAGGAATTGTTGAATGGAATAATGTTCTCACTTCCATGTAATTGCCTGAGCACAATCACCAAGACTAGTGTACATTCCTTCTAGGAATGTGGCCCTTGACTGAAAAAGTTATGTCCATTTTGTGGTAGGAGTTGATGGCTTGATCTCTAGCCCCCTCCTGTATGTCTATTCAGTTGGTCCAGACCATTGCAAAGTCATGACCCTGGTACCCAAGTAGATTTTTCTCTTTGTCCGCTAGAAATACGTTTCTTTGTTGGATGGTCAAAGTGTTTCAGACTTCATTTGATTCATTCTTAAAGCTCATCTGAGAGCTGTTAATGGACATGGGTGATGTTCCAGTATATTTCGATATTCAATTGCTGCTCTTCAATAAACCTTTGCACAGGTAATTATTATATAGTAGAGGACATTACTCTGATGCCTGTGGCTTAGCATTCATTTACATAATGAATGGATAGAGACTTTTCATATAGGTCAGAGACAATGGGGGTTATATAAGGTTGGTGGTCTGTACTCTGTTCCACCAGGGCATCAGCGGCATACTTTGCTGCCTGGCAAAATAATGGCACCATATTTTGAGATCCTCAACTGACTAGTAGAGATCTCTCACCCATCAGAGGAGTTGTTGCCTGGCAGAGATCTCTCTGCCATCAGAGGAGTTGCTGCCAGGGTTGCTCCTCAAAAGGCACTGCAAGTTTGCCGATGTTTCATGTAGACACTCAGCACAATTTTTTGTTCTTCAAAAAAACTCCCTAAGCAAAAAATAAGGTTTAAAGAAACAAAACAACTTATGGTCCTCACACCCTGGGAGTTTTTTCTGAAAGTGTGGAGGATCATTTTTGTCAGACCACCAAGGGTTTTCCTGGAAGTCCTGAACAGACAAATAAGTATGCCAGAATGTCCACCCTGAATGCAGTGGACCATCTGAGTTATGTAGAGGTAAGACCCCCAAGTCCATTTCGCCGCTGGCCCAAGGTTGCTGTCAGAGAAGTCATTGTTGGCATCACTGGCAGAAACTTGGCAGTCCATCTGACTGTAGATGGAATGGGTGGACCATCAGTCTGAGGGATATGGTACTCTTGTCGTAGTTTGGCCTCTTGCTCTGGGCAAGACTGCTGGTTTAAGGATGACAGTACTTTTGTTTGTAGGCGACTGCGTCTTTCCTACAACAAGTCGCAAATGTTATCCCAACCTTACCGGCTCACTAGCAGCACCTCACCAGAAACGTAATAGTAAAAGGTGATTTATGGCAGCCGTCTACGCATGGACTCAAAAATAAGACATCTCAGGGATTGTCGTGGTTAAACGGAGATTACCCTTTTCTCACAGATATATTATGTCTCATACAAACACAGGCAATGACACAGATGCAGTAAAGTTATAATCGTTTTTATTCAACATAACTGCAATTTGTGATAAGTTGCATGGACTGCAATGATTAGGATAATGAATATAGCAAGTACAGTATTGTGAAGCCAAGAGTCATTTTTACGAAGACCCCACCATTTTGCAATACATAGAAAAGATATATGAGATGTAAGATTCCCTACTATCCTAAGAGAAAGGCCTAACCTCCTACCTTAAGGAGAGCTGGGTTCGTTAAACCTAATCTGCCAATGCCGTGTCCCTGAGAGGAGCCCCCAACCCTTGTTACCTTGGAATGAGGTCTCGATCTCAGACTCCGTTGGGACACGAAGACTGGGTCAGCGTCAAGACGACTGCAGCATCGGTATCAGCGATGGTGGCGATGCCGTCTGGTCGGAATCCCTCTGATTATCTGTCTAAAGTGTGATGCATTTATACAGATCTACAAGGTCCCCTGACGTAAGTGTATTCCTAAACAATAGATAACAGGCATGCTTGGGACGGCAATTAATATCAACAATCCCTCAAAAGTATAGAGAGGGAAAATCCCTAAGTGTGAACACCTACTGTTTGTTTGTCTTTGGTGCTTGATCTTGACGCCTTGGCGCAGTGACACTGATAATGTAACTCATAACAAGTTGCCTAACTATAAACAAGGGAGCCATCTTAGAAGAAATAAATAATTAAATGGGCTAAGACAGAGCAAGCTAAGTAGGTTAAAAGTCACTAGGTGACGGGGGCATGAGTCTACAAGCCAGAGGCTAAGCTAACTCCTGTTATCCCATTAAAACGAACTAGGATTCACTACACTCTGACAGGTTTGGGGAGGAGTTTCCGGTCTAAAATGACACTAATGTCTTCAGTTACACCTACCTACCCACAATCCTTTTGATAACTTAGCTCTCATTTGTGTGAAGGATTGGATTCTGATTTCTATCATGGTTACCCCCATTTTTGGCCTGTTTGTAAGTGTGTTTGACTCTGTCACTGAGATCCTGCTAGCCAGGACCCCAGTGCTTATGGCTTGTGGCCTACTTGTCAATATGTTTCACTGTTTTTGTCAGTATGCTTGACTGTGTCACTGGAGTCCTGCTAACCAGGACCCCAGTGCCTTATGCTCTCTCTAGTTTCAAATTTGTCCTTACATACTGGTAACCCAGTATTTCACTCGAAACTGGCATACTTATAAGTCCCTAGTATATGATACCTAGGTACCCAGGGCATTGGGGTTCCAGGGGGTCCCTATGGGCTGCAGCATTGCTTTTTCCACCCATAGGGAGCCCATGCAAAGGCTACTGCAGGACAGCCTTTGCAGCCTGTGTGAAATAGTGCATTTACTATTTCACAGCCACATTCACTGCACCAGGTCACTTGTAAGTCACCTATATGTCAGACCTTCCAACTCTGGAGGCTGGGTGCAAAGAACCTGTGTGTGGGGGCACTCCTGCACTAGCAGGAGTGCCCCCACATCACCCAGGCCCATTTCCCCAGACTTTGTGAGTGTGGGGACACCATTATAAGTGTGCACTGGACATAGGTCAATACCTATGTCCAGCTTCGCAATGGTAACTCCAAATATTGCCATGTAAGGTGTCTAACAACTGGAAATTGTACCCAAATACTGATTCTAATATTGGTTGTTCAATCCCATGCACCCTGGTGGCTCCACAGTGGACCCCCAGTACTGCCATACCAACCTTCTGAGGTTTACCAGGCAGCCCCAGCTGCTGCAACCTCACGGACAGGCTTCTTCCCCCCTGGGGCTTGAGCAGCTCAATCCTAGGAAGGCAGAACAAATCATTTCCTTTGGGAGAGGGGTGTTACACCCTATCCCTTTGGAAATAGGTGTTACAGGCATGGGAGGGGTTTCCTCCCAGAGCCTCTGGAAATGCTTTGAAGGGCACATATGGTGCCCTCCTTGCATAATCCAGTCTACACCCACTCAGGGACCCCCATGCCCTGCTCTGGTATGAAACTGGACAAAGGAAAAGAGAGTGACCACTCCCCTGTCCATCATCACCCCAGGGGTGATGCCCAGAGCTCCTCCAAAGTGTTCCTGGGTTTTGTCATCTTGGAATCCAAGGTGGTGGGGCACTCTGGGAGCATTTGAGTGGCCAGTGCCTGCAGATGACGTCAGAGACCCCTCCTGATAGGTGCTTACCTGGTTAGGTGACCAATCCCCCTCTCAGGGCTATTTAGTGTCTCCCCTTTGGGTGTTTCTTCAGATTCGGATTGCAAGACTCCAGCAGGAATCCTCTGCATCCTTTACTTCATCTTCTACTGAAGAAATAGACGCTGGCTACTCCAGGAACTCTACAAATCTGCAACAAAGAAGCTAAGACAACTTCTGCAACATTGTATCTTCAGCTCCTGCCAGCAACTGCAACAGTTTCCAGGTCGTGCATCCTCCAAGGACTGCCCGTCTTCAGCCTGCACAAGAAGAACCGAAGGAATCTCCTGTGGAGTGACTGAGTCACTCCCCTGCTTCAGCAGGCACATCTCTGCAGCGACGACTGGTGGCTTGCGTCCCCTCTCCAGACAACGGGCTTGGATCCAGCAACACAGGTGATGGACTAAAGTGACTCTGACAGTCCCAAAGTCCAGCTGTCCAACTTTGGTGAAGGTTAAAGCTTGCCTCCTCATGCAAGACACTACCCCTGTGCACTGCCTGACTTGCAGTAGTCAAGCCTTGTGTGTGGCCTTCCAAGAAGTTTTTCGTGCACAGCACAGCTTAGGCCCCCAGCACTCCATCCTGCAACGCACAGCTTCCTGAGTAGTTCTCTGGCGGCATGAAATCCTTTGTGTTGTGCTGCGTGGGCCTCCATTTGCACCTTCTTTGTCCCGTGCTGTGGGACTCCTGTGTGCGCTGCCTGGTCTTCTGAGGGCTCTCTGAGTTGCTGAGAGCCCCTTCTGTCTCCCCCTCCTGGGTAGAGGCCACCAGGTCCCTTCTGGTCCAGGGCAGAGGCATTTTCCACTAACCACAAGCTTTGCATGTGCCAAGGCTTGCTGGTGGAATCCAGTGACGCAAACCAGACTGTATTCATCAAACCTGCATGGGACATCTTCTGCACCAACCAGGAACCCGCATCTGTCTTCTTTGGTGCAATACTGACTTTGCCTTCTCACCAGTGGTTCTTCTTTTGCACCTTCATCCGGGTTAGCAGGGGCTCCTGTTCTCCCTGGACTCTTCAGTGCTTCTTGGACTTGGCCCCCTTCTTGCACAGGTCTTCAGGTCCGGGAATCCATTGTTGGTGTCTTGCAGTCTCTTCTGGTTCTTGCATAATCTTCTATCACGACTTTTTGTGTCTTTTAGGAAATTTACTGTGATTTACTCCTGTTTTCCGGGGCTCTGGGTGGGTTCTGTGACTTACCTTTGGTGTTTTCTTACACTCCCAGTGCCCCTCTACACACTACAGTTGCCATAAGTGGAAAACCGACTTTCACATTCCACTATTTTAGTATATGGTTTGTGTTCCCCCTAGACCCATTGTAACCTATTGTGATTTTCACTGTTTGCACTGTTTTCTGAATATTTACTTAACTGTTTTTGGTTACTAGTGTATTTATTGTGTATAATACTTACCTCCTAAGGGAGTATAGTCTCTAAGGTATTTTAGGCATCATGTCACTAAAATAAAGTACCTTTATTTTTGTAACACTGAGTATTGTCTTTCATGTGTGTGACTACTGTGTGACTACAATGTTATTGCAAGAGTTTTGCATGTCTCCTAGTTCAGCCTTGGCTGCTCTGCCTACAGCTACCTCTAGACAGCCTGGCTTCTAGACACTGACTACATTTCACTAAGAAGGTATAACTGGACCTGGTATAAGATGTAAGTATCTTTGGTATCCCCTATAAACCAGGCTAGCCTCCTACATTCTCCCCTTTCCAAAATGCCTCTCCTGTACACTTCCGGTTTCTCTCACCATTTTGCCTTTTCTATTCTCTTTACTGAACCTTGGGTTCCCCTGTGTCAGTGTTTAACACACCTTAGATGAGCTGATTTTATTTCCTGGTCCTGATCATTTTTGTAAGGAGGTCCAATCTCTATGTGTTGATTTATCTGTGAGCAGCACTCAGTCACAACAACTTTATTTTGGCAACAAGCCATAAAAAGCAAGGTGGTACAGTGCACAACATAAAAAGTTCATATGAAAACTCCAGAAGTCAATAATCATATGAAATAACTGTCAATAAAATTCCCAGAAATTCAGGAGGGAATTACTGCTCTTTCACATTAAAATTTCAGGTTAAATTTACAAGCATATACTGGTCTCTGATTCGAATTGCACTGTTGATAAAATTTAACACAGCATGGCACAAATCAATCGTAGTTAATTTCTGTAGAAATTCCATTGCAAGACGATATTGTCTAAACTCCTCCTGACGCATCAATGGAATCAGAAAGGACCTTCCTGGACCTACGTAAAGTGGACAAAATAAAATAAAGTGACAAGTGCTTTGTTTGGTGACATGATCACAAAAACAGGGAGGTAGTTCACGGTGCCAAAAACATTGTAACAGGAACGCTACTTTAAAATGAATCAGATTGAGTCAGAAATATGTTAAAAAAAGCTTGGCGGTTTGCGTTCTCTATTCATCTCAAAGATGGTTCAAGGGCTTTAACAGTGACAATCTGCAAGTAAAAATGCACTGATTTCATGTCTAGTGCACCTCTTAACCATTCCTCCCCGCAGTGGATTGCATACCTAGATTTCACAATCAGCTTGGCACTCTTTTGCAGACATGTGGGGGAGTTAAACCAGTCAATTGAACCTAAATTCTGAACGCACGATTTTACATATACGTGAACCACGGTATCTTATTCACATTTTCTGGAGCTAGGTAATCTAACATACAGATTCTGACTAATGCTTCTTCAGGGTTTTGCAAACACTTAAGCAGCACTAACAGCTGACCTAGATGGAGTTGTGTTATATAAAAAGTGAAATAAAAAACAATTAAATTTTATCAGGAGGGAATTGGTGGTTGATCTTTGTTAGTAGTTGCATACTTCCTTCGATTACACTGTGGGTTTCTTCAACCATAGAATAATAAGGGCTTGCATGAGTAAGTTTGACATGTAACCTTGTTGACAGAATGCATCAAGCAGATCTTTGATATCTGGGGCACAGGTGGAAGTTAGCTCTTTCAATTAGGATGCTGAGAAGGCTTTATAAGCAGATTGTTTTATTTATCTTAATAACCTTTTTTAATAAGAACTGAACCAAGTGTGATAAGAAGGAAATTAAAAGTGTATAAATTCAATCTTGGTTCGATTAATCTTAACTAAGGTCCTCCTTACAACGCCCCCAAAGTTATATCTGTTAAACCTGCTCCCAGGCATTAAAGACATCTAAAGTGTTGATGAATGCAGAATGTGGGGTGGTGATGTTTAAGTGTATTGCCTATGGGACTCTGAGGGTTTCTTATAAAATGATAAATTTCAAAGAGAATACATAATTCTGTTCTATTCTGATGTTTCTGATATTTAACCCATATGTTACTCCCATGATTTCATCCAAAGCCTCTACCAGCTTTCAGCATATGGAGTGTCTAAGCGAAAGACACCAGATCCACAGAGTTACTGTGGATCGAATAATTCAGATGAGATCGGTAACTTGTGTAACCAGCCTGTTCAGATTTTAAAAAACACTCATAACGAACACCCAAATGTGTAGTCACCAAGGACTGAATAACAAACACATTTCAGTCATGTGAGATTGCTATGGAAGAGTGAAACAAATATTGAGTTGAGTTCTATTTCCTTTAATATTGTAATCCATAATTGCTATGAATGAACCAACAGAAGAGAGTACTGAAAGAGTGATGCTAGAATACTATTATGAAATCATTAGTGACGTAATGGTTTTTTTCACAAATAAATGATCCTCAAAATAATAAGTGTTGTTTACAAAAAAGGACCGAGATGCTCAGGTCAGAGGCTCTTAATTCTGAGAACAACTGACCATAAAGATAAAAAGTTCAGGAAGAGGCATGAGTGTTGCAAAGACTTAGGGCCTGCTTCACCAAGGTAAAGTTACACTCTTGTATAAGTTTATGATTTTTGGGTACTCGCAAGTGCATTTACAAGAAGTATCTTTATAACTCCGGAGTCTCCGCTCTCGGGACAGAGGACTCCTCACTCAGATCAAAGAACACCTCATGGTAGAGGAAGTGAGAACTACACATGGCAAACTAACTAGTATGTATATGTACCTGAAATCAATGAATGACACCTGATATTCCTTACATTCCAACTACATAAAAGCTACCCACAACTAAGCCTCTGGTCCTTCACATCTCATTTTGCTACGTGCCTTTTTCTTTGTCATTTTTCTTCCACAATCCTGCCTATGCTGAGGATGAAGAAGAATTTTGCAGAGGAGGCAACTGAGAAGATTGTTACAATTATAGTGGCAAGCTACAAAAACGCCAGGGATTGTCCCCATGTGCTATTAGCATGCTACAAAAGTCAGTCTTATGGCAGCAGATGGAGTCAATGCTTTGGGGAAGCATATTTGGTTTGTGTGTGGTATATAAAAATGGTATGATGAGAGTAGATGGGTGAAGGATAGATGTGGATAGAGCTCTTCTCGGTGGACAATCTGGATCCTGTCTCTGTCTGACCCCACTTTAATTGACATCCTCTCCAGTATACACCCCCACCTGCTACATGGTCTGCCTGTTACAGATGACCTTAGGGTAGTGCTAGGTAATACGGTAAACAACAACATCCATACTCTGCGTAAAAAGGAGTGTTCTCAGTAGCATGTGTGAGTATTGTAACTGTTTTGTAATTGTATTTACATAGCGCTTACTACCCCTGACGAGGCGTCAAAGCACTTTTCGGTGAGTATCACACTACACCGGAATCAAAAAGGATTAGTGGTGGATTAGTATAGGAAAGTATGAATAAAGTATTAGTATAGGGAGGTATGAGGTAATTTGAGTGGAGGACATGTGAGTCTGTTAGTTGATTTGAGTAGAATAATGGAAGGCCAGAGGACGTAAGAATCCAGAAGTGTTAATTGAGAGATCATAGTAGTAAGATGAAGTGTGGGATGAGTAAAGGGGATGTGGAGGATGGAAGAGTCTGTAGAAAGAGATTAAGGAGATCACAGTAGTTAAATGGGGTTGGGGATAAGTAAAAGGAGAGATAAATGAGGGAGGATTTAGTAGGGTTGTTTGGGAGATCATAGTTGTAAACTGAGGTTTGGGGTGAGCCAGGAGGGGTAGAGGAGGGTCTGGGAAGGGTTATTTTGGAGATCATAGTAGTAGAATTGGTTTGGGATGAGTCAGAATTCGGAGATACAGGATAGATTGATAGAGCTATAGGGTGAGGGTCAGACAGAGTAAAGTTTTCAAGAGAGTAAAATGTTTTTTCCTCTTGTAAAATAGGATTAGAGTAGTAAATATATAGATATATGATTACATAATCAAGGGAATAAACGTGTGTGGAATATAATGTATTGAGATTAAAGTTGTGTCATATAAACACAGGCTTTCAAGAGTTACAGTATTTGAAATTAATTGGTGTTCTTTAATATCAGTATTTTATTTGTCCTCAGACCTTGCTTATCTTTCCAGATGCCAGTAACAAACAAAAGCAAACGAGTCACCCCGTCAAAAAGATACCATCCTCTCCACTCACAGACACCAGCAGACACTGGGCAGAAAACCCACTGGTTACATCAACAAGGTATTGCGCTAAAGACGTAAATATCACTGCAAATCCATGGCAAGTGCAGGCAAGTGCAGGAAACGTGAAGATGCAAGGAAGAGGAGAATCTTTCAACAGGTCCAAACTTTTAGGGTGTGCTGTAATAATGGTACCCTTTGTGCTGCCCGCCAGCCCAGAAGAAACCCACAAGGCAGATGTACGTAGTCTAGAAATAAGGCCATACTTGTGTCACCCACTGCTATTATTCTGGGCAGGGGTTGAATGACCTATGTAGAAAGGCTGGTAGGGTTGGGACCCAGTCAGTCACACGCTGGACAAGAAGAGGTAACTGCTTCTCCCCGAGCTTTAGAAGGGGACTTGCCAGCTATCCCTTCAGAGGGAGACAAAGTCACTTGGTAGATGACGTCAGTGGCCTGGGCTCAGCGTCCTGCATCTACTCCTCTTATCCAACAACGCTACTAGGTTTTTACAGGTGTGATTATGAAGATATGTGAGCACAGTAGATACAAAGACACGTGCACAGAATCAGAGGAGATCGCAGTAGAACAAGACTGTTGTATGCAAAGCCGACCCCATGAAAAAGCAAAAATCACTTGTCGGGTAAGCACAAAATACCAGCCGTGCCACTGGAATTCCAAACTTTCAGAGTTACCTGGGAGGTGGGAAATCACTTCTCTATAGACAAACAAGCTCCTGTTTGGGAGCGGTAGATTTGGGCTCCAATCCTGGTTTCTCCACTTGACTACAGTGAGCGATCCATGGCAACTGATATTCTTTTCTCGAATTTCCATTCACCTATATGTGAATATGCAGAAAACTTAAAATCTTGTTGGTTTTGGGTGCTATGAAAAGAAACCTAACGGTCACAATATGGTCAGGGAGAGGGGGCGCTCCTTTCTCACCAGAGAAACATAGAGAGTGGAACACCTTGCGACGGCCTCACAAAACTGAAAGAGATCAAACCACAACACTACATACGGTAATCTGCCATTTAAAAGCACCAAGAGCACATTACCAGGACTTTTTAATTCAGATGAGACACTAACAGAAGTTACCGACCCAAAGATAATCAGGAGACCTGCTGGAAAATTCCGGATCGGTTTAGTTTCAACTAGAGATGTCGGTTCCGAGCAGCAGAAATGAAATCGCTGCGTGAAGCTACAGGAGGGATTCGGAATGACCAATTCCCCTGGTAACTTCATTCCTTAGTGGAAGCTCAGGATCCAACCTATAACCCCATTAACTCTGCCCCGACGTGCCTGTAACCCTGTTATCTGCAGTTCACGTCACTTGGGAAGGGAGTGAGCAAATCTGGCTGGAAGATTATGGCGGCACTTATAACGAGGTGCTGTACATATGGGGCCATATTTATACTTTTTGACGCAAAACTGCGCTAACGCAGTTTTGCGTCAAAAAAATTAGCGCCGGCTAACGCCATTCTGAAGCACCATGCGGGCGCCGCATTTAATCAATGACGTTAGCCGGCGTTAGCCGCCGGCGCTGCCTGGTGTGCGTGTAAAAAAACGACGTACACCAGGCAGCGCCGGCGTAGGGGGATATGGGGCTTGGGCGTCAAGAAATGGGGCAAGTCAGGTTGAGGCAATTTTTTCGCCTCAACCCGATTTGCGCCATTTCTTTCGACTCCCAACCCCCATAGAAATGACTCCTGTCTTAGCAAAGACAGGAGTCATGCCCCCTTGCCCAATGGCCATGCCCAGGGGACTTATGTCCCCTGGGCATGGTCATTGGGCATAGTGGCATGTAGGGGGGCACAAATCAGGCCCCCCTATGCCACAAAAAAAATGAAAAAAAAACACTTACCTGAACTTACCTTAATGTCCCTGGGATGGGTCCCTCCAGCCTTGGGTGTCCTCCTGGGGTGGGCAAGGGTGACAGGGGGTGTCCCTGGGGGCATGGGAGGGCACCTCTGGGCTCCTTCAGAGCCCACAGGTCCCTTAATGCCTGCCTTTTGCAGGCGCTAAAATACGGCGCAAAAGCGGCCGTACGTCATTTTTTTTGACCCGCCCACTCCCGGGCGTGAATTTTGCCCGGGAGTATAAATCCGACGCACATGCCTCGGAGTCGATTTTTTAGACGTGAACGCCTACCTTGCATATCATTAACGCAAAGTAGGTGTCCACGCTAAAAAATGACGCAAACTCCATGGACTTTGGCGCTAGACGCGTCTAACGCCAAAGTATAAATATGGAGTTAGTTTTGCGTCGAGATTGCTTAAAAAAGAAACGACGCAATTCCGGCGCAAACAGAGTATAAATATGCCCCATGGTATCTCTATAGTGAAAACCCAATGAAAGACTTCGGAGCGCTGTACAGAGTGATCAGGAAAAGACACTGCCGGTGACTGGAAGGACAGCAAGGTTCGGACAGTGGGTGTGGACTGTTAATGTGTCGTGACAGCTTTGATGTGTTGTGATATCGTGTTCTTTAAAATGGCTCTAAGAGCTATGCATCTTGCTTTCTACCAGGTTAAAAAAGAACTGCCTCCGTGATGAAAAACAAAAGTGGCTGTGTGCCAAAGCTGCAGTAGACCTTTGAAAGATTAACCACAGAAAAATAAAAAGACGTCCCACTTCTTACTCCCCTCGTTTCAAGTTTTTAATCTC
Organism: Pleurodeles waltl; assembly: GCF_031143425.1. Classification (NCBI taxonomy): domain Eukaryota; kingdom Metazoa; phylum Chordata; class Amphibia; order Caudata; family Salamandridae; genus Pleurodeles; species Pleurodeles waltl. The sequence continues at coordinate 1,041,384,133 of NC_090440.1, forward strand.
CTCACCCAGAAAGTGTTTACTTCCCCTTCCCTCCCAGCTTTCAGTTCCTCCTCTTGTCTATGTGGCTTAGATAAGAACGCTGCTTCTGCGAGTTTCCAAACTTTACATTCATAAAAGTAGCTTGTGTGACACTTGTGTGCGGATGGAGACAATAACAGTGTTAAAGCTAATGTCTTAATTAGAAATTATTTATAAATGTTTATGTATTGTGAATAAGGAATTTAGTAAAAAATGGATAACGTAGAAAAATAATGTGCACGTTTGAAATTGTGACCTCGGAGAATGGGCAACAGTTTCACGAAATGTACTAAATTAGTGGTTAACATACACGAAATATCGAAAATGCATTAGATTAATGTAGTAATATGTCATATTGAGGGTTTATAACATATGTTCTTTATTAATTGTAGGCCTTAACTTAGGGAGAGTCTCAGCCTAGTCTTACAGGGCCTCACACACAAGCTGTATTTCTTACCGTTCGATGGAAAATGTTGACAAAATGAACTAACCGTGAACTGTTCATTGTTTTAGTAAAATGCTTAGTAGTTGCTTTCTATGAGAACCAAAAGACAGGAGATGAAGTTACTAGTACTGTATCATTTTTATGTATAACATGCATGAGATGTACTTTCCCAGGACGCGAACAATGAAGATACTGACTGGAGAAGAAGATGCAACATTTTTGATACCAGACGAGCTGGATGATGAGAACATCGCAAGGCGAACCAATCAACGATATGTGACCTGTGTAATATTAAAATTCATAGATTTGCAAAAGTAAATTTTTGGGATAGAATCATAACGTATGATTAATTGACAAATTGGAAATTGGGGGACAGTCAGGGTGACTTTGATATAACAACGTAACAGAGGGAAAATACTAGAGACAATAGGGGAGAAGGATTGCAAGAGCAGACCTTATATTGAATTTGCTAGAGCGCAGAGGCGATTTGAGATTCTGTCATTGGGCTTATGCTCTCTGACTGAGAGCCTGATGTGATGCTGATCGACTGATGACCTGAGGATGAAGACTGACTCTGTTTCTGACCCATACCGTGGATATGTAGATATGACAATGTGACTGAATTGTATTTTTCTGCCTTTTCTTTCTAGGTACCAACTGCGCTTCTTAATAATATTCTTAGCTAGATTTTTTACTAAATTCTTGTTCCTAAATTGTTTTGCATGAAGTCCCACATGCTGATGCTAATCTGGGTTAGATGAGGTTTTCCTTACATGACGATTTGACAGATTACTGAGACAAATGATTGACGGACAGTTCTGCTGAACTTTATGACTAGGATTGAGTTATTGAGTTTGATTTCCTTATTGACTTGTGCTAATGCTTTAGAATGTACTCTGATGGAAGCTTTGATTAGATTGTGTTATTGGCGTCTTCTGACTAATTAATGCTGTTGCACTTAATTGAATTGAATTTGAATTCATCTCATGACTTAGTATTGTAACCAAAGGGAAATAAAATTACTAAAACCTATATTGAGGTGTGGTTATTCCTGGCTGAAAAGTCATGGTGTGATGGTTATTTCTTTTATTGATTAATTGATTAATGCTTTATCTAATGATTATTGAATTTGTGCATCGATTACTGTATACATTGGTCACATCATAGCTAGGATACTCCATGTGAGTCAAAAGGTTCATCGACCTATATGCATCACCTTGTAAGTTTACTTATTAAGGACCAACGTGCTAACAACAGCTAAAGAACTTAGCCTTGCTCCTAAAAAAGTCTGTTACACTACAAGATGGCGGTGCAATGCTTTCCATCTCATTTTATTTACTAAACTCTCTTTATTGTGCATTTTCCGATCACAAATCACTTTGACCAACTCAGTTTACAAACTGGAAACATATCACAGAAACTGTTGGATCACAATGTAGTACATCAACACATAAAAATAATTTAGATGACTGCAAATGAGTACAACAGCAAAACTGTGTTGCTCATGAGATGGCAACATGCAGCTATACATAAACACAGGAACAAGAATAAAGAAAACTTTTACAACAGCAGTTGCTGAAACTAGCATGCACCTGTCTCATGGGTCAGAGTTAACTAACGACCCTCGTGCCACGTAGGTGTGTGTGAAATTGTGGGAATGAACCATGGTACCCTCCACATCTAGTCAGTAGGTAGCAGCCACAGGTTATGCTTTCTGTAGTGTCGTCCTTCGTGGGCCACACTGAGTACAGCAGACTCACAAGGGAAAAGCCTTTACCCCTGTCTTTTCCCCATGCAGCCGGCCAAGGATTATGTCAGGGATAGGGATAAATTAGGGCAACCCGTAACAGGCGGGGTCTTTTGGAAGCAAGCGTAAAAAAGTAATAAAAGCATATTGCTATAGTGTTTGTGCACTATGGTCTCACGTGTCTATTATTCAGGCCAGCTCTACACTGGCGACGAGGGGGCCCGCGCATTCACTAACATGCACCTCGCCTCTCACTGGTGCTGCTCTCAATCCACCCTGCCTCTTGGGACCCTGCAGCATTGCTGTACGGGCTCTCAGAGACGAGCCCTCCTGCACGACAGCTTTGTGAAGTCAAGCATGGCCACACCCTTTCAACCAGTGCTCCAATTCAGCTGTCTCCTACCTGTAGCTTCAGCATCCTCCTCGATCTGCAGTGGGGCTCTCCACATTACTGCTCAAGTACATACCTTGCGTTCGGCTGTCCTGCTGGTAAGCGGCCACACACTGAGCCCAATCAGGAGTCTCCTGGGGAGGTAGGGAATCTGCTTGGACATTCCCATCAGCAGATTCAACTCAACTGTGGTGACCCTAAAAAAAAGAGAAAAGAGAAAACAGGGTGTAGACACAAAAACAGGACATAAATTTGTGAATATCTCACCAAGTGAACTGCTACAAAGGGGACACAGAGACTTATATCTCCCTGGCCGCTAGCTGCATAGCACCAGGTCTGCTGCTGCTGCGCCCCCCTGCTGCTCTACGGGAATAACAGTACCAGCCTCCACCTCATGCGTGCTGGCTGCCCAGAGGGCCCACAGACTACAACCAGCTGCAATCTCATGCCCACCCGCCATCCAGAATGGCCAGCATACCCGCCATTGAAACTTTCATGACAACGGGGGCTTCACCCATGCAGGCGGCTCTCTGGAAAACCTGGGTCGAACGCCTTGAGACCTACTTTGAAGCCACTGATGTGGCAGATGAAAAGAAGTGTCCATTACTCCTGCACCTGGGAGGTCGGACATTCATAAAATCTCCAAAACTATCACCGAAGTGACACCCCGCATGTACACCATGCTGAATAATGCCATCACGGCACATTTCGAGCCTTATGCCAATCCTGACTATGAGAGGTTCCTACTGCGACAAGCATGCCAGAAACCGTCAGAGTCAGTGGATGTGTTCTACACCCATTTAAAAGAGCTGGCCAGCACCTGCACGCTACCGAACGAGGATGATGAATTAAAAGCCCAATTCTTCCAAGGATGCGCATCCTCAAAACTACACAATTGCATCCTCTGGGAACCTAAAATGAGCATGAGGGACATCCTTATGCTCGGGCGGTCTCAAGAGTTGTCCAAAGCTCGTTCAGCGCACATGGAACAAGCACTACCCCCGTAGTCAAATAGGAACCAGTCAACGGTGTACTCAAGGATTCCACCAAGCCCAAGACTGAATGGCCTAGACCAAAGACTAAGAACTGTTCCTGCAGATGGTGTGGAGGCCCACTACCACATCCAGGTGAATGCCCTGCCAAAGAAAAGACATGCAGAGCATGTGGAAAATTGAACCATTTCTCAAAAGTATGCCCTCGACATCCCGGTTGGTGCAAATCATCTCCAGGAAACCGGTAAGATCCATTGCCGCTCCTTCCAACAGAGACATGGACAATGACCAGGAAGTGGTCCATGTTGTGCCCGCGCTAATCAGCAGAAACTACCCACATACCAAGTGATAGTATATGGACACCCTGTTAGACCTGACAGCCTTAGGGTGGTCACCCCCAACTTTTTGCCTGCCTCCTGACACTTTTTGACACTGTTTTTGCTGGTTTTATGACTCTGCACACTGTGCACATGCTCTCTCCGTTAAAACATGGTGGCATTGGCTCATACCCAATTGGCTTATTTCATTCACTTATAAGTCCCTAGTAAAGTGCACTACATGTGCTCAGGCTCTATAAATTAAATGCTACTAATGGGCCTGCAGCACTGATTGTGCCCCCCACATCAATAGCCCCTTAACAATGTCTCAGGCCTGCCATTGCAAGGCCTGTGTGTGTAGTTACACTGCCACTTCGACTTGCCAAGCCTAAAACTCCCTTTTTTCTACATATGTCACCCCTGAAGTAGGCCCTAGGTAACCCATAAGGCAGGGTGCTGTGTAGGTAAAAGGCAGGACATGCACCTGTGTAGTTTATATGTCCTGGTAGTGTAAAACTCCTAAATTTGTTTTACACTGCTGTGAGGCCTGCTCCTTTCATAGGCTAACATTAGAGCTACCCTCATATGCTGTTTGAGTGGTAGATTCTGATCTGAAAGGATTAACAAGATCATATTTAGTATGGCCAGAATGGCAATACAAAATCCTGCTGAATGGTGAAGTTGGATTTAATATTACTATTTTGGAAATGCCACTTTTAGAAAGTGAGCATTTCTCTGCACTTAAATCCTTCTGTGTCTTACAATCCACGTCTAGCTGGGTTAGTTGAAAGCTCCCTTGTGCATTTCAATTCAAACAACCCCAAACACAGGATACTCAGTCACACCTGCACACTGAATGGGTCTTCCTGGGCTGGAAGGGTGGAGGGCCTGACACTTACATGTCAAAGGACAGTGGCCTGCCCTCACAGAATGGACTGCCAAACCCCCTACTGGTACCCTGGCAGACAGGATGGAGCTGAAGGGGACCTTGTGCAATTTCTAAGCCACTCTTTAAAGTCTCCCCCACTTCAAAGGCACATTTGGGTATTTAAACAGCGCCTCTGACCCTACCAACGCAGACACTTCTTGACAAGATACGTACTGGTAGCAACCTGCTAAGAGAAGCTGCCTGGCTGACTGCTTTGCTGTAAAGGACTGCTGCCTTGCTGTTGTCCTGCTGCCTTGCTGCCCTCTGGCTGTGCTGAGAAGTGCTCTCCAAGGGCTTGGATTAAGCCTGCCTTCTGTTTTCTGAAGTCTCAGGGCCAAAAAGACTTATTCTCTGCAAAGAACTCCTTGTGCATCGAACATCAACGCACAGCCTGCCGGATTCGACGCACAGCCTGCATCGCAGTGAGAAAAGCATTGCACGTCGAACTGGAACGACACAGCCTGGCTCCCTGAGTGGAGATCGATGCACAGCCCATTGGATCGATGCATAGCTGAGCCGGATTGATACAGCCTGACTTACTGCAAGAGGAATCGACGCACCACCTGCAATGCAAGAGAAATTTCCCTGCATCCCCCATCGGATCGACGCAGCACCTGTGACTTCATCCTGCATACCCATGATTTCTCTACATCATCCCCGGGGCATCCAAATACCCCGCACCCTGAGAGGATCCAAGCCTGTGCGCCTGAAATTGATGCAAAGCCCTTGTTGCATGAAAAAGCATTGACACATAATCTGTGTGCGCCCGGAGAAACTAACACACACCTCCCTGTTTTCCACGCATCTCCTCCTCTGGGGCCCTTTGCGGATAATTTAGATGCAAACCAGGTACTTTGTGCTTGCAAGAGACACTTATTGCTTTTTAAGAACTAGAGACTCTATTTATCATTACAAAAGTGATATTTCAACTTGTACTTATCAGACCTTGATCGTTTTGACCTTATTTTAACCAGATAAATATTCTATATTTGTCTAAACCTGTGTGGTGTATTTTTATGGTGTTTATACTGTGTAGTTAAATGATTTATTGCACAAACACTTTACACATCACCTTCTAAGTTAAGACTGACTGCTCATGCCAAGCTACCAGAGGATGGGCACAGGATAATTTGGATTGAGTGTGACTTACCCTGACTCGAAAGTGAGGGTCCTTGCTTGGATAGGGGATAACCTGGCTGCCAACCAAATACCCTACTTAGAACACATCCCGTATCAGCACTCATCAACAACCAAGCCACAATTAATCTCATCGCCCCTGCAGTGTACAAGCACCTGCTCGATCCACCCAACCTTCGGCCAACCAAGGTACAAATGCACACTTTTGGAAATGCCCAATCACTACAAATGAATGGCATTTTCACAACAAACATTACCCACCAGTGCACCAGCACAGCTACCAAAATATATGTGCCGCTGGAAGTGTCCGGATTCCGACTGGGTTACCATGCTGTGCAAAGCTTGAGCATCATCCAGTTTGCATTTAGCGTTCATGCCAGTGACCAGGAGAACCTTCTTCAAGAGTTTGACGTCCTTTTCGAAGGCATAGGGTGTCTGCAGGGCCCCCTGCTCCAACTACACATTGACGAGTCTGTCACCCCAGTCGCACTGGGGCACCAAAGGATTGCCTTCCACATCCGCCTGAATGTGGAAAGAGAACTACAGGTCCTGGAAAAAGCCAGAGTCATCGAGAAAGTGTCGGGACCAACCCAGTGGGTGTCCCTGATAGTCATCACCAAGAAGCCAAAGCAGCCTGATGCAGTGCGCATCTGTGTAGATTTGCGGCTACTGAATCAGGCCATCAAACAGGAGAGACATCTGACCCTGAATATCGACGACATAATCAATAAGTTGCCTGGTTCGAAATGGTTTTTGAAAATCGTCCTCAGATCCGGTTACCACCAGATTCCATTGCACCCTGACTTCCGGCCAATCATTACCTTCTCAACTCATACCAGCCTCTGGAGATACACCCATTTGAACTTTGGTATTTCCAGCACAGCGGAGGTGTTCCAACACACCATTCGAGATGTCTTGGAAGGTACACCCGGGGTCTTTAACATCAGCGACAATATCTTGGTGCACGCCCCGACTTTAGAAGATCATCTCACTTGTCTACGGATGGTCTTCGCCAAGCTGAGACAATGCGGGTTAGCGATCCACCGTGATAAGTGCAAATTCCTGAGAAGAGACATCAGCTTCTTTGGATACAGATTTTCAGAGAAGGGAATCGGCTCGACCCTGCCAAAGTGAAAGACATTCAAGAAGCTCCAGCTCCAACCTCTGGGTCGGGAGTGCAGAGTTTTTTAGGCATGGTTAATTACTGTGGGAGGTTTATGAAGAACCTGCCTGACATTAATGGGAAGAAGATCAGGAATACGTGTTCCAGAACACCAAAGAAGCTCTCTGAGCTACCACTACGCTTGTATACTTTGACCCGCAGCGGGAGACTCATTTGGTTGTTGATGCTAGCCCCATTGGACTTGGTGCTGTGCTAGCCCAGAAGCAGGACTTCTGTGAATGGGCACCCGTGGCCTACGCCAGTAGGACTTTAGCACCCACCAAACAGAGATACACCCAGATCGAAAGAGAGGCCATCGCTATCCACCGGGGGTGCAGGCATTTCCATTTTTAAGTGTAAGAGAAACCCTTCACTTTCCTCACTGGTCATAAACCACTCCTCCCACACTTCAAAGGATCGTCCTCCAAGCCACCCCGAGGATTAGAAAAATTGATTTTACAATTGCAAGAATTTGACTTTACAGTTGAGTGTCAATCGGGGATGCACAATCCTGCTGAATTCCTGTCAAGACATGCGCGCCTGGCCTCGCCGCTGGATACCAAAAATACACAGGACATGGAGGAATATGTCACACTCATAGTACATCACTCAAGGTCACGTCCCATACCCCTCGTGGATGCGATAGGAGCCACCTCCCTGGACGACTTTTTGCAGCTGGCTGTGGAGGCCATTCTGTCATGCGAATGGCTGGTGTTACAACACCCAGGGGCTTTCCGCATCCCTGAGGCCATGACTACCCTCCAGGCATTCTACCATGCCCAGCATGAACTTTCCATCAGTGAGGATTGTTGCCTTCTGAGAGGACCCCGCCTCGTCCTCCCAGCAAGCATGAGGTCCTGCGCCATCGCTCTCGCCCATGGGGCCTACCAGAGGACTGTGAAGTCAAATAATGGACTCTGGAGCACGGTATGGTTCCCTGGCCTTGAACAACAAGTGGAGGGGGTCGTTAAAAGCTGTGTAGTCTGCCAAGCAAGCAGACAGCCTGAACCACCAGCGCCTGCCATTGCAGAAGATGGTCCAACGGTTCCATGCCAGAAAGCCAGCGCTGATTTTGGGAGTCTCCCAGATGGATCCTACATGCTGACTACTACTTCTGCTATCAAGAGGTTGAAATTGCCACGGCAACCTCAGCAACCACAGTCATTCCAAAAATGGAGAAGATAATGGCCACCCATGGCCTTTTGGAGAGATTCACACAGATAAAGGACCCCGTTCAATAGTCATGAGTCATGAATGTCAAGCATTGAAGCATCACGCCCTGGTGGGCTTAAGTCAATGGGGAAGTGGAGCGTTTTGTTAGAACCCTCTCAAAGACCATTCGAATTGGGCTCGCAGAAACCCAAAATGCAGAACGAGCTCTCTACAACTTCATTCAAAAGTACAGAGTAACTTCCCATGCTACGACCGGAGTCGCCCCAAGCCAGCTGTGTTTTAGGCGAGCAGTGACTGATTGGATACCCCATCATCCTGCTTGGACTGCCCAACCAGATCTTGTGAACTGGTCAGAGGCCCGCAGATATCGCAACAACGACAATGCATTGAGGAGGAGGCGAGCAAAACAAAGCACAGGCAACCGAGTGCTGATGAGAGACCACCATCCGGGTGGTAAATTCAGGCTCCCTTTCGCAAAAGACCCCCTGGACGATGATCGACATGAAAGGCACCATGGTGACAGCGGAAAGGAGGGACAATATTTTCACGAGAAATGTGTCTCTGTTTCAGTGGCTGCTGACTCGTTTAGCCACGGAAGAACCAAGCAAAGTCCTGTCAAGTGAGGATCTGTGGGATGAGCTCCCTCCAGCGAGTCCCTTCCCGGTCAGCTCGACTGCCAAAAGGTTGCAACCTGGAAGCCGCAACCCTGTTGGAGTTGCAAGCCCTCCTAGGGACTTATGAACCAAACTTGCCACCATATCAAGTCCCTACAATGAGTGGGGCCACCATGAGATCCTCTGGGGGAGCTAGGGCCGAACATTGCCATCCCTAGTCCAACCCGGACCTCTCCAGGTGGTATGCTCACTTTCTGTTGCCATGTGCCGATAACCTGCTATTTTGGTGCTAAATTTGAGATGGAGTTTGTGTATATTGATGGTGTTCACCATTTGTGTTGTTTGTTTTCTTTTAGGGGGAGGGATGCAGTTTTGTCCTTCGCGGGCGACACCAAGTGCAGCAGTCTCACAGGGGAAAAGCCTATAACCCCACTTGCTTTTTCCCCATGCCACCGGTCGAGGAGTAAGTCAGGATGGGGATAAATTAGGGCAACCTGGAACAGGTGGGGTATTTGGGGAGCAAGCGTAAAAAAATGAAATAAAAGCATATTGCTAGAGTGTTTGTGAAGGACGGCTTCAGGTGTCTTTTCTGCAGGCCACCTCTACACTTTCCATCTCATGTGCACAAGTGATCTGCTCAAAACAGGACCACTGCACCCAGCTTACACCAATGTGCACTGCGACATGATGCACAGCATTGGCACACAGTAGAGGTGCACAACTTAAAGAGTCTTGTAACTCCCTGACCTCGTGAGGAGCTAGGGCACCACTAGACTGAGGAAAAGGGGGAGGGTAGTGTCAGAGGGGCTATGCAAGCGACGAGAAGTCCATTCATTGGGGGGGGCAATGGGATATGATGGGGGTAGAGAATCTACTGGACTCTCCGCCAACTCTTCTAAAATCATCTTGACACGAATGACTCACTCCAGCAGAAGATTCTGAACTCTGTGGATGCTACTGCTCAGTAGGGTGATCACATGCTGGAGTAATCTATGTGTGACAGGTGTCTCACCAGTTCACACACTATCTTTTAGCTGTATGAATTCTTTATTATGGCAGCAAATCCTAAGTGAAAACACATAGGCCCACATTAAGATATTGGCGGTATAAGCCGCCTACCGCAGTGGTGACGGCCGCCAACAGACCGTCACCGCGGCTACCATCCTTTTGCCAGATTATGACCACAGCCGGACTTCCGCCACAGGAAGGGCAGAAATCCAGTCATGGCCATACTGGAGGATGGTGGTAGGGTGGCGCCGCTACCACCAGCACCGCCACGCCAGTAGTCCGCCGCCAGCCATATAATGACGCATGATATGGCTGGCGGTGTACTGCTGGCAGGCGTTGCTGGTGGTAGCAGCAGCCCGACCCATTCCCTATTGGAAGTCCACCTGGATGCAGGTAAGTTGGGCTTCCGACATGGGAGGGGGTGGGGGTGTTGTGTGTGTTTGTGTGGGGTTGTGTGCATGAATGTGTGAGTGTGTGCATGAATGAGTATGTGTGTGTAGTGTTGTTTGGGTGTATGCATGTGTGTCAATGCGTGTAAAAATGGAAATGTGAATGCATGTCTGCATGTCAGTGTGATTGTATGTACGGATGTGTGCGAGAATCAATGGATGTATGAGTGAATGAATGCATGTATGTGAGTGTGAGTGAGTGGGTGTATGCGTGGTGGTGTCTGCGAATGTGTGCGTGTATGGGGTGGGTGGGGTATTTGAAGGGGGGATCGTGGATGAAAGGGTGGGTGGGGGCATCTGGGGAGCGTTTGGAGGGGTGGGTGAGCCTCCTACCAGTGACAGGGAAGTAATTCCCTGTCACTTTTAGAGCCTACCGCCATGGTTTTCATAGCGTTGTGAACACCACGAAAACCATGGCGGTAGGCAGACTCAAAATTCCGCCAGCTGTACAATAATGGCTGCCGGGCTGGAGATTGTTATCTCCGGTCCGGCGGCTGCTACCGCCATGGCGGTAGAAATTGTAAATTGGTGGGTAGGCTACAGCCAACCTGCTAATGTCATAATGTGGCGGTATGTACCGCCAGTACTACCACCACATTACTACCTACCGCCAGGGCCATAATGACCCCCATAATAATCATATTTGTAGCATCTTTAAAAGAGGGACCTCCTATACAACGTACAATGTACTTGTATTCAGATATCCAGACCTGATGAACCTGTACACGGAGATGTGACAGCAGACGGACGAGAGAGACAGCAACAAGGAGCAGGTGGGGGAAGAGAAGCATGTAAAGGACAGAGCTGGGAAACACATACATTCCTGCAAAAGAAAAAACAAGGAGCTCCCTAAAAGTGAGCAGCGGAAGGTACAAAGAGGTGTGCCCCAGTGAGGGACGGGCGAAAGACTGCCAAGGCAAGCCATCAAATAAGAAGCAAGCAAATGAGAATGACAATAAAGCCAGCCAATGGTAATCAATGGGTGGGCTTTTCTCCCATTGTAAACTCGGTTAGCTGTTTCCGGTATGGAACACACTCCATTTTGGTTCTTTACCTTATTATGAAATGTACTCTGTTTATCATTTTCTCTATTACACTACAAGTCACAAGAATTTTTGTAAACAGAAACAAAGTTCTTTGTTCATCATGTGTGAATGTTGTCAATGTTCTACTGCTACTTGAATTATTTATAATTAGTGGCTCAGGGATTTCCCCTCATTTGAGTTTCCCTCATACCTGCACTGTTTGGTGTACCAGATAGAGATGTTAATTGTTAAAATTAAACATATTTTGTTGGAACAGTTTTTAATATTCTATTTTAATTTCCCACATACTGCCAGAGTGAATCCTTCCACTGGGGCAGACCCCATGTACCTGCAGGAGATTGATGTCAAGGGCCAATTCACTCACAACCATCAATAGAACTGGTAGGTACATATGCAGATAAGAAGTATTTTTTCATGCAGGGCTGAAATTTTATTCATTCGGTAGATACGTTTTGTCATGCCCATTGCTTTGTTTTCTACATAACTGTTGCCAGTATATGTGTGTTTTACATGTTAAATGTTCTTTATCATTAGAAATGCACTCATATTCTTGTAGACAGTGTGATGTTGGTCCAACTCCATTCTCAGACAAGAGTGTCTTCCGCTCCTCACAATGATATCACACCTGGTCAGGCACTGCACAGGTGGCTGGTTGTAGGCAATGGTAAGTTCACTTACTTATCACATCACAAATGACAGGTCTTCTGACTTAATGTTTGACATGTCAGCAGTATGTATTTTGTGACACATCCTTGCGGTCACCAAGCTCAATATGCACAATGTGAGAAATTGGGGTGTTGGTTGACTGAGATATGATCCCTGATCAAGTAGCAACTGCAATTTTTGGCTGGGAAGGCACAAGAAACCCCAAATTAACATGTGCTCACCATCTGGTAGCTTGGCACAAAAGAGTCAGGCTTAACTTGAACGCAATGTGTAAAGTATTTGTGCAATACTTCAAATAATAAAACTGTGAAAACACCACACAAAAACCATCCCACACCAGGTGGTTAGAAAAATAGAACTTAATTTAATAAATAGAACAAGACCAAAATGACAAAAATCCAATCAGCAGAACTCAAGTTAATAATTTTTTTAATAATTAACTGTACAATGGCGCTTAGAAGCAAAAAGTGTCACCTGGGGACATCTGGTCGCACTGGACTGGGACTAAGTCAAACGTTTAGGCTGATCGAGTGTGGGCTCGCTAGAGGGACACAGTTAGGCCTGCTGAACAAAGTACCTTAAATCCTGGTTGCAGAGCATTGTATGGATTTGAGGCAAAGATGCATCGTGCAGCTGATGTGTTGGTTCTGAGAGTCAGCAAGGCTATGGTGCAAGGTCCTATTGCATCAATTGAATATTCCATCAAGGGGACTTGTACTGCACTGCTGGTGTCAGGAATGCATTTCGCAGTTGACATTGTCATCGAAGAGAGATTTGAGGACCTTCTCTGGAGAGCAGCAGCGATTCCGAGGACGATATGTCAAACCAAAGATGCAGGATACTCCGGCAATGTGAGTCTTCTGCGCTGGGTTCAATCAACGCAGCAATGGCGATGCATTGGTTCTACTTGAGGATGAGCCACTCAGCCAAGGAGGTGTGTTGGTTCTGCTCAGGGATGCTCCACTCAGCAGAGAAGATGTGTTGGTTCCGCTGATAAGCCTTAGGCTCTCTTTCAAGGGTCTGGGACTGCGGTGGCACCACTTGGCAGGCTAGAGGCACAGACAGAAGAGTCCAGGTGCAGAAGCCTATTGGTTGGAAGTCTTTTATATCCCTGAGACTTCAGATCAGGAGGCCATCCAACTAGCCCTTGGAGTCACTCTGGGTACTGGGTTGGTGAGATGCAGATCCAGTCCTTCCCATTCCGAGGCAAGAGGTCAGCAGGCAACAGGTCAGGACAATGTAGGGTGCTGGTCTGGCTTATAGTGGGTACCTGATGGTATTTACACCTTGTGCCAGGTCCAGTCAACCCTTATTAGTAGATTAGTAGTGTCCTAGCAGCTTAGGCTGATAGAGGTAGCTATAGCAGAGCAGTTTAGGCTGAACTAGGAGACATGCAAAGCTCCTACTATACCACTTATATCATATAGCACTATATTATAAGAAACACAATACTCAGAGTTACTCAAAATAAAGGTACTTTATTTTAGTGACAATGTGCCAAAAGTGTCTCAGAGGATATACTCCTTCAGGAGGTAAGTAAAATACACAAAATATACACACAAACCAAAATCAGGTAAGTAAACAGTTAGAAAAGTAGTGCAAACACTGTAGAATACAATAGGATGCAATAGGAGACAATAGGCCTAGGGGCAACACAAACCATATACTCCAAAAGTGGAATGTGAACCACAAATGGACCCCAGGCCTAGTGTAGTGTGTAGAGGGTCGCTGGGAGTGTAAGAAAACACTAAGGGTGTCCAAGATACCCCACCCCAAGACCCTGAAAAGCAGGAGTAAAGGTACCCTACTACCCCAGAAACACAGGAAAGTCGTGATAGGGCATTCTGCAAAGGCAACAACTGACTGCAAAGCACTGAAGACGGATTCCTGGACCTGAGGACCTGTAAAGGAAGGCAACCAGTCCAAGAGTCATGCAAGTGTCCGGTGGGGCAGGAGCCCACTAAACCCTGGATGAAGGTGCAAAAGGGCTACCTCTGGGTGGAAGAAGCTGAAGATTCTGCAATAACGGAAGTTGCCAGGAACCTCTCCTTTGCACAGAAGATGTCCCACGGCGTGCTTGAGGATGCAGAGTTTTTTCCACGCAGAAAGACTGCAAACAAGCCTTGCTAGCTGCAAGAGTCGAGGGTGAAGAAAATGGGTTCTGCCTGGGCCCAGGAAGGACCAGGAGGTCGCCCCTTGGAAGAAGAGACAGAGGGGGTGCTCAGCAGAAGAGAGAGCCCATGCAGAAGCAGACAGCACCCGCAGAAGCACTTGAACAGGCATTCAAGAAATCTGAGCACGGCAGTTGCCTCAACACTACAAAAGAGGGTCCCACGAAGCCGGTGGTCAACTCAGCGAGTTGAGCAATGCAGGACGGAGTGCTGGGGACATGGGCTGTGCTGTGCATGAAGGATTCCTTGCAAAAGTACACAGAGGCCCTAGCAGTTGCAGATCACGCAGTACACAGGATTACTGTCTGGTGTGGGGAGGCAAGGACTTACTTCCACCAAATTTGGACAGAAGGACCACTGGACTGTCATGGTCACTTGAATCCAACTCCTGTTTTCCAGGGACCACGCTCGTCAAGATGAGAGGGGACCCAGAGGACCGGTGATGCAGAACTTTGGTGCCTGCGTTAGCAGGGGGAAGATTCCGTCGACCCACAGGAGATTTCTTCTTGGCTTCCAGTACAGGGTGAAGGCAGAGAGCCCTCAGAGCATTAACCACCAGGAAACAGTCGAGAAAGCCGCTAGGATTAGGCGCTACAATGTTGCTGGTAGTCGTCTTGCTACTTTGTTGCGGTTTTGCAGGCGTCCTGGAGCAGTCAGCGGTCGATCCTTGGCAGAAGTCGCAGAGGGAGATGCAGAGGAACTCTGGTGAGCTCTTGCATTCATTATCTAACGAGAAACCCACAGGAGAGACCCTAAATAGCCCTCAGAGGAGGATTAGCCACCTAACCAGGTAAGCACCTATCAGGAGGGGTCTCTGACGTCACCTGCTGGCACTAGCCACACAGAGGCCTCCATTGTGCCCTCACACCTCTGCATTCAAGATGGCAGAGGTCTGGGACACACTGGAGGAGCTCTGGGCACAATCCCTGGGGTGGTGATGGACAGGGGAGTGGCCACTCCCCTTTCCTTTGTCCAGTTTCACGCCAGAGCAGGGGTTGGGGGATCCCTGAACCGTTGTAGACTGGCTTATGCAAGGAGGGCACCATCTGTGCCCTTCAAAGCATTTCCAGAGGCTGGGGGAGGCTACTCCTCCCCAGCCCTTAACACTTATTTCCAAAGGGAGAGGGTGTAACACACTCTCTCAGAGGAAATCCTTTGTTCTGCCTTCCTGGGACTGGGCTGCCCAGACCCCAGGAGGGCAGAAACCTGTCTGAGGTTTGGCAGCAGCGGTAGCTGCAGAGAAAACCCCAAAGATCTAGTTTGGAAGTACCCAGGGTCCATGCTGGAGCCCCGGAGATGCATGGGATTGGCACCCCAATACCAGATTTGGCATGGGGGGACAATTCCATGATCTTAGACATGTTACATGGCCATATATGGAGTTACCATTGTGAAGCTACATATAGGTATTGACCTATCTGTAGTGCACGCTTGTAATGGGGTCCCCGCACTCAACAAGTCCGGGGAAATTGCCCTGAACAATGAGGGGGCACCTTGGCTAGTGCCAGGGTGCCCTCACACTTAGTAACTTTGCACCTAACCTTCACCAAGTGAGGGTTAGACATATAGGTGACTTATAAGTTACTTAAGTGCAGTGTAAAATGGCTGTGAAATAACATGGACATTATTTCAGTCAGGCTGCAGTGGCAGGCCTGTGTAAGAATTGTCTGGGCTCCCTATGGGTGGCAAAAGAAATGCTGCAGCCCATAGGGATCTCCTGGAACCCCAATACCCTGGGTACCTAGGTACCATATACTAGGAAATTATAAGGGCGTTCCAGTGTGCCAATCAGAATTGGTAAAAATTGTCACCAGCCTGCAGTGACAATTTTAAAAGCCGAGAGAGCATAAACACTGAGGTTCTGGTTTGCAGAGCCTCAGTGATACAGTTAGGCACCACACGGGGAACACATATAGGCCACAAACTATAAGCACTGGGGTCCTGGCTAGCAGGATCCCAGTGACACAGGCAAAAACAAACTGACAGACAAGTAAAAACGGGGGTAACATGCCAGGCAAGATGGTACTTTCCTACAGTCAGCAAAGCAGGAGCTCAGCAGAATGCAGTCAAGCAGAGTGGCAGTCCTTCCTGGCAGTGTATCCACAGGTCCAGAAGTGTACTGTAGTGTTGGTGCCTGAGGTCCAGTTCTTATAGCTAGTGGTGCTTAGTTGTGGTGGAGACTTCAAATACATGCCTTTGAAGTGTACAGATGCCCTGCCTTCCCTGCATCCAGACTATCAGTAGGGGGTATGCAGCCCTTTATGTGTGGACTCAACACAACCTTTTCGGGTGTAAGTGAGGCAGTGACCTGGTCCTCCATCTCATCATGCCAAGGATGGTCCATCAAATCACATCTAAGCTTGTATTTTATGTGACTGTGTAGGAGGAATGCAGAAAGCCCTACTGCTAACTACACCCAGTCATATGACCAGAGACAGACTGCAGGAACAAAATGACTAAGGCAAGAAAATGCAAACTTTCTAAAAGTGACATTTTCAGAATTTCAATGTCAAATCTGACTTCACAATAAGTTAGGATTTTCAATTGTGATTCCAGGGACACCAGATTTGAAGGGGTTATCTTTTCCCATTTGGAAACCAATGTTAACTTATGGGAGAGATATGCTGTGCAGTGGCAAGAATGTAATTTAGAGTTTTTCCCCACCAGGACATGTAAAACAAAAAAGTACATTACCTACTTTTTAACTACATTTCATCCGGTCCTCTGGGCTGACCAGGGCCTACCCTAGGGGTGCCTTATATGAATTAAAAAGTAATGTGTGACATTGGCAAAAGGTCTGGTTTGCCAGGTGGAAATTGCAGTTCAAAAAGAGACCTATAGGTAAATTAAATATGCCACTTGGGTATATGTCAAAATTGCCATGTTTTAGGGAAAGAGCACAAGTATTTTAACACTGGTTAGCAGTGGTAAAGTGCACAAAATCCTAAGGCCAGCAAAAACTAAGTCACCAAAGACAGGAGGTCTGAAGGCAAAAAGTTAGGGGAAACCACGTCAAGGAAGCCAGATCTAACGCACAATAATCGTTTGAAAGATTTGTACCTTTTAACCTGTTCTCCAATGTGAGTGCATAACCCAACTTTTCAATTATAATTTTACATTTGTTTCCAAAGTAATTCCTATTGTGTTTACTAAAGAGGAGTTGATCAAACTTTTTCAGTGTCTTTTATTAACCCTTACATTTAGTTTAACACTTACACTTATTTGCTCCTAAATGTATGTGCCGCCATAATTTTAGATGCTGTCAGGAGCAAGGTTACCATTATAAGCACTGAAAAAGATGCATCTCGGGTATTAGGAGAAATACAAGCAGTAGCAATTTGACACTCTACTATCCACCAATCAGGTAAGTGTGCTAATTGTTGTATGTTACTACAAATAGCATAATCTACACAATAACTGACTATTGTAAAATGATTTTACAGTCTATGCAATTTTTTCCTGCCATGTTATGGTGGTGTGTAATTTCCACTAACACCTTGTGTAATGTCTCTGCTTTGCTTTTCATGTTGACATGATATTGAAGGTGCTGGAATGAGGAACTCTTTGTCCATTCCAAACTCAAGGATCCAGGTTCAGCAGCTGACCTCACCGGACATATCCAAACCACACAGATCTGTAGCTGGAGTTGGTGAGTTATAGTTTGCATTTCACGTGTTTGTTTATCACATCACTGTAACTAGTAATCTCTGAACAATAATATGTTGATTTTGACAAACCCATATTCCATGTAACTTAAAACACAGCTAAAGATTTATTCTAATAGTCTGCAGTGTTTTACCACTTAAACTAGTATGTGATGTACTTCATCTGTTGCGAGCTTCTTCTTGTAGGTACTGAGTACGATAAGTCATCCGATTATGTTGAACCATCTGCAAGTGGAGGGTGGCAGGCAATCTGAGGAGATAATCCAATCTCCCTCTAAGTAGCAATATCTGAGGCGAGCACTGCTTAACAAGTAGAAGGATGAGGAGGCTTAAGGTGAGCAGGAGTTGGTTGAGGAGGTGTACATGGATGAAGAGGATAGAATTGTTGCATCAGTACCTAAAAGATTGAAGGCCACTTCACTTCTGACCAGCATTATTCCTCCTAAGTCCCCAGTATTTAGCCAACCAGCCGTAGAGGCTACTGATGCCTACACAATCATCACATCCTAACAGCCCTCACATTTCAGGTAGATGTGTAATTTCTCCTACACACTCCTTCCATGAAGTGTATCTCAGGCCTACTGTCAAACATCAGAAGGAGAGAACACCACTGCCGAGGTTCAGTAATACCCTATGCATGAATATCCTCTCCACAACCTTCCATGCACCATCCGCCTCCATGCTAGTTTACCAGCTGGTCATTTCAGAGGGTGTCCCATGCAGAGGGACATGACATGAGCTCATATTGTCCCTGGGAAGCATGAATTTTGCCAACAACAGAATGATGTGTGACAGGGTATTCATGAAAAAGGGCTACCCTGTCTGGCATTTCAAACCCACTTCATGGACTCCCTCAGATGTTTGACAGGCAGACCTGTTCTTGGATAATGTTGTGAAATGTTTCCAGAAAAGGATGAGGATGTACCAGCATTAAATCAAAATTTATATGGAAGAGAATGCAAGACACCATGCCTTGGCCATGAAGATGATGGACGGAATGATGAAGATGTTTCAATGTCTACCTTCATGGTTAACACATGGAGAAGAATCTACACAACCACCTGAACTCCCACTCGCACAGCTAACTGCTTCATTAGTACAGGTCCTGGCACCCCACCTGTACAGCCACCAGCACCCCCACCTGTACAGCCTCTGATATCCCCCACTGTCACCCCCCACAAAGCCACGACACCCCCTCCGGCACCCCATGTTGTACAGCCACTGACTCGGTGTCCCAACCTGTACAGCCACTGGGACCCCAACCTGTACAGCCAATGGCACCACACCTGTGCAGCCACTGCCATCCCAATCTGTACATCCACTGTCACCCACACCTGTACAGCCACTGGCATCCAACCGCTGCAGCCTCTGGCACCTCCACTTGTACAGCCATCAGTCCCACCAGCACAGCAACCTGAGCCATCTGGCATCGGGAGCTGCCACGCATTCACACACATATAGCTAACCACCCAAAATGTGAACATATTAATTAAGATCTCCTTCCTCACAATTGCCTAGTCATAGGGATTATTCCCTGTAAATGATGTAAATATGTTTTTATCTTCGCCATTATCTAGAAATACAAATATGTGCACTATTCACAACCTCTATCCTGAGTTGACTTTTATTTTTTTTATTTTTTATTTGTGGGGAGTCCTGTCCGACAAGGGGGTCCCACCCTATCTTCTCGCCACTATATTAAGACACCATAATAAGGTTCCATGAACACAATTATGTGCAAGTGCGTTTTGGCAAGCGGGGGAGGTGTCTGAACCTTTTGTGGTCAATAGAGGAGTAAGGCAGAGATGCTTGCTGGCACCTACACGCTTCTCTTTTCTCTTTATATATAAATGGCCTGGTTGAGCATTTAAATTTGTGAGATAATGACACTACCAGGAGGTTGTCCTATAAATTACCTGCTTTTTTGTTTGCTTTTTAAATCATCTTTGGGTTTACAGAAAAGCATAGATCAATTTAACAGGTTTTGTGCAGCAAGGAGATTAGAAATTAACTTGAATAAAAGTAAATACACGCTCTTTAATCCATGTAAATCCACATGATTGAACCCCAGTATGGATGGTACTCGTTTAGAACAGGTTCACACATATGAGAACTTAGGCATTACCCTCAGTGAGCAGATGGATAGGGCTGCCAGTATCTCTAAGCAAAGACTTAATTTGGAACATCATATTGATGAGATCCTTAAGGTACAAGGGGGTATTTTTTCAAGCCTATCTCCCGTGCTGTCAAAATCTATATTGCTCATGATTTAGGAGCTGTACTTTATGGGGCCAAATTATCGGGCCAGAAACCGGTAAATCTCCTCAGTCCACTAGAGAATCGTTTTTTGAGACAATTGTTCAATCGTCCTGTGAACACTCCAGTTGTTCCACTCAGATTTGATATGGGGTGATGCCCCGTTTCGGATGAGATAGCCCTTATGCCAATTGGCTTGCAGGGTGCAGGCAATCTGCCCGGTTAAGGCATGTCAGATTGATTGACCCTGAGGCATATGGGGAGAGGCAGTTTGTGGGACGAACCCCAGTAGGGCATGCCTCAGTATTTCCAAAGTTGATTAAAAAAAAACTGTAAATCTTATGTTCTAAATCTAACACTGGCTAACTCTACATTAGGACCACTAACCAACAATATTATATCTAATAAGGATTTTTATAATTTAGAACATTTTATGGATGAAATTGAACCAAGTTTGGCCAGGAAATTGTACGTTCAATTTAGGCTGGCACTTTGCCCTTACTTTCATGTACCTCTAAATGGGCAAATGCAAGGTTCATCGAATATCAGGCCTGTCCTTTGTGTGGTGGACCTAACAAAACTGAAGTACATGTCATTTTTTTCTGCCACACTTATAGAAAAAAGGGGATTGTCCGCGTGTGTAGGAATTTAGGGACCCGCCAGCATCTATAGGCCTATAGAACTTAAAAAACGGACGCAAGTCAACCTATGGTTTATGCTGTCTCCAAATTCTTAGTTGCAATGTGGTGCGAAAGAAGGAAATTAGCACCGGTAATTACCCGCCTTTAAATCCGACACATGTATTGACTGTTTATACTGTTTTGGTGTTGTATTATTTTAGTTTAATTGCACGTCAGGAGATCACTAACATTATGGAGGTGGCTGCTAATACTGCTTCTATTGCCAATTGCTGTATATTTGCACCATGTTTTATCTCTTGGCCACTTGTTTTTTCATATTTTCTTCGAGGAACTTGTGTTCAGGCTCTATTAGTTATATTTGAATGTGTTATGACTATCTATCTTTTAATTTTATTGATAGCTATCCTTCGATTTAGCTGATATTTCAGTGTATACTTGACTTGAGACTGCTCTTTTGTATACTGGTATTTAATGTTTTATTGTTATATTTATTTATTTGTCTTTTAGAGAGTATTGACGAAATAAAGCTCGTTGATTGGTTGAAAAAAACAATTCTCTATTTGTATGGCATATCTTTCAATATCAGTTTTCGAGAGTACTACATTTAGACCAGTAAAAATATTTGTGTTACACGCCATCTTATTGAAAACATTTGCTGATAGCAATGCATTTACACTTCACCACAATTAGTGTAACAAAGATTATGCAGAATAAAGAACTGAGTTCTTTTGTAAACAATTATACTTTATAATTGTTTTGATTTGAATAACATAACGGATATATCAACATAAATTACAGCAAAGTCGGGGGAACTGGGAGAAACTAATACACATAAAGTCTTCAGACAGAACGAGAAAGGTGAACTTGGAAGTATTTGGGCTCCATAGCAATAACAAGTAAGGAAGCGTCAGGGGAGTCAGTATATATACAGAGGGTCAAACTGACTAGTGCAAAGTCAAAACATAGTCTAAACGTAGGAGTCCACTGTCAACTAAGATTATGTCTGTCCCCCAAGACTCATGTAGATTGGTAACTAGGCTCCAGGCTTGGCGACAAAGTAAGTGGCCATCCTCACTCTACATTTTTGCTATAATGCTCTAATCTTCCTCTGGCACAGACCAATTTTTGCTGGCCAGTGCAGGACCTGATACCTTATGGGAATAGACAACATGAGGAGTACTAGGGGAAACAGTGAGGACAGACGAAGTGGGAGACTGGACAACAGTAGGTTGGTTTGGGTTGGGTTGAGAGCCAACAGAGACAAGATGACTGCAGTCAAGTTACTGATGTTGGCTGACAAAGCTTCAAGCTGCCCAGACTGTGTCTCTTGGAGCATCCAGACCACTGACTAAGTCCCGGATGTCCATTGAAATTGCTGTACTAGCCTCTTCAAAGGCTGTCCTCACCCCCTGGAGTGCAGCCACAGGCACAGACACAGATGGAGGGATTTGGGGCTCACATGGGCAGTATGGGGTGTTGGAGGTAGATGTCTCCCCGACTTGTGGTCTTCTAGCTGGGTACTGGGAGGAGTAGTAGTGGCAGGTGGTACAGCTGGCGGCTGCAATGGAGTGGGGCATCAGGAGTTAGGGAGGGACTGGGAGCAGGCCTAGAAGGTGCTGGGACCTGTTCTGGGGCCAGCAGTTCTACAAATTTTTGTTATTGTCCAGGAGAAGACTCAACTTCTTTCTCCCCTTGCCGATGGTTTCTCTTTCCTTTTCTCCCCTCGAGCCTCTTCAGCTTCCTGACGGACTTTTTTAGCAGGTGATCGAGTAATTCTCCAGGTAGGGGCACTTCCTCTGCTCATGGTTGGCTCCTCCTCCTCGTCACTTGTGGCCGACAGCTGAGGATCTTCTGTCCTGCCCTTGGACCTGCTGAGATGTTGCCTGACCAGCCTCATCCACTGAAAATTGTAAATAAACAAATATATGTGCAATTAACATGTTACCCACAAAGAAAAACAACAAAATACTATTGGCTGACATTGTAGTACCATGACCTAACTAATGGATATCATGTGCAGTAAGAAATACCAACTGTGAGTTAGATGAAATGTAATTAACTAATTCACAAAAGATGTACATTTTCACACATTTTAAGTATGTTGATGGTAATCCTATAAAAATGCCTTTTTGTAAAAAAAAAAAAAATACATATATATATATCAAAACGAACAAACACAGTTCCGGTAAAATCCTGAGGCGAATTCTTGAGTGGTCTGGTACGGGTCCCGGAAACCCAATTATATCAAATGAACAGTTTCCTCATAGTAGGAAAAGGAATCCGAACACCGTGGCAGTGCAATCTTTATTTATTGACGTAGCCTTGCTATGGCTGAAACGCGTCAATAAATTAAGATTGCACTGCCACGGTGTTCGGATTCCTTTTCCTACTAAGAGGAAATTGTTCATTTGATATATATATATATATATATATATATATATATATATATATATATATATATATATATATATATATATATATAATATATATATATATAGCCAAAGGGAACTTTAGATTTATACCTTAGTAATGTCATTGTTTCTCTTACAATTAAGCTTTGTTTGTGCAGCGCACTGCAAATCATATGAGTTTACATAGTACTGCTATATATTATTTGAACAATAGCTCACATGACAATGTTCAGCAAATTTGTGTATTTATTACATTTTGAATCTGTATGTATTATATGAAGAAAGATAAAGTTACACAATGTCAGCCTTGACTATTTTCAAACAACAAATAGTAGTTAAGAGAAACAACATAAACATGATAGCTACAACATAGTAACACCACAGACTGTCACATTAACAATAAACAGTTTCAAGACAAAAACTCAGCATTGCATTCAACTTTGAAAATGTCCTTTTGTCACTAGTTATGCCACTCACTGTTTTTACCTCTATTTAAGAAATTAAGATGTAATGGAATTCTACCCCATTGTCAAATGAGAACTACAAATCCCAAAATTCCTTGATTAAAAATGCAAGGGCCTTAGAAATTTCGTAGCTATGACTCAGATTATGTTAAAAGGTAACAAACACAACATGCCAGGACATTATCATCACTCACATCACATTTTATGATACATAATCAAGTACATGTACTTTCCAGCTCTCTGCTGCTCAGATTCTTCCAGCTGAGCATGGAGGGTCAGCCAGGAAGCTTGTAGGATCCTCTGGTTCAGTGGGGTAATGCGGGCCACTGTGTATGTGGTTGGGAGGACACACCATTGATGTCATGGGCCTTGTTTTGGGCCCAGCGCCACAGGTCCTCCCATCTTTTTCTGCACATTCTGCTCTACCTTTTGTACACCCCCACTGCATTGCAGCACGTGGCAATTTCCCACCAGATTTGGACACACACCAAATTACTCAGCTGGCTATCTGCCCCCCCCCCCCCATAAAGCTGAGGGTACTTTGCAAGCATCCCTCAGTAATGATTGTCAATTCACTGCCAGTAAAAGAGGGTGTTTTCTCATCAAGTCCTTCACCCATGTTAGGAGCAAGATTGATACAAGGAGCAGCAGGATGGAGGAGGATGCTTATCTGAGTAGAGTGTGGCACAGAATGAATTAAAAAATGTCTGGTTCCTCTTCCTGTATGTCATTTCCTGTATGTCCTTGCAGTCCTCTGCTCAGACTGTGGAGTCTTTGATTCGTGTATGGAGCGAAATCTCTGCACAAGGAGTAGAGTCTCCATGCTCGGAACAGAACTCCACATGCAGGA
This sequence comes from Pleurodeles waltl, assembly GCF_031143425.1. NCBI lineage: Eukaryota > Metazoa > Chordata > Amphibia > Caudata > Salamandridae > Pleurodeles > Pleurodeles waltl. The sequence continues at coordinate 1,041,408,684 of NC_090440.1, forward strand.
GGGAAATGTCATTCATGGAAAAAGTCAGTAACAAACTTAATTACGTTTTCTTTGAATTCAACAAAAAATAATATTTCATGTATATTTACCTCAGGTAGGATGATCTGTACCATAAAATAAATGACAACAGATAAATCTTGTTTGTTCTACAATTATGGGACTGATTTGGAGCTTGGTGGTTGTAATTCTCCATCACAAACGTGACTGTATTACAAGTGACATTGGACATAATGCACATCTAATTCTGCAGATTGGATTTCCATCACATTTGTAATGGAGTATCCCATCCGCCGAACTCTAAATCAGGCCCTATGTGTTACGTGTGTGAAGAAACTGTTCTGGAACCCAGTATATACCCATATTTAATAGTTATATGTGTTGTCCTTGCGTTAGCACTACAAGGCAGGGCAAAGCCTTATATGCTATTTACAATACCATGCAAGGGGTGATTAGCATAACCTTGTATTGCTTTGTTAAAACAAAATAAACAAACACAGAGCATAACACTGCCTTGCATTGCCTTGCATTGTGCAAGCCTTCCATGGGTGAACCAAGCCTTCACATACATCCACCCACGGATTTTGCAACAATCCCACATTTACAAAGATATGTCAGTCTGGATTTTAGACAAAACTGTAATCCTCCCCAACCTAGGTCCAACATGTACTCCTCACTTTTAAACCAAAGTTGATACCTTTTTTCCTCCAGGTTCTGTGTTTCCCTCACTTATTGAGTACTCCAATATTTACTTACATGTGGTAACCCTCAGCAGTTTCCTAAATGAACTGCAGACATATAAATATAGAGCAGGGGGAGGCTTAAGACTGCAAAAACATGTGATTAGCATTTTCTGTACTACGGTTTGGAGTACTACAAAATGTACTAATAAATTTAGGGCCAGGTTCACGAAGGTAAGCTTAGACATTTGGTCTAAACTTAGACCAAGGGCCTCATTAAGACCCTGGCGGCCAGCGGTAAGCTGGCGGTAACACCGCCAACCGGCTGGCAGTGTGCCGCCAGCGTAATATGACCGTGGCACATTAGCCACGGCCATACCGCCGGCCCCTCCAAAATACCGCCAGGCGGAAGGCAGCGGTGCAAGCACTGCTGCCCTGGGGATTATGAGTCCCCAACCGCCAGCCTGTCCTTGGCGGTAAACACCGCCATGCAGAGGCTGGCAGTAAGGGGGACTTGGGGTGTCCCTGGGGGTCCCTGCACTGCCTATGCACTTGGCATGGGCAGTGCTCGGGCCCCCAGGCACAGCCCCATCGAGCATTTCACTGCCTGAATTTCGGGCAGTGAAATGTGCGATGGGTGCTGCTGCTCCCACTGCACATCAACATTGCCGCCGGCTTTATTACGAGTCGGCTGCAATGTTGATGGGACTTTTCCGCTTGGCCAGCGGCCTGAAACGCTGTTTCCATCCACTGCCCCAGCGGAAAAGTCATAATAGGGAGCCAGATATACTGCCAGCACTGGCGGTATAGTGGCGCCCACAACTTCGGCAGTCTTTTTAAAAGACCGCCGAAGTTGTAATGAGGACCCAAATGTCTAAGTTTACGACTTTTGTAATTCGCAAAGGCCATTTACGAGTAGTATCTTTACATCCGCACTCGGGGCTAAGTCTAAATTTATCTTTGTGAATGAGGCCTAAGCGTAAGTTTATTTTTGAGAATAAGGCCCTTATGCCAAAGAAAAAGATGTCCGCTACTTGCAACATAGCAGACAAGGAAGCAGTGGGGCAGAGCACACTATTGGACATTGTCTTCGATAAAAAAACAAATGAGCTTGATTGCACCAAGAACTGTTTTTTCCTCCAAAAAGTGATGTGGGGAGGGGTTCAGAAGACAATAGGACAGAGCAACATTTCAGAAATATTTGTAATTTATGTCAGTATTCATAGGGTTCAACAGTCTTAGGGCTAGGTTTGTGCTATGTAAATACCATACACATATACATAAAGAAAGAAGTGAAAGTTAAACAAGGATGGAAATGAATATGTGTGAAAGAGGTATCAGCTTAAGTGTGCTATTATTTTAAACTCTTGAATATGGTAATAGATACATAAGTGATCTAGTGGCATAACACAAAATGAAGGGACCTCCCTGCTGAATGTGTTGAGGAGCCACTGAGTCTCCCATACCTCAGAGATAGTCATTGGCCTTGGGCCTAAATGGAACACACTGGAAGGTTGAACCCATACTACGCCCCCTCCCCTGCTACCCCCAAGCTACGGGAGCATGCGTTACTTCTCATATTGGATCACAGTTCATCTGTGGTAGGGATGTCCAGCAAAGCTCCAGGAGGCCTCGAGCCATTCCACACTTCCAGGGTAACCACAGATTATGTAAATGTTTTTCAATTTGAAATCAGTGCATGTGAGTTCATCCTATGTAATGTTCTGCACAGATGGCTGCGATGGCACCAGTCTGTATGTGCACAATCAGTCAAATATATCATCCAGCCAGCAGCAGATTCCATACAGCAGAGGAGGTAGTAAACTGCAGGCTCAGATCAAATGGTTTACATGCAAGACAGGAGGTGACGTACAATCCGTTCTAAATCCGAGGGATTTAGGTGCAAAATAGCACCGGGAGGTCATTGAAAAAAGAATCGACCAACGAACTCCCTGAAGCTCTTCAATGCTGAACGCAGCAATAAAACAGGAACATTAGCGCCAAGCTCTAAAACGTAAATGTAATTTCCAAATTTATTTTGGGCATTAATGATGTACTCACAGATTTCTACAAAACGGAGAAAGAGAAAAAAACATCCTTCTTGGTGAAGCCTTGTTCAATTTACTACTTTCTAAGCAAACTGTCCGAGAATTTAGCTTCCTGGAGGCAAGGTTTGTCCTCTCTGCCCTGCATTAGCTGTTCTTTTGGTTCCCCTAAGTGTAGACTTGCTAGTAGCATATTGATCAGTAAATCCGGCGGCGTGCTTTGCATATTGAGAGCCTTAATTACTTAGCCTGGTTTTCAATTACGTTTCATCTGATCGAAGAAACTGTTTTCTAAAACCTCACTTTTTTCCTGAAGTCACGGTTTCCACCGTGAAGTCAAAGGCTGCAGAGTGGGTGTTACCTTGTTAGAGCCTTTTAAGCTATCCTACAACAGTGGTTATTACGCATACATAGTGAGCTTCTCCCAAATTAAATGTAAAATGTTTTAGCTGTAATGCACTTGCCATCATTCTTCTTCATCAAACAAAAACTAAATGACTAATGTGGCTTAGTGTTACCTTTCGGGGCACTCTTTGGTTACTGGCAATGAAATAATTTGCAAAAGTGAACAGTTGGAATTATTGTGCAGCCGCAATTGAATAAGCGGCACTACATATTGTAAATTGTAAATGTATTTGTATAGCACTTACGACCTTTGACAAGACACTTAGGCGCTTTTGTAGCGAGTAGGACGCTAATCCACAACACAAGATTAGCAATCCTAATTTACAGAGTCAGTCGCAGCTCGCTGGGGTTACTGGGGGTGGGGCGGCGTGCGCGGGGGTAATTTGAATAAACTTTAAAACAAAATAAAAAATAAACTTACCTCGCTCCTTGCCGCGGCGCTCCTCCATCTTGCAGTGCAGGCACAGGCTCCCAGCCTGCCCTGTGGCCAGTCCTGATTCTGCTCAGAGCAGTGTCAGGATTGGCTGGTAACGCCCAGCCAGGGTGCTCTCAGGCAGACTGGGCGCCTATGCCAGCTCTCTTCAGCCCACCAACTGTGTTGCCGGGCTGGAGAGAGCCTACTGCGCATGTGTGTTTGGCCGGCCCGAGATGGCTGGCCAAACACACATGTGCGCTGAGGGGAGTGCACAGTTCACTGCCCTCAGTGCTTGTCATCCCTAAAGCCCCGCCCCTTTCACAACGAAGGAATAATAAACATAGTTTATTATTCCTTCGTTGTGAAAGAGTTTGCAGCTTCTGCTGCTGGCGGGGTGGAAGGGCGACGCTCCTCTGCCCTAATGGAGGAGCCGCCGCTGTACAGAGTTCAGTCACTGACGGAGGAGAGTTGAGCAAGCAAAAATGCCTGACCGTACCTAAATAACCCAAATTATCCCAGGTTACCTTCCAACAGGAAGGCCTCTCAACATCTTCATGTCAATCTGCTAGCCCAAGGCGACAAATTAAATATAAATAGAAAAAAACATCAGCGTTCAGGAAATTCACCATTTCCTCACGACCTCTCAAACCATTACATTAACCCCTTTTGCTGTTTGTGACATTTTCACTCAGTATAGAGGCTGAATCTTATACTGGAATCGTAGTTCCAAAGAAATGTCTTCATTCTTACTGTTGACTGTGCTCTAAGAAGTGACTGTAAGGCGATGTGTAGTATGTGAATTATAAAACACAAAAATAAATCTATGTATGCACGGGTGTAGCATTTGTATCGGGTGACCCTTAGTAAAAGGCACAGAACGTTGTACACATTGAGAGACAAATTCCATTTAGTCACTGAGAGTTAGTTGGGTTCTGAGAGAGGAAGTCTACTTTTACTGCTTCGTGATGTTCTGTTCTGTAAAGAGGTGTGTTATCACTTCTTTCCTAAACTGCGACAGACTTGGGGTGGTTCTGATTCATACAGGGAGTACAGATGGAGTAAGCCTGTTGTCTTGCCTTTTCTTTTTTGCAATTCTGTCTCCAATCGGATTATGTCTTGGCTATGGTGCAAGAGCCCCAGGAGGTGGTGAGAGTCAGGATTTCATCTAGGAACATGCTGGGAAAGAGACATAAGTGCATGTCTGTTCGGTTTTGTTAAAGAAAGTCACGAAACAAAAGACCAGAAGGATTTGGAAATGGTGGACTGCCTGCTCTTGGCACTTGGCACACTGAGGGTCAATAACAGTATTTTCAGGTCAAGGACCTTAGAAGGGGTACAACACCCCCTGATCGCTACAAAAAAAGGCTATTAACTAGCAAGATGGTGCCCGGCAACTGTCTGCTTGTTGTAATTTAGTTCTAAACCAGATAGTTCTAAACTAAATGAGACTTTCTGCTTGTCTCACTTAGTTCATCACTGTGTTGCAATTCCTCCACTATTATTTTGTTCTTCCCTTCCCCCATTGTGTTCCCCTTCCCGGTTGTCCTACTCTGTCCCCTTCTAGATTCCGATACTTAATAATCCTTGGTTAGTCTGGGTCCCTTTGCTGCTGCTGCTTTACTTGATAGTCCTCTAGGCGTTTCCAGGCCTCTGTGTGTTTCAAGTGCTTTCAAGACTTGTCACCTTCATCTCCTTTGCCTTCTGTGATTCCAGTATGCATAGATATCCATTTGTGCCACTTGTTCTTTCAGGGTCTTTCATGACCATAAATCCAGACTCTCCATTCCACATTACAATGCCATCCATTCTTGGTGTGAAGAGAGACTCTCAAGTGACCAGCATCTCACTGGTCTGGTGTGTTTCACTCTCACCTCCACTTTCTCCTATCATCTCTTCTTCTGTTCTGTACTGATCAAGGAGACTAGCTCTACCTCTTTAAAAGTCCTAGAGGGGAGACTGGTGGATTATCAACTGAGTCCCATGCCTAACTCTCTCTTCCAGGAAGGGTTGAATTCCTGACAGTGGGCCTGTCAGCCAGATGATTGTCATTTGTAATGGGTGTTTAAATGACATGTTTGGTATTGAAAATGATGCAGGTCTATAAAAGGAGCAAGTGGAGTTACCTCATGATGTGCATGAAGTGGTCATATCTCCTCAAGCCTTTTATGAGGCATGTTTCGGCTTGTAGAATTAACTCCAAGGTAGCCACAGTGGAGTTCTGGAAGCCTTGGAGCAGGTCCTTATCCAGATGCAAGAGATCTTGAACAACAGTTCTGAAATTGTTCTCTGAGAGGGATGATTTCATTATCATTAGTTGAGAGGGCTTATATAAGGTTTCCTTGTTTTTTTGGGGTAAAGTGTTGAGTTTGGTGAAAGTAAGGTTTGAATTTTTCCACGTCCATTTGGATGAGTGTTGCTTGTTGTTCCTGGTGAAGATCAGGAATTTGTTTTGGTGGGGCTCAGCTTAAACTCGATAATGGACTTCAAGGTTTGGATAAGGTGCAGGTCATCTTTAAGGCATTGAACGTCTGGAACAGCAGAGACTTTCAAACTGAATTGTGTGTCTTTGGTATATTTGATGCTGTTATTGGTGAATAGACTCCTAAGAGGCTCCATGTAGAGGCTGAAGATGACAAGAGACAATATAGAACCGTGAGGGCTCTGCAGGTGAAAGGGGTCTGCTCGGACCTGGAAGTGCCCTGATACAATTTAAATTGGTAGGAAGAGAAGCAGAGAAGAATTTAGCTAGTAAATTCCACTTGAGAGACAAGGATCACCTTTAGTTTTTATTAGAATGGCAAAGGCTGTGATTTGTAAGATAGCTGTCTCTATGCTGCAGCATGATCTGAATCCGGATTGGCAGTTGGACAGGAGATAGGTAGCACTGATATGTCACAGTTCTGAGCAGATTGCTTTTTGATGACTTTGCAGATGAAGAATAGGTAAGTGTGGGCAGTAGTGGCAAGGTCATAAGAGTCTATTCTGACTTGCATTAGTAGTGGAAGAATAGGGACTGTGAGATTCTGAGAAGATGTCATGAGTGAGGGAGTTTTTGTCAGTAGTGTGTAGGGACAATAGAGCGTCTCAGGAAAAGACTTAAATAAGGACAACAGTAAGATATCATCATCCCAGGTGACTATGAGTGAGTTGAGGATGTTGGGGCTGCAGGACAGAGATTTCATGCTTGAATATTGCCTAGGGCAGCTGAGAAGGCTATTCCTGACAATTTGCCAGGCCCACATATGGGCATGTATTCAGATTTTAATCCACTTCAGACTACAGTGCAAGCCATTTATAAGATTCAGAGTGAATTGGAAAAAAAAACTTTTTTAAAAATAAGACTAAACTCCTCTTACCAAAACTATCTAAGTGGGCATTTGAAAGTCACGGCAGCTGGAGGAAATGCAACCTTTTAGTCTCAAGGTCGTCTTCGCCCCTTTACTCAGGCCACACCAACAGCCAACATTTTTGTATTACCTGATAAATTTTCATGGGATTTTCAAAAACGTAAATCTTTTCTTGCTCAATGCAAACTACATTTCTTCATTAAAACTTAGTTATTTTTAAACATTCCAGGGTGCAGTTCTGTTAATTTTCTATCATTTGTCCAAGATGTATTAGCTTGGGCTATAACTGAAATCAATGGAGACACCCCATCATTTCAGCACTTTTCGAACGTCATTCAACAGGCTCTTTTTCCAAGAACAGATGCTGTAGACATCCCATGTTAATGTGCTTGCATTAAAGCATGAAACTTGTGATATAATTTGTTATGTGAGCAGATTTTAACAATTTAAAGCTGAAAGGGGTGAACTGATGAAGCTACTGCAACCACATTCTACAGCGGCCTGTGGAAAGATTTAAAGGACACTCTAGCATTATTGGTAAATCAGCTTCCCAGTACAGAAGCCTAAATAGAATTAATGCCTCAGATTGAAGCTCAGCAACACTATTGGTTGAATGAAAGAAGAGGGAAGGTTGTTTTATGGACTATGGATTCTTGAAGATGGCAGAAATACCAGGACAGAACAAAACATATGCAGAACCCATCCAAGACATAGATGGGATCCCCTTAAACTCTGATGATATTTCACAAGCTACTTTATTTCTTTTATTGGTTATTTCTGAAGATGTAGAGTCTTTTACTTTCAACCTCATTCATGCTCAGTCATTTCCTATTGTGCTTGGAACATCTTGGTTGCAAATCCATAAACCTACTATTAAATGGAAGACTCAAGTCATTGCACTGTCATTTCAACACTGTCTGCAGGAGTGTTTTCCTAGAAGAAGTCTGCAGAAACAGCAAAACCTTGCAATTCTGGTGTATTTCATAGACGTACTATGATTTATATGATGTCTTCAGTAAAACCCAAGGTGATTCCTTGCGGCCCATAGGGAATATGATTACCACACTGTTTTGATTCCGGGGCAAAGAATCCTCATGGAAGGTTTATCCATTAACCATCCAAGTATATCAAGTACTTAAATAATAGCTTGAAGAAAATCATAAGAAAGGATTCATCATGCACTACTTGACTTCTCCAGCTAGGAATCCCATGTTTTTCATTACTACATCAGATAGAACTTACAGACCATATAAAGATTGTTGTGAACTCAAAAGCCTCACTTTTTGCAACCATTTTCCCTTTTCCCTCATTTGAGTCTTAATGAGTCAAATTAAGTGGTAAGATTTTACCAAGGATTAGGGAAGGTATTGAGTGCAAGGAGGATATGAGCATAAAATTCTCCCTCAGGATTGGATCAGTCACTTCCAAACTCTTTATAATAATGATAATGTTGGTTTCCCTACTGCCACAGTACTGGTACCTGTAAGGGTAGGTCGCAGGCCAGCTGGTTCACCCGGACCTGCAGGCCTCCAAACGGGAATGTCGAAGAATGGAGAAGACCGAGCGCCTTGCACCCACCGAATCCAACCACACCACCCTCAAAACTGCCATCCCCAAACATCACCAGCTGATCCGTACGACCAAAAGAACCAACTTCAAAAGCCGCATAGACACCAACACCTACAACAACAAAGAGCTCTTCAGCATCATCAAAGAACTCTCCAACCCCAGCACCTGCTCCCACGAACCCTCGCCATCACAGGAACTCTGAAACTCCCTCGCCACTCACTTCAGTCGAAAGATCGAAGACATCCACAACAGCTTTGAACCCCAGACCCATCAGACAACCACAGACAACCAAGAACCCGACGCATCAACCAACACCAACCCTCTATGCTCCTGGACCCACGTCAACAATGAAGACACCATCAACACCATGGCCTCCATTCACTCCGGCTCCCCCTCAGACCCCTGCCCGCACCAGATCTTCAACAAAGCCAGCAACATCATCGCACCCCACCTCTGCGCAATCATCAACAGCTCCTTCAAGACAGCCACCTTCCCGGAGAGATGGAAACTCAACGACGTCAACGCCCTTTTGAAGAAACACAAAGCAGATCCAGATAACTCCATTAACTACCGACCTATCTCCCTCCTCCCCTTCCCAGCGAAGGTCATCGAAAAAATTGTGAACAGCCAACTTTCCCGCTACCTGGAAGACAGCAAAGCGCTCGATGCCTCCCAATCCGGATTTCGCAAAAACCACAGCACGGAGACCGCACTCATTGCTGCCACAGATGACATCAGGACCATGCTCGACAAAGGAGAAACTGCAGCTCTCATCCTCTTGGACCTGTCCACAGGTTTTGACACCGTCTGTCACCACACCCTTCGAACACGCCTCCACAACACCGGGATCCTCGCAAGGCCCTCGACTGAATCTCCTCTTTCCTCTCCGGCAGAACCCAGAGAGTCCGCCTTCCGCCCTACTTGTCCGAATCCTCCGAAACCGTCTGTATCGTCCCTCAAGGATCCTCCCTCAGCCCTACACCTTTCAACGTTTACATGGCTCCCCTCGCCAACATCGCTCGATCCCACAACATCAACATAGTATCCGACGCAGATGACACCCAGCTGATCATCTCCCTCACGAAAGACCCCACAACAGCAAAAAACAACCTACACAAGGGACTTCACGCTATTGCCGACTGGATGGATTCAAGCCGCCTCAAGCTAAACACAGACAAAACAGAGGTTCTCATCCTCGGCAGCAACCTCTCCGTCTGGAAGAACTCCTGGTGGCCTACTTCCCTCGGAGCCGCCCCCATCCCCACCACCCAAGTACGGAACCTGGGCATCATCCTTGACTCAGCACTCAGCATGACTCAGCAGGTCAATGCAGTCTCCTCTTCCTGCTACAACACCCTCTGCATGCTCCGCAAGATTTTCAGGGGGATTCCTGTCGAAACCAGGAAAACAGTCACCCACGCCCTAGTCAGAAGCCGACTGGACTTCAGCAACACGCTCTATGCAGGAACCACAGCCAAACTACAAAAGAAAATGCAACGCATCCAAAACGCCTCTGCCCGACTCATACTTGATGTCCCACGCCGCAACCACATCTCAGCCCATCTCAGAGAACTACACTGGCTACCCGCATCAAAGAGGATCACCTTCAAACTACTCACCCACGCACACAAAGCCCTCTACAACACAGGTCCGGCCTATCTCAACGACAGACTCACCTTCCACACCCCAGGCCGCCAGCTCCAATCCGCCAGCCTCGCCCTCACTTTCGTCCCCCGTATTCACCGCTCCACCACAGGAGGAAGATCCTTCTCTTACCTCGCCGCCAAGACCTGGAACTCCCTACTGCTCCAGCTACGCCAGACCCAAGACCTACTGGCCTTCAGAAAACACCTCAAGACATGGCTCTTCGACCATTAACTCCCCTCCCTCCCCCCAGCGCCTTGAGATCCTAACGGGTGAGTAGCGTGCTTTTTTTAATTGTTTGATTGATTGGTTGATAGACAATCGCTACACCTGAGCAGGAACTAGAGAATTATATAGGTTGTCTCTGCTCTTTGCTAGAACCTGAATGTACTATTATCTTGCAGAAAGCAGGTAAGGCTCCCTGAACGGATAAGATCCCCATGGATCTTTTTAAATCAGAGCCGGCTGTTTGGGATCCCTACCTAAATATTGTTGCAAATGATATCCTGGCATCCGCCCAAATAGTAGTTTTTACATTCAAGAAGGGCCTTAATTCTGACCCTGAAAACTACAGACCAACAAGATTAATTGAGGCACTCTAAAAAATGTTCTGCAAGCATATTCTAGATCGCCCCTTGCTGTGGATTGAAGACAACAAAATTGTCTCTCAATTCCAAGCAGGGCTCTGCTCTAAGACGTGCACAATGGACCAAGTCTTCAGATTCCAATTTATGAGATTAAGGGCCAGATGTAGGAACATTCCAAATTGCGACACGCAAATTGCGAGTCGCAATTCAGAATGTTGCATGGTGTCCCTGACACCATCTGCCATTCGTGAGGGGGTTGCAAAGGCCCACCTGATGAATAATCATGAGGTGGGTCGCAATTTGCGACCCTCTTGTGAATGGCAGCCCTCACAGGGATGGTGGCCTGCTGCGGACAGTAGACCACCATGTCTGTGACTGCTTTTTAATAAAGCAGTTTTTTTTGTTGTAATGCAGCCTGTTTTCCCAAAGGAAAACGAAATGCATTACAAAAACGAAAAATTAAACATTTTCGTTTAATTTTTTCAGAGCAGGCAGTCCATAGGACCACTGCCTGCTCTAAAAAAATGTTTGCAGTGCCATTCTCAACGGGGAAGGGGTCCCATGGTGACCCCTTCCCTTTTGCGAATGGGTTACCACCCATTACAAAAGGGTGCAAACTGCGATTGGTTTGCGACTGCGTTTGCGGTTACAAAGCAATCCTACATTGCACTGCGACTCGCAATTAGGAAGGGAACACCCCTTCCTAATTGCGACTCGCAAACCTGTTTTGCGATTCGGTAACCAGGTTACCGAATCGCAAAATGGGGTTTGTGCATTGCAAAGTGCTTTTTCCATGTCGCAAACAGCGAAATTGGCCCTAAAAGTGGTTGACATTAACAAAGGTAGCCTTTATGTGGCATTTAGCAACCTAAAGGCGGCAGTTGACATGGTCCCCAGAGAAAAGCTCTGGTGTACCCTAAGAAAACTGTGACTCTCACCTCCCTTTCTGGAAAGCACAGTGTATCTTCATACCAACAACTACGCCCAAATCATATGGGGAGCTAATGGGGAAGTAACTCACCAAATAAAAGTCACTAAGGGGGTTCGGCAAGGGTGTGTATTGCCTACAACACAATGATTCCTTTTTATAAATGGTTGTATAGACTTTCTGCTGGTCTGTGAAAATGACTCCCCAGTTTTAGATGGCATGAAAATGCGAGCCCTATTATATGTGGATGATACCTTGCTAGTGTCTGAAACACCAAAAGCAATAGAAATCCTACTAGTTAGGTTTAAGTTGTTTTGCATTAACCATGGCCTAGATATTGATACTAGGAAAACAAAGTTTATGGCTATTCACCTGCACAGGCCCTTTAGAGGGGCCATAACACTAGAGGGCGAGGTCCTTAGGAGTTTCAGATTTTGACTACATGGGAATCCACCTATCTAGTAGCAATTCTTGGGTTAGTCAGATCGCAAATGAGCAAGCTTGTATTAAACCATAGGGTGGCTGCTACTTTGAGATCTGCTAAGAACACCAGACTTCATCCTATTTTCCCTCTTTTAGAAGTCTGGAGAGCTCAAGCTGTGGTGGCCATGGTATATGGGGCAGAGCTATGGGGGTGTAGTAATATTAGGAGTTGCAGAAAATAAGCTCTTGGGGGTCAGTACTTAAACTTCCTCAACACACTCCAATAGTTTTTAAACTAGATGTGGGCATGCAATCCATTATCCCTAAAAAAGGACTAAAACCAGTAAATACTGGTTGAGAATCTGTTTCACCACTGATTTGGAACCCTACAGAGTATGCCTTATAGACATTCCGGATAGCCAAAGTGGGGTGGAAAGCCTACCATGGCTACATTTATAAAGTAGGTGTAAGTTTCCTTGGGTTTGACTGAGTTTTGGACTAATCCAGCCTCCATTGCTTTTTCATCTCTCAGAACTGTGAAGTCTCTCTTTCGGGAGCATGAGGAGAGGAAATTGATAAATCAAATAAACCCATGCTCCTTAACTGATAAAAATTTAGAGATAAAGCCAATCCCTTCATTTCTACCGTACATGAACAATATCGACCCACCTTTCACAAAAGTCCTTCACCTAAGATTTAGGCTTGGCGCCTTTCCAATAGCAACTTTCGCTGCTATGTGGAAAGGCCCAACTGATGGTAAAGCGCTTTGTCCAGTGTGTAGTAAAGAAGAACAAACTGAAGAACACCTTGTATACTTCTACTCGGAGTATTCTAGGCAGAGCAAACTTTGAATTGCACCCGTATGTTGCACCTTGGGAACTCGCCAACACTGGCTCACATTGAGAACCTGTAGGTCAGATGTCACATCTTATATAGTATTTTCCATAGCTAAATATCTTGGCCCATTCGGTCCAAGATTATATTTCTTCAGGCTCCCGTTGAGTTATTATGATCTAAGCATTCATATTTATTGAACTCAGGTAGCAAAGTCTGCTACAGGCTTATTACTGGTATAATTTAGCTGGATGGAGCATAGGCGGGTACTATTTACCACACTAATTACATTTAATGTTGGTACATTAAATTTAACATTGTACATGATCATTGCACAAACCCAAGACCATATCATGTAATTTATGGCTAGAAAGATTTGAAACTATTTTTTAATAGATTTACGCAAGGTTGTTCTTAACTTTAACCTTTTGATCTATATGCCAGATTGCCTTTTTAAAGAAAAGGTACACTAGAGTTTGTGATCATTAAGTAATGTATATGATGAGTCTATTGATGTGTGTATGATTGCATTTACTAAAGCACTTTAACATGTTCTATATGTTCTATATGTGACATATGCACACACAACTTTTTAAATGTATAACTGATAAGTTTTCTAGTTGAAGTTTAAATATTGCTGTAAATTGATTATGTTGTTTTTTAGACTTTTCATCCTTGGCGTGGTCTCCCTTAACTTTTTGCCTCTGTTCCCCAGGTTGTTGATGTGTGCTGGACTCTGAATTTACTGTTTTTGTTACTCTGGGCACTTTACCACTGCAAACCAGTGCTAAAGTGCAAGTGCTCCTTTATAAAATGTGTATGTAATTGGCTTATCCATGATTGGCATATTTGATTTATTAGTAAGTCCCTAGTACAGTGCACTAGATGTGCCCAGGGCATGTGTAAATCAAATGCTACTTGTGGGCCTGGTTGTGCCACCCACATAAGTAGCTCTGTAATCATGTCTCAGACCTGACATTGCAGTGTCCGTGTGTGCAGTTTTAACTGTAAATTCGACTTGGCAAGTGTACATACTTGCCAGGCCTAAACCTTCCGTTTTCTTACATGTCAGACACACCTAAGGTAGGCCCTAGGTAGCCCCAAGGGCAGGGTGCAGTGTATGGTTAAGGTAGGACATATAGGCCCTCATTACAACCCTGGCTGTCGGTGATAAAGCAGCGGTAATACGGCCAACAGCCCGGCGGAAAACAAAAATGGAATCACGACCATGGCGGAAACTGCCAACATAGACAGCCACTTTAACACTCTGACCGCCATAGCGGTAGAAACTAACACCGCAGTGGTAACCGTCAACAGACAGGCGGAGGCCAAAGTACCGCCCACACTATTACAAGAGGCCTATCCGCCACCTTTTCCGGGGCGGTACCAATGCTATCAAAAGCACGGTGGACACAGGAATTGGAACGGAAACCACTCACCTCTCGACACCCAACGAGGAACCAGGACGCTATGGAGCCCGAACTACAGGTCCTGCCCATGCTGGTCTTCCTCCTTCTGTATCAGGATCCGGAAAGACGCTGTCAACGACCACAGTGAGTACTGCACCTACAACACAGGGGAGGGTGGGAGGGAAAAGAGATTGACACACACACGCAACACACAATACCCCCACCACACCCTCACCCACAGCACCATAAACACAAATACATGCAACAACATTACATATACACCCCCTCACCCCATGGAAGAACGCAAGGACAAAAGGAAATGATTGTAACAAGTGTAATCTATTAAATACCAGATAGTGCAATTTCAAAAATCAGTATATACAAATAAGTACACCAACTACACAAGTCCGGATATTAATCAAACATCATCCGTTGATCAGTGCCCTAAAATGCATGGGCGAAGCCTACACAAGATACCTGACTCGAAATGGAGAGAACACTGCACGGGCATCAGATCGAAATGAAACAGGCACCTCAGGGGGAGGGGGGCACTTCAGCCGCATGACCGCACAACGCCACTGCTCCACAAGGGGGCTCCATGCCCACTGCTGTATCCTGGGGAGTGCAAAGTCACAGTCTCACAAGTCTTTCCAGTGGGTGGTTTGCCCACTGCTCTATCCAGGGGAGTGCAAAGCCACAGTCTCACAAGTCTTTCCAGTGGGTGGTTTGCCCACTGCTCTATCCAGGGGAGTGCAAAGCCACAGTCTCACAAGTCTTTCCAGTGGGTGGTTTGCCCATTGCTTTATCCTGGGGAGTGCAAAGCCACAGTCTCACAAGTGGATGTCAGTCTCCACTGACTCTGGAGGGGGCTTGGTGCCCAGAGTGCTTCATCCTGCCAAGGACTGAGGTAGTGGATGTACCTCTCCACTGGTTCTGGAGGGGGCTTGGTGCCCAGAGTGCTTCATCCTGCCAAGGACTGAGGTAGTGGATGTATCTCTCCACTGGTTCTGGAGGGGGCTTGGTGCCCAGAGTGCTTCACATGCAGTGTGGCAGGTCCCATTCGCTCACATGGGTGTGTGTGCCACAAGATTGCCTGGGAACAGGTAGCATGATACGCCATGGAGGCAGAGACACACTCCAAACTGCTGCGACTTCGTCTGCCACCTGCAGGTACAAACAGTGCTGAGAGTCATGCCTCATGGACTCAGGGTAGGGTCTCCTGCAGCCTCGGACTGCTGTCCACTGGGGATGATTGCCATGTCAGCTGTGGTGGCACTGTCTGAGCACGTCGCGGGGCTGGTGGTTGCAGCAGTGTCTGTGGCAGAGGTGCTGGCGGTGGTGCATGTGTCTGCACCTGTTGAGGGACACGGCAGGTTGTCTCCTGCAGCCTCGGACGGCTGCCCACTGGGGATGATGCTAGCAACTGTTGCTGAGGAAGCAGGCGTGCAGGTGGTGGTGCTGGCAGCCGTTCTGGTGGCAGTGTCCACCGCCGTACAGGTTGGTGTAGTGGTTGACAGAAAGGATGTCTCTGGTCCCTCAGTCGGAGCCACCGTGCCCTGTCCTCTCCTGCTCTTCGCCTTGTGTCCCTTCACCACCCTTGATGTTGCTGCTGGTGTCTTGCCACTGTCCCCTTTTGGTTTGGAGGAGCCCTGTCTACATCAGGACAGTGCGCGCCCAGCCTTTATGCAAGAGCATAATTCATGTATTGTGTTTATATGCAGTATGTTAACCATTTGCATTGCAGACTTTAACCTTGAAAAACACTTTGAATGATGTTTGCAATAACTGTTAATTTGCAAGGTATTGCTGCAGACTTACTGAGTGTGCTAGGGTGTGGTCTCTTTCTAGGACCTTCTAGAAGCTTTCTCTGCAGCATGACTGGGTGTGGTTGTGGGCTGGGCCATATTCTGTATAAGGGAGCCAGCCCAGCTCCACATGCTCACTATTCTGAGGTCCCGGTGCAGAACAGCAGCAATTTCATAAGCTCCTGTTCCGGAGGCCTACTTTGATGTTCCAGGCCTGCCCTCATTATTTTGGCGATCCTTGAGCAGGGTGGTAAGGCGGAGGTCGGGCTGGGCCCCCAACCCCGTTCTCAAAGACTCTTGAGTTTTGGGCCTACTCGTGTAACTTTCAGAGTACGCAAACCATTGCTCTAATGTAAACCTTGGTGTTCAGATCGGCAACAGCTTGCGCGATCATTTCATGGCATTTGCATATTCTTGTTCGAATCGGCAGTGTGTGCGATTAATTTCCCGCATGTAAACCTTGCTATTCAGACCGGCAACAGCTTGCGCAATCATTTCATGGCATTTGCATATTCTTGTTCGAATCGGCAGTGTGCGCAATTTATTTCCTGCATGTAAACCTTGGTGTTCAGATCAGCAACAGCTTACGCAATCATTTCATGGCATTTGCATATTCATTTTTTTTTTAATCGGCAGTGTGCGCAATTCTTTTCCCGCATGTAAACCTTGGTGTTCAGATCAGCAACAGCTTGCGCGATCATTTCATGGTATTTGCAAATTCTTGTTAGAATCGACAGTGTGCGCGATTCCTTTCCAGCATGTAAAACTTGATGCTCAGATCGTCAACAGCTTGCGCCATCATTTCATGGCAATAAAAACTTTGATGTGTAGTGTTTGTTGAAGTGCGCACATTTATCTTGGATCTTCAGTGAAGGAGATAAATTCAAAATGTGACATTCTTTGTGCATACTAAGGGGGTCATTCTGACCCCGGCGGTCATGGACCGCCGGGGCCAGGGTTGGCGGGAGCACAGCCAACAGGCTGGCGGTGCCCCGCAGGGCATTCTGACCGCGACGGTTTGGCCGCGGTCAGATGCGGAAAACCGGCGGTCTCCCGCCGGTTTTCCGCTGCCCTTTAGAATCCTCCATGGCGGCGCAGCTCGCTGCGCCGCCATGGGGATTCTGACAGCCCATACCGCCATCCTGTTCCTGGCGGTTCTCCCGCCAGGAACAGGATGGCGGTATGGGTTGTCGTGGGGCCCCTGGGGGCCCCTGCAGTGCCCATGCCAATGGCATGGGCACTGCAGGGGCCCCAGTAAGAGGGCCCCACTTTGTATTTCAGTGTCTGCTTTGCAGACACTGAAATACGCGACGGGTGCCACTGCACCCGTCGCACCTTCCCACTCCGCCGGCTCAATTCTGAGCCGGCGTCCTCGTGGGAAGGCTCTTTTGCACTGGGCTGGCGGGCGGCCTTTTGGCGGCCGCCCGCCAGCCCAGTGCAAAAGCCAGAATCACCGCAGCGGTCTTATGACCGCGGAGCGGTGTTCTGGAGGGGGGAACTCT
The DNA here is from genome assembly GCF_031143425.1 of Pleurodeles waltl. Taxonomy (NCBI): domain Eukaryota; kingdom Metazoa; phylum Chordata; class Amphibia; order Caudata; family Salamandridae; genus Pleurodeles; species Pleurodeles waltl. The sequence goes on from NC_090440.1 coordinate 1,041,426,274, forward strand.
GGCGGGCGGCCTCCGCCGCCCGTCAGGGTTAGAATCACCCCCTTAGGGGTCCCTAGTACAATTCCTATTGTTTTCCAGGGAATGTTTCAGATAGCCTTTTGTCCTCATGTAAAGGTGCAATGTTTGTTCCGAAACATTATTCTAGAAGGTTCTAGTATTCCTAGACAGTATGTGACATTTCATGAAAAGCTCACATGAAACATTGTGTTTACCATTCTTGATTTTTTTTCCAGGTACCCAGAGTTCTTGAGGTCTAGTTATAGTCACTTCTTAGGTTATCCATGGTTATAGTATGAGAATGCTTAGAACCATAGTCTAGTGAAAGTCAATGTGATTATATCTTGATATTGTGTTGTTTAACCTTTTGCTTCCTACAGGTGTCCTTCCCAGCTGTTCCCTACCTAATCCCTTTTTCTCCTACTCGGACTATCTCAGGCTCTGTGATATTTCTATCAGAGTTTGGAGCTCTCTAGTGGTGGACATGTTGGGAACGTGTCTCCCTGACAAGCCCTTGCTTGCTGGTAGGTGCGGCTTCTTCCTCCGGCATGTGGGCACCTTTTCACCTTGGCAGGTGGCGGAATGGCCTGCTCCTTGGCCTCGTTAGGTAGCACACTGGCAGCCCTGATGGGTGGCACCCGCGATGAGACCGGAGTTGCTGGGACCACTGTGCTTGGGGATTTAGTGGCTGAGGTGCTGGGCTGGGACCTGGAAAGCCTGGCCCTAGGGGAAGGATGGCGGGGAGGTGTAGGGAAGAGGTCAGTGTTACCCAGGAAAAGTTTCTTAGACACACTGGTACAGGAAGATGGAGGGGGCTTGGGAGTGGAGGAAGAGGTGGTGGTTGTAGGAGGTGTACGTTTGCTAAATTTGGGTGAAGGTGCATGGGCCTGAGACTGTTGTGAGGTGGATGGCTGTTGAGTGGGTTTGTGCCTGCGTTTGTGTATTTTGGGAGGAAGGCTCACAGACATACTGGGAGAGGACACAGGGGATGTGTGAATGATAGTGGGGGTGGTGAGTGCAAGTGAGCGGTGTGTGGTGATGGGCGTGCTGGTGATGAAGGTAGGGGATGAGGATGTAGTGCATGCAGGTGTGAGTGGAGACGAGACAGGGAGGAGGAGGAGGACGTGGAGGAGGGGGACACAGTGAAGGCAGTGGATGTTGGTGTGTTTGCATGGGGATGGTGCTTGTGTGAGTGACTGTGGGATGTGTGGTGCTTATGTTTGCCATGTCAACTCTTGTGTGTTGATGAGTGTGCATGCTGGTGTGATGGTGTGCTTGGGATAGGCTGAGATACAGGGGATTGGGTCTGGGTGGAGGAAGTTGGAGGGGGAGGCTGGACACAGGGACAATGGCTGCCATCAGTGCTGAGGCCAGAGCCTGAAATGCTTTCTGTTGGGCCTCCTGCCCAGAATGAATGCCCTCCAGGTATGCATTTGTTTGCTGCAAATGCCTCTCGACACCCTGGATGGCATTCAAAATGGCAGATTGCCCAACATTGAGGGATCTCAGGAGGACAATAGCCTTTTCACTGAGGGCAGCAGGGCTGACTGGGGCAGGGCCTAAGGTGCCTGGGGTGAAGGAGATGCCCACCCTCCTGGGTGAGTGGGCACGGGACACCACTGAGGGGCTGCTGGGAGGGCGGTGCTGGTGGGGGAGGTGGCGGCTCTACCTGTTGATGCGGTGGGCACAGAGGTGCCCGCCACCGCAAGGGAGCTCCCATCAGAGGAGGAGCCGCTGTTGCTGGTGTATGCTCCTGCCCCCGTCGTGGAGCTCCCCTCACTCTCCATCCCACTGGTGCCTTCAGACTCCGTCACTTCACCTTCCAGGGCCATGTTGGATGCAGCTCCCTCCTGCTCCAGTGCCACTGCTCCTCCACCAGATGATGCTAATGCACGCAAGAACAGGGTGACAAAACAAAAAGGGGGGGGAGACAGAAGATACACATGGTCAGTGCATGCAACACCACTACCGTTGGCAGACACAACACACAGGGAGCAGCCCTATGCACTAAGCCATGCACTAACAGTGCTGGGGAAAAGCACATGCCCAAGGGGGACTCTGTCTATACCCATTTCATGCACAGCTGGCACCCATGGGAGCCTGACTAGGTGTAGAAGACAAATACCACCTTAGGAGTTGGAGTGGGAATGAGGCTGCAAAACAATGGATCTACTTTTGAGTGTATGCCCTTGCCTAGGGGAACCCACAGGCCACCACCCCCACCCAGACACCTCGTCAAGCGCGCAGTCAGCTGAATGAGAGTGTACACACCCCCTTGTGGCTTCTGTGTGGCCCTCAAGCGCCCATCCAACTCCAGAGATGCCACCGCCAGGATCCAGTACATCACGGGGGTCATGGTGCGATGGGCACCCCTTCCATGTTCGGAGGCCATCCACAGCTGGGCCTCCGCCGTCTTCTTGCTCCAGCGGCGCAGGTCCTCCCATCTTTTCCGGCAGTGGTTTCTCCGTCTATGGTAGACCCCCAGGGCCCGCACTTCCTTGGCAATGGCACGCCAAATACCCTTCTTCTGGTGAGCGCTGACTTAGAGGAAAAGTGAAGTTATAATGGATGTTGCTATCCCGTACTGTTCTTCTCACGCATTGCCTAAAAACCTCCCACCCTGGCTCAGAAATACATACACACAACTCTATCCTCACATGCTGGCCTATCCCCCTCCCCTCCCTCTTCCATCCACGACACTCCATACAATCATGTGCCATCCACCATGCTCACAGTGTACACACCTGTTTGTCTGGAGGACCGTACAGTTGCGTGTACTGGGGGAGGACCCCATCCACTAGTTTCTCCAACTCCTCTGAAGTGAAGGCAGGGGCCCTTTCCCCAGACACTGTAGCCATCGTCGCTTCCAGACACAGGTCACAGCAGCACTTGCAGTGTAGGTCCTCTCCTGTTGAAGGTCAGGTATCAAGTGAGGAAACAGTTAGAAAATGGCGGCTGCGTACATCGTCATTGGCTTCTGGAACACATAGGGCCCAATGTTAAGCAATGCTGAATTGCGCCACGGTCTTCGACCGCCTACCGCGACGGTGTACAACACCAGCGCAGTTACCTCATTTCCCCTTGTCCCACCTTACAGGTCAGGTAGGCCAATTAACTGCGTCACACCTATTTAGGCCAGGAATACGGACAGACAAAGGCACATGGAGAAATTGTAATGTTTTTGCAAAAAAACATTGTGATACCTAAGTGTTGTATGACCCTCTGCTCACCGTTCTCCTCCATAGGGCACGTCCGCTGGGGCAGGTGATGAGATGGCGGCATCCTCCGTACTGACCCCTGGTGGACCTGTTGACAATGGAAGAGAGACACATAATAATCACTTACAGACTTGATCATGCAACAATCCAGGAACTGTGTGCCCAGTTGGAGCCAGACCTGATTTCAGCTATCCGCCATCCCACAGGAATACCCCCTCTAGTGCAGTTCCTGTCTGTACTCCATTTCCTGGCCAGTTGGTTTTTTCAAACAACAGTGGCCATGGCATCAGGGATGTCCCAGCCAATGTTCTCTAACGTATTGTCCAGAGTGTTGTCTGCCCTGCTGCAACACATGCGCAGCTACATTGTTTTCCCTCAAGTGGAGGATTTGCCCACATATCCCCAACATCATTGGTGCCATTGATGGTACACATGTGGCACCTGCCCCCCCCCCCACAGGAATGAACAGGTGTACAGAAACCAGAAAATCTACCATTCAATGAATGCGCAGATGGTGTGTTTGGCAGACCAGTACATCTCCCATGTGAATGCCAAGTATCCTGGCTCAGTGCATGATGCTTACATTTTGAGAAATAGCAGCATCCCTTATTTGATGGGGCAACTCCAGAGGCACCGTGTGTGGCTAATAGGTGAGCTTAAAGTCCCCACACAGTTTCATTTGCTGTCTCGGTATGGGAGATTCCCGAATGTTTGGAGGATGTCTAACAGTTGTCCCTCGATGTTTGCAGGTGACTCTGGTTACCCCAACCTGTGATGGCTACTGACCCCAGTGAGGAACCCCAGGACAAGGGCAGAGGAACGCTACAATGAGGCACATGGGTGAACTAGGAGGATAATAGAGCGTACCTTCGGCCTCCTGAAGACCAGATTCTGGTGCCTCCATCTGACAGGTGGATCCCTCTACTATTCACCGAAGAAGGTGTGCCAGATCATCGTGGCCTGCTGTATGTTGCACAACCTGGCTTTGCGATGCCAGGTGCCTTTTCTGCAGGAGGATGGGCCTGATGGTGGTCTTGTGGCAGCTGTGGAGCCTGTGGACAGTGAAGAAGAGGAGGCAGAAGAAGAAGATGTAGACAACCAAAACAATATCATCATGCAATACTTCCAGTGAGACACAGGTAAGAAGATGGAACTTTTTCACTCTGTGTATGGACCCTGACTTGTCACTTTGGTTTCCATTTCACAGATCTGGGTCCCAATTTGTGTCCTCTGCTATGTTTACTCCTGGCCTACAGCTGTGTAACATTGGTATGTGAACAAGTACATTGACATTGCTATATTCCAGAAATTTTGCAATTACACATTTGTGAAAGCACGGACTGGCTCCAGATTGTTTTGTGATTCAAGTTTTTTTTATTTCTGTGCAAATAAGTGGAGGGAGGTGTGAAATGGGCTGGGGTGATGGTGGAGGAATGATCATGGCAGAGTCCAGTCTCTTGGTCTCACAGGTGCATTGTCCAATGGGGAATAGGAAGTGGAGCAATGGCAGTTTAAGGTGGACAGGATGACAAAGTGGGACAGAAGGGTGACATTCAGGAGGGTCTTATTTCCTGGCAGGGGTCTTGGCAATGTTCTCTGTCTTGTTCCTGGATCTCAGGGACCGTTTGCAGGGTGGTCTCCTTCTGCCAGGGGTTGGGTGCTGGTGGCCTGTTGGTCCTGTGGCAGTGCCTCCTGTCCAATAGTGCCGGTGGAGGTGGAGGGCTGTTCATCGTCCAGGTTAGTGTCAGGGGCCCTTTTGTGTGCCACTGTGTCCCTCGTGGTGTTGACAAGGTCTGCCAGCACCCCTGCAATGGTAGCCAGGGTGTTGTTAATGGACTTCAAGTCCTCCCTGATCCCCTGGTAGTGTTCATCCTGCAGCCGCTGGCTCTCCTGAAACTTGGCCAGTACCGTGCCCATGGTCTCCTGGGAATGGTGGTATGCTCCCATGATGTTGGAGAGTGCCTCGTGGAGAGTGGGTTCCCTGGGCCTATCCTCCCCCTGTTGCAAAGCAGTCCTCCCAGCTTCCCTGTTATCCTGTGCCTCTGTCCCCTGAACCGTGTGTCCACTGCACTGACCCCAGGTCCCTGATTGTCTTGAGTTGGTGGGTTTGCCTGGGGTCCCTGTAGTGGTGGACACACTGCTGATTGACGTGTCCTGGGGACAGAGGGATGGGCCCGCCTGGTAGGTGCTGTGCTGGTATTTCTTGAGGGGGGAGGCTCTGTGGTGGTTTGGGACTGTGTCAGGGGAACCGACTGTCCCGAGGTCCCTAATGGGCCGGGCTGGTCATCTTGATCCAGGCGTGCAGAGCTGCTGTCATCACTGTGGGCCTCTTCTGTGGGGGGACTGGATATGTCTGGCACCTCCTGTCCAGTGACGTTGGGTAGGGGTCCTGTTGGGGTGTAAATGCATAATTTTAGCATCTGTGTGTGCCATCTTGTGCATTGGGTGAGGTACCCTCTACCCCTGTGATTGCGTCATTGGGTTAGCCCTTTTGTGATAGTTGTTTTGGGGTCTGTGTGGGTATCTGTACAGGACATGCTTTGGTGACGGTGGTCCATGCATAGGTGTTGCATGCAGGGCCTTGGTATTGAGATGTGTGGGTTGTGATAGTGGGACATATGGAGTTGATGGTGTGATGGGGGTGAGGGTAAGAGTGGGAGTATGTGATGGCATGCAGGTGGGGTGGGGGGATGAAGTAGTTAAGATATGACTTACCAGGGTCCAGTCCTCCTGCTACTCCTGCGAGGCCCTCAGGACGCATGATCACCAAGACTTGCTCCTCCCATGTTGTTAGTTGTGGGGGAGGAGGTGGGGGTCCACCACCAGTCCTCTGTACAGCAATCTGGTGTCTGGATACCACCGAACGCACCTTCCCCCGTAGGTTGTTCCACCTCTTCCTGATGTCATCCCGTGTTCTTGGATGCTGTCCCACTGCGTTGACCCTGTCGACAATTCTCCGCCATAGCTCCATCTTCCTTGCAATGGATGTCTGCTGCACCTGTGATCCGAATAGCTGTGGCTCTACCCGGATGATTGCCTCCACCATTACCCTTAGCTCCTCCTCTGAAAACCTGGGGTGTCTTTGCGGTGCCATGGATGTGATGTGAGTGCTATGTGTGAGGATGTGTGGGGTGATATGTGGGGTGATGTGTTGTTGCATATTGTGTGATGTGCGCGAATGGTGTCTGGGTGATGGTGTTCTGTGCCTCTGATTGGGTGGGTGCTCCTGGCTTGTCTCTCTCAGTTTGCTATCGTTTTTTTTGCTGTAAGGGGTTGTGGGTAATGTGTGTGTGTGTGTATTATAGTGGTATAAGTGTGTGGGTGTGGTGTGTGTATATGTGTCAGGTGTGTGTAGTTTGAATTGTCCAATGTGGTGCTGTTTTGTAAATGTGTGTGTATTTTGAGCGCGGTGTTGTGTACCGCCAATGGATTACTGCAGTTGAAATTCCGCCACGTTGATTTGTGGGTCGTGATAGTGTGGACGTATTCTTGTTGGCGTAACGGTGTCGGTTTTGGTATTGCCAGTTTATCACTGACCTTTGGTGTGGCGGACCTGTGTGTGTGTCTGTATTGTGGCGGATTCTGAGATGTGGGTCGTAATACCTGTAGCGGATTTCCACAGCTGCAAAGGTATGTTGGCAGTCTTCAGCACGGCGGAAGGCGGGATTTACCGCCAGAGTTGTAAATAGGGCCATAGTAATGTGTTTTATATGTCCTGACATTGAAATATTGCAAAATTTGTTTTTCACTGTTGCAAGGCCTGTCCCTCTCATAGGTTAACATGGGGGCTACCTTTAAATCTGATGAAAGTGTAGATTCCCTTTGGGAGCGGATGGACATGTTGAGTTTGGGGTCTCTGAGCTCACAATTTAAAAATACATCTTTTAGTAAAGTTGATTTTAAGATTGTATGTTTGAAAATGCCACTTTTAGAAAGTGAGCGTTTTCTTGCTTATACCATTTCTGTGACTCTGCCTGTTTGTGGATTCCCTGTCTGGGTCAGTTTGACAGTTGGGCTGGTTGCATCTCACACTAGACAGTGACACAAAGGGAGCTGGGGTGTAGCCTTCATATCCTGATGAGCCACCTGTGTTAGGACGGAGAGGAGGAGTGGTCACTCACACCTGAAAGGACTGTGCCTGCCCTAACACAATGCAATTTCCAACCCCCTGGTGAGTGTCTGGGTCCTGGCCTGGGCAAGGCAGGATTTCACATTCAAAAGAGACTTTACTATGAAGTAGGCCTACTTCAAAGGAGAAATTGGGTATAAGAAGGGCACCCAAAACCACCGACGTTGGAAACCCTTCTGGAAACAAGAGGAACCTCTGCCTGGAGAAGAGCTGAGGAAGAAGAGCTGCCCTGCCTGTGACTGTGCTTTGTGGAGCTATCCTGCAGTTGCTGCTTCTGCCAGAGTAAGAGGGCAAAGACTGGACTTTATGTGCCTTCCATCTTGAGAAGAAATCTCCAAGGGCTTGATTTAGAGCTTGCCTCCTGTTCTTTGAAGTCTCAGGGACAGCAAAGACTTCTCTCTTCCAGCACCTGGAGTCTCCGGAGAGAATCCTACTCTGCCCTGTGGTGCCCATCCAGTTCCTGGGACCCTGAAAGGAGAAGCTGGTAGCCTAAAGACAAGGAAATTCACGCACAGAGCTCTGTGTGGGGAAAAGATCGACGCAACTCCGATCTGCGGCTGAAGAAACGACGTGCCACCGGTTCCGCAGCTGAGAAACTACGCTCTCAGGGAACGATACCAAAGAATCAACGCATGAGCAGGAGAAACAACGTGCAGCATTGCTGAGGGAGGCTGGGAAATCACAACCAGCGCTGCGGGGTTTTCGGATCATCGTGCAGCTGGATTTCCGACTCAAGTACCGCTGTGCGTGGAAAAACAATGCAAGGCCTGCCCGGACCCGAGAGTGGATCGACGCATCGCTCTCCTGCAGAGAGAAGAAACGACACGCCCGACCCGGCAAAAGGAGAAATGACGCACAGTCCCGGCTCGTGAGTGGAATCAACACATTGCAAGCACTTTTTGACACGCACTTGCCGTGCGGGGTTATTTTTGATGCGCCCAAGGTACTTTTTCATGCTGACAGCGTTAGTGTGTGTTTAAAACTACTTAAATACTCTTTTTGATTTTTAATTGATAACTTGACTTGTGTATTGTGGATTTTTGTTGTTTTCGTTTAGTTGTGTCATTTTGTAGTGTTTTCATTAAGTTACTGTGTATGTTGGTACAAATACTTTACACCTAGCACTGTGAAGTGAAGCCTACTGCTTTGCCAAGCTACCAAAGGGGTAAGCAGGGGTTAGCTGAGGGTGATTCTCTTTTACCCTGACTAGAGTGAGGGTCCTTGCTTGAACAGGGGGTAACCTGACTGTCAACCAATGACCCCATTTCTAACATTGTTTTTAGAGGCTTCCTGCTTCCCCATAGACCCTCCCTTCCCCTTAAACCCCCCCACCCCCACCACCTCCTGTACAAAAACATGCCCAAGCATCAACTCAGGCGGTCCATACCGGGAGGGCGGGAGGGAACGGAAAGGAAGGCGAGGGAGTAGGACTAGGAGTAATGCCATTAACGTAAGTAATGGACGCATTACCTCCCGTCCCTCCCTCGCCTTCCTTTAGACCAATGAGACATAGCAAGAGAAAACAGGAGACGGATACTGAGTTGCAATAACTTTAATCACAACCAATAAAGACCACCGAATCCCCACCCCCCTATTACATCATAGAGGACAAGACACTGTGACCCAATACCGACTCCAAATTGCCCAAGTCCGCCAGCCTGTAATGACGAACAAAGGTCGAAGGTGAGGCCCAAGTTTCGGCCCTGCAAATTTCCACCACAGAAGCACCCTGAAGCTCTGCCACCGAAGCAGCCATACCTCTGGTAGAACGGCCCTGAATCCCTTGGGGAGGAACCTCCCCCTTCAAAGAATAAGCCATCAGTATCAACGAGCTAACCCACCGACTCAAAGAAGCCCTGGAAGGATTCTCACCCTTCCGGGCTGGACCGAAGTTCACAAAAAGAGAATCACCCTTACGGAAAGGAGCAATTACCCGTAGATATTCCAACAAGGCCCTACGCACATCTAAAGAATGCAACGGAACCTCCTCATCCGAAGAAGGATTCGGACAAAAACGAAGGAAGGATGACCTCCTGGCGAGCATTGAAAGACGACTCCACCTTAGGAACAAAAGAAGGAACCGGAACAAGCACCACACGATCCGGAAAAACCTTACAAAAAGGAAACGAGCAGGCCAAGGCCCCCAATTCCCCTATACGGCGGGCTGAAGTAATGGCCACTAGAAAAAAAGTTTTCAAAGAAAGATGACCCAAGTCACAGTCCCCCAGAGGTTCAAAGGGAGCGACAGTCAGAGCATCCAATACCAATGAAAGATCCCAGGAAGGAAAGGAACGCACCGGGCGAGGAAACAAGTTAAGAAGACTTTGGAAAAACCGAGGCATCAAATGACCCTCATCAGACAGATTACGCCATGGACCCCTAAAAGCCTGAATCGCCGCCCACTGCACCCGTAGAGAAGCCACCGACAAACCCAACTGGGTACCATCCTGTAAAAATGGCATCACATCAAAAAGAGAAGTGGACGTAGGATCCAACTTATGCCGGAAACACCAAGAAGAAAAAACTCTCCACTGCCTACCATAAGACAGCAAAGTGGAACACCGTTGGGAAGCCAGCAAAGTAGAACTCAAAGCTACCGGAACTCCCAAACCCGTCAGACCCCGCCGTTCAACTTCCAGGCCGTCAAGTGCAACCTCCTCAATTACCCTATCGAGAGGCAAGGAAACTCCAGAGGCGACGGACAGAGAGGAAGAGTCCACACCTGACCCGACGCCATCAACTGAAGCAACGGAAACCAATTTGCCCTCGGCCAATGGGGCGCAATCAAGATAACCCTGGCTCTCAAAAGACGTACCCTCAACAGAAACGCCCGGAGCAACTGAAAGGGCGGGAAAGCGAACAAAAGACCCCGAGGCCAAGGACACGACATCCCGTCCACCTCCCAAGCCTGAGGACAACGAAACCGGGAGCAAAAGCGACTGAGTTTCGCATTCTCTGGAGACGCAAATACATCTACCACCGGAAGACCCCATAGGTGAACCAGATGATGAAACAGAGACCACCGGAGGGAGAAAAGTTGAGAGGAAGGAATCACCCTGCTCAGAAGATCCGCCCAAACATTGACCACCCCCCGAATGTAGGTGGCACGCAGGGAAAGAACCCATTCTTGAGCCCAAACAAAACTCTTCTTGGCAAGGCAGAACAGAGCCCCCGACCGGGTCCACCCCTGCCGGTTCACATTAGCTTTGGTCACCAAGTTGTCTGTCCGAATAAGAACCGCAACCCCTTTCAGGGAGACCTGAAAATGAATCAGAGCCAGAAGCACCGCCTTTAACTCCCGCCAATTCAAAGAGCGTCTGGCTTCCAGAGGTGACCAAAACCCCTGGATCTGAGCCGACCCCATCCAAGCCCCCCAACCGGAGAGGCTGGCATCGGTCGTCACCACCACCGGGAGAGGAGGAGATAAAGACACCCCTACCCGAAGATGAGCGGTCACCAGCCACCAACCCAACTCCCTCCGAACCAACCCCGACAACGGAATCTGTGCCAGCAGAGAACTTGACCCTGGAGACCAATGAACCAGGAACCAGTTCATCAGGCAAAGAAGATGGAACCGTGCATAGGGAACCAGAAAAATCATTGACGCCAAATGACCCTGCAGACGTAACCACTGAAGGGCCCTGGGAGCAGGCTGCGACCAGATCGACCTCACCAGAGACTGGAGGACCAACAACCGCTTCTCCGACACAGTCACCAAACCTCGAAGAGTCAGAAACCGAGCCCCTAGAAGCACCAGATCTTGGGAAGGAACCAAATCTGACTTCCCCCAGTTGACCAAAAACCTGTGGTTTTGCAGGACCACCAGAACCTGGGCCACATGCCTCCGCAACAGTTCCTGAGAGGACGCTTGGATTAGAATATCGTCCAGATAAGGATGAATAAACACCCCTTCTGAATGTAGAAGAGCCACCAGAGGGGCCAGCACCTTGGTGAAAATGTGGGGAGAGGACTTGAGGCCGAAAGGTAGGACACAAAACTGATAATGGTCCAGGCCTACCTCAAAACGTAGGAATCGCTGAGAAGACCGAGCCACTGGAACATGCAGGTAAGCATCCTGCAGATCCAGAGATGCCAGGAAATCCCCCGGACTGACCAGAGGAAATATAGTCTGAATGGACAGCATACGGAAATGTACAGTCCTGATCCAGGAATTCACCTCTTTCAGATTGAGGACAGGCCGAAAACCCCCTGACACCTTCTGAACCAGAAACAAGACTGAATAAATGCCCAGACCTCTCTCCCCCACAGGAACCTGGGAGATGGCCCCCTTGAGAAGTAAGTCCCGGACCCCATCCAACAACACCTGTCTCTGGGCCCGACTGTAGGCAGAGGAGTGGGACGCACCCCGGAATCTGGAGGCACCACATCGAAATCTATGGCGTAGCCATTGTCCACAATGTCCAGCACCCAACGATCGCTGACACTCTCCTGCCACACTGAAAGAAAGTGCCTCAGCCGTCCCCCAACCTGCCCTATGCCAGGCCCACAATGATCGTCAGGACCCCTTCTTGAACCCACCCCGGTTCAAAGGGGCAGACTTCTTAGGAGAAAAACGGGGCTGAAAACGACGTTTCCTGAAAGAAAAAGATTTGGAATCCATCTTGGGAGATGAGCGCGAATGCTTCCTCCACCCCTTGCCAGAAGAAGAACCACCTTTGTAAGGCAAGGCGTGTTTCCTCTCCTCAAATGCCTTGGAAAGCATGGAAGGCAACTGATCACCAAACAAATTTTTATGGTCTTTAGCTAAAATAAAAAAATATACTACAACCAGAGTGGAAGGCTGATTTTAACACCTGACATGGATCTGCATTTTTTCTAGTGTTGGAGAGAAGGGTCAAGCAGGGGTCTGATGCAGTGCTTGATTGCTTTGAAGAATATTCTACTTCCGGATGCGGCTTCAGTGATGGCTCTGGCACAATAACTAGCTTTCTTTGATGTAATTAGCTGTCTGCATGATGCATAGAGAAACTTCAAAACTGCGAGGTAATTAGGAGTCCTGCTCTTTTCCATTTTTGTTCCTGCAGATGGAGATTTTGTTCTTGGGATGATCTTTGGAGTAACAGAGTGTGAAGGATTTAGCTTACACTTGCACTTACATGGTTTAGTACATCACAGAAATTCACATTTGTGAAAGTCATTTAGATAGGTTGTAGGAAAGTACCCTCTTTATTGGGATGGCTTTTTCTGCCTGATGTCAGTGTGTTTGACTGTTCACTGGGATCCTGCTAACCAGGACCCCAGTAATTATGCTTTTTCTCCCAAAACTCGGTATTTCATCCCACAATTGGCACACTGGTACCCCATTATAAGTCCCTAGTATATGGTACCCAGGTACCCTGGGATTTGAGGTTCCAGCGGATCCCTATGGGCTGCAGCATATATTTTGCCACCCATAGGGAACCCAAGGAAAAGGATCTGGAGGACTGCCATTGCAGCCTGCGTGAAAAGGTGCAAGAACTCTTGCACTGCCACTTTTCACTACACCAGGTCACTTATAAGTCACCCCTATGTCTTGCCTTCTAGCCCAGAGGGCAGGGTGCAAGGTACCTGTGTGTGAGGGCATCCTTGCACTAGTAGAGGTGCCCCCACAAACTCCAGGGCCATTTTCCCAGACTTCGTGATTGCAGGGAAGCCATTTTATGCGTGTACTGGACATAGGTCAATACCTATGTCCAGCACATAACGGTAATAACAAACATAGGCATTTGTGGTATCAAACATGTTGGAATCATACCCCAATGCTTTTGCAAGCATTGGTTGTACGATCCCATGCACTCTGGGGACTGCTTAGAGGACCCCCAGTTTTGCCATTACAGTCTTCTGAGGGTTTCCGGGCAGCCCAACTGCTGCCACCTCCCAGACAGGTTTCTGCCCACCTGTTGCTTGAGAAGCCCAGGAAGGCAAAATAAAGAATTTCCTTTGGAAGAGGGGTGTTACACCCTCTCCATTTGAAAACAGGTGTTACAGGCTTGGGAGGGTTAGCCTTCCCAAGCCCCTGGTAATGCTTTGAATGGCACATTTGGTGCCCTGTTTGCATAAACCAGTCTACACTAGTTCAGGGACCCCCAGTCCCTGCTCTGGTATGAAACTGGGCAAAGGAAAGGGGAGTGACCACTCCCCTGCCCATCACCACTTCAGGGGTGGTGCTCAGAATTCCTCCAGAGGGTCCCTGGGTTTTGCCATCTTGGATTCAAGGTTGGCAGGAAACTCTGGAGCATCTGAGTGGCCAGTGCCAGAAGGTGACATCAGAGCCCCCTCCTGATAGGTGGTCACGTAGCTAGGTGACCAATCCTCCTTTCAGGGCTATTTAGGGTCTCTCGTTGGGGTGGTTCATCAGATTCAGATTGCAAGACTCTAGTAGGATTCCTCTGCAACCTCCACTTTGACGTCTGACTGACGAAACTGCATCTGGATGCTCCAGGACCCGACAAGCTGCAACAAAGGAGCAAGACGCCTTCTGCAACATTGTATTCACAGCTCTTTCCAGCAACTGCAACATTTCCCCAGTAATGCATCTTCTGAGGACAGCGCATCTTCAGCCTGCATCAGAAGGAAAAAGGAATATCCCTTGCAGTCACTCCCCTTCTTCTGCAGGCACCAACTGCAATGACAACCAGCTGCATGGATTCTCCCTCCTGCTGAGCTGCATGGATCCTGCACCACGGGAGGTGGACTGAAGTGGCCACGATGATCCACTTTTCCAGTTGTCCAACTTGGGTAGGGGTAAGCCCTTGCCTGCCCATGCAGGACAGTACCCCTGTGCACCATTCCTTTGCAGCTGCCAAGGCTTTTTGGCATATTTTCCATGGGGTCTTCAGGCACCTTGAAGCTCTAGCCCCCAGCACTCTATCCTGTGACACACAGCTCCCTGATTGGTTCTCTGGCGGCACAGGAGCCTTTTTCGTAGTGCTGCATAGGCTTCTTCCTCAACTTTTGTGTCCCCATCCTGTGGGACTCCTGTGGGTGCTGCTTCGGCTTCTGTGAGTTCTCTGTATTGCTGAGGCCTCTTCTTACTCCCCCATTCTGGGTAGAGTAGGTAGAGTACTCCTGGTCCTTCCTGGTCCCCGGTAGCTCCACTTTCCACTAACCGCGAGTTTTGCGCGTGCCAAGGCTTGTTGGTGTAATCCGAAGACGCAACCCGACTGCAATCCTCCTTCCGGCATGGGACATCACTTGCATCCTCCAGGAACTCGACTTCATCTTCTTGAGTGCACTGCTGACTCTCCTTCTTCATCGTCAACGCACCTCTTGTACCTTCAGTCTGCTGGGTAGGGACTCCTGTCCTTCGTGGACTCTGCAGTGCTTCTTGGAGTTGTTCCCCTCCTTTCACAGGTCCTCTTGTCCAGGAATCCACTGTTGGTGTCTGGCAGTCTCTTCTGGGCTTTGCATTCTTCTTCTTTTCTTCTAAGTGGGTGTTCTGGGGAATTTACAGTGATTTACTTCTGGGTTGTGATACTTAGCTTTGGGCTTTCCCCTCTACACACTCCACTTATCTAGGTGGGGGACCGACTCTCGCATTTCACTTTTTTAGTATATTGTTTCTGCTCCCGGTAGGGCTATTTCTCTCTATTGTGATTTTCACTAATTGCACTGTTTTCTAACTGTTTTTATGCCTATTTCTGAATTCTAGTGTATATAATTTATGTATTACTTAACTCCTAAGGGAGTATAGCCTCTATGGTATTTTTGGTATTTATGTCACCAAAATAAAATACCTTTATTTTTGTAACACTGAGTGTTTTCTTTCATGAGTGTGAGTACTGTGTGACTTCAGTGGTATTGCATGAGCTTTGCATGTCTCCTAGATAAGCCTTGGCTGCTCATCCACAGCTACCTCTAGAGACCCTGGCTTCTAGACACTGACTACACTACACTAATAAGGGATACCTGGGCCTGGTATATGGTGTAAGTACCATAAGTACCCACCACTCACCAGGCCAGCCTCCTACAACTGTTTTTTAAATCATTCTTTATGGATTTTCAGACCAAGTACTGATAGTCACATTACCAAATAAAATACACAATATCAGCAGATAGTAGGTAGTTATACATAAGCATTCCTAACATGCCATGTTTGGTTCAACTACACCGAATTACAATGCAATGGTAGAAATGGGACGTAGAATGCGGGAGAGGGACATCATGACAAGAAATTTAAACAGGTTGAGGGTATCTGAGGAGCGAGTGTAGGGTGATTAGATAGGCAAGGGGACTAGACGTGCAAGTATTGAAAGGAAGGAGGCGATGGAAAAGATAAGGATAATGATGAGTACCTAGAGGAATAGAGGTAGATAACGAGGTCCCTCAGCTGTAGCGTACTATGGGCTTTATATTGTATGCGACAATAATAGAGACTGTTTCCAAGCAGCAGTTGGTGGCTGTATGAAGGGTTTTGTACGGGTTGTTAGGCTGTAAAGGGGGGGACACGCCACCTGTATGACTTGAAAATTACAAACATACTAATAGACAGAATTAAATAATAGAAAGAGGAATAATTAGATCAACAGGGAGGACTTACCAGGTACAAGAATATAAGGGAGGTAACAGGGAACATGACCTAGACCCTAGAAACATTTTAACATATTATATTGTGTTTGAGTATCTAGTAATTTAACCTAAAAATGCCAGATGCCAAAAGGCAGAATCCAGCGCAAGGTCGGTGATCGAAGGTGATTAGAGGAACGAGGTGGCTCAGCTCTGAGGGCAACGAAGGCTCTGAGTGGGGTTGAGGGAGGCCCGCAGCTTGTGACCTGTGGCTATTGTAGGCTTTGGCAGGAGGGAGCCAAAGGGAGCAAAGGGGAGCCACTGTGTCCCGCGATCTGCTCAGATTTGGCAGTATATTTGGTAGCAGGAGAGCTACACGGCGACCCACCCATCCTGCCCCCACCTTCTCTTTTGGTGGGAGCAGGATTTTGCCGGCCAACTCCCCCACTCTGCAAGCCAGTGGCAGGAGCTCTGCTGGAGTTTGGGGGGTCTCAGAGACACGGAGTGGCTGAGAGAGTAAGGGGTGTCACTGGGTGCTTGGTGCCTGTAGCTCACTGCCCTGTTCTGCCAGCTCTTCCCCATGACTGCACCAGCACTGCCCTTGGAGGCCACATCGGTCGCCGAGTAATCCAAGGACCTGCTGATTGCTGTTCCAGCATGAGAGTCTGAGGCTATTCGACACAAGCAATTGGAGGGCAAGTGATGAGTGTTGGGAGTTCTTCCATTCAGTTGGCCTTTCCTCATCAGCACAAATGCCTCAGTGCAGCTCATTGCCCTCGGATCACAGCTCATAGCATCTAGCTTCTAGATCCAGCCCCCCCACCTCCCCCCCAGGAACCCTCAGGGGACAGCAGGAACTGGTAGGGGCCACAAGAAGACAAGGGAGCATATAGCAGCATAGAACAAAGTGTGGTGGAAGTGGAAAAAGTGCAGAAGATGAGCTAGAGTGAGAGGCTAACAAGAAGGACATATCATTCAGACTGGTTTCGGATGGTGTGACGCAGCTTAGGATACTGTAGTTACGGGTAGAGCGGGAATTTGTGATAAAGCGGTCTGACTAGGTTCAAGTGCAAATTGTGCCACCTGAGAATCTCCTCCACCTTGGTTTTAGCTGCATTCCTCTCTCACTCATCCTTAGTTCAACAAATTAGGGCTGCTGAACCTCGACTAACTAGCTCACCTCGCCGCCAGATAGCATGAGATCAGAAAAGAAACATGGGGTACTCAATCCCCAGGCCAATAAAAAACATGGTGGTGGGGCAAAGGAGAAGCTAACTTTCAACCCCAACTTATTGGCACCAGCTACATCTCCCAACTTAGAGGTGACCTGCAGGAAGGATTATCATCCCACATCAACAGTGCCTTGTTCTAAGCTGTCAGGCCCATGAAAATCCAAGATAACAGACTTTTCAACAACCATCTGTAAAATGCCCTGCTCTACTGCCTTGGCAGACCAAGGGACTGGTTGCGACAGTGAACCACCCCAAGCAAAGGAGTTACCATCCCTCACAGTTAAGGATAAACAGCAAGCACAGCCAGTTGGACACCCAACAGGGGACGCAGGAGCTCTGGTAAAGGTCTGAGAGCCACCTTCTCCATGACACAATGCTGTCCCCATAACAGCACAATCGGAGAGCTGTGCCAGGACTAAGCTTCTAGTGGAGGTCCTAGTACATGGTACAAATCAGTATCTTAAGCTCCCAGATGGCCTGTGCAGTTCCTCAAAACACACATGACCAGGATCTGAAACTAGATAGGGATCTAACCCACACCAGCCCGCAGTACGCAGATCGGCATATACCTGGGATGCCCTGCCCAAATCGGGCTCACAATGGTTGAAGTAACGCTGAATTGGAGGGGTCAAATGAGGACTCTTCAGTTTGGCTTCAGATGCTCTTAAACCATTTTGAACATTCACATGTATCACCCAAAGACCAGCTCTGCTCTTCTCCATCCCTAGCCCTAAAACATAACTTTAACTCTTTACTCTCTCTAATCAAATTATCATTAGGGGCCCACACCTCCGAGGAGGAAGGCTCCCATGGCAGGAGAATCACTTTGGAGCAGAAGATAGGACAAACTGATCCCTCTGCGTTCGCCTTTCGAGACAAAAGGGCCACAAATGACTTTGCCTATGTCGCAAGGAGTCAAATGGAATGGTTATCCACAGCCACCATAAGCCAGTCCATCCAATTGGCCTCAACTATGGAGCACCATGGAGGTGATTTCATCAGCGCTAACATGTCATGCAGACAAGTTGGATACTCAAGTTGATCTAATCAATGCACTTGTTGTGCATGTCCAGGGTATTGACCTCAAAACTTCAGGAGTTAAATACTACAATTAGAAAAGTACAGCATTATCCAGCCACCGCGTATCACATTTGTCAATGTTCCACCACTATGGAGACTCTTGTCAGGGTCCCTAGGATACTCTCATAATTAATGGAAGAAGTGAAGGCGTCCCAGAAAAGATTCTCTTTTGGTAATCAGTGCATTATCATTGAACAGGGTCATCTTAAAAGCCCAATAACAATTGGAACATCGTTCCAACTCTCTCTGCAGGAGGAGCAAGACATAAATTAAGCTTTGCAAACAGAGGTACCACTAATGAACGAATCAGTTATCACCGTGTGGACACCCCATCCATACAAACTGACCTGGTAAACGGAACACTGCCTGCAAGTACACAACACTCACTTTCAAAGTGGGAACGTAAGCGACTGAGAAAATCTGGGAAAAAGAAAGGCAAAAAAGTGACTAATGGTATAACTTTCACTCAAAAGCAAACATGTTGACTCTGTCCAGAGAAGGGGGTAGCCAGAGAGCTGAAACAAATTGCAGCTTTTATCATCACTCTGCATCTGAATTCTGGCGACTGAAGGAGCACTTGGAAGACTTGGATTCTGCTACGGCTCTTCCATCAAGTGGCCCCTCTGGGCCACTAGCACTAAGAATGTCAGCACCAAGAGGCATCTCTGGGCTGCAAGCCTAAAAAATGCCTGAATCACAAATCCATGTACAGGTCCCCCCTGTTGACATCAGAGGCCTCCCAACATCACATCGGGTTCTAGAAGACACCCAACTTAGACCTTTTGCAATCTCCGACTTACGGACCAGCAGTCATGACAGGCCAGAGTCACATAACAGACATCCCTCTTGGGTAGGGGGGTAGCAACATACCAAGATGGGTCACAGTAGTGGATTCTCACACAGAAACTCAAAGAGTGCAACAGCCGCACCCTTTTGCTATTTATGCCTTTCAACCCTGAGCACGGCCACCAGTGGAACCTGAGACAATTTCCACGTTTCAGCAACAGTGTCAGAGGTGGGGCAGTTCAAACCAAGAATGCACAAAGACCGAGTTGATCCCGCAATATAAATCAAGGAGCTTCTACTACATTTTAAATCAGAGTGCAGTGTTAAGTTTGCTCGAAAAGTACAAGGTCTGCAGCACATTAGTTCAAATACCATAGAAACTAATTCAGACCTAACTCTGAGCAACCAGGGAACGACATCACCACTCTTCCATGGCCAGATGAAATCATTACATCCCAAGTCTTGCAGTACAGTGAAAAATTCCCTACTGGCATATCGACATGAGAAAGCTTGCATCAGCTCACTATTCGAGCCCCTTGCTCGTGCCACCACCAATGACAGGTATTTTGAAGGGGGCAATAGGGCCAGAGCACCCCACGGTTGTCAGGGAAGGTCTACAAATAGCAAAGTCAATAATTGCACTTAGAGCAGTTCAGCAGCAGGTCAGTCCTGAGGGTTCCAATAAGTCAGGATCACAAATAGCAGACCCTTTAAAGATGCATGAGGGTTGCCCCGGTGCCCACCCAAAAAAGGGCCAATATTGCAGAATTTGCACCTGGAACGTGAACGACCGGGGTGCAAATGTAGGGAGGGCAATTTACTATTATTTCGACGCAACCAAGAAATTGTACTTCTACAAGAAACCTGGCAGCAGTTGTCAACATCAATCGTGGTATTCAAGGACTACTTTAGTGTAGCAGCAAAAGTGGCAAAGTCGGTAAGAGACAAAGGGCGCATAGCAATTTACATCTTGACTGACATCTTGTGGGTGCATGGCGAAGTGGATGTTGGCCTCTCATGGATTCAGTGTGTTAAGATCATAGTGGATGTGCATACCACACTATTAGTTGTAAACCTGTACATCCACCCAGCCACTAAGCACTAACCCAGACCCTGACTGGTCTACTAAAAGCTTTGAATGCCATGAATCCACTAGTTTTCATATTAGTATTGTGTGATTTTCATATGAATCTTTTGCAGGGTTCGGATGTCAAACCTCCAAATCATATCCCGTAAATCACTGGAAATCAAACTAGAATGGATCTACAAGGCAAGTCATGCATAACAGCACTAGAAGCCTTGTGTTTCTACACACTTAGAGGGTCATTATGAACATGGCGGTAAACACCGTTTCCCGTTGTGGCGACGATGAACAGAAACCCGCCATTGGCGGTGAACAGAAACCCGCCATATAAAGATGCAAAAAATCAGAATCCGTCAAAAGATTCCCAGCCACCAATCACCGCCAGGACCTTGTTGGCGAAAATGCAGGACATCCCACCCCGCCACCACCGAGCACAAATCACCTCAGAGGTCAGTGGAAGTCGAACGACCATTAGCGGTACAGACCGCCACGGCCAGCAATGGAACCCAACAGTAAGAATTGCACACATTGGCAAGTTTTAAACCCACACACCTGACACACATCCACAACACTATAAAACACTCACAGACAAACCCCACAATCCTTTGCATCGCCAATAGGACAACTGAGATTGAGAACTCCACAAGCAGACACTGAACACCACAACAGACGAATCATACACCCAACCATATAACAGCACCTTTAACTGGATCCACACATTCCACCACTCACAACATACACCATGGCACCCCCCAAGCACCCACGCTTCACAGAAAGGGAGCTAAGGACCCTGGTGGACAAGATACTGAAGGTCAAGCCACAATTATTCGGGGCACAGGTCCAGCACACACCCATTGCCAGGAAGATGGAGTCATGGCAGACCATTGTCAACAAGGTCAATGCAGTGGGACACCATCCACGCATGAAGGACGACATCCACAAGAGATGGAACGACCTGCTTGGGAAGGTGAGGTCCATGGCATCCTGGCACAACATTGCAGTCCAGAAGACTGTGGGAGGACCTCCACTAACACCACCGACTACATTGACTGAGAGGAAATGGTACTGGCCATTCTGCACCCTGAGGGCCTCACTGGACTCACTGGAGGAATGGACTCGGGTAAGTCATCTACAATTACCGCATATCCATCACACCTGTAATGCATGCACCACCCCACCCCTCCAACATCCACCAGGACCACTACACCACCCAGGCCACATTCACAACATCCAGTCACCCTGCATGCCCACAATTACACCAACAGGCCCACATACCTCACCCTGTGCACAGCCACCTACCCCTGCAAGTAATCACAAAGGCACTACAACACCCACAATGCACCTCCACATTCTTAACAAAATGCAATGGTAACCTCACAAAGGCACCCTGCATGGCCCAAAAGTGCACAACCTGCACAAAACAGCCCAGCCCTGTGCACCCCATCCGATTATGCAATTGTAACAGACATGACCATTCCCCCCAACAGCCACCACCATCCATGCCACCCTGACGGACAGGACAAGGAGTGGCAGTGCCCCACATTAAGACAGAGGCACCACCCAGGACACTGGAGAGGGAACCCTGGACAGGGAGGAATACCCTGGCCCCTCACACAGTCCTGGACTGTCACCATCCATCAGCCCCTCCCAGGACACCACTGACACCCCCTACCACACACCCACCAACATCAGGCCAGGGCAACCGGACCCACACCTGTGTATCCAGGCCACAGACTGGTGTAACACAAGAACAGAGGCCACAGTCACCACCTACCAATAGGTCGGAAGACGATGGCCCCAGTACAAGCGATACCGCCAGACCCGTGCAGGGGACACAGGCACAGGGGGCTAGGCCCAGTGGGAGGTCATCAGTGGCCCAGGGGGAGGCCACAGGATGGATGCTGCAGCCCAGGACATGATCTCTGAGGTCCTGGGAGCATACCACCATACCCAGGAAAGATTGGCCCAGATTGTGGCCACCCTGGAGCAGAGTCAAAGGCTGCAGAGAGCCCAACACCAAGAGTCCATGGAGCAGTGGAAACTGCACAATACCACCATGGCCACCATAGCAGGTGCGCTGCTGCACTTTGTCCCAGCCCAGCCTGAGACCCCCACAGACCGGGAAGCCCCCACTACAGGGCAAAATACAGGCCAGCCAGCAACAGCATTAGCAGCAACTGGACTTGTGCCACCATCTGAGGAAACACAGGAGACCTGCACCTCAACCCGTACAGGCCAACATCAGGCACCCAAAGGATTCCTCAGGCCAAGATATGGCACTGGAACACCTGCCAAGACCAAGGCCCCCTCTAAGAAGTGACTCTGACAAGAACTGTCCTCCAAGTGTGCCACTGAACCACCGTCCACACCGTGCAATAACAACCCCAAAAACTGTAAATAACAGATGGACGTATTACCACTGCCAACAATCGCTGAGACCATGTAGCCAATATGGACATCCACCATTAGCCCACTCCAATCACTGTAAAGAGCACCATGGCATCCCTGACACCAAATAAAACACATGTTCACCAATGTAAATGTCCCCTGTCATTATGTTGAATCAAATGGAAGTGTGCATGCAATTGTCATTGAAATCATTTATTCATTTCTTAATTGCAGGAATGGCACCCCACGCATAACATGGGGTTGTGCCAACAGAAATTTCAAACAAGTTGTCCATAATGTCACATGTCCCATAGACCCAACACCCCCATTGAGGATAAGGCATGCCGACAGCATGCTGCACAGACGGCAACAGCATCAAATAGTACCACTTAGTTACTGGAAGTACAGTACAGTTGGATCAGTTGGTTCCTGGAGTGTACATCTTCCCCCTCCTCATCATCACCATCACTCTCATCCCCTCTCTGAGGAAGCTCGTCTGGATGTACAGCCCACTCCTCCTCCAAGAAGGGAATAGATTTCCTCACAGCCACGTTGTGCAGCATGCAGCAGGCCACCACTATTCTACACACTCTCCCAGAGGAGGCAACAGTATCTAGCCTTCAGGAGACCTATTGTGCGCTCTATCACCCTCCTAGTACGTCCATGGGCCTCATTGTAATTCCTGTCTGCATCTGTCCAAGGATTCGTCACTGGTGTCAGAAGCCAGCGCATGTTGGGGTAACCAGAATGACCTCCAAAAGGGGGCAAAACAGGACTGTCACTGACAACCCTCAGTTGCAGACAGCCTGGCTGTCTGCTATGTGCAAGAAGTGTCACACACTTACCTAATGATCCATCCTCTGTCCCCTTGTAGTTGTTCCATTATGTGTGGCACACTGCTGTTCCTCAGCACAAAGGAATCATGGACTGATCCAGGGAATATGGCATTCACATGTGAGATGTACTGGTCTGCAGTACACATTAATTGAATGGTCATGGAGTGAAAGTTCTTCCTGTTTCTGTACACCTGTTCACTTACTCTTGGGGGGATGAGAGCTATGTGTGTTCCATTGATGGCACCTATCACATGGGGAATGTTGTCAAAGGCATAGAAGTCTGACTTGATGGGAGGGAGGTCAGCACTTTGGGGAAACCTCACATATGACTGCAGGTGTCGTACAAATGCATTCAGGAATCTGGACAGTATAATGCAAAACATCGGCTGTGAAAAACCTGCACCCACGCCCACTGTCACTTGAAATGAGCCCGTGGCCAGGAAATGGAGTGCAGAGAGCACTTGCACTTCAGTAGGGATGTCATGCTGATTCCGATTAGCCGGTCTCATTGCTGGATCCAGGAATTCACAAAGTTCATGAATAGTGGCACGGTTGAGTCTGTAATTGATAATGATGTGACACTCCACCATGGTCCCCAAATCAACAAGTGGTCTGTACACTGATGGGGCTCTCCCTCGCCACATTGGTCTGTACCTAGGAGGAGTTGAGAACACATGTGAGGAGCACACATACATCTGCCCAACATGTTAAATATGCAGCACTGCTGGCATACAAGTCGATGACGCATTTGCATAGTTAAACTGGAGTGAAATGTCCTCAAAGATACATCAGGACTGTTGTGGTGAGTAAACGTATATTTCTTCATGCCTATGGGGGTTGGGGACATTAGGACCTGCATGGGGCATGAGAAATTAATAACTGCATAGTAATGGTCAAAATATCTGCGCCTGTAATCCAGAAATATTGTAGTGGAAGTGACCTCATACCGCTAGCTATGTAAGGCGATGTTCACCACCGTGCGACCATTCATTGGTTAACATGGTTGTCAATGGGGAATATTAGAGTATCATTATCGCCACTGGTGGTGACGGTGCACACTGCCATGGAGTGTACGCCATCTTGTCACCCCAACTTCACTTGACTCCCGGATTACATGCACGCAGGTACTACACTGAGTGTGCTGCTGTGTTCTGACTCTGGTCCTGGAAATGGCATGAGTGGCAGGGGAAAGGGCCCTGGCCTTCACCACCGAGGAACTGGACAAGCTTGTTAACGGGATCCTACCCCTGTACGCCAAGCTCTATGTTCGACCAGAGGTACAGATGAGTAGGTGGATTGGGGGGCATGGATGTGTGTAATGGTGGTAGATAGCTGTAAACAGGTGTGCACGTTTGACACTGTACAGTCGTGGGATTCATGACATGCTGCGTGTGTAAAGTCCTGTTCTGCTGTTGTGAGTGTCCATCTCATAGGGTACGTATAGCCAGCTGTATCTAATAGGCATTGTCTGACCTCTGTGTTACTTTTGCTGTGTGTCCCATATAGGTCAGCGCCCATCAGAAGAGGGGACTCTGGCATGCCATCGCCAGGGAGGTGCTGACCCTGGGGGTCTACAATCAGCAGAGCACCCACTGCAGGAAGCGGTGAGAGGACCTGCGGCGCTGGGCGAGGAAGACCTGCGAGGCCCAATCCTCCCAAGAAGGAATGGGTACCCGTCGGGCCTTGACCCCCCCTAATGCGCAGCATTCTGGCGGTGGTGTATCCGGACCTTGATTGGCGCTTGAAGGCTGCACAGCAGACACAAGGGGGTGAGTACAGAAACCATTGTATGCCTCCTTGATGGATGTGTGAGTGTGCTGTAGTATGTATGCTGTCTATTAGCAGGGACTCTGACTGATGTCATTTTACATAATGGCCCCCATGGGAAGTAAGATTGTAAAGGACAGGTCTGCAGTACTTCAGGTCCCTCTGTGCTGTAGGAAATGGCTTTAGAGCAGGGTTGTGGCCACTCTTCAGGGGCATAGCCATGTGTTTAGCTGTAGGTGCTGCATGGTAGAATATTTGCAGGGTGGGTGTATATGTGAACCAGTTATGTACCTCCATTCAGCTATTTACAAATGTTTCTCCTGTTTTTTCTCCCTTTCCCTGTTCTCTTGTGTTGTCCGTGTACATCAGCATCATCTGACGAGGGAGCTGTGGCACCGGCGAGTAGGGATGCAGCAGCCCCTGGTTCCATGGAGGCAGAGTCGAGCGACGCCAAGGGGACCAGTGGGTTGGAGGGCGTGGGGGGTACCACGGGGGAGGCAACTTCCACTGGAGGTAGTGACTCTGATACCTCCTCCGATGGGAGTTCTGTGTGTCTATCGACCGCCAGCCACCCTGGGACCCCGCCGGCTGTATTACAAACATTCTGCTAGGCCGGCGGGCGGAAACATTGTTTCCACCCACCAGCCCAGCAGAATGCCTGACCGGGACATTGCTGGCGGCTCCACATGTAAATCTGGTGACCTGCGCGATGGGGCACTGCACAGGGGCCACTGCACTGCCCATGCCAAGTACAAGGGCAGTGCAGGGGCCCCCAGGGGGCCCCAGAGCACCCCTTCCACCAGTCTTCCCCTGGCGGGGAAACCCGCCAGGGAAAGGCTGGGGGAATTGGGATCATTATCCGAGGGGCAGCAAAGCTGCCCTGTTGGATAATGATGCCATCCACCGTCAGGCTGCCTTTCGGAGGGCCGCCCATGGCGGCCCTCCCTGGCTTCATTATGTGGCGGTCTGACAGCCATGCCGGTTGGCGGGATTTCCTGCCACTGCCGGCATGGCAGCTCAAACCACCAAGAACATAATGAGGGCCTAAGTTCCACATCATTCTGGTCCGAAATAAATAAGCTCATTAATGGGAGGAATCAGCACCACACTGCTGATATTACAGAAGCAGCCTGGTCAACACACATAACCACAGTCTACAATCTAGCAGACCAGGACCCACCCCCTCCCTCCCCATTACCACATGCTGAGTCTGACTTACTTAGACAGGAGAAGCTACAAATCAGTGACAAACCGGTAGCCCAAACATTGAAAATGCCCCAAGCACCTTATTTGTCTGCTGTTGGTCCTAACACTTAACTCCTCTTTTCAATTGTGCCATCAAACACTGTACTGGAATCCTGGTGTGGCAGCACTTTTCAGCCTATTTACAAATCAGGTGAACCTTCAAATCCATCCAACTATAAATTGACCTCCTTAACAGACATAGAGGCCAAGATCTATGCCTCAAATTTGCTCATTGATTTGGAGGACTGGGCCTACCACTCAAACATAATGCTGAAAACCCAGACTGGCTTCTGGGCAGGAATGAGCACTCTAACTAACTTGTTGGCGGTCACCCTCTTGGCTGAACAAGCAATTGCCAAATACTGTAAGCTGTTCTCCTGTTTTATTGATCTCAAAGTCACCTTTGACAAAGTCCCAAGGGCTCATACGAGGAAGAAATGGCAAGGTGGGGTGCTGGAGGCAGTAATCAACCTATGTTCCAACACATGGGTACAACTTGGGTAAGGGACGGCTGAAGAACCACCAAAAATATCTATATGAACATGGGCCTAAAACAGGGGTGCGTTCTTGCTCCCTATTTATTCAATATCTACAGGCCAACCACAACAGCCACTTGCCCTTAGTGTAGGGGAATCCACCCAAGTTGGGCACGGCACAAATTAGAAGCCTGCAATACACCAACAATATTGCCCTCCTTAGTAAACCCCAAATGGTCTGCAGTGGTCGATAAATCAATTATTGGGGTATACCAACAATCTGTGATTGAGCCTGAACTACAACAAAATAAACGTTACTTGCTTTAGATGCCAAGGTAGCAACAGGCAGCTCAAATTCACCTGGAGAGATGACGGCATTGTTTTAGAACTGGTCAAGACCTATAAATACATAAATATCTTGGTGTCCATTTACATTCCCATTTAACTTACAAACTGCACCTACAATCAAGATGAGCCATCTCTAATAATTTGCTGTTTGCTTTCAAAACCTTGAAACACAAGACATGAAACACCTCAATGTGTCATTTCCTTCCGGTTGTTGGGGCCAAATTCATGCCCTCAATATCTTAAGGCTCAGAATTGCTTAAAGGAAAAGACGCTACAACCTTAAAAATACGACAATCGAGCCTCTTTAAAAAACTCTTTGCAACTCTTTAGATTTCTGTAATTGACACCAGTAAACAATGCAATCCCAAATCAGACTTGAGTTTGGTCTGCTTCCCCAGGGCCCATCCAGGCAGGGCTCCCTAGTCAAATTCTGCTGAAGGACGAGGGAAACTGAAGTTAATTCACTGGCACATCAGTGTTCAGTGGAAATAGAAAGGCAGGCCCACATAAAGAACTCTGGTGGTCATTATGACCTTGGCAGTGCTGCCCTGCGGTCGCGGTCAGGCAGCTGACAGCGTGGCGGTGCAGGACCACCACATTATTATAGCGCTAGTGAACATGGTGCATCGCAGCCACTACACCACCTGTACCGCCAGGAGTTAGGGCTGCCTGGCCAAAGGTTGACCACCTTCGACCAGGTGGTTCACCTAACACCGCCCGCAGTATTTTGAGTATCCTTACTGCCAGGAATTCCATGGCAGCAGCCCTGCCACGAAATCCCTGGCGGTAAAGATACTGGCAACAGGAATACTCATTCACCTCACAACAACTGGACTCCCCAAACTCCCTCCATCCATGTAAGAGCCCCCTACCCCTTGACCCCACCAGATGCCCCCAAACATACTTCCCCCACCCCCTGCATACATGCATTCACACAAGCACACAGACATGTGCACACACATGCACACAAGCACACAGAACACCCTTCCACCTCTTTCCATTCACACACACACACCCAATTATGCACACAACACTCAACACCCCCCCCTCCCCTGTCAGACAATCACCTTACCTGGTGGTCGTCCGGGAGGGAACGGGGTCCATGGTGCTTGCTCCGCCGCCAGCACCCCGCCCCGCCAGTTCTCTGCCAACACAACACCACCACGCCGTTTACAATGTTGTAATACGGCAGGCGGTGTTGTGGTGATCTGGTGGTGGCAATTGAGCAAGCTCCACTAGACCACCGATTGCCAGTATGGCTGCTGGCGGCTTCCCCGCCAAATAGTGGCAGAGAGCAGCCAGCAGCCATAACATGGCAGTCTTAAGACCGCCAACATTGGCAGTCATATCGAGGCGGTGACTTTGGCAGTCTACAAAATAAACCGCTAAAGTCATAATGATGGCCTCTGTGTTTCCAGCACTACAGCACTCATTTGCAGCACTCTGATTAGAAGATGCCTGGCACAACCCTATGGATTATGTTGCTTTTAAATGTATCGCAAATAAAACTGCCAAATTTTCATCATTTGTCATTGATAAGGCAACCATAGTAAGCAAACGGCATGTGTGGGCAGTCATGCCTTTATACTCAGCTTGGGGTTCTCAGTTCTGCGCACTTGTCAAAGGCCAAGAAACACAATCTCACTCTAGTACATCTTGGCATGTTTGCGTTGAAAGGTCTTATGTCCCCCTGGAAACAGCACCGGACCACTGTAGAGTGCCAGCGATGTGGTCAAAAAAAGATAATTCTTGCTTCATCTACTGTCCATTTGCCCAGCGACACTCACACAAAGACTCTTACATCCATCTTTAAAAGTTCTGCAAATCAGGTCAAGCTGACCAGCTGTTATTTCTTTACTGGGGGATCTTCTGTGCAACTGGCATGTAAGACAGTGAGATTCTTGAACCTTGCTGCTAAGGAGCTGGAAAAATCTAGCACCTGACTCTTTGTGTTGTGTTCCCAGTCGAGGTTAGATCAATGGCTACACTACCAGGCCGGTGACTGTAAAATACTGCAAACATTAAGCCACTCAATTTCCTTAGATTCTGCCGTCAGGAAAACAGCACTTTATTTAATATAAAGTAGCACAAAAGCACCTTATGACAATATGTTTTCACAGCATGCTCACACTTTTATTCTTACTTGACGGAGGGGTTTCCATTTGAAGTAGGCCTTGGTCAATTCTTATCATACTGGGTGTAGCATTTTAAGTTGACTGTATTAAGTTACTATTGTGTGTGCCTCAATGGCTCAAAGATTAACTTGGTAACTTGAACTGATTTGCTGCTTTTTTTTATTTAAGTTGTTTTAGTGGCTATATTGTATTATCTTGTTAATATTTCAACATGTCATATGTACATATAATGGTTTTAATTAACTATGCTTGAACATAAACTTTATTTAGCTAAACAATTTCATGAAGCCACTAGGAAAAATTGCAACAAATCTATTTTAGAAAAAGAGAACATTTGTTTTGTTTACTATACTATATTGATGTCTTCAGAAGGCAAAAACAACTACATGAAATCCCAGCAATGTATGGGATACCTGCCGAGCATTATGGTAGTAATCATTGGATATAATGATTCAAAGGTGTAGTACCACTTAAACAGCTCTGGGGAGCCCACATTGCCACAAAAGATTGCTGAATATCTTTAGATTTCTGTAATTGGCAATAGTAAACAATGCCTTCCTGTTGAAGGGTATGCATTCAAAGCTGATAAACTATCTCCCCTGCTTGGGGCATACTTAAAGGAAGATGAAAATTGGATCTCTGGACACAATTCAGGATAGCTACTATTACCTTGGTCCCTGAACCTATAACAAATCATTTGCTCTGCTCTGCTACAGACCATCAACTCTGACATTAAGATCTTGGTTAGCCAGTTGGCCCAGCTGGCAAAAGCATAAAGGTCCATTGCAAAAAATCAATCTTTCTTCTTGCTACATAGATGGCAAGTGCTTTGCCATTATCAAACAGGTACATTAAACCTATAAATCTCTTCCACCGTTCGCAAATAATCCTGTATTCTATTTTTAGATTTCTTTTAGGTTTGTTAATTACGACCCTCACTCTCACTTCATTCATCTGGGACATATATTTTTCTCCTAGTGTGAGAAAGGTATGTTCTCTGTACCCAGGCGTTTGTTGTTATAAGGTCCAACCCTATCCACGAGCGGTTAATTTCCTCAAATGGTATTAATTGCATGGTTCTTTTATTGTAATTATATGTAATTGCTTATTGCCTCACTCAGCCCATGCATTCATACTATACTCAGTTATAAGCATGCATTTGATCATACATGTGTTTACACAAGTCTAGCCTAAGTCCTCCATCACAGGCTTCCTTTATATTCAACTCTGATGCTACTCCTAAAATCCTTCTTTTTCAGTGTAAAGCTAGTTTACACTACTTTGACAAGGCGTCAGCTGAACACCCTTGTTTGTATAGCCTGTAGCTACCTTTAGGGCACTGAATCAAAATATTGTTTAAGTGGCTCCACAGATGACCTTCAAAAACCATTACTTTTGAATTTTTAGTGTTCACCATCAAATTATTTGTGGTGCGGACACTAAAGGACTGATTATGAGGATGGTGGTCCAACTGTCGGACCGCCAAACGCATGGGGATGAGGCCTCCGTCAAGCCAATGGCCTCAACCCTGGGTCGTATTACAATGTTTCCACAGGGCTGACTGTAGCTGAGGCCAATGGCTTTGCCCACCAGCACCTTCAGTGCGCATTCTGAGGGTGTTGTCTGGGAGGCATCAGCACTGGCTTACCACCAGCCTTTTAATGGCAGGGACCCTGCCATGAAAAGGCTGATGGAAAGTGGAGTCCTGATCAGCTTGGTGGAGCCAAACTTGGCACTGCCGTGGCAGACCACGACTCCAACCGTCACCAACCAGTCAGGATCTCTGATCCTGGTGGTGCGGCTGTCTCCTGGCAGTCCGACTGCCAGGAGTGTGGTGGTCCAACCGCCACTGCGGGTTTGGTGGTCCTTGGACCTCCAAATTCATAATCAGCCCCTAAGTGTTGTATATGAGTTAAAGAAAGTGTAACCACCTCTGTCCAGGTCACTACAGACAGTTTCAAGTCCTGAATTTTTGTGTGATAGCTGAATGCATTCTGGGTGTGGTAGACTTATATTGCTTCTATTGAGCAAATTATGCTAACACATCACAAATCACTGACTTTAGGTGAAAGGTTCAGGACTGGAGACAGTGTCTGAAAGGATCTGGATTCAGGTGGTCAGCCTAGCTAAAGGAAGGGTTTCTTCTGCAGGACTTGAATAATGTAGGCAGTGCAGAAACAAAGCACTGATATTCTTTGTATGGATAGCTGGTACCCAGGTTGACAAGCACTGCTGCAATACACAACATTGCTTTAAGATCACTATTGGCCTGATTGCGACCTTGGAGGATGGGATACTCCATCACAAACATGACGGATATCCCGTCTGCTGTATTACAAGTTCCATGATATCCTATGGAATGTGTAAAATGTCCGGCGGGATATCTGTCACGTTTGTGACAGAGTATCCCATCCGCCAAGGTCGTAGTCAGGCCTTATGTGTCTAGAAACATCTTAGTAGCACTACTTTGTCAGCTGTATCTACATGTAAATTCATTAGCAGCTTTGGGAATGAGACATCGATTTAATTTGTTACCAGTTTCATCCACAGCAACCCTCAATCCACACTATCAAACACACCACCAAAACCTACATAACAATCTTACTCGTTGAGCTTCTTCTCCTACTGTTCTTCGTCAAACATCAAACATGCAGGTGAAAAACCTGTTTGACTAGTGAGTACAAATCTTCCTTTCGAAGACCAAATTCTCTAGTTGACTGTTACTCCCTTTTCATGATGGCAGGATTATCCTATGAGCTAGGATACCTAAAAACGCAGACATAACGTATTACCTATTAGAAATCAAAGTTTAAATGATTTACTGGAATGCCATTCGAGCCTAGGGCTCTTAACAGGTTTCTTTCCTCTATGCCTTGTATAATCTCCCTATCCTGATTATGTTTTAGCATTTGTTAATTTCCATTGAGATACATAGGAAGCCCAAATGTCCCCACATAACATAGGGCCTGATTACGACTTCGGTGGATGGGATTACTCTGTCCCAATTGTGATGGATATCCTGCCCGCCGTATTACGAGTTTGATAGGATATAATGGACTCGCAATTTGGTGGGCGGGATATCCGTCACATTTGGGACAGAGTAATCCTCTCCGCCAAAGTCGTAATCGGGCCCATAATCTGGTGAGTCCCCATGTTTATAATTCTCCTTCCTACTAGTAAAAAAAGCTTTTGTTATTATTGATCACTGAAAAATAAGCCATTTTCTCACTTTCCTTTACGTCTTGCTTTGTAAACCACCTTCATCTTTATGATGGTCATTTAACTAGAACTATGAACCAGTCTCTTACACGTATGTTATGCCTGGTCCATTATTCCGTGCTTTCCAGGTAACTATTCACCATCACATCATCCCAAAGTGTAGGATTTTCACTCTCTAGGGGTCTATTTTGAAATACACATGCATGATAAAGAGCACCAAATACTTACGGAGTTCTTCCACCATCTACTATAAGCATGAGTGCTATTTAATCTAAAACATTTCCTAATACCCCCTATATAGCCCATCAGGTATGTTAAGCATCATTATGGTTTCAGCCCAATTTATGATATTAAATTACATTATGACAATTGTTGATCATGTGTTATTCCACCAGACTTTTAAGTAGGAACTATCATGAAGATAAAATATGGAGGCCTCAATATCAAAAAACAAACCTGAATGAAAGTATTTATAGATAAGTATATGTTTACTATACTTAACTACACATATGTGTGCCTTGATGATATAAATATCCTCAAGTTATGTAGATGTGAAGTTAAGAATAGAAAATTCACTTACCTTCACTCGATTTTTGCTCTCGATACTTGGCCCACAATATTTTGGGCTCTCACCATTTTGTACTTGAAATTCGGACATATAACCATTGTCTTTACACTTGAAAAACTATTGTTTTCCACCAAGCAGTCTAAATTCAGCTTTAATGGGAGAATCAAGAAAGAAAGACTGATCATACAAAATTATTGAAAGTGCTATCTTATTCCACAGATGCAATATCAGCAATGGAAGACCAACACAAATGTATAGTGCATTGGAAAACTTGTTCAAGCTCCAGGATACGGGAAACAGCCATTACTAGGCGGCTGTTACCACACATATCCTTAACCATACATGCGATACAACACATGCCCTTTACCATGCATAGCCTTAACCAATCATTTTTCACGATGCATATGCCTTTACCACTCATGCTTTTACAACAAATTAGGTTGTAAAGGTATGCATGGTAAGGGCATATGCATGGTAGTAGTGGATAAGGCATATGCATGGTGAAGGTGCAGTAAAAGTTATGGCATTGTTAGAGGAATCGGAAAGACTTTTCCGCTTCCTCTTTACGACTTGCCTGCCTGCCGTCATGAGGAGAGTGAGGTAAAGGCAAGAGGGGGGGCAGTTTTAGGGCTTTGGGGGAGGGGTAGGCTTTAGGGCTGGGGACCTTTTAGGCTCAAGGCATGGGGGCAAGTATTTTTTTGTAAGTGTTGGGGTAAGGGGGTGGTGGGGGATGGTTTTAGGGATTAATGGGGGTATAGCTTTAGTGTTAGGGGACAGGGGGCACTATTAGGGCTCAGGGCAGGGTGGGTATTTTTCTTTTTTTAAAGGGTTGGTGATCAGGTGAGGTGTCGCACTGGGATACTGTTTGAGGGCTTGGGGCGGGGTGTATAGGTTTAGTATTAGGGCAGGGGGGTCGGTGTTAGGGCTCAAGGTGGGGAGTGGATTTTTTAAATTTTTCTTTAGTCGGGGGAGGTGTTGCTCTGGGTTCCTGATTTAGGCCTTGGGGTGGGGAGGTATAGTTTTAGGGCTTGGGACAAGGTGGGGCAGTGTAAGGGTTCAGGGCGGTGGGGTGGGTATTTTCTTTAAAAGGGCTGGGGGTCAGGGGAGGGGGTCGCCCTGGGGTGAGATTCTAAGGTTCAGGGGAGGGGGCTGATCCGCTTTAGGACTTGGAGGGGCAGGTTTAGGGTTCAGGGCAGGTGTCAGTGTTTTTTTTAAAGGGTTGTGGGTGGGGAGGGGACACAGAGGTCCGGTTTCAGTGTTTAGGGCAGGGACCAGGGAAAACCTTAACCACGTATATATATTTAACATGCTTGCTATCACAACGAAATGCATTGTAAAAACATGCTTGGTAAATGCTTATTCGTTTTTGAATTTGCATGGTTAAGGGTATGCGAAATAATGGCATTCCACTTGTAAAACATGTGTGGTAAATGCATATGTTGCAATGGAATATGTTGTTCGGACATAAAACCCGGGATACATTTTAGATACAGGACTGTTTAAATTGATTATCGATTTAAAGACCTGAAACAGGAGCCACAAAGTATGACAGGGTCATATTGCCTATCTTGCTTTATATTTATGGTGGAAGGTGCCACTTTCAAATGTCAAACTGTCCAAAATAGTTGGTCCATGGTACTGTCTTGAATCTCCAAACGTTCTATGTCAAAAATTCTGCCATTGTTGTCTTTGTAAGTATAAACAGGTTCATTGAATAGTATCTGAATAACAAATCATTGACAGTTCTCTATCTTGAGGAAAGCTTTATAAAATCACTTAATGAGCTGAAACACGTAGATAGTCGTAGACTCCCAGGGAAAGAATTTACTGGCACATGTAACTTATAAATATGTTGCTACTGTTGATCAAATAGTGGTATGAACGATCTGTTAGAGATCTTGTTTTCATTGCATTCAAACTGTTCCGTGTGTAGTATTGCCTTGTGTTTATGATTTATTCAGTTATGTACATTTTATTATTTATATCAATGTATAATTTAGAGAATGTGTTTCAACTACGAATGCAAGTTGATCACAGAAGTGTAAAAACATATGATTATTGTTAAATCAAATTGTGTTACATATAGTGATATTTGTGATAGTGGTGCAGGGAAGTAATTAATTAGAAGGCCATTTGGAAACCCTCTCTTTGTGTTATTCGTTTTCTGTCCAATATTATGTTGTGAGTGTGCTAATGCCCATTTACGCAGGAGCTGCTGTTTGCAGTATTGGGTATGTTTGTGGGTGGCCCATTCGCCATTACGCCTAGCCCTTATGTTTTTTCCAAACTTGCCTGTATTACCTATTGGTTTTTCCATCCAGCTGCTTGCTGAAAAGATGCAGTGATTCGGAAAAGTAAATCATCGTGACCTTAGTCGTGGACACAGTTACCCAGCTCTGCCTGACCGGCATTCATTTGAAATGTGTTATGCTTTGTTTAGCAGAACATATCATCTGCAGTTCAGTCTTGGCCTCACTACAAAATGATGAGTCAAATGAACCTAATTGAGGCGTGTTTTTTTGCTAAGGGACATGAAGGGCAGGTATACAGCTTTGCATTGTTTGTGAAACTCAGCTGTACCATGCGAGTGAATTTCATTAAATAAAAAATGTGTTAGTGAAGTAGAAATCACATTTGAAAAGTTATGTTTAAAAAAAACTAGAGGTGCACGATACACTAGCACTTGTTCAAAACATGTGTGAATGCCTATTACTACTGCCTCCAAACCCACTGGAAAGGAGCCACATGTGCCCCAAACAACACTCAACAGGAAACAACCACACCTCCAACAATATAACACGCTGGCTGTGGCTTTTGCAAAGCTGTGCATTCTTTCGATATGATGTAGTCAGTACTAAGGAAGAGGTAGAGCAAGTTCACACAGTAGGAGCCAGGCATCGTGGTCTTCTTTGTGATGCTCCACATCCTCCTGGTGCACCACATGAATGGACCATGTGCCGGTGCTCACTGACTTGATGATTGGCAGCATGAGAGTAGGAGTGTGAACCAGAGGTACACATGGGTGCGGGTAATAGAAGCTATGCCTGCTGTGGGACATGATTCACACCTTCAACACATCCCACTGAGCAGCTTCTGATCAACATCAGACACCCCACTTTCACAGCTTTTCTGTTCTAAAAACCTGACTATAACTCTGGGTAAGGTTCATCACAAAATGAAAATATTGACCAATGATTAACTCATACACCACAAAACAATGTTGAAACCATCAACCTTTCTTGGTACCTGTTTGCTATCACAACACACTCCTATTATGTCAAGTTCATCAATGTAGAAACGTTGCCGGCCCTTTAGCACCAGAGACATTCACCACTGCCACAACATACATCCACTATGTCACAGTGATGCAAACTGGACTAAGTACATAGCCCATTTCAGTTACGCAGTCAGGTAGGTGTGTTAGTAACGTCATCATTCACACTGTCTGTACTATAAGTCATCAAAGGTCACGTGTCCCTGTATTGCAATCATGTGTGCATATTCCATCACCCCCTTGTCTCCATTGTGTGTGAGTGCACAGCCTATGTACTACGTGTAGCTTGCAATCCTTTTTCACATTCTTGCAATGCTAGTTGCCCAAATGGCCCGATTTTGATAACAATATTAGTATTGCAACTTAAATTGCAACCTTCCTTTACCTCCCCTGGTGCTGTTGTAGAAGCATAGCCTATTATAACAGGCTGCAGGGAAAACCTTTAGCCCAGCATTAGGCGGGTGTCAATCATGTGTTTCAGGCTACATTCTCTTCTCTTCAAAACTATACAGTCTTCTGTTTTTGTTAAATAGATGTTGCTGATACGTTTCTTTACATCCCTGTATTATTACATATGGTATTATTCATTCTAGTGTTTGTGGTGTGGCGTCTATAGCAAACATACATCAGTTGTCAACTTAGCATTTTCTCTCAAAAGTATCAGTTGCAGTTTTACAAGTTCCATAGGCTATAATGGAACTAGTAATACTTGTAAAACTTTGTTGGATAATGTTGCCCATACTTTCTTCCTTACAGGGCATAATCTTTCCTGCACAACGCATACTTTAAAATGCAAGAGCAAAATAAATTCAGTGGCACCAAGCCCCATTTTTGAAATGTCAAATATTTCCTTATCTAAACATCACTTAACTCTGTGGACATCACTGATGCCTAAATCATGCTCGCCTTGATACACATGTTTTCACAACACTATGGATGATCTGCCTGACCTTAATGCATCTTTCAAAAGGTGATATGAGATAATGACGGGTTTTCATTCAGAAATAAAATCAGATTTTCCATATTCCTCCATTATATTGTTATTATTATTGTCGTTTATCATTTGTCCAGCATACTGCTGCTACTTGTATGACCTTATCGTTCTCAACCTTGTCTGATTAGTTGCAAGCCAAAGCATACATACATGGTTGGATCTGTGGGTTGATTTTGTGTGGCCTATATAGGAAGAGTTTAGCATCATGCATGAGTTTGTGTGTGGTGCTCCTGATCATGTTGCTTGATGCTTTAATTAGACATGCACATGTCGAGAAGATTGTAAGAAAAGAACCACACTTTCAAATTTGCTTTCCATAGTGCTTTATTGTTCAACTTCCAGTGGTCCTTGTGATTTTATTTATTTATTTATTTATTAATAACACTTATAAAGCCTCTGCCACTAAACGTGTATCCCGGTGTTATCTATAAGCGAAGACCAGTGGAAAT
Organism: Pleurodeles waltl; assembly: GCF_031143425.1. Classification (NCBI taxonomy): domain Eukaryota; kingdom Metazoa; phylum Chordata; class Amphibia; order Caudata; family Salamandridae; genus Pleurodeles; species Pleurodeles waltl. The sequence continues at coordinate 1,041,464,004 of NC_090440.1, forward strand.
ACTGCTCAGTAGCAAATTGCTATAGAACTTGGCAAATTTACTCAGGGAAGAGCCAGGTCTTAAGGGCTTATCTGAATTGTAGGATGTCACTTAGCAATCTAAAGGAGGCTGGGAGCTGACTCCAGAGTTTGGCTGCCCCTGACCATGAATGTCCAGACACCTCGTCTGGCTTTTCTAAACTTGGCCAAATTTGCCAAGTTAGCCGGGGAGGAACAGAGATACCTATTTGGGTTATGTCTTCTCAGAGTCCTTTGTAGGGGGGCCAGTCCCGACCCCTACAGAACTCAAAACACAACAGAGAGTGACTTAAACAAAACAATGTTGTCATAGTGACAGCCAGTGTAACTCCTTAATATTTAAGAAAGTGGAGGCCTTTCTAGGTCTGTTCAAGGCGAGTTTAGCAGCTAGAACTAGTACACTTGACAGACAACATAACAGATAATCTGGGGCACCTAATAGGAGAGCATTACAATAATCGAGTCAACTGAGAATACCACTACGTTTCACTAGGGCTCTGACTGTGGATGGAAGCACCCGGAGGATCTTGCGTAGGGCTCTCAGAAGCGCAAAGCTAATGGCAGCTGTTCTATTCACGTGGCTCTCCATACTGAGCTTTTTGTCAAAAATAACCCCCAAGTTCCAAACCGAGTCAGCCAGCGTCATGTTGCCATCAGATGGAAATGGCCCAAAGTTAGAGGGAGGTACGTCCGGGTCCTTGTTAGGTGAACAGCAGAGCAGCTCAGTCTTATCTCCAATGAACTTCCGGGAGTTAGAGTTGAGCCACTGCATAATCTCATGCATGCAGTCGTGAAAAGAGGCCAGCTGCTGATCACCAGCCAATGACAAGCTCAATTGTGTATTGTTGGTATAGTTAACCAAGTGCAGATTATGAGAATTAAGCAGTGAGATCAAAGGGGCTATATAGATGTTAAAGAGAATTGAGCTGATCGAAGAACTTTGGGGGACACCTTGGTTTAGAGTCCTGAAATGGGAAGAGCGCAACCGCCTGACATCTGTCTGACAGATATGAGTGGAACCATTCCAAAGTTGTTCAGCCCACTCCAATCGCGGCTAGCCGGGACAGAAGTGTATTGTGACAAACTGTATCAAATGTGGCGGAGAGGCCTAATAGGCCTAATTCTTCATCAACTCTTATTCTAAGTTCATCCATGGCTGTAAGCAGTGCTGTCTCCGTCACATGGCATGGCCAGAAACCAAATTATTTAACTTCCAATAAATTATTGGCTTCCATATATTGGGACAATGCCTTACTGACAAATCACTCCAAACTTTCTACAGGGTATGGCAACAAGGATATCGGTCTATAGTTGCTTGGGATAGACAGATACAAAGAAGGTTTTTTTCAGAATAGGAATCACAATGTTTTTTTTCAAGAAGCAGACATTGAGCCTGACTGTAAAGACTGACCACAGATTTGCAAAAGCAACGGTAAGAGCACCTTCACCTGTTTCTTCCAAATGTAATGTGGCAAAAGATTCAGGGACGAAACTGAGAAGTGGCCATGGCCAGAGTACGTAAACCTTTCTCCAAGAGAGGACCAAAGTGGGCTTACCTACAATGGCGGATCCTACACTTGATACCAAGGGACAAGTAGTGATTAAGGCCAGCTGCCCGATTCTACAAAGCAGTCTGACCGTGGCTTGAGGGATTAATGTCTTTTAAAATGTTAGTAATTTTCTCCTCAAAAAAATTGTAAGCTCCTTGCAGAGTGCCTGTGAATGCGCAACTGCCTGGTTCATGCAAGTTGGATTGGACAGCTCTTTTGTGATTTCGAACACCATTCTAAGGCTGTTTGTGGCTACCAGAATAGTGTTTGCATAGAACTGTGCTTTGACTTTAGTAATCTCTATTTTATATTCATGTAAAGGCTACCTTAGGGCTAATATGTCATCTTCCTTATAGGGAAGACACCATTTTCTTTCTGCCTTCTTGCAATGTTGCTTCAAAAGCTTTAGAGAAGCATTAGACAAGGAAGCAGAGGGTTTCTGTTATGGCTTTGATACCCTAAAGGGGATTACTGAATCTAAAGTTATCAAAATGTGCTTCACCAAAACCGCATAGTTATCCTTGACTGACCTATCAAGGGCAATAACTGAAGACAACTTAAGAAGTGATTCACCAATATCAAGTGTCTAAATTTGCTCCAGACACGGCTACAGTGAGGTCTAACCAAATGTATTTTCAAGGGAACTGGGCCGCGTCCCTGAAGTTGAAAAGAAATCTCAGTGTGATCTGTCCAGCATAGGGGTGTGACATTACCCATTTAAACTAGCCCTTCCGTTCAAAAGATATGGTGCAACATATGGCCTCCTTTTTGGTTCTGAGCATTGACCAGCTGAAACAATCCTAAAAATCTTGTAGGTTCCTAATTGAAGAGGACAAATCTATGTCTGACCATAGATTAAAGACACCAAGCACCAAGGAATTGGAGTGTGCTATTGTCCTATTTCTGACAAGCTTGATGAGGGGCTGAAGGTATGAGTTTGGAAGCACCGGGGGCGATAACACAAGATGCCTGAACATTTGCAGCCTACATCATTTTTCAAAGAAAACCTAGTAGTTTGGGGCCTGTAAGCTCATCCAGGCTAATGGGTCAAAATCCCTCTTGTCCTTAAGGATAATGCCCACACTCCCACCCTTCCTATTCATACAGGGTTTGTGAAAAACCTTGTATCTCGACGGGCAGGCCATGCCCAGATCAACTGCTGGGTTGGAGGAGGTCCAGGGTTCGGTTAAAAGGAGTGCATCCTAACCTCCTACCTGAAGCAGTAAGTGACTTTCTGATGCATGCTTTACTAGGGACCTGACTTTCAAATGTCCACATCTCAGGGTAATTGGCGGCTGAGTCTTATTGCTACTAACTGAACTCTATTGAGCATCCTTCCCCCTTACTAGTTTGAGCTAGTCCTCCCCCAATGTCCAGTAACTGTTTCCTAGAGTACTGGATGCTGGTCTTTAAGAATACCTTGTGGTCTGGTGACTGACCAGCCATGGCTGGTGCTATGTGCAGTCGGTGCACAGACTGGCACAGATGGCCTTGCCTATCGCACATCTTTGGTACACCATCGGTGCGCCGTTTGTGTGGTCGAGCAAACCTCAATGATTTATAGTCTCCTTCTAATGCAAAGACCATACTTGTAACCAAAATGGCCACCGGAAGTGACTCGCTCTACTAGGCGATCACTCCAAACAACACAACCTTACAATAGTCCCCTTGTACTATGCAGATAAATAAAAGCCTTTGTTAAAAGCTGCACAGTCATGACAGCCTCTGTGATTTATAGTCTCCCCCTAATGAGAAGATTATAATTTTAACCAAAATGGCCACTGGGAAGAGACTCACTCTAACAGGCGATCACTCCCAACAACCCAACCTTACAATAGTCACCCTGTAATATTCAGATACATTAAAGTTTAAAAATGAGGCAGAAATATGTGCAAATTACACAGTTTGTAGCAGCAAAAATCTAGTAGCTTTGTTAAAGGCTGCACAATTGCACCACCCTTGGTGATTTATAGAAAGGGAGTTATTAGTTAAAGTGGATGGTAGTTGTCTGCAAGTAGGAATGGCGCTATACCCTTCTAGGTCCATTTAGGTCTCATTAGTTTAAGCTTGGCTCAACCCTTGGCAGCTGTGGCACAGAGCAGACAGGCTTATTTTAGGAGAAAAGTATCTTAGATACGGTGCACACATGGCGGCGTTAGGGGGGCGCTGAGGGGTGCAAGAAAAGTGGTGTTGCACTGGGTGCATCACAACTTTTCTTAAATCAGGCCCTAAGTCCCAGCTTTTAGGGTTAGACAGGAGGAGTACACTCTGTCACATATCAAAGATAAGTGGCCACCTCCTCCAGGCCACCCTCTCAGGAGGAGGCCACACATCTTTTCAGCCAAGGCCCTTTTGTTCCCTTTCCTGAGAGGTATTCACACCTCCCAGCAGATTGCCAGGTGACAGCTGGGGATTATCTCCGAAAGGCCTACTAGATGTTTTTAGGCAGAAAAATGACAATGTTTTAAAAGTGGCATTTTCAAAATAGTAATTCAAAATCTGACTTTACTATCAGATCTTAAATTCCTATTAATGTGAGTCTTGAATCATGGTTCTAGCTATTTTCAAACCAAAGTTGTACATTATAAGGTGATATAATGTAACCAAAGCTTTTCAATGAGAAAGCCAGCCTTGCTGCAGTGCAAAATGACTCTGTAGGTTTTCCACAGCAAGAATATGTAAAACTTAAGTAAATGTGCCACCACCAGAGTAGTACTCAACCTTTCTCGCACATCACACCTCACCTCCGACAATTACACTGGCTCCCCATTCAGAAGCACTCCCAGTTCAAGATATTCACCCACACCTACAAGGCACTACACAACCTCAGCCCCGGCTACCTCAACCAATGATCCACTTCAATCAACCAACTAAGAACCTCTGCTTGGCCTCACTTGCGCTCGCTTCCCCTCCTCTGTATCCATAGAAGCAAGACAGGAGGCCGGGCGTTTTCTTATTTTGGCAGCGAAAGCCTAGAACAGCCTCCTCCAGCACATTAGGAAAGCCATGTCTCTTATGGAGTTCCACAAGAAACTGAAAACCTGGATTTTCAACTGAGCCTACTCAGCACCTGGATGCCCTCATGGGTGACAAGTTTGCTGTCTACAAAACAATTTTACATTAAATTACATGCCCTATGGGCATTTACGGCTTACCTTAGGGATGACTTATAAGTATTAAAAAGAAAGGTTTTGGCCTGGGCAAAAGGTTTATTTTTCCAAGTCAAATTTGTAGTTTTAAAGCTGCACACCCATGATGCAGGGGCAGGCCTGATGACATGCTTTGCACTGTCACTTTAGTACTAGCACAATAGGTGCTGCAGTCCATTAGTGGTGTTTAATTTACAAGCTGTGGTTACACATATACTAGGGACTTGTACGTAAGCTACATTTGTGTTGGACCTGCCCCTTTCTGCAGGGTTGTCTCAAAACATTTTGCCTTCAACTCTCCACTTTTTGCTGAGTTTCTTTTTGTTGGCCTTAGGACTCTGAGCACTTTACTATTGCTAACCAGTGCCTACGTACTTGAGTTAACTCCCCTATTCATGGTTTAACTGCAATATACCTAGTTTGCATATTTAATTTACTTGTAAGTCCCTTGTAGAGTGATATACCACATACTCAGGGCTTGTAAATGAATTATTACCTGGGGCCTGCTGCACTTATTGTGCAACCCACCTATGTAGCCCCTTAAAACTTGTCCCAGGCCTGCCATTACATCCTGAATGCAGTGTCACACTGCCATGTCACATTGGTATTTTAAACCCCTTGTCAAGCCTTAAACTCCTCTTTTATTACATACATGTCACTCCTAAGGATGGCCCTGGGTAGTCCAATTGACAGGGTGCTGTGTAAATGAAAGGTTGGACATGTACTTTTAGGTTTTACATTTCCTGGAAGTGGAAAACTCACAAATGCATTTTTCACTACTGTGAGGCTTAGCCCTTCTAGAAGAAAACACCAGGGATTCCTTATTGCATTTAATGTAATAATCTGTATTTCTTATTTGACAGGAGGTGGGTATTTTATGTTTGGTATCAAGGGAATTGTAATGATAAACCCTCTTTAGTGATAATGTCAGATTTTTCATTGCAATTTTAAAACTGACACTTTTAGAAAGTTGACATGTTCCTGCCCTTAGCCATTTGTGTCAGCAGCCTGTCTTTGGTCACATAAATGGGTGCAGTTGACAGACTAATTCCTCCCAGACAGTCACACCATAGTGGGAGTAGGTGTGCCTCAATGGGCCATTATCTGGCTTGATGGGGGGTGGAGCTGAACACCACCCACTTGCCCCTGAATAGGCTATGCCCTGTCTCCTCACAAAAGGCCTAACAACCCTGCATTGTCACTGCAGCCAGTTTGAAGCCAGGGCAGGGGAGTCAGGATATTTCAAGAACTTCAGAAAACCTTTCCAGAAACTTGGCCCACCTTCTAGGAGAAGGGAACCAGGGTATAAAAATAGGACCTTCACCCACACTCTTCAGTGCACTTCTGGACCTTTGGGCACTCTGCCAGGAAGAAGGACTGATGTGCTGCTTCAAGGACTGCCACTTTGCTGTCCTCATACCTGGGAAGAAGAACTGGACCTGCACCTCCATCTTGAGCCCAGGAGCCCAGAGTGACTCAAGGGGCTAGTCTGCTGGCATCCTGATCTGAGCCTCAAGGACATAACATAGTCCTGCACCTCCTGGACCTGTCTTCAACAGAGTTCTTGACCCTCAAGAGGCATGTCTCAGGTCCTGGGCCCTTGGTATGGCTCCAGAGCTCTTTAAGTCAAGCTTTTGGGCTCTTCGCAACTGCGAATGAGCCTGTTCACAGAGAAAATCAGCATGAACAGACACAAGTTTGCCTCTTCTCAAAGCAACCATCATCAGCCTGCGTAGATTGCCAGCATGAGGCTACAGCCCGCCCGTTCACAAGGCCTGGCCTGCTCCTTGTGCCAGGCCGACCATCCCCTCCGATGATCTCCTTGCTCCTGGAGAACTTCTTCCACACGAACGGGGCTCTTGGCACAAACCTTGGAAAGGTAAAACTGCAGCAGGGCTAATCTCGGACTTTGTCCGACACACACTCTATTGTGGTCAGCTTGCACTTTTGACTTTGACTTGGTCAAGCATGTCCAGAAATACCTGGTTGGAAAATTATGCTTTCAGGTGTTATTCTACAGTTTATTCTTTAAAAATTCATACCTTCGGTTCTACTGATTAGATGTTTGTTGTTTTGGTGTAAAATATTTTATAAAAATGTACTCTATTTTTCTAAATTGGTTTGGAATGTTTCTTGTGTTGTGTTTTCACTTTAGTACTGTTTGAGTGTTGCATAACCACTTTACACATTGCCTCTAAGTTAAGCCTGACTGCTTTTTGTGCCAAGCTACCCAAGATTAAGCACAGGTAAATTTAGTGCCTTTTTTGTGGTTTGTTCTGCAAGGGATTGTGGCTGTTGCTTGACCACAGCTTACACCCCAATCAACCAACCATCCAGTTTCTCGCAATATGCCAATGAGCCATTAGCCGATTTCACATGTGATTAGGGATAAGAGCACATACACTGGATACTGGACTGCAGCACCCCATTGTTTAAAATGTTCATACACCAGCAGCATCAGTCCAAAAATTGGAGGAAGAACATACAAAAAGGCAACCTTTCGTTACAGCCCTTAAGGCAGAATTCAGTCCCTAAAGCTGGCCTGTTCACGTACTACAATGATAAAGTGGCTAGGGTGGCTCCCTGCCCTCCAATGTAATTACAGCCACTGTTTCCAGTGCTGGACTTTTATGTGATAGCTTAATTATAATGGACGTTGCAGTCCTCTTTTGCTTGCATTTAACTAACGAGAATAACACCTAAAATCAGTGGTGTATAGACAAAACGTTCAGGACTGGACACATTTTCCATAGTGACCTGGAATGAGGTGGTCACCTATGTAATGCAGGAATAAAACATAAGCTTTATTAAAAATAGAAATCTAAAAAACACATTAAATGCCATTAGGGCCTGTGGAGCTTGATGGATTACTTACCTCTATCAGCTGGGTAATCTGCCTTACTTCTATGATAAATTCTAGTGCCAGTTCACATTGGGACTCTCACTCTTTGGCTCTTTAGTATTAGGACAAATTAATTCCAGATTTCTCCATTTAACATATCACTTAGAGATCCCTAGTGAGAAAAAAAAATGATAGCTCCCTATCCTTAATCACTTCAAACAAACTAGGCCAGGATATTCCAAAATATTCATATTCCCTGCAGATATTAGCTTTGTCAGCCACAAAGCATTAGGGGATTGATTCACAATGGGCCTCTACACTCGTGGCAGAGGCCCCGCAGTCCTGGGGGAGTCTCATTGCCGATATTCTGCTCTGACTCCCCTACAACAGGAAGGCCTTCACCATTAGTGCCAGGCCCTTTATCAATCAGGCCCTACATTAGGAGACAAGAAAACCTTTGTTTCATGAGGAAGGGGTGTACCCAAAGCCAACTCTAAGTACAAAGTAGATACAATAGGTCTATTGTGAAAGTCAGCTCAAGCTGTCTGCAGGCGAGACCTAAAAACAAAAGATCAGGGTTAACTCTGTTCAAGGCACCCACTCATATATTTCTATAAACATTTGATATTTCTGAAGCTCAATTATAATTTAGACATTGTTTGCGTATTGAGAGAAAAGGGAGAGGAAATGGGGGACTTTTAAAATGAATTTATTCACGAATGTGACCTGTTTGTATGAAGTGATTGATTAAGTTGTGTGATCTATAAAGGATAGACCAAGAAATAAAACCAACAAATTATGAGACATTTCAATTCATATAAAAGTGGATACATCGTAAAGCTTTCTAGGCAGCCCCCATACTGAAGGAAAAGTGGGAGTTTCCAAAATAAAAGTTTGAAGGGCCAAAAAGGCAGACTCTTTGTTAAACCTTCATCTTTAAAATACCATCAGAAACATAAACAAGCATCACAGTTATGAAATTGTGTACCACCCTAATGTTACTCTCATTATGGACCTCTCCCTCTCCGTACAATTCATACATCAAACACACTCCTTTCACAAACAGGGAAGGCGTGAATTTTTTCGTACTTCCTCCTGCCACCAGCATTTAAAAAGTGAGGGCTCCATGAGAATGATAAAATTGTTGTCGATGCGAGGAAAAAATAATGTAAATGGAGTTAAGGGACAAGATTAGTAGTGCTGAGACCGTAACCGCAAAGTCGTTGAATTTGTCAATCCTCAGCACTCACATTAAAGACAACGTCGAAGCACAATGAGACAAAAGTGAACAATACCCTGTCAAGTCGCGTGGCTGGCGCACGGCTGAAAAAGAATACATGGAGCCGCTGTGTAATCTGCAGTTTCTTTATTTCTATCACTCCGATCACTGCCTACTCTTCACGCCTTTTCTCCCCTATTTATCACCTCCCCCCTGTCGTCCTGGTGCGATCCATCTCACACCTACAGCGGGGGTATTCCCTGGCCCACCACTTCCGCCTTCTCGTAGTGTTGTTGGCCAGTTCTGGTAACAACATTACATCCCTCCCCAACGGGGAAGAGAGAGACAAAACTTGAACATGAAACAAAACATATTGGAACAAAACTTTGCCATTGTCTTTGTGGCATCTGGCGGAGCCAAGTGATCTCCTGTTCTTTTGGGTGTTCTCCGGTTAAGGTCAGTCACACGCATAGTTTGCGTATCGTCGAGAGGGGCCTGGGTTATGCCTTAACATGTACCTCCCTCTCCCCGACTGGTCCGACACCTGGATCCCCTCTGCGCTCTGGTTGGGTGCTGGTGCTCCTGTGGGTTGGCTCTGCATTTGTACAGCCGTTGGGTGAATTTTTTGGTGTTCTGAGGCATTTTCCACTTCTCTGCTTGTGGACTCTAGGCATGCGTTTCCACATCCGAGTCTGCCCATTCATCTGTGTTGTTCTTGTCATTTTCGATGGATAACGCTTGGGGCAACTGTTTGAAGAGTGCTGCGTTGCGGGTTACCGTCTCTGGCTCTCGCCAGGCTGTTACCATGGTGCCTTCCATGGCGATCACAGTCCACGGCCTTGTCTCAAAGGGTAGGTGGAACTTTCCTCCTGGGTGGCGATCTTTTACCAGGACGGCATCGCCTATTTGCACAGTTACCTCACGGGCTCTCCGTTTCTTGGAAGCATGTGCATTAGTGCTGGTTCTCCTTGCTGCTGACTTGTCTGGCAGCGGTGGTTGCACTGCCCACCATGGGTGGTGGGGGATGGCATCTGTCACTGCTCTCCCGAAACAGAGTTGGCTGGGGATGGCTCCTGTGGTGGCGTGAGGTGTGACCCTGTACTCTCTTAGGAAGGCATATATCACCCTTTCCGGTTTCTCAGCTTCTGCCACGGCGATGCGGATGACTTTGTTTAGGGTTTTTACGAATCTCTCCACCTCTCCATTCGCTTGTGGCCATCGGGGTGTGATGTGCCGATGTTTGGTGTTTGATGACGCTAGGAATTCTTCCCACTCGTGGCTGTTGAAAGGGGGCGCCATTATCTCTGCGCAAAAATCTCTCCGAAAAACCCATGGATGCCCATCAGTTCTTCGAACTTGGGGATGACTATGTGGGCAGATGTTGAGTGTACCACCTCGACTTCCGGATAGCGTGCGTAGTCGTCCACTACTATGACCATATACGAGCCATCGGGGAGACTCCCAAAGTCTGCACTAACTCTTTTCCACAGTGCTGTGGGTCCTTGCTCTGTGAGAACCGGTGCTGGGGGGTCAGGGTTACCACTGGCTTGGCAGACGAGGCACCTTTTGACTATGTCTTCTACTAGCTTGTCCAAACCTGGGAACCACACCTTGTTCCTGAGGCGGGCTTTTGACTTGACGATGCCCTGGTGTGCTCCGTGCGCGAGGGACACTGTTCTGGCCGTCAGGCTGGATGGAATCACCAAATGGAACCCCCTCAACAGGCAGCCCTCTTTGCTCACTGTGAGAGAGTAGCCTCTTTCTAGCCTTGTTACCCCCACTTTTGGCCTGTTTGTGAGTATATGTAAGGGTGTTTTCACTGTCTCACTGGGATCCTGCTAGCCAGGGCCCAGTGCTCATAGTGAAAACCCTATGTTGTAAGTGTGGTTGTTCTGTGTCACTGGGATCCTGCTAGCCAGGACCCCATTGCTCATAAGTTTGTGGCCTATATGTATGTGTTCCCTGTGTGATGCCTAACTGTCTCACTGAGGCTCTGCTAACCAGAACCTCAGTAGTTATGCTCTCTCTGCTTTCCAAATTTGTCACTAACAGGCTAGTGACTAAATTTACCAATTCACATTGGCATACTGGTACACCCATATAATTCCTGGTATATGGTACTGAGGTACCCAGGGTATTGGGGTTCCAGGAGATCCCTATGGGCTGCAGCATTTCTTTTTCCACCCATAGGGAGCTCTGACAATTCTTACACAGGCCTGCCAGTGCAGCCTGCGTGAAATAACGTCCACGTTATTTCACAGCCATTTACCACTGCACTTAAGTAACTTATAAGTCACCTATATGTCTAACCTTCACCTGGTGAAGGTTGGGTGCAAAGTTACTTAGTGTGTGGGCACCCTGACACTAGCCAAGGTGCCCCCACATTGATCAGGGCAAATTCCCCGGACTTTGTGAGTGCGGGGACACCATTACGCGCGTGCACTATACATAGGTCAGTACCTATGTATAGCGTCACAATGGTAACTCCGAACATGGCCATGAAACATGTCTGAGATCATGGAATTGTCACCCCAATACCATTCTGGTATTGGAGGGACAATTCAATGATCCCCCAGGTCTCTAGCACAGTACCCGGGTACTGCCAAACTGCCTTTCCGCGGTCTCCACTGCAGCTGCTGCCAACCCCTCAGACAGGTTTCTGCCCTCCTGGGGTCCAGGCAGCCCTGGCCCAGGAAGGCAGAACAAAGGACTTCCTCTGAGAGAGGGTGTAACACCCTCTCCCTTTGGAAATAGGTGTGAGGGTTGGGGAGGAGTAGCCTCCTCCAGCCTCTGGAAATGCTTTGATGGGCACAGATGGTGCTCATCTCTGCATAAGCCAGTCTACACCGGTTCAGGGATTCCCCCAGCCCTGCTCTGGTGCGAAACTGGACAAAGGAAAGGGGAGTGACCACTCCCCTGACCTGCACCTCCCAGGGGAGGTGCCCAGAGCTCCTCCAGTGTGTCCCAGACCTCTGCCATCTTGGAAACAGAGGTGTTGGGGGCACACTGGACTGCTCTGAGTGGCCAGTGCCAGCAGGTGACGTCAGAGGCTCCTTCTGATAGGCTCTTTCCTCTCTTGGTAGCCAATCCTCCTTCCTAGGTAGCCAATCCTCCTTTTCTGGCTATTTTGGGTCTCTGCTTTGGGGAATTCTTTAGATAACGAATGCAAGAGCTCATCAGAGTTCCTCTGCATCTCCCTCTTCACCTTCTACCAAAGGACCGACTGCTGACTGCTCAGGACGCCTGCAAAACCGCAACAAAGTAGCAAGACGACTACTAGCAACCTTGTATCGCCTCATCCTGCCGGCTTTCTCGACTGTTTCCAGGTGGTGCATGCTATGGGGGTAGCCTGCCTTCACCCTGCACCAGAAGCTCTGAAGAAATCTCCCTTGGGTTGACGGAAATCTTCCCCCTGCTAACGCAGGCACCAAAAGACTGCAACACTGGTCCTCTGGGTCCCCTCTCATCCTGACGAGCGTGGTCCTTGGAACTCAGCTACTCTGTCCAAGTGACTCCCTCAGTCCAAGTTTGGTGGGGGTAAGTCCTTGCCTTCCCACGCTAGACTACATTGCTGGGTACCGCGTGATTTGCAGCTGCTCCGGCTGCTGTGCACTCTTCCAGGATTTTCTTTGTGCACAGCCAAGCCTGGGTCCCGACACTCCTTCCTGCAGTGTACAACCTTCTGAGTTGTCCTCTGGCGTCATGGGACTCCCTTTTGTGACTTCGAGTGGAATCCGGTTCACTCTTCTTCCAAGTGCCTTTTCAGGTAGTTTTGCATGTGCTGCCTGCTTTTGTAGGAGCTCCCTGAGTTGCTGGGCACCCACTCTGTCTCCTCCTCCAAGTGGCGACATCCTGGTCCCTCATGGGCCACAGCAGCACCCAAAAATCTCCACTGCAACCCTTGAAGCTAGCAAGGCTTGTTTGCTGTCTTTCTGCGTGGAAACACCTCTACAAGCTTCGTCGCGATGTGGGACATCCGTCTTCCAAAGGAGAAGTCCCTAGCTCTCTTCTTTCTTGTAGAACTCCAAGCTTCTTCCATCTAGTGGCAGCTTCCTTGCACCCTCAGCTGGCATTTCCTGGGCTCCTGCCCACTCTCGACACTGTTGTGACTATTGCACTTGGTCTCCTTGTCTTAGAGGTTCTCAGGTCCGGAAACCCACTGTTGTTGCATTGCTGGTGTTTGTTCCTCCTGCAGAATCCCGCTATCACGACTTCTGTGCTCTCTGGGGGTAGTAGGTGCACTTTACACCTACCTTTCAGGGTCTTGGGGTCTTGGGGTGGGCTATTTTTCTAACCCTCACTGTTTTCTTACAGTCCCAGCGACCCTCTACAAGCTCACATAGGTTTGGGGTCCATTCGTGGTTCGTATTCTACTTTTGGAGTATATGGTTTGTGTTGCCCCTATACCTATGTGCTCCTATTGCAATCTACTGTGATTCTACACTGCTTGCATTACTTTTCTTGCTATTACTTACCTAATTTTGGTTTGTGTACATATATCTTGTGTATATAACTTATCCTCATACTGAGGGTACTCACTGAGATACTTTTGGCATATTGTCATAAAAATAAAGTACCTTTATTTTTAGTAACTCTGTGTATTGTGTTTTCTTATGATATTGTGCATATGACACCAGTGGCATAGTAGGAGCTTTACATGTCTCCTTGTTCAGCCTAAGCTGCTTTGCCATAGCTACCTTCTATCAGTCTAAGCTGCTAGAAACACCTCTTCTACACTAATAAGGGATAACTGGACCTGGCACAAGGTGTAAGTACCTCTGGTACCCACTACAAGCCAGGCCAGCCTCCTACACTCACCGAGAGCTCATGGCGTATATTGAATAGTGTGTGTAACCGGTCTTGGGCTTCATGTGTATGGAATGTGTCAGGGCATTGGAGGGGCCTCCAGTCCCCTCTCCGCTTGGCTGCTATGGCCATCTGTAGACATTCGTCCAGGGCGGTTTCTGTGACGACTTCGCTGAGCGGTATGGGCAGGGGTCGGGCTCTCTCTACCACTAGCCTCATATATTCTTCTGTTTCCTGTGCTTCTTCCACTTCTTGGGGTGTGGCTATGCGGGCGTGCCGGGACAGGACGTCTGCAGGGTTCTTTGTGCCCGTTTGGTATTTCAGTGTGAAGTCATATTCTTGGAGCTGCAGGATCCATTTCTCAATCCTCGGTGGTGGCTTTGAGGATGAACCTTTGAAAAGCGGTATTAGGGGCTTGTGATCGGTCACCACCGAGAATGGCTTGCCGTATAGGTAGAGATTGAAATGGCGGTACCCCCAGTGTATGGCGATGGCTTCTCGTTCAATTTGCGAGTGCCACTGCTCCGTTGCCATGAGTGTGCGGCTGGCAAAAGCGATGGGGGCCCACTCTCCGCAGTCTTGTTTCTGTGCTAACACTGCTCCCAAGCCTGTGGGGCTGGCGTTGACAACTCGCTGTGAGTGGCATTGGGGCTCAAAGAATGCCAGTGTGGTGTCGGCGGAGAGTGCTCTTTTGGTGGCTTGAAAGGCATTCTCTTGTTCCTCACCCCATTCCCATTGGCAATTTGCTTGTGTGAGCTGTCATAGGGACCCTGTGATGTCTGCAAGGTTTTGCATGAAACGGTTTCAGTACGTGACCATACCCAAGAAACTCCTTACTCCTGACACCGAGGTGGGTGCTGGGGCTTCCTGGATGTCTCTGACTTTTAGGGAGTCAGGCCCGACTCCATTTTTGGAGAAACGATACCCGAAGAAACAGATTTTTTGTTTCAGGAATTCACATTTCTCCCGGTGGAGTGTTACTCCTCTTTTCTGTAGCCTGGCGAACACAGCTCGCAACCTCTTTAGATGTGTTTCGACAGAGGGGGCGTGAGCCAGGATGTCATTGCTTACGTTTATTACTCCCGGGAGTCCTTGCAGGACCTCTTTGATAATGTGCTGGAAAAACGTCTGCAGCGCTAGAGATGCCAAAATTGAGTCTCTTGTATCTCCACAGACCATTGTGGGTGGAAAAAGTGGTTATGGGCCGTGACTCGGGGTGCAGCATGATCTGGTGGTATCCTGATCGGAGGTCCATTTTGGAGAACCAGTATGACCCTGTTAGCTCACTGAGGATATCATCTATCATTGGGGTTAGGTGTCTCTCCCTTTTGATCGCCAGGTTTGGCATGGCATGTCGACGCAGATCCTGACGGCATCAGGTTGCTTGGGTTTCTGTGCGACCACGATGGGGGAGACCCATGGTGTTGGGCCCGATACCTTTTTAATGATCCCTGCCTGTTCCAGGATTTTGAGTTCTTGCTCTACTCTGGGGCACAGATGGAATGCTACTCGGCGATGTCTGAGCGCTGTGGGGGTGACCAACTCATCAATATGGAGGCGTAGCGAAGGTCCTTTCAGGCATCTGATGCCCTCAAACAGTGTCTTGAACTCTTGCGTTAGGTCATTAAGTGTACTTACATGTATGGTAAATGCAAAATGTACGAGGTCGAGGTCTTGGTCAGTTTGGCAGCCAAGTAGGAATCCTGTGCCGTCTTTGGAGACGTAAAGTTTCGTGAATGTTTCAGTGGTGTCATGGGAGATTTCTATTGTGAATGCCCCTGCTATTTCTAGGGGTCAACTGTTTCCAAATGCAAAAACCTGCATATTCGTGGGTCGGAGTGTCGGCAATGGTTTTGGTAGCTTGCTATATATGTCCATGGCCATTAGGTTTATGGATGCGCCAGTGTCCACAAGTGCTGGTGTTGGAGATCCTTTGACCATAAAATGCACGTGGGTAGGCGTCGGCCTCCAATGGCGTGTATTACGTGTATTGTGTGTTGGTCGTTGTCCATGTCACTGTCTGAGTCTGGGTCCAGCGTGGTTTCGACCATTTTGACAGTCTTCCTTGTGGTGTTGGTTGCTTGCTTAGGTGTGGATCTGCAGACTTTCGCAAAATGATTGTTTTTCCCACATGCGCAACATGTTTTGCCCCACTCTGGGCAGGTGGTCGGATGTGGTTCTGGGCCGCCGCACCACTTGCATGGTCTGCCTCTTAGCCTCCCTTTGTAGTTGTCTCCTTTTTGTCGTGGTGTGTTTGTCATCACTGCATTGGCTGCCTCTGCTTTTACCTGGGTTGTTGGTGCTAGTTCCATGTGGGCTGCTCGAGCCCGAGCAAGTTCCTGAGATCGTCCGAGTGTGAGGATATCTTTCATTGGCATGTTTGGTTGCTGTAGGATGCGCTCTTTGAGTTTTGATGACGAGCATCCTTGGATGAATTGTGCCCTGATTTCGTCCTCTTCGTCGGGCAGTGTGCAGGTGCTGGCTAATTCCTTCAGCCTGGCATAAAAGACGTTGACGGACTCATCAGTTATTTGGTGGGCTTGGCGCAGTAGGAACCTCTCGTAGTCTGGGTTAGCATATGGCTCTAAATGAGCAGTAATTGCTCCTTTTAGTGTTTCGCACTTACGTGGTCACTCTTCTGTTGCTGACTTGAATACTTTGTGGATATCTGCTCTGCCAATGTGGAGAAGAAGGGGTCTGCGCCGTTCTGGTTGGACATCTAGGGCTTCAAAATATGTCTTGAGGCACTCCACCCAGACTTTCCACCTCGCAGCTTGTGTGGGGAGTGCACCTGTGACGGTGAAAGGTTCTAGTGGTGGTATGCCAGCCATTGTGAAGGGTGCCTGGTTGGGGTGAAATAGCAAGTGTGGGCTTGAGGATGCAGGACACGTTTATTTAATGTTCTTCTTGTTTGTTTTTTGTTTTTTGTTTTTGAGTTACCGTGCCCTCCCTTCCTTGCTTGTGTTGTTCTGACTGGAGAGGAATTATGCAGAGGCAGGGCTTGAGCTTTTCTATGTCTCCCTTTTGGAGCAGTTTGTTTACAGTGTTTGTAGGAAAGAGAAAGGAAGAAAAAAAATGTTGCTCACTTTTATTGTCCTTTTTTTTTTTCTCTTTTTTTTCTTCTTCTGCAGGCTCTGGGCGCTGGGGCTGGCGTGTCGTGGGGTGCCGGACTGCACCGTAGAGCTTGTGCAGCTGCAAGCTAATCCTGCTCGCTTTATGGTCTCTCGTGTCCTTTTTTTTTTTTTTCATACTCTGGGCGCCGGGGCTGGCGTGTCGTGATGTGCGGAGCTGAACAGTGGAGCGTGTGCAGCTGCGAGCCGGGTGTGCTCTGGGAGGGAGGCCTCCTCGCTGTATCCTTGCGCATGGCCTGGGTGGTGTGCACCTCCTCAAGGACTCCTGGAGTGCGTCCAAGCGCCGATTGTCCCTGCGATGCCAGATGGGGCCGCCGGTGAGGCCCAGCACAGGCGTCTGGCCATGTGCGCAACCCCTACCGATGAGGCCGCAGTGCAGAGCCTGCCGCAGCCTGGGAAGGCGGTTGATCGTCTTCCTAATGGTAGGCAATCTTTTGGAGTGTGTCCCGCCGGGCGTGTGTGTGGCAGGGCCCTGGGTTGTCGCACGGCGGTCATTGGGTGGTGTCACTACCATTCACGGTAGGCCCACCTTCGTCGCCAATTGTCAAGTCGTGCGGCTGGCGCGCCGCTGTAAAAGAATACCCGGAGCCACTGTGTAATCTGCAGTTTCTTTATTTCTATCACTGCGATCACTGCCTACTCTTCGCGCCTTTTCTCCCCTATATATCACCTCCCCCCTGTCGTCCTGGTGCGATCCATCTCGCACCTACAGCGGGGTATTCCCTGGCCCACCACTTCCGCCTTCTCGTAGGGGTGTTGGCCAGTTCCGGTAATGACATTACATACCCTATCACAGCATCACTACTTGTGCACTTTCAGCTATCAGTACAACACAGCACAGAAGTTTTCAGTTGTAAAATTTTAATTTGTATTTCCTTCCTGCTTGGTTTCCAGCTTCATCACTGACTACAATACACTTTTCATTCTTTAGTAAAGCCTCATGGTCCACTTCATTCGTTAGCCTGAGGAACTGAAACGGAGGAATAATTAGAGGTTGGCAAAGGGCCTGGTCTGTCTAGTAGTAAAGGCTTAGCTTAAGGAATCATAACTGGTAGGGTTATCATGGCTGCCACAGTAGTATGGGCCATGGGAATACACCACACACACAGTGCACGCACACTCTCCAAACAATCCACTCACAAATTGCACCCCACATGCGCACATGTACGCGCACACCTACACCCACACACACAGACACACACATCACTGGCATTCATAACAGTACAGTTAGAGGTGTGTGAAGTTGCAAGTATTTCTGTTCTTAAACCCTGAAGTTGTATCCAGTACATTGCTCTACATGAGAATGTTATCCAAAAAAATGGTAGAAACATCCTTTCCCAATTTTATGAGAATTATGACACACACATGACGTTTTGGGAAGTTGACAAACTTTCCAATCTGTACAAACTTGAACATTTGGCAAATACACCAAGTATCATGGACAAAATAAAAATATTGCACACCCTCTACACTGTGAGTGAGGGTTGGTGAGGGTCAATATTTTTGTAACGATGAGTACGTTTTGTTTTAGACACATGAAAACGTACACACCACTATTAGCATAGCATGTGAATCACACCATTACTTCCAAGGAGTACGTACTCTTTTATAATTGAATGTATAGTTAGCTAAAACCATTACAAATATTCTTACAAAATATAGAATAAATTCAACATAATTCTTAGGTCAGGTGCTATTACATTGTCTCCCCTATTCAGATATGAATCTACAAATAAACACTGTGAAAGAACGATTTAACTATGCAATAAAATATTAAAATAAAAACACAAAAACCTTGGTTTATCATAGTAATCTTGCAGAATTAAGTTTTAACAAGCATTTTAATCCATCGCGGTCCATGAATTTGACAAATTTACAATTCAGTTGTGTATTTTTCAGTGGTGGCTGCCACTGAACAGGGGTGGCGGGTGGGACAGGATGCAATGGGACAGAGAAGAGGAGGGGGAGGGTTTAAAAAAACAATTAATAAAAAAAAACACTTACCTTCGAGGGGAGATGCGTTTGTCTCCCCTCAGTCCTCTTCCTCTTCCCAGTTGCACAGGCTCCCAGTCAATCATGACGCTGCTGACAGCTTCGCTGCTCAGACTGGGAATGGGACCCTGGGCATGTTCTCCACTCGGCTGTGCAATACAGACGGGCAGAGAACATGCAAAGTAGGCATGTCTGTTTAGACGGCCCAACACGGCCGGCCAGACATGCCCACTTTGTGTGCACATAGCCCTCGTCCGGCCCCTCTCTCCAGCCCACCCGCAACCCGCACTGCCCTACAAGGAAAAATAAAATGATAATAACATAGTGTACGATATTATCATTTTCTTTTTCTTTTTTGGGAAATCCAGCAGGGGAGATGCTCCTCCGCCTTAGCGGAAGAGCAGCCCCTGGTATTTTCACCAGTCAAGCATGAAACCAACGCTTGGAGACACATTCTAACCTGTAAATCAAGAGATGCTGGCCGTAGCACCTACCTTCTTATATATTTGTTAATAGGGAACAGATACACAGGATGTGCTAAAACGTTACAGTCTTATAGCCTAAAGGTCAGCAGCTTGAAGTGAGTAAGGTATATTTTTATTTTGATGTAAAATCCCTCATGGAGAAGAAATACAGCCTGTATAACATCAAGGCTAGTTGTGAATGTGAAGAGAAACTAATTCTCTTATATTTTCGCAGGGTTAAGTTATTGTACGCACTAATCACTGACCAGGTGGGATTCTTTTTCAGAAGTAAAACTTTATTTGGGAGAGTGAAAGTAGTTTAGTGGCTTTGTCCACTATTTTTTCAAAGGTGATATTGGGTATATATACCTCCCAACTCTCCCCAAGTTTCAGAGTTGACATGGCTGCTTTAAGATAGTTTTCCCATTATTGCCAGGATTGGAGTGTTGTATTTCCATCCAACACAGGTTATCTAGTATGCCAGACAGCGTACCATATACATTTCTGCAATATCTAATGAAATCTCTTTTCCTCATGAGATCTTGTTTGGGTAGGCCAAATGCCAGGCATATCAGGCATCTCTGTGTCTGTGAGGAACTTTTTTGTAGTAGAAACAGTATGCTATGTAAGTTCGCTTTTTGAGTGTCTAGCAGTTTTGCATCTTTACCACTCAGTACTTCAGATCAATATACAATAGTAGAAATTTTCTAATGATCACTGCGAGAATTGTGGTGTATAATATGGTATGGTTGTGCAAATTTATGATGTAATACACTCATGAAACCTCCTTGAGTCCAGTCAGACTTGTTTGTAAAACCTCTAACTCAACTCTGGACAGCTGTTTCTTTGTGCAGAAAGGCTTAAGCAAAGGAACTAGTGTGAAGCATTTAGAAGCACGAAACCATGAAATAAGTAGGTCACACAATACAAAAGAAGCACAACACCAATCTATAACAATAGATTCTATTCTTAGAAATTTTTAGACACCAAGTTGAACACAATCCACAAGTGGGTTTCGTAGCTATAAAAAAAAATATATAAATCTCAGCTTTTTAGTCTAAAATGAAAACACACACTGGTAACCATAACGTTTGCAAACTTTTGAAAAGGTTGAAAGAGTTGTGTTCGGCTATTCGGGTCCGAGTGAGGCAACAAAATCCAACAGGGAGAAGATCAGGGGGGTATAAGGAGTATTTGTCAGTTACCTGGTCACCAAAGGAGCCTAAAGTCCAGTTCCACACTTTACATCAAAGCAGTGATAGACTTCAATGGAGGGGTCTCGATTCTGGAGATGCAGGATGCTAAGGATACTAAAAGAAGCACAGAGTGCTGTGTGGTCGACCAGGGACTTCCTGGGGGTTATTCGTCTGTCCACCGGTAAGGTGGGCTGACTTTGGCCACAGGAAGTCCTCTTTGAGCGAGTACAGCTGCGGCCAGGCTACCTATCACCAGACACAGCAGGTCCAGCGATATCCTTTAGTGAAGGCTAGTGTCCATCTTTGGTGACCAATCCACACTCTCCTGAGTCTGGCAGAATTGGTGCAACTGTTCAGTCTGGTTAAGAAGTCTTCCTGGCTGCATGCCAGTGCTCAGCGATGATTCCTTGCAAGTGTCTAATAACTGATCGGAACAGTCTACATCAGCTTTTGTGGCCTTGGTGCTGGAAAAGGAGGTCAGCAGACTGACTCTTCGAGTCACAACTTAGGTCTGGGGTTCAGGAGTGACTTTTCCTCAAGCCAGGCATCACAAGCGCTAGCCCAAGGAGCAGCAAGTGCAGTACAACTATTGGTGCAGCATCTCAGCAGTCCTACATGAGTGTGATCACCATTTGCCCACCAAATGCGGCTTCATCTTTGAAGCTCGCCTTTTGGGCCAACACTCTGTTTGACTTTTTGTAAGGAGGAGGTAACACCTTCCTCTGTAGCGGGACTTTGTTGTTCTTGAGACTAGAATTTGTTCATATAACTCCCCAATAGGGCAAAAAGCTGTCTAGTGGCAAGCAACTATGAAAGGCCACCATATTAACTGGGCGACAGAGTGGTAACTTTCTAAAAGTTGTCTTTCCTTGAAAGTGGTATTAAATTTGACTTGGGCATGAAGCTGGGCTTAATGCCACGATTGATTTGATACCTTGAAGCACACATTTTAGTAGTCCCACTCAGAAGGTAGACAGACTGAGATGTCAGCCGGCAACTCTGTATTAGCCAATGGGGCTACTAACCTTTCTACAGAGAAAAACAAAAAATGGGGGTTTTGCTGTTAGGACATATATCCTACTTAATAATATACAGCTCCCTATATCAGGGCTCAATAGGCCATCCTTAGCAGAGACTCACATATATTGTTAAGAGAAGTGGGGGCTTTGCCATTGATTTAAATGGCAAATTTGAACCAGTAGTTTTAAAACTGCACTTCCAGGCTGCAGTGGCAGGCTGGGAGCCATTTTGTATATTGTCACCTATAAGGGGTCACAACCAATGCTGTATCCCTGGGGGCAGCACTTTGTCTTACATGCCCTAGGTATCATATACTAGGTTCTTATAAGTAAATCAGTTTATGCATGGGGGGTAGCCCTTTCAACATACATTTTGTAATGGGTTAGAACACTGGCAGTGTGGTCTGGTTAGCAGGCCTCAGTGCACTCTCACTGTCAGAGTTGAAAAAGCAGCAGCATCGGTCCAAAACCAGAGTTTCCTCAGGCAACTTTTCTTTATCCTCAGAGGAGTTTCAGATATCGCGATGAACTTCTGTATAGGGCTGTGATGAGTCTGAGCCATGTTTCTTCATCTATGTTGGTGTTATTGGCTCTGTGCTGCCTATAAGATAAATTGTCAATAAATTCCCAAATCGCCTTGAAGTTATTGTTATCACAAATGTGATGCAACCTTGTCCATTGCATGGTTGATGTGCTAATTTTGTGATTCACACAGCACGCTTATATTGTTTCTTCAATAATTGAAGTTTAGGTTGTCGAAACAAGTTATCTAATCACTCGGGATTTCAAGCATCTTACCTGTTTGTTCAGCAACCTTTTTTTGGAATTGGAATGTGCTAGTGTACCATGCGTTACTGTTTTGGCCATTACCTAATTTTTTACATTTGGATTTTGAAGATTCCGCAATTTTTGTCTGTTATCTTTTTTATGAGACCATGCTATTTCTGAATATTAGTGGATTTGTGCTCTGATTGATGAATTTGGTAATTCAATTCTCCTCCATTTGTGATTGATTCCACATAATCGGAGATTGTTTTACTGTTTGCAGTGTTCCATTTGAGGTGCTTAAAGTTGGAGGCACCTGGGAAGGCCATCAATCAGTGATCTTGTCATGCCATGTTGGTTGGCTGTTCCAGGCATTTGTCTTGTGGAAAATGATCACTTACAATATTGGTTTTTATCCTATACTGTCATAGAAATTTAAGTAAGAGCAGATTTTATATGATGTAATACAGTTTTGATTTTGCCCTGTTTGTAATCTGTACTGGGGCAGCTACATGGTTTATCGAAAAGTGGCTATTTAAAGCTCTAAACCCCAGTGAATTAAATACATTTAAACAGAAATTCACCATGATCTCGTTGCACATTAGTTGAGGTACATGCACTGCAATGTTCCATTGGTGGTTCTAGTTCATTGTTATGTTCCAAATAGTACATTGCAGAGTTAGTGCACCCAAATGGCTTTACCAATAGCGTGTTCTGATATGCCTCTCATACACTGTCTGGTGGATAGTTATTAAAAGTGTAATGTCTAACAAATGTGAGCAAATTATTGCTGTACTGCATTAGCTGTTTAATTTCAATACATATGCTGAAAGCATAACTGCACTGAGAGATTTTGTTTGCACGAATTAAGAAAAAACTTGGGAATTTCTCTATGAATATTTTCCTACTTACACACTGTGGCGCAAATTCACAAAGGACTTAACTTGTATGTACAAATGATAAAATTGACAGTTCATTCCTACTCACCTACATGACTTACTTCCTTTCTGGTATGTATGTAAATCCCATTACAAGTCAAACCTAAAGTACATGGGGCCAATTCCAAAAGACACTTGTGAGCATGTAAAGTAGGACTACAGCAGTACATTTTCACAGTCAGAAATTCCTTTGTTTATTGGCTCCCCTTTTTGGCCTGACTCAGCTCTCAGTGCCTACACTCAGTGTTTGTTTCTAGGGTTTAATTCGAGCCAGTAGTTGTTGGTGGTGGGATCACTGCTCATTTCGGGGCTTTACATTTCAGATTTGGATTGAGAGCAAGGGAAAGAAACATACAAAAGGGAGAGAGTAGGAGGAGGGGAATACCCACAGGGGTCTCCTTAGAAAACGTTTGCACTGTATCTGTACCTCCTGTAACACTGTCTGTGACCACACCTCCTAGTTTGAGACAACATCTATTAATGGACTATCTGTGTCCTGGACCTTGGCTCATGAGGGGAGCCCTTGGAAAATGTTAACCAGGCTTACTCGGGAGGGCACGGAGGCTTGAAGAAACAGTCTCCCCCTTGGCAGAAAGGAGCTGGGTTTATTTCATATCTTAGTTTTGCAAGGACCTTTCGAAGCAATTAATCTGTATCTATGCATACCCCCACCAGCAGATACTTACTGCACCAAACAAGGATCATGTGTTGTGCTGCCAGCACAGAAACTAACTAAACACCTTAGCTCAGGACACAAATACTCGAGTAAGAAGAGATCTACGGTGATAAATTGTTTAACAAAATATGTTCAAAAATTCAAAACTATTTTAGCATTGCACATCATCTATAAAATTACAGTAGTTCCCAACCTGTGGTCCGGGGACCCTTGGGGATCCGCAAAGCCTCCTCTGGGGGTCTGCGACTGCTTAGAAAATTAAATAATATTAACAGATTAGGTTTCTAGCTTTCAGTAATGACTCTTTGGGGGGGCCCTGGATTCCAAAAATGATTCAGTGAGGGTCCCCGAATTCCAGTAATGATAAAGTGGGGTCCAACGAAGTCAAAAGGTTGGGAACGACTGATCTATAATACTGAACTGTTGTTAAAATAAGACACATGGGTGTAATGTTATTTGGAGTTAGAAATGTAAACTCTTTAGGAAAACTTGAAAATTAAGTAAAACATATCTGAGGAAACTCCAGCACACCTTGACCCGGGCCAAACTTTCAAGATATTGGTGTTAAATAAATGTACATACATGCGGCCAGATGTTTTCCTGAAAAGCGTATCTGTACACCACTGACATAACCGCTGTGGTGATACTTTGCTAACACATTCATTTATTTATAAGTGACTATATATTTCAGCAAATGCATTTCAATAAAAGACCACATAGCAGCAACTTGAGTTTGAAATGAAATGAACATTTGCACATCTTAAAGTGTTTCAGAACAGCGAGCACAATCTGCAGATAAATGAAACGGGCACCAGGTGAGCTCCCCAGTAAAACTAGAGGCCTTATTCCGTGTATCTCTATAAAAAGCAGAACATAAGCGCTTAATATTTTACCTTGGGCGAGGGACATGTTCCATGTAATATGGGCACAATTACATATAACAAACATTAGCAAAGTGAATTAATTGCGCTTTTTATTGTCAATTTTAAACAGCATCGAAAAAAACTGATGATGGCTACATGTGCATGCTGATGACTCATGTGCACTTATGCTCCATGGTACCATGGCTGCCACAGGATGAAGAGTATACATACATGCAGTGCCACGCATTCAAGCGCAATCATAAAGAAGCAGCAGCCACTTATATTTAAATTTACCATTCCAAGATGGAAGAGTCCAATCTCGAAGCAATAAGTTAAAAAAATACGCGTGAGGCCGGATCCTCACAAAAAGATGAATTTTTGGTTTGGTATAAAAAAGAACGGAAGGGGGGGACGAGCAGAGGAGGGATTAATTGAGGCTGCTGAGTGGAAAAAGCAGAAAGGGAGGGAAAGGCACAATGGAAAAGGGGACCGAAGAAGCAATGTTGGGGGCAACACAGAGAATGTGGGAGATTTGTGGGGGAGAAATCATGTACACTCCCAAGGAGTGCTAATAAAAAAGTAGTTCCCTGACTGCAAGCAGTGGAAGAATACAAATCATCCATTGAACACAGCAAGAAAGAGCTCCAGAGGTGGGACAAGCAAAGAATGGAGATGAGCTATTTATTCAAGACCAAGGGGCAGCTCCACAAGCCCACGAAACATACATCCTTTAATATGTTAGGTACAATCTATATTCAACTATAGCTGAAACTGTAAGCAAGACCTAAAAATGGGCTGTCTGGGCCCTGTGGTAAATCTGAAATTAGCAGCAAATTGTGTCTGTGCCCGATTTAAATTCATACTTACGGGGCGCATTGAACATGGGAGCAAAGTTTTTACCTATGCAAAGCCCTTTTAGTATTAACAGGATCATTTTAACATGGAAAAACAAGCCTTGAAAGAGAACCAAATATCATAAAAATGAAACCATACTATACTCCCCAATCCTACATGTAAAACTCAGATTTAGCACTTCATACTGCCTGGGGTGATACCACGATTGTTCGATAATATGGTATTTTTTATCACCCTTCAATACAAAAACCTCACGAGATTAAAAGCAGTAACATGCTTTGTGACTTCCAGTACTCGCACACAACATCTGTTGGCTGACAACATATATTATACAGCATATATTCCGTCTGCTTGTTAATATGGTATCAATTGAAAGCTCTATTAGGTTCAATTTGTCTGTTTATTGAGCACACCGCTGTTAATAGTTGGCGGAGCCCAAACAAATCAGAGCCAGGTCACAGGATCTCACTCAACAGGCGCAGGTACCACAGAGTTATCAATCTCTGTTGCCCATATTGATTGAATCATTTGTAATATCATGCAAGCCAGTGCCTGAGACCGAAATCAAGTGTAATTGCAATGGATCCGAAATCCCAGCCAGGGTCCGTAATCCGATTTTACTCATTCCTCCCCTTCCTCCGGTGAGATGAAGCTTAGACACAAAGCCCTTGGTTTAAATCGCAAAAATTAAAATTGACATGCAGCAGCATTAGTGAGGAGAGGAGAGGAATTTTAAGGAGGCGCCGGTTCACTTTATCCTTTGCATTAGGAAGCAATTTGTACTTCTAACAGGAACCTAACTGTTCCCCCTTGGCAAAAGGGCAAAGAAGATGCCGTGAAAGGGAATTGCTGTTCACAATACTTAAACAAATTTGAATCTTAGATTTTTAAATCTGTATTCCCTGATGGAGGCCGCTTCAGCCAATTCAAATTCAGGTCTGGCTGTAAGCGCCTGCCAAGGTGTCAGCCGCTAAGAGGATGATGGATTGATGAGGCAATGGGAAGACACAAACTTGCAGTGGCAGTGTGCCCCGACAGTGATCTATGCATCTGCACATTATCAATGTCACGCTGAGGCTTGAACCGCCCTCCGCAGACATTCAATTTCCCACTTATCCTCTATTTACTAATTATCAGCTTGGATTACTCCCTAAGAAAATGCTCTCCGCTGCTCTAAATGACAGTTTACACAATCGATACAACGGATGATTACGCCCTCCGCGATGCAGCCATTTTGTGTCTGCTTTGTAAAGGTCTGTATGAATGTTCAAAGGTCTTACAGCTATAACAGGTCTTTTATGAAAGTGGTTGCAGAACGTTTTTCAATTGATAAGGAAAGTAAAATAGTGTCTCATTTCGGGGAAATACTTGCAGACCATTTTTTAAAGGGACGGGATGCCTAGCAGGGTGAGGCCTTTAGAGAAGTTATGCATGAAATATATAAGTTTGAAAAAAAAGGTATTTAAAAAAAGGCAAGCTGCAACAAGACAAACCACGCACTAGCCAGTATGACAAGTGCACCCGAGAAGTTAACTAAGGTTTTGTAAGAGCATCTCGGATTGGAGAAATTATTAGTCACCGAAAGGGCACTCACCAAGGCAGTCATTGGGGGAGTTTGTGGCACAAAGGCAAGGAATATAAAATATAGGTAGCGAAGCTAATTATGTCTGTTTGACAACTGTTGTCACCTGTTTCTTAGCAATGTCTGTTTTTAATTTAGGTACTCAAAACATGCAAGCATTTCTTCTGTCAAAATCACTTCATAAAGCCTATCGGTTTTTCCACTTTTAATATAGCTAGCAGTCTTTATCCAAAAAAAACACTAATCTGAAGAGAAACCAGTTGGAACATGGAGAGGTGTGATACAAGTAAAACAACTAGCAGAAACTGACAGCAGCAATAAGAGCCAAAGATTTAGCCAATTAAACTGGTCGTGAGCATCATTCTAGAAACAAGTGTTGGCAACGCCAATCGATTTAGCTCTTGCTTAGCTGCCATGAGTACCCCTTGGGCTTTACGTAGCGGCTGTAAGTAGCAGATGCTTTGGAACTGCTGGGGTGAGAACTGCTAATGCTGCTCGTTTTTGTGAATGGTATATATGATGCTGCTTCTGTGCCGTGAAGTGTACTTTGTTTTGAAGTATTCCAATGTTTTAGGATAAAAAAATGACAACATATTTAGCAGTAAAGAAAATGATAATATCCAAGGATAGTCGCAGAAAACACAAATCCTCAGTTGGGTTAAGAATGTAAACAAGTAAAGGCCAGATTTACGATGATGCCAGGCAACGCTGTGCAGCACTCAAAGTTGCTGCACTGCATGCGTGACAAGAAGAGAGCAGGAGAAGGCCATGTCTACAAAGGTATGGCACTCTCCTGCCCTCTCTCTAGTGCCAGCGCACAATCAGGCTGCCGAGCGTCACACACCCAACTTTGCACCAAAGAGCAAGGGAGTGTGCGTGAGTCTAGCATTGGTTTTCTACTGGAAGGCTTTTCTTCCAATACAAAATACAATGCATAGACCAACTTTAAAACTATTTGCACTTTGTATGTGTGCTGTACAGTGAAGCGCACATCGAAAGTCGGTAAAGAAAGGAGAATTAAAAGTAGACCATAAAAGGCATTTAATACATACAACCGTACAGAGTTCGAGAACAGATAAAACATTATTAATACAAATTACGAATTCCAAGAGCAGCATATATATAATTTGGCATAGCCTGTATTGTCTCCCCGTCTCCCAACATGTGCAAATATGAACAAGCGAGCTGACAAGTTCTAATGCTTTTGGCTAAAAAACCAGGACGTAAAAACCATTTTCTTGTTATAATATAGAGATTACAAAAAAGTGTAAAGTGCAACATGCTTTGAGGTGATTTTCCATCACAGCAACATAATGGAAGGTTTTTAAACCAAGTTCCACAGGAAGGAAAAGCTACCAAATAGTGCAATGTATTCAAGCGAAACCTGGTAAGTAAAAACTTTTGACACTCAGAGCTAATGATAACCAGGTATAACATCAGTTGTAATTGCTGATGCTGGATCGTTACCTGGTTTCTCTCTAAGCATAAATTTAGCTCTTGGTCCCGTATTTGCTGCCAATATATTTTCTTTACCTTTTTTATATCCCGCTTTGTTACAAGATTCGGCTTAGAAAAGAGCTCCCCTACTTCAAGGGAGAAAAACAGAGAACGCACATATCTTAACCAGGGTATATCCAATGATCTTTTTAACAAAAGGCAATCCTGTATCACCTTCCTACATAAGTGAGCTTCCGGATTTTCCAAGATTTTTAACCAGAGTAATACTGGTTGGAGCTTTAGATAATCAGATATAGCCCTCAAGCCCACTTCCTCATGACAAAACTTTACCGAAGTTGATTGCGGGACTGCCAATAACCTCCTTAAACATTTATTTTCTACAACCTGGATACTTGATGAATCAGCATAGCCCCAAGCCCCTGCTCCAAATGTCGCAATAGAAAGGCATTTACTAGAGAATACAGTCATCATCTCTTTTATAGGTTTGTGCCCCAACTTTTTAGAAAATCTAAAAACAGCATCTATAGCTCTTTGAAATTGTGTTAGGCTTACGTTTACTAAAAACTTCCAATTAAAATCAACATCAATAGGGACCCCCAAATATGTAAAATGTGTAACCTTAGATATTTTTTCCCCAACCAGAATATTTTTTTTTGTTTTTGCTAACTTTGGCTCGCTGTTCATCACAAATGACTTTGATCGATTAATTTTAAGACCAAGATTTCCCATAAAATCATTAAAAGCATTCAATAAAATTTGGAGACCATTTGCTGTCCTTGAGATGAGTACAGCGTCATCCGCATAAAGCAATACTGGAATTGGGGAATTGTTAATGCTTGGAAGATCCTTCCCCACCTCAGAGAGAAATTTCTCTAGGCCATTTATGTAAATAAGAAAAGGAAAGGGGGCCAGCACGCAGCTCTGTCTTACCCCTTTTAATGAAGCAAACTTCTCTGTTAAATCACCCTCCTGGGAGTAACGGACTCGTGCTGAGGTGCATGCATGAAGTCTACTAAGTAAGACAATTATGTCCTTGTCCACCCCCATTTTTAACATGACCATCCACAATTTCTCTCTGTTAACTGTGTCAAAAGCACATGATAAGTCCATAAATGCTAGATGCACACATCCTTTTTTGGCTTTCGTATATTTCTGTACTATCAAAGTCAAATTGAGTGTTTGTTCAACTGTACCCAGCCCTGGTCGAAACCCAAACTGCACATCTGAGAGGCAATTAGTCTCCACTGCCCAGTTTTCCAGCTTATTAAGGATCACTCGGCCTAAAATCTTTACCGAGCTATCCAAAAGAGAGATTGGTCGATAGCATAATGGATCTGCACTATCACCCTTTTTAAAAATCGGGACAATTAAAAGTATTTCTCTTTTTAATGCCTGCTTTGAATTGGCGTTATTTTCTGTGCAAACCTTATCTACAAATTGTTAGTAGATAGGGTTTTGCATCAAAAAGCATGTGTGGTAGCATAGGAACGCCCATATATCACCCATGAAGTGCCAAGTTGGTGCTGAGTAACACAAAGCACCGCTTTCTGTTACTTTTAGGCAACTTTCCAGTGCAAAAATGTTTTGCATCTAAACTGGATAAAGCCGTTTTTATTCCTGTACTAAGAATCATTGGTGTAACAAAGGCCCCCCGCAACCCCTGCGATGTGGGTGTGCCCCCGAGCTCCAGGGGGGCCCCTCAGAACAGCACCAGGCCTGAGGGAGTCCGGAGGTGGGCCAAGTTCTTTGCAGGGATGGGGCCTCAAGTTTTGCTACACCACTACAAAGAATCCAAACACAAAAACGTTCACTTAATTTCTACAACACATCGTCGGGTTAACCTAGATGCAGGTATCTAAGTAGTTGAACCAGAAAGACTTAAATGTGTTCATTACCCATGAGTCTGTGTGTTATCTTTCTAGGCTTGCTTGCTTTCTTAGGTCAGTGATGCAGTATGCTACACATAACATTCTGGGTAACAGCCAGAGCCATGGGATAATTTGTTTAGCTATTACCAAACTCTTCACTTTCCAGAGAAAAGCAATGTTTGGGGTTTCAAATGAAGAGAGGTCATTTAGAAGCAGAATAGGAGGGATCACTGAAAATCTACATGTGTTATTGTTTTGTTTTTGGCAAGTATCTGTCCACACCAAAGTGGAACAAACTGACGGTACATAAACACATGCACATGTCCAACATGAACTTTATTGCATCTCAAGCCACAGCTTTTATACAGTGGAGCTTTGCTGGTGTCCAAAATACTGTAAGTGTGCGTTTTTGTTGTTTTACAGAGATCTGCATATCCAGCTAAGTTAAATATTTTTAGCCATGTGTTAAGATCCATATTTAAATTCAATTCTGTTACCCAGCATTCAAATCTAGTTTTTGAAGGTCTTTGTCAGACATACTATGTTATAAACTT
Organism: Pleurodeles waltl; assembly: GCF_031143425.1. Taxonomy (NCBI): domain Eukaryota; kingdom Metazoa; phylum Chordata; class Amphibia; order Caudata; family Salamandridae; genus Pleurodeles; species Pleurodeles waltl. The sequence goes on from NC_090440.1 coordinate 1,041,494,948, forward strand.
CAAATTACAGTGAGTTATAATTTAGGATAAAAATTGAGTAGAAGTTATATTGCTTCTGTGCTTTTTTATGCTTTATGTGTTGATTGTGCAGTCCGTGTTGTATGTTAACTGCAATGAAGGCTTGTTGTGTTGTGATGTGAATTGTGTTCTGAACCTTCGTGAGCCATGTTTTTAAGTTACATGTTATAAAGTGTGCTGTGAACTTGCTCTGAAACCTGCTGTGTGCTTTGGTAAAAGTTGTACTGTGTCACCTAATGTGAATAGCACCTGTTTGGTACTGCTATGCGTTTGGGACTGTTAATACTTTTTATACCATGGACACTGCAAGCATTTGCCATGGTGTTGTTAACTTTGCTATGGACTGTGATCTGAGTTGTGGACATGTTGTGCATGCTTACATGTGATGTGCTGTACACTTGCTGTGACTGCAAGTGCTGTGATGTGAGTAGTGCTGCTGCAGACTGTTGTGAGTCTTCCTTTTATGCGATATGATGTATACTTTGTTGTAATGTTGCTATGAAGTGTGCTGTGAGCTGTGCTATACGTTTTGCTGTGAGCTGTGATGTAGGTAGCAGCTGTTGTGTTACATCCATGTTTTTAGGACTGTTTTTGCTGTCTGTGTTATTGGTGCTGAAAGCATCCACCTGCCAAGCTGTAAACTGTATTGTGGACATGACAGGCACATTCATGTGAGCCATGCTTACAAGTGATGTGCTGTAAACAGCGCTATGAACTTGTGTGCTTTAATGTGAGCTATGCTATTGTGGACAGAACAAGAGTTACTGTTTTAAGTGGTATGCTTTGGCCGTGTTATCTTGCTAGGAGATGTGCACTGGGCTTTGCTGCAAGTAGTGCTGCATGATGTGTTAGAAGTAGCTGCTGTTGAGATACTGCAATGCTTTTAGGACTATTCATGCTGTTTGAGGTATCATTTGTGCAAGTGTCTTCCATGCTGCTGTTTTGCTTTGCTGTTGCCTGTTATCTGGATTGTGGACCTACTCTCCACACTGTAAAATATGCTGTGACCTTTCTGTGGGTGAGCTGTACTCAATGCTGTTTGAACCGAGAAGTGCTGTGAGATTTGCTGTGAGTGCTACTGTTAGATGAGCAGATCATAGCTGTGCTGAAAGTTATGCTGTAAATTATCCTATGCAGCGTGGTGTAATCTATATGCTTGGATCTGAGTTGTGATGCAAGACTGTGATGCTTTTCAAGTAATACCTGTAGAATATGGGGATACCTTTCCTCATCAAGCTCAAAAGTGACAGTTGTCCCAACCCGGAAGTGACATCACATCTGTTACTGGGACTTCCAGTCCACTGAGAGCCCGCCCCGGAACTGACCTAGGTGTAAGTGGGTCACGTGTGTTGTGACATCATGTGATCACATGTTAGTCATGCTCCCGGGTCCTTGCCATAGTGTCTAGGTCTATGGGCTGTGTAAAATGGTGGCCCTACAGGTGTGTGCCATGTTTCTGCACCTTGGAAGACAAGTCTGGACATGTTCAGGCTGTCACAGCCCTGTGGCTGTTGAGTGCCTCCTCAGAGGGAGGAGCAGAGGAAATACACAGTCCCCAGCCACCCTCCCAGTGATACCTAATCTAGAGGGACTGTTTGAAGGCGACCTTTTTATTTAAAAAAAAAAAATCTTCAAGCACCACATGTACAGAAAGGGTCAACAAGGGTGTATACAGCCATAGAGCATGACATTTAAAAAACACAAGTCATCGTTGTCTTAAGGAGGGAAACTGTGATTAAGGGGCTGATAAGTGAGGCCTGACTGCCCACGAAGGGGTCTTCATGCCGATACATATTTTCTAGAGGAGCTGCTACCCACCGCCCCTATTATCTTACCTGGATTGCTTGTTACTGCTTATGCCAAACTATGAACTTTCAACCTATGTTTTTTTTTGCATGTCACAGGCCTCATATCTGATTAGCAGATGTTAAAGTAGAAAGTGGCAGCCCTCAGGTGACACACTGAATGGTTGAAGCATCCCTAAGTTATGAAAATGTAACCCTAAAGCATCATATATTTCTGAGCCCACCCCTCCACAAAGCCTGTACATAATTAGTATGTCATAGCAAGTATAAAAGCACCCATGGGGATCATACACACAACCACATTCACAAGACTCCTTATTTTGAGCTATATATTGAAGTTTGCGCAGAGCAGGGCTCCCCAGACCATCAAGGAGAAAAATATGAAGGGCAGAGCACAAACCAGCTCCCATTTAAGGTAAATAACTTGGTCTGTTTATATATTTTCTAATTTAGTTTCCAGCCCTTTAAACATTACCCAGAACATAATGTGTGTGTGCCTTGTGCTTTGATCAATATTATCTAAGGCATGTCTTTATATTTTGTGCAATCCAATGTTTAATTTGATAAAATACAAAAACATGGGTCATGTGGGGAAAAAAGAGGAGTAAAATTATAGTGCAGGCTATGACACAGAATGACAGAGTTCAGCAGCACAGAATTACAGAGCATAAATAAAAAGTAATTTTAAAGATGAGCCCTCTGGCCCCCCACCACCCCAAGGACAAGAATTATTAGGGCTGGGGGCTCCAAGCATGGAGCTTACACCCCTTCGCAGTCAGCGCTACCTTGTCTTGCTGGCCACTTCTCTACAGGGGTAGGGTGGGCCCAGCGCTTGGATCACACCCCCCTGCAGAAACACCCCAGGACCTAGGATCATCAGGGACGTATCGCTGAGCCACACGCTCAGTGCTCCCTCCCCACTGGCTGCTGCTTTACAGGGGCAGAGGACGCCGAGCATGTAGCTCGTGCAACCCAGCCCTAACAAGCTCCAAGGTCCTACGATGATCGAGGAGGGGGTTCCGAGCATGAGGCCCATGCCCTCCAACCCTGGACCTCTCAGCTCATTGGAGTTGGGGTCGTGACCCACACGCTCTGCACCCCCAGCCCGAAGGGCCTCTGCTCTTCATGGCTTGGAGCGCAGAGCATGTGGCTTGTGACCCCTGACCTACCACCCCATGGACGACGGATCATCGATGTCTGTGGGGGTGCCGAGTGTGAGTCTCACACCCTCTATCTTGAGCCTCACAGCTCTTGGGGGCGGGGGTGCGAGCCATATGCTTGGCACCCCCAGCCCAGAGGGCCTATCCTCTTCAAGGCAGGGGGGAGTGGAGCACGTGGCTCACGGTCCCTGCCCCACCACCCCCAAAGGACAAAGGATCAATGGGGCTGGGGGGCACCAAGCGCAAGGCACGCACCCTCCAGTCCCGAACCTCACAGCTCTTTGGGGCAAGAGTTGTGAGCAATGCGTTTAGCGCCCCCAGCCCTGAGCGCCTCTGCTTTTCATGGCAGCGGGTGCCAAGGGCATGGCTTGCAGCCCCTACCCACCACTCCCAAGCCGCCCTCCAGCCCTGGCCCTCACAACTCTCTGTGGGCTGTGGTGAGCAAGGTTTGTGCTCAGAGCCCCCCAGCTCTGAGGGCCTATGCCCTTCATGGCCCTTCAGGTCAGGGGGTGCTGCGAACTTGGCTTGCACCCTCTGCCCCACCTCCCCCCAGGCCTCACAGTTCATCGGGTTTGGGGACCCGAGCGTGAGTCTCGGTTTCCCATACCCACTACACAGACCTCCCAAAGTAATTCAAGGGAGACAGGAAGATGCTGAGCGTGAGGCTCTCGCCCTCTGCCTTGTTGGCCTTCCTTGCAACATAGCTTTTCACTGGTGGGGGGCGCTTAGTGCCAGGTTCACAACCCCCACTGCACATATCCACTCACCTTGGGGTCCTGATGTTCAGGGGGGCACTGAGCACGAAGCATGCCCCCTCCTCAGCCTACAGTTGTTTAATGGCTGAGAGGGGATGGTGACTGAACATGTGTGGTGGAGCAAGGTTCTGCCTGTCTGCTCCCCACCCTCCAGGGTGGGGCTTAGAAAGAGCTCCACCCCAGCACAGGGAAAGCACATGGAGGGGAGAGAGTGGAAACCAGGACTGGACCTTAGACGGGCATCCGGTCCTGGTTTTGTGTTTGTGTGTCTATATAAATAGAAGTATTTATATATATATATATATATATATATATATATATATATATATATGAAACTACAAGGCTTATAAACTGATATACTGTATTATTCATAATTAGTTTAAATATTTGTGACATTGCAACAACTATGAGTAACACTTTTTTCACAAAGTAAAATTATGCTATGAAGGCTGTGGAACCACATAAATATTGCAATATATTGGGAGTTGTATACTTTATGATGTACATCAACTCCATCTTGTGGCCTTTTAATAAACAATGCCTGGTGCTTAGAAAAACGTGAACAAAATGTTTTGTTTATCACACTTTCAAAGCATTGTTCTTAGTGTATAATAATCCCAGGTGCTGCAATTGTGAGGGGGAATGACCTGAAGTTGTATTATTCTCAGGCTATGAAAGAGGTACTTGGGCAGTCAGTTTATTGAGGAAGAATGCTTAAATGATTTTATTTCTTAAATATGTAAGTAAAAGTTCCTTTGTATATTTGCTGGCATTTTTAAATATGTCTGTAGTGTTCACACTTAGGCCCATATTTATACTTTTTAGCCCCGCATTTGCGCCGCTTTTTGACGCAAAAACTGCGCAAACTTACAAAATACAGTAAAAAAATGCAGCGCAAAAAAAGTATAAATATGGGCCTTAATCTGTTAAGTAGAAAAGTAAGTATGTTGCAGGGTCTAGATAGCATCTTCATTTAAAACAGCCACTGGAAGAGAGTTCATGAGGGTTTGGTGTTTATATGCTAACTATGGTGCAAAAGATATCATTATAGTTCAGCAATAAATAGCTTCAATACACCCTGTTAATTAGAGCCCTTTATATTTATTTTTTATGTGCTTTACTTAGCAACAAATGTCTCCTGGAATGGCTGCTTTTCCTATTTGTTGTGTTCTGATTTTAATAGTATATTCTGCATGACCAGTACATAATTAAAAAATGAGTGGTACGCAGGTGTTTATAAAAATGTGGCGCAAAAAAAGTTACGGTCTTAAGTCAGTTCTGTCTCTTCTGTACGCAGGATCCCCAAGATCTAACGGTGTCCTCAGAGGAAATGGCTGCCTTTCAGCAAGGCACAGCAATCTAGATCTTTATAGTTCATAGAACCATGTCGACCTTCAACCTCAACAACATTGTCTTATTTGTTATTTTGTTTATTTTTTAACTATGTTTTCTGGTGTTTGTGTGCTTTTTACAAGATATAACGCTGAAGTACAGTTGGCGGTCAACACTCTACAGCAAAACCTAGAGGCTGAAGAAGCAGCGTCCTTAGTGCAGCAGGATACATTTCTTGCAGGTAAATAAAATGAGCCCTTGTGTAAACCCTATGTTAGCATCAACCTTAACAGTCCAAAAGCCCCACAAAGGCCCTATAGAAGGGGTCCTCAGAGAGCGTGTCTAGTCAGTGTATTATATTGTAAATGTGACTGTTAGAAATGGGGTCGTTGGTTGACAGTCAGGTTACCCCTGTTCAATCAAGTACCCTCACTCTAGTGCGGGTAAAGGAGAATCACCCTCAGCTAACCCCTGCTTACCCCCTTGGTAGCTTGACAGAGCAGTAGGCTTAACTTCAGAGTGCTGGGTGTAAAGTATTTGTACCAACACACACAGTAACTTAATGAAAACACGACAAAATGACACAACACAGGTTTAGAAAAATAGGAAATATTTATCTAAACAAAGACCAAAACGACAAAAATCCACAATACACAAGTCAAGTGATCAATTAAAAATCAAAAAGATTCTTTAAGTAGTTTTAAACACATGCTAGCGCTGCTAGCGTGAAAATGTACCTGGTGCGCGTCAAAAATAACCCAGCACGGGCAGGTGTGAGCCAAAAAGGGCTTGTGATGCGTCGATATCACTCACAAGCAAGACCTTGTATCGTTTCCTCCTTCTGTCGAGTCGGCGTGTGTCGGTTCTTCTCTCCGCAGGAGAGCGATGCGTCGATTCGGTCCGCACAAGGGTCCAGGCAGGCCTTGCGTTGTTTTTGCACGCACAACGATGGTTCGCGTCAGAAATCCAGCCGCACAATGATCCGAAAACCACACAGCGTGGGTTGCCATCTCCCAGCCTCCGTCAGTGATGCGATGCGTCGTTTCTCCTGCTCCGTGCATCGATTCTTCGGTTGCGTTCCCTGCGAGCAGTGATTTTCAGCCGTGGAGCCGGGGCACACAAAGTCCAGTCTTTGCCCTCTTACTCTGGCAGAAGCAGCAACTGCAGGATAGCTCCACAAAGCACAGTCACAGGCAGGGTAACTCTTCTTCCTCAGCTCTTCATCTCTTCTCCAGGCAGAGGTTCCTCTTGTTTCCAGAAGTGTTTCTAAAGTCTGTGGTTTTGGGTGCCCTTCTTATACCCAATTTCTCCTTTGAAGTGGGCCTACTTCAAAGTAAAGTCTCTTTTGAATGTGAAATCCTGCCTTGCCCAGGCCAGGCCCCAGACGGGGGTTGGAGACTGCATTGTGTGAGGACAGGCATAGCCAGTTCAGGTGTAAGTGACCACTCCTCCCCTACCTCCTAGCACAGATGACTCATCAGGAAATGCAGACTACACCCCAGCTCCCTTTGTGTCACTGTCTAGTGTGAGGTGCAACCAGCCCAACACTCAAACTGACCCAGACAGGGGATCCACAAACAAGGCAGAGTCACAGAAATGGTATAAGCAAGAAAATGCTCACTTTCTAAAAGTGGCATTTTCAAACACACAATCTTAAAATCAACTTAACTAAAAGATGTATTTTTTAATTGTGAGCTCAGGGACCCCAAACTCCACATGTCCATCCACTCCCAAAGGGAATCTACACTTTCATCAGATTTAAAGGTAGCCCCCATGTTAACCTATGAGAGGGACAGGCCTTGAAGCAGTGAAAAATTAATTTAGCAATATTTCACTGTCAGGACATATAAAACACATTACTAAGGGCCTGATTACAACTTTGGAGGAGGTGTTAATCCGTCCCAGAAGTGACGGTAAAGTGACGGATATACCACCAGCCGTATTACGAGTCCATTATATCCTATGGAACTCGTAATACAGCTGGTGGTATATCCGTCACATTTGGGACAGATTAACACCTCCTCCAAAGTTGTAATCAGGCCCTAAATGTCCTACCTTAACCATACACTGCGCCCTGCCCTTGGGGCTACCTAGGGCCTAACTTAGGGGTGTCTGACATGTAAGAAAAGGGAAGGTTTAGGCCTGGCAAGTGGGGACACTTGCCAAGTCGAATTTACAGTTAAAACTGCACACACAGACACTGCAGTGGCAGGTCCGAGACATGATTACAGAGTTACTTATGTGGGTGGCACAACCAGTGCTGCAGGCCCACTAGTAGCATTTGATTTACAGGCCCTGGCACCCCCAGTGCACTTCACTAGGGACTTACTAGTAAATCAAATATACCAATCATGGATAAGCCAATTACATACACATTTTGTAAAGGAGCACTTGCACTTTAGCACTGGTTAGCAGTGGTGAAGTGCCCAGAGTAACAAAAACAGTAAAATCAGAGTCCAGCACACATCAACAACCTGGGGAACAGAGGCAAAAAGTTAAGGGAGACCACGCTAAGGATGAAAAGTCTAACAGTGACATTTATTCCTTTTATTTCCATACAGAGCCCCTTGGGGCATACAAGGTCTGCATGCTGTTACCGCAAAAGGTAGAGCAGGGCACTAAAACGCTGGTCTAAAAAAGGAAATCTACATCGTCTAAAGGAGGACCTCCTACAAAGAAAGGGACCGCACAAAGGAACACATCAGGTGTGTGTTTTACAAAATGTAGAGTAAAAATAATTATAATGTCTTTCTCTCTCAAATAGCTTGTTCCTCTATGATATAGCAGTTATAGCAATACCTAATATCTATTTTTTATCTTTACATTGTAGAGCCATTACAAAAGATCTCTGGAGGTGTTCGGCGTAAGGCTAAGTGGTCGTCAACGCCTCAGAAGAACATCACCGGGGTCTTTCTAAACACAAAGACGTCAGCATCCGACGAGATCAACCCTGTGCATCAAGACAAACCACGCGCTGCCTCTGCAAATTACAGTCATAGACCAGATATAGACCTTAACCCTTACACCCCTTTACAAATAAAGCCTATAGCTGGTATACTGAACACTTCTACAGGAACTCCATTTGTGCAAGGGCTTGGACACACCAGCAGTAGAGCACTTACAACTGCAGACGCACATCAGCAGGGGCCCTGTAAAACCACTGAAGGGGATCTCAAGCAGTTCAAAAACCCTAAAATAAATTGTCTTTCCTTAAAGAATCGGAAGATGAAGCAGACAGCTCCTGAACTACAAACAGTTCCCTTAAATCTATTGTTTAAAAACACAGTTACGCCTCAGGCAGGTCCCCATAATCCACAAAGGTCTAAATGTTTAACACCTGAGGCGCCTAATGTAGGTGTGCTTCCCAGAGGACCAGTCCCAAAGCCGCCTATAACTATTCTGCATAGTCTTTTGAACACAATGTTTGAAAATGATTACCCCACAGAAGACCCTTATTCTGGATGAATATAGCTTCTCAGGGCACTACTCAGTGTGGTGGAGAGTTCTGAAACAACTGCAGTCCCCAAGCACAGCGGGCCTTCTAGTGGAGACCCCAAGGGAGAGCCATCCCCTGTTCAGCAATTACCTGTTCCCAGCATCTGCGCTTCCTACACCTCTGCGGCCCTGATCTATTACAACCACCATTTAAGCTCCCTATATATAGGGGGTCATTCTGACCCTGGCGGCCGGTGGCCGCCAGGGCCACCGACCACGGGAGCACCGCCAACAGGCTGGCGGTGCTCCCACGAGCATTCTGACCGCGGCGGTTCAGCCGCGGTCAGAAGCGGCAAGTCGGCGGGCTCCCGCCGACTTACCGCTGCTCGGGGGAATCCTTCATGGCGGCGGAGCGCGCTCCGCCGCCATGAGGATTCTGACAGCCCCTACCGCCATCCTGTTCATGGCGGGAAACCCGCCATGAACAGGATGGCGGTAGGGGGTGCCGCGGGGCCCCTGGGGGCCCCTGCCGTGCCCATGCCAATGGCATGGGCACGGCAGTGGCCCCCGTAAGAGGGCCCCGCAAAGTATTTCAGTGTCTGCCATGCAGACACTGAAATACGCGACGGGTGCAAACTGCACCCGTCGCACCCCTGCAACTACGCCGGCTCAATTCTGAGCCGGCGTCCTCGTTGCAGGGGCATTTCCTCTGGGCCGGCGGGCGCTCTTTCGGAGAGCGCCCGCCGGCCCAGAGGAAATGTTAGAATGGCCGCCGCGGTCTTGTGACCGCGGTGCGGTCATTTGGCGGCGGAACCTTGGCGGACGGCCTCCGCCGTCCGCCAAGGTTAAAATCAGGGCCATAATGTCCCCAACTACACCACCGTGAGTATACAATCTCCCGTCAGCCCACCATCAAGTGTAAATCTAGCATCCCCAGCCTCAACATACCCTGACAGTAGCATAGGAGGGAGTAGGTTTCAAAATTAGAGTTTTGAAACACCATCTACTGAGGAATAGTTCTCCGAAGCATCGGGGTGTTCACATTGGGACCCTGTTGTTTTTACCCAGCCAGGTCCTACCCTTCAGAATGAGGCTATTGATGTTAACTGGCGAACTGTAATACAGACACCTCATGTTAATATCCATCCCTCTCCTCATGCTTCAAATAATGTCCCAAAATATGATGTTTTGGACCACAAATCCATGCTAGAGACATATATGAAAGACATACAACAGGCTGCTGGAAAGCAAAAATCCAGACTAAACTCCAAAACCTTAAAACTGGTAAAGGCAGGGCGTGAAACCGAGTCCTTCAGGGATGCCGAGAGGGAGATCATTCAGAGGCTGGAAAGGTGTAGAAGAGAGGTGTCACACTCTTGTGAATCAGCCACTGCAGATATAGGTGTTATACCAGCATAAGTAGGCCTGCAGCGCTCCCTAAAGAGTGAAGTATCAGCATTTATTAATAATGGTGTCCAGAGGCCAAAATATAAAAAGAAGGTCCAAGATATACCCACTAAAGCCCTATGGCTCTTACGCATGCTCAAAAACAAAAAGCCACTAGAACACCTTAACCGTGGATTAAAATCCCCCAAAACAGTGACAGCAACAAATAAAACAACCACTACTAGGTCTCAAAACATAAATATAGGAGAGAACCTCATGAGCAACGGGTGTTTTAGACGCACACGGGTAAAGTTCAGAGCTTGGAATACTACAAACACCCAGAAGGTTCCGATGCCGGGGGGTAGTAGGTGAAGCTGCGAGGACACAGCTCGCAAATACAACAGCGACTGTTCAAATAGGCTGTGGGAGGCTGCTAAAAACAGGTGGGTCTGTAAGAAACCGAAGTGGGCCAATAGCATTAGGCAGCATTGGCGTTTAATAAGTAAATTAAAGAAAGCTAGAATATGTGCAACAAAGATGTTTAAAAATACGTGTGCACAAACCCTTAGTCAGCCATCCCAAAAATGATTCCTCTGAGAGCGCACCATCCAACACCGATTGTCAAGCTGAAGATTCAGAGATGGTGTTTTTAGAGAGTGTTAGAGGGCACAGTTGCGCGGTTGAGCGGTTTAGCGCTACAGAGCATTACAAAGAATTCAGGTTTGTTAACCTACAGCGTATAAAATTCCTTTGATCACAGGGATTTAGCTATTCACCAAGCCTTAAAAAGACTCATAGAACAGTTGTTACACGATGTGGGTCCTAATGATTTATTCCAACTGCCCTCCCAGGGGCAGGGTTTTTGTTCACCCAACGAATGCCCCGTGATATGCTTGATGCTGTGGAATTTCTAGAAAACCTTTCCAACCTGTTACAGAGTAAGGCAGAGAGAGTAGCATATGAGACCTTCAGAGTCATCGCCCTGGTTGATCGGGGCCTGAACAGGGTGTTTCCAGACCTATAAAGAGTATGGTGTATAGTAAAATCATTGGTAACAAAACAGCGTTGGTTGCTCATTTTTAACAACGGAACGTCTAACACATGTCTGGCGGCTAGCATAGTTGGGTTACTGATTGATCGCTCCACCCCGATGCTCATATTATGTCTAGAGGCTGAAGCCCATGCGGTGCTTAAAATACTGTACAAAAGAATGGTTGGGTTTGGGGCCCTATGAATTTTTGAGAACTATTTTGCCATTATGGTAAAAGTTCTTTACCACAACTGTTCTTGGAAGTACTTAACCACCGGGGAGCAACCAAAAAACAAGACTGTTTATGTTCTCCATCATAAAAAACACTTTTATTGCATCATGAACCTGAAGGGTTTTCTAGGAGCCAAGTATGTGGGCACCTATTGCGACCATATCTACAACACTCAGTCAAATCACCATTGTGAAATGCACTATAAAATGTGTAGGAGGGACGGATGCGTTGTAGTTGCCGAGCAGAAGGTGAAGTGTTGCACATGTAATCTGTTTTATCCCTCGCAGAACTGCTTGAGCATACACAACAGGTTTGTTTGTTGCCGCCTTAAAAAAGACTGTAGGGGATGCGGGCATTACGTAGCCTATGAGCATTTATGCAAAGGCATCAAATGTCCCAGGTATAAGGTGTCTTTTCAGGCAGGGACAGAACACAAGTGTTACATGGTTAAAGGGCGGCCCAAGACCAAAACAGACTACATAGTGTTTGATATTGAGTGTACACAAGAGACAGGTATACACCACCCTAACTATATTTATGCTCATCATCTAACTTCCGATGATACCCAGGAGTTTGAAGGTCGCTCGTGCGTGAACAATTACCTCAGCACTTTCATTCGTCTAAAATGCAAAGAGTATACTATGAAGGCTCATTCCTTTAAAGTGTATGACTCATTTGTTATGTTGCAAAACATATGTGAAAAGGTTTTCTGGGCTCAAAAACGATTGTTGTTATTGGCTGTGCCATTACAAATAAGGTTTATCAACACCCTGAATTTTTTGCCCAGGATATTGAGCAAATTGCCAAAAGCCTTTGGTTTTACAGGGTGGAAAGGTTATTTCCCACACTTTTTCAACACCTGGGAAAATCTGAATTATGAGGGCCCAATGCCTCCGCCCGACAACTACTGTATTGAGTATATAATGCGTATTGAGAAAGAGAGCTTTCTACAGTGGTATGTTGAAAACTGTGAAAATAAGTTTCATTTTCAAACCGAGTTGAAAGCTTACTGCCAGGAGGATGTAGTGATCTTACAAAAAGCCTGCAATCTCTTCAGAGACACAGTGGTGGAGATGACCAAACAAGTAAAGGTTATGAAGCCCAACATACCCAAGATGACAAAATCTGTGGAATACATAGACCCTTTCCAAAATATTATGCTGAGTTCCATGTGTATGTCTAACTACAAACACATGTTTTTTAAACCCAAGAGCATAGCTCTAGTACTGCCAGACATCTTTAACGGTAAACAGAAGCATTATTTAACCTCCTCTATCAAATGGCTCATCTACATCTCTGACAAAGAAAACATCTTCATTCACCCCTCCTTACAGTGTGGTTAATACCAATTGGGGCCTTATCATCTCGGTGGTTACGCTGTAATGAATGGTATCCAACAGCCTTTGAGTACAATGTGTGTTTTTACCACAGTTTTCATCGTTGTTACAAGCCCCACGAGTTTAACAGGCTGCAGGGTACCAAGTTTGAACACTTACACAGTTGTACTCTGGTGAAGGTGCTATATGTTGCAAACTGCAGCTTTGTTATGAGAACCCTTTGGGAGCATGAGTGGCTAGATATACTAACATCAGATGCAGAACGTGTGCCTTTCATTAAGATTCACCAGTTACACAAACCTATGGAGCCCCACGAAGCCTTATTTGGGGGGCTTACAAACACTATACAGCTGTACAGGGCTGTGGGTGAGGATGAGAAAATACACTACTCCGACTTCATGAGTCTGAATCCGTTTGTGAACAAACAGAAGTTATAACCTGTAGGCCACCCCACCATCATATATTTGGACTTTAAACCCATTAGCGAATATATTGGGCTCATTAAATGCCAATTCTATGTGCCTCAGTGGCTTTACTTCCCTGTGCTACCATACAGAGTTGATGGTAAGCTAATGTTCCCACTATGTCGAACATGCGCTGAAAGTAAAGAGACTAGTGAGTGCAGACACAGTGAAAAGCAAAGGATGCTGGCAGGTACCTGGTGTAGCACTGAGGTACGAACAGCCCTAGAGAAAGGATACAAACTTGGTTAAATAGTAGAAATATGGCACTTCGAAAGGACAACAACCTGACTATTTTCTGACTATATCAACCTATTTCTGAGAGACAAGCAGGAGGCTTTGGGGTTTATTTGCTGTGTTAATGAGACCTCCAAACAAAAGTAAATCTATGATTACTATGCTCACAAGAGTATAAGATTGAGGCTCAAGTTCATCAAGGTCAACCCAGCCAGGTGGCAGTCAGCAAAGCTCTGCCTAAACTCCTTATAGAGAAAAACCACACAGCATACAAACTTGTCAAACACAACCATAATAACAGATCCTGACAAGTTGTTTTAGTACCTTTTTGCCCGATGTAATGATGTGTCCAGTTGCGAGTTTATCGGTGATGAGACCTGTGTTAGAAATACACAAATGAGTACCCCACAACTTCTAACAATATAAACATCTTCCTTGCTTGTTTCACAATGGCTCATGCATGTTTAGAGCTTTACAGGGTGCTGGATAAAGTTCAGGATAGGTGTTTGTATCACAATACCAACTCTGTTATTTTTGTGCAAAAGGTAGGGGATGAAGACCCTCCACTATGTGATTATCTAGGAGATTTGACCAGCGAACTAGAAAAGGATGAGTAAATAGTGGTGCTCTCTTCATCAGAACCTAAAACCTATTCTTACAAAACCGCAAACAATGCTGTGTGTATGAAAATCAAAGGCATCACCTTAAATGTTAACACAATAGTCAAAATCAATTTTGACAGTGTAGAGGCACTGTTGAATGACTACGCTATGTCAAACGGTCGACAAAATAATGAAACAATTGTTGTACAACAGCCTAGTATAGTGCAGTCCAAAAAATGGTGGGAAATTGCAACCCAATAGCTGCAGAAAACTATACAGTATGGGTAGTGTTGAATAACAGGATCCTGACTGAGGATTACAAAACCCTACTGTACGGTTATTAAAGATGCCTTAGAATCTCATATCCCCACGACTATGGACACCAGGTTGCAACATCCATTCTCCTGCGTTTTAGCAGGTTCCTCAAATTGCATTAAAAGTTATTTCATAAAGAAGCTGTTAGAAAACGCTCCCGGGGTTTAGCCCATACCCCAAACAATATTGTATGGCTTTATTCAAGCTGGCAAGATCTTTATATGGAGCTATCCCTAAGGTCCCCCCCACATCAAATTTATAGAAGGCATACCTAGTAATCTCAACAACACCTTGTTATCTACAGGCCTTGTAAACATGGTGATTGTAGACGATCTTATGCGCGAGAGCGCGGATCATCCTAAGACAGAAAAAGCTTTTACCCAATATTCACACCATCTCAATCTAAGCATATGCTACATCTTGCAGAACCTGTTTTACAAGGGTAAGAACAGCCGTTCTATAGCTCTCAATGCCTCATACCTTGTTTTATTTAAAAAACATTGTGACAAACAGCAAATATCTATCATCGTTAAGCAGATGTACCCCGGAAACACCCTGTTTTTCTTGAAAGCCTTTAACGAAGCTACCACTAAACCTCACGGCTACCTGCTGGTAGTCTTAAAACCCAATACTCTAGGAGACTAAAGACTATGTGACGATATTTCCCCTCTGAGCTCTCCGTCGCTTACACACCTAAAGATAGACCCAGAGCCTATAAAAAGAATTGTTAAAAAGACTTTTGTAACATTTACAATCTAAACCTTTTAATATAAGGTGCTGACAATGTCTGCGCGTGTACGCTGTAATTTAGTCCTCCTCAAAATGCTAGTCACAGTTAGTACCAGAAAAGAAAGGCCATCCTGTGCGTGGTTTCGGATGACTTAGTGGCTGCCATTTCAGTAATCGCCCTAAACACCCTAAAAGGCAACATCCCCATATCAGAGAGCAAGTTCCACATTTTAAAGAAGAAGCACCACCTTATCAAAAAGCTTGTAATAAAAGGGCTTCCTTTATTTTTATGAAGAAACTGGTAAAGCAGTTGGGTGGGTTTATAGGTTTGCTACTGGGCATAGTGATACCTTTAATTACAAGCCTCCTAGCAGGGAACTGATGGATTACACCTCAAAGATGTACTTGGTGCTGCACCAGCAGCTGGAACAGTTGGGGCCATCTACAGGTGGCACCTGAGATATACGGGAAAATGAAACTCTCCGTCTAAATGCTGATATTAACGACATTTTGAACCGTACTAATTTAAAACCTCGTGACAAAGCAGAGCTTTACTCCAGAGCTCTTCAAAACCTTTTACAATATTACAAGCAATGGTGCTCTGAAAAAAACAAGCTGACCCTATATACCTCTGACTCTGAACCACCTCCAACAATCCCTGCAATGCCTCAAGATCAACAACCACAACCACTGGTAACACCAAAACCCCCATCCTCAGCTGTCTTTGTTGAAGACCTTTTAAAAAATATAAGTCAAAGGTACAGAGGGGTGGTGCAAATGTTGGTAAGTAAAATGGCTGCTTCTAAGGATCTGACCTCGTGGAATGAGCTGGATGAATTCCTCTACAAAGGTCAACCGTTTTTTGGGTCCCATATGTACGTCCTAGTCAAAGGTCTCACACCCCCCAAAGCACTATTGAGCCAGAAAGTGCCTAGAAGCTGGGACCAGTTTCTACAGGCAGTGGAAGAACTCAACATTCCTTCTACAATCGTTGGTAATGCCTAACACAGGCGCCTGCATGAAAGTTTGAAAGATCTGACTCACAGCCCCCCAAGTACTCCAGTACCTGTTGTTTTTAAACACAACCCCGGGATACCATGAACCCCATTTATCCCTGGCTAATCCCCTCTTGGAACACCTCCACTCTGACTTTGGAACCTAAAAAGAAAAAAGACATTGTCCAAAAGGAACACATGGTTAAATGTGTGATACTTCTTCAGACTTTTGATCCTGTGTATATGTGTTACATCGTTTGTGTGTATAGTTTTACACTGAATAACGTATGATTTACTTTTTCTTTCTTTCTTTTCTTTACTATGTCTGACGGCTTATTGGTTGTGCTAAGACTGCTTGTAATAAACACTTTTTAACTTTTCAACACGTTCCGGTGGTCTTTTAAATGCCTTTTTAAAAGAAAAAATGTGTGTCTTTGCTGCAGAATAAAAATGTATAGTCTGAATTCAAGCTTAAATTATTTTTTCGTAGACATTCACTGTTTCACGTCCTAGTCATTACACAGCCTTACACTTTTTTGTTGTAATAGAGCTAGACGTAGATCTGGCGATTTCATTTATATATTTCACAATTATACAATTGTTGTTTACTAGATCACTCAAATATAGATTTGGAATATTTCTAAACATCAAACTTTCAGACATTTTACTAATAAAATATATATAATGCTTCCCGCATGTGATGGCTAGAGAATCCTGTACCATCATCTTCTTTTTCTCTACTCTGGCAGCAGGTTTTGTTATATACTTGAGTACAGGTTTTGTATAGATGCTATGTTCGAGGAATGCCGCTAAACTGTCAAACACTGTAACCTTGTCGAAATCCAAAAACATGGCCACCCAATGTGTTCCACCCTTGTAACGCAGATCTGTGTTAAAGACGAGCGTGTAGGGTCTTTCTAGCCCTATTTCTTTGGGTAGTCTGTCGCTTGGAACAACACCTAAACAGTATTCTTTAGCATATTTATGAAAGCTTAAGAACTCGGGTATGTGAACAGTGTCCATTCTGCAATATTTTAAAGATACTCAAACAGAACCTGGCGGGCGTGGTTGACCTGAATGACGCTGTTGAATACAGAGAATACAATTCTGTTCACATTGGTAGCCAGGGGTTGACTAAAATGTATTTCAGCTTATAGATGGCTGACTTGGATCAAATTATAGAGATCGCCATCTTCCATGTCCAGTGTCAGATTAATAGCGAGCAGTGTGTAGCCAGCCCCCTATCCTTCTCTTGATACGATGACTCCAGAGTCCATCCGACCATCCCCAGGTATTCTCTGATAAAATGAAATGTTCCAAATCTCGGTGTGCACAGCTTTGGAGGAATCACAGCCCCCTCATGGACCAGTGCCACATAATTGATGTGATAGTGATTGAATTTGAAAGGGTTTGAGGTATACAGGCCCCTAAAAGCTGTATTGTCCACACAACCTATGATAATAAGTTTCAGTACCTGTCCCAGAAATACATTTTGCTGCTGGGTTAATCTGGTACCCGGTGGGATGCTGGATATCTTCAGAGCTACTTTTACAACTGCGTACTTGGCCTTTCATAGCTGTAAAGCTTCGGCGTGAGCCAGTCTAACACCTAGTGACACTTTCACTCTCTTTACAAACAAGCTAGCAGACAGTATAACCAGTTTATACTGTTCCGCTTCCCCACTGATGAGGCAGAATGAGTCCTTGTTGTGGGTGAGTTTGATCTAAAGATCGATACCGTTGACAAGCAGTTTATCTTGGTTGAAAAGGTCCGAATTTATACGGCTAAGGAGGTCAAACTGTCTACTGCCACGGCAAACCTTGCTCTTTTTACAAAACCATGGTTGTGCCTGTACAGCTCCTTGTCTTCAAAATGGCTCTAAGTATCTTTGTAGAAGAGCCCCACTGAGAGGTGGGTGTCCAGGGTGTCACGGCTGTAATTTTGAATACTCTTCATGTAAGCCCTATACGCGTACATGTTATCACTTTGCTTGTTAAGTCGGTCACCAAGGGTGATGTTCTCCTGGTTAAACATGGGTGCGATAGGGTAGGTGATCACCTCAACTTTAGTGTTATTTAATATGTTGGAACCCTCCGCCTTTACAATTTTAAAGATAAAGTGCAGCAGCGTATTATTGAGATCTAGGTACATATCCGTGGACCCAGACACAAAAAACTCCATTGGCGCCAAAGACGTCAAAGTGGCTAGCAGCGATACCTCCATGAAAAAACTGTTTTCAATGCTGGTCTGAGTGGGTTTTAGAAAAACAAGTCTGACTCTGATTTAGCGCATTCAACCTATGGGCAATGTGCGGAGGCCATGTTTGCAGGTTGCTGCGCTTTAAAAAATATTAACGTTAGCAACACTTCTCTTCTTATTCGATGCTCTCTTCTGACCTATGGATCTTCTTTTGTGAGAAATTTTTGAAGAGCATCGTCTTTTTTTATAGGGGGATGGAGGCCCCCTGCACCTTGAATCCCCTTGCATCCTTTTAACACATGTGCGAGACTTGTATACCAACCTTGTTCCTTCGTGGGGTTGTTTATTCATGCGTTCAACAACAGCAGACATCATAGAACCCACCACATCCTGTGCAATGTTCATAGCCACATCCTGTGCAATGTTCATAACAGCTACTTTAACATGGGGTTTTGCAATTTCATAACCTCTTCTCAAAAACAGCATGGCTCTTCTAAACAAACTATGGAAGAAGCCCCCTAAACCGGCCTGTCCATAATCAGGGCCCATTGAAAGTACGGTGGTGGGCCTCCATATCCAGTCTGTATCTGTAATAATATCTGTACATAGAGGGGTTGCCGTATGTTTTCATAATCACCATGATGACTTGTTAATAGTTGCTGTCACATCGCAGTCTTAAATGAAGGTTAACAATAACTTTCCTGTATTTAAAGGACACCGGCTCAGACTGGTCATCGAAGATCAAAATAGTGTCAAAATATTTGTTAGAAATTGCCACATAGTCGAGTTTGTTGTATTGAATATTAACCTCTGTGTTATATTCACCTTTAACCTAGACCTATCTTAGCAGCCGAGAATAACTATTCCTGATCCTCTGTGGCTCTATGATGTTGGTATACACGTAGAGTGTATAGAAGCCGCCATTAATATAAGGGCACAACAGATCCGGTTCTACTTGGCTTTTTATATGTGGTACTGTTCTACTTGGCTTTTTATATGTGGTACTGTTCCTAAAACCCTTCTTAATTTACCCATGCAGCTACGATTTAAAGCTTTAAGAAACACCTTCCTTCTAACTTTATCTAACACTAGCTGAATATTCATACACGTCTCAATATTGGCTATGAATTTGTTGATGGCTTCATTCACTGCTACGATGGATGGGTAATAGACGTGAGGAAAGGCAGCATGAAGGGTCAAAGGGTCTATTCACGCTTTATACAAAATTTGGCCGCTAGCACTGAAAATGTATTGCATGCTCTAGGATATTGGATTTATGTTAGGGCTACCTCCCAACCTCCTTTCAGATCCACAGGTTTAGCCATTTTCATGGTATATTTAGAAATTTGATTGTCTAGGAACAGGTCCCTTGAGGCATTGGACAGTGCAGTAATAAAAAATGGCATTGTCTCCATCTCGATGCCTACAGGGAGATGTCCCCGTACTCACACACCCTGCATGGAATTGGCCAACACTCAACTGTTAACTTTCTCGTGCCTTCCCCACCATTTTACAAAGACCTGACTGTTAGCTCCGCTACTGTTCCTTTTCAGAATCTTTTCAACCCTGTACACTCTATGCGGGTCATCATGTACCTTTTGTAACTCCTTGTAAATGATGCGTGACACCATTTCCCCATCGTAGTCCTTTAACCTATAAATATATACATCCTCTATACGCCCCATACTTTCCCCTAAAAAGATCTTCTCACTAAATGCCTGCTTGTAGCCCTTCGTAAAGGCCCCTTTCAACTTTGAAACCCTAACATGATCGCCTTTTTTGAAAACAGGCTTCTTTACACCTGCAGGCAACTGACTCCCGTACAACGTTCTCCATACATTTAATGAATTATCTGTTGTTACCTCTATGGAAGACATTTTGATGGTTCTGTGGTAACTGGAGTTATAAACATCTATATAAAGCTTGTAGGACATCAACGTATCATTAAGTATTGTAGGACGTGAAATATCACCACATCTTAGACTTTAAAGTTCTGTTAAAATGACATATAAGAGCTGCTTTTACTTCTGTGTGTGTTACAAAATTTTGAACGTTGTGCTGAAACAATTTATTTTAAAACTCTTTTCCAGCGTCTGTTTGTAGTTTTGAGGGGTTGAACCTTTCCTGAAGATGGATTTAAAGGCTTTGGTGACACTGGTCCCTCTTTTATCGCTTAGGGCTTCTACAAAGGCGTACCTGGACAATACATCTATGACCGGTAATATATATATATCGAGCACTGTTATCATGCTTTGCTAAATCTTTAAGACTGATTATGTCCGCCTGCCATTGCTAATCTATTTAGGCATTAACGATGGTGGGTCACCTCTTAAAACACTTCCTAGCCGGCTTGTGGAGTGAGTACGCCTCTTCCCCAAATAACCAAGTCTTCACCAGTGTTCTGTTTACAGGTTCATTTTCAGCTAGAGCCCTTCTAAACAGCGATTCGGTGCTCCCGCAGCTACCGACCCCTCTTGTATCATAATTAAGCCTCCTTAACCCGTCCACTGACATGTTATCATCCGTTACAACCCATGAAATGAAAGACAACTGTTTTGTGTAAGGACTTTTTATTAAAATAAAGGATGTTAGCACAACATAAGCACAGCATACTTTACAGTTTCTTAGTACACGTCTGTGATGTGCTGGCGCTGCCCAACCCGTCCGTGAAGGCAGCATGTGCTGTCGCTGCCGCCTGCAACCCGGAACTAGAGAAGGGAGTAACCAGACCCCTTGGACTTCTGGGGTTAAAGGAGGTGCGGCAACCAGCTCGCGCGCCGGAGAACACCTAAAAGGAAGGAAGACGGGCTAAGGAGGAGGAGAAGAGCGTGGAAGAAGCCGGAGTGTGGAGAAAAGAAGACAAATGGCAGAAAAGGCCACTGGTGAAGAGCCAGGACACGAGCGAAGGCAAGGACCAGACGGAAAGTGCCCCGGATGTGTCCGGAACACTGACAGCGGTGCAGGAGGCGCACCGCGAAGATTCCAGCCACGCTTCAGGAGAAGCATGGCACAGCCAGGTGCGTCCATAGATGGGTTTAGGGAAAACAGGGTGGGTGGCTGGGAGGCGGAGCGGGAAGAAAATAAGAAGGGAAGCGGGAAGGACATAAAGGGGGAGGTAGGAGAGAGCAAACGAGGACAACCCTAAAGAGACAAGAGACAACAGGAGAGTAGAAAGGAAAATCAACAAACAGGAGAAGAACTTATGAGAGAAAGGAAGTCAAAAGGGGGGTCAGAGAGAGAGAGAGAGAGAGAAAGACCCGAGAGTTTAAAAGAAAGAGAGAAAGGAGAACCCAAAAGGGTCAAGAAAAGGAACTAGAACAGCACAACAGGAAGTTGTAAACAGGGAGAAAGACAACCCAGGAGCCAGCTAGGAACTACAGATGAGAAGTAAATAGATGACAGAGAACAGGAAAGTAATAGAGAAGAAGGAGAGGAAAACCCTTCAGACAACCGAGACAGGAAATAGGGAAGAGTAGTAAAACAAAGAACAGGGAAATAAAGGAAAGGAACTTACTGATACTTTATCTTGTTCTTTCCCACATGCGCCTCCTGGGAGCCCTGGAAGAGAGAGAAAAGGGAAGGAGACTTGAAATCCAGTAGAGGACCGACAAAGAGTGAACAGTACAACATATGTAAATTATATGTCACGCCAGAATCAAGAGAAAAAATAAAAATCACCTGAACTCATATCCCACTGCCTTCGTGTTGTCACTGACATACACGGTGACAACGTCTTAGTGTCGTTGTTGGACAGTTTGGTGTCTTTTCACTACTTATACATTGTATGACACAGACTTCATACATTACTAGGGGCAGAGCCATAATTCTGCCTCAGTGTCACAATTTGTGATATTTTTATAGAGGTACACTCAATAGCTCTAGACACAGCTTCCACTCCCCCATCCTATAACTTTTTTACACTCATGATACTGACAGCATTCAACAGTTTGTATAGTTCTAGACCGGACAATACAAACCTTTATTTGTGAAATAATCTTCTGACAGAAGTTCCAAGGCGCTGCGTAACCCGGTCAACAGTGAGATTCTTAACTCACACGTACAGCCTTTGTACTCGTTCCAGTATTAATCTGTTGTAGGTAGCCACACGTTCATACACCATTTGGCGTTACACAGTGTAAAATGTCACACTGCATCTCCAGGAGCGCCTCACAAAACTTCAGATAGCGCAGAGTTACAGGGAGTATTTCGGCTATTCTTTCTTTAACCATTACATATACCAATCTGGCAATATCCATCTTGAGCAGCGACATTCTGATATACGTCCTAGAAGTGAGTAAGTATGTGCGTTAAATAACACAGTGCTGACCCGCTAATGTGGACTGAGCATTTTTTTAAACAGTCTTTGTGGGGCTAATGAGCCAATTCTTCTATTTTTTTAAATAAGTATCACACATATGTCTGTGATCCTTTCAATCATACTTCTATGAAAATATGTACACATCTCTTGCATATGATTCATTTGAGTATCGGATCTCTTTGAGCACTGCTGACAAGACCTTAACTTTTAGACCTGGCATCCTTGGTGTGGTCTCCCCTAACTTTTTGCCTCTAAATCCAAGGTTGTTGCTAAGTGCTGGACTCTTTTTTGCTATTTGTGTTACTCTGGGCACTTTATCACTGACCAGTGCTAAAGTGCAAGCGCTCCCTATGTGAAATTGTATGTGTAATTGGCTTTTCCATGACTGGCATATTTGATTTACTAGTAAGTCCCTAGTAGACTGCACTAGAGGTGCCTGGGGCCTGTAAATCAAATGCTACTAATGGGCCTGCAGCACTGATTGTGCCACCCACATGAGGAGCCCGGTAAACATGACTCAGACCTGCCACTGCAGGTCTGTGTGTGCAGTTTTAAACTGCCAGTTCGACCTGGCAAGTGTGCCAACTTGCCAGGCCCAAACGTTCTCTTTTTATACATGTAAGGCTCACCTAGGGTAGGCCCCAGGTAGCCCCATGGGCAGGGTGCAGTGTATGTAAAAGGTGGGACATGTACTGATGTGTTTTACATGTCCTAACAGTAAAATACTGCCAAATTTGTTTTTGACTGTTGCAAGGCCTATCTCTCTCACAGGTTAACATGGGGGCTGCCTTTAAATATTCTTAAAATGTAATTTCCCTTTGAGTGCTGATAGAAATTTGGAGTTTGGGGCCTCTGAACTCACAATATAAAAAAAAAATATTTTAGTGAAGTTGTTTTTTAGGTTGTTAGTTTGAAAATGCCACTTTTAGAAAGTAGGCGTTTACATCTTTTAGTGAAGTTGTTTTTCTAGATTGTTAGTTTGAAAATGCCACTTTTAGAAAGTGGGCGTTTTCTTGCTTAACCCATTCTGTGACTCTGTCTTTTTGAGGATGATTCCCTGTCTGGGTCAGACTGACAGTTGAGCTGTTTGTGAATCTCCTCTAGACAGTGATGCTAAGGGAGTTGCATATCCTGATGACCTATCTGGGCTAGAGTGGCGGGAGGAGTGGTCACTTACACCTGAACGGCTGTGCCTGCCCTCACACAATGCCATCTCCAACTCCCTGGTGTGTGTCTGGGGCCTGGCCAAGCCCGGATCCTGGGCAACCCCAAAGGCAGAAAGGGATGTAAGTGTTGTACCCAAAACCCCAGACTTTAGATTTCTTCAAGATTCACTTCTGGAACCAAGAGGAACTTCTGCCAAGGAGAAGGGCTGAAGAGCTGAGAAGTGCTGCCCCTGCCTGTGACTGCTTTGTGGGGCAATCCTGCGGTTTCTGCTTCTATCTGTGAAAAGGGAAAAAGACTGGACTTTGTGGTATATTCCTGTTTGTGAAGAATCTCCAAGGGCTTGGATTGAGCTTGCCCCCTGTTCTGAAGTCTCAGGGCTATCAAGGACTTCCTTTGCCAGCACCTGGTCTCTCTGCTGAGACTCCTACCCTGTCAAGTGGTGCCTAACCCAGTCCCTGGGCCATTGTACCAAGAAGCTGGTGGAAAATCAAGAAGATCCAAGGAAACCAACTTCGAACGACTCCGGACTGACGCCGCTGCCGAATCCTGTGACGCCACCTGCAACCAAAGCTGTTGACTTCGCTGGAGTGCGACAACCCCGCAGTCCCGATGCCGCTGCAGCCTCGCTGAAGTCCGCGACTCTGTGGAAGTCACCTCACCACATCGTGACCGCCGGATATCAACTCTGCCAGAAGTGCGCGGGTCCTACACTTCGCACCAACGCCACATCATCTCCACCATTCTGCAGCAAGGACCCGACACCTCTGCTCTGCAGCACCAGAACTGACACCATGTCGGATCAGCAACACAGAGATCCCGACTCCGTGCACGAGCTTGTTTCTTCATTTTCACAAAGTACTGTACCTGGGGGTCCGGGTGATTCCATGACTGGTGCCATTGGCATTGGATTGTTAGGAATGACTCCGTGATGATGCTGTGATATCACCAAATCGAAGAATTTGTGTTTCTAAGCTCTATATTGAAGTTTAATATTTAAAAAATCATAACTTTTTCTGTGTATGTTGTATTTTTGTTGTTTTGGTCTTGGTTTGTTAGATAAATATTGGCTGTTTTTCTGACCTAATGTTGGGCCATTTTGTAGTGTTTTCACTGTATTAGTGTGTGTGTTGGTACAAATGCTTTACACATTGTCTCTATCGAGGTGGTGAGCGGGGGTTGACCGGGTGTATTTCTCCTTTGCCCTGACTAGAGTAAGGGTCCTTGGTTGGACTGGGGGCATCCTGACTGCCAACCAAAGACCTAATTTCTAACATTGGTGACCATATTCGTACTTGACATATATTGATTAAGTGTACACTACTATTTTCAATGCAGACCATTACGTAACGACATACCACTGTTTTTTGTGATTTTGCCTTTCCTCTTCTTGGATTTTATCTACTTCAATTTTTTGACTTTTGAACTTCTCATTGAGAACCCTTTCTTCTGCCTTGGAACTTTGCACTTTTGAGTTGCCATAATGTCTCAATGTGGATATGCACCAGCTGGAGCTGTTTTTCAGTTGGAGAAGCTGGAGAGTTATACAGTCGCTCAACTGAAACAGTTCAGAAAGGATCATGCCTGTCCCATTTGGAGCTCTGCCAGGAAGGGGGAGCTGAAAAAGGCACTGAGTGCCTGGGTGACAGCCAAGGAGGTTGGGGGGCACACAGAGGAGGAGATTGAGGGTGGTGAGGTGCAAGACAGCCATGAGGGCATAGTAGAGCTACCTGTACCGCCTAAAGGGAGGGCTTCCAGGGCTGGTAGCAGTGTGTCCTTTAAGGGTCTGATTCCTGAAGAGTTTCAGGACAGACAGGCAGCGAGAGTGCACCAATTTGAGTTGGAGAAGAAGAGGCTCCTGGCTCATGAGCTTAGTTTGAGGGAACTAGATCAGAGGATACAGTCTAGTAGAGATGGTTTCAGCAGTACTACAGTGCAGCCTGAAAGGGTGCACATTCCTAAATACCTAGTGAAGGATATTAAGAGGGAGGATGATATCTACTTATGGTTCAAGGGGTATGAGTCTGCTCTCCACATGAACTTGGTCCCTGAAGCACATTGGGGGGGCGGGTCTGTGGAAGCACTTCGAGGTAGAAGGGAGGATATCTTGACATCCTTAGGTGATCCTCAGGGACCCACTTACACTATCATGAAGGACACCCTTCTCATAAAGTATGGTCTTACCCCTATGCAGTATAAGGACAAGCTAAGGTCCTACAAGAAGAAGGAACCCCAAACATGGTTAGAATATGTTGACTCTTTCTGCAAGTCACTGGATAGTTGGGTGAAGGGCAGTAAGGTAACAATATATGAGGGGCTTTACAACTTAATTGCTTGGGAGGACTTGTACAGTCTTTATTTTCCAGAGCTGATTGACAGCAAGCTGACTGACCCCAGGAAGCTTGTGCAGGAAGCAGACCATTGGGAGAGCACCAGGGTCCAAAAGAGGTATGGGGGAGACCACCCCAAGGGTGGGCAGGGGCCCTCTCAGAAAAAGTGTGGGGGGGGTAAGGGTAAACAGGGGGAGTTCTCCAAAGGGCCCCAACCTAGTTCCCAGCCCCCAGTTGAAAAGAAGTCATGGTTTTCTAAAGGGAAACCTGCAGAGGGGAGTCCCTTGCAAGTGTTATGCATGTGACCAGGCGGGTCATGTGAGGGGAGGATCCCAAATGTCCCAAGTGGACATCAGCACCCAATGGTGCTCTGTCACAGGGTTTGGCCAGTGTAGCACTTGGCGAGGAGTTGGTTCCAGGTGGGTGGGAGCCAGCTGAGATGACCCTTGTCTCACTAGGGGATAGTGAGATGGTCCAGAGAACCCTTGTGCCTGAAATCACTAAAATGTACAGGCAGTGGGTGACCATCAATGGACAGAGGGTGGAGGCTCTGAGAGACAAAGGAGCCAGTGTGACTACTGTGAGAAGTCGCCTAATGTCTGAGGAGGAGGTATTTCCCCATTTGCTTCACCAAGTAGTTGCAGTTGACAATTCAGAGCACCTATACAGAGTGGCGCAGGTTCCCTTTGAATGGAGGAGGGGTCTAAGGTGCCTTGAGAGTAGCTGTGAGTTCAACCATGTCTGTAGATTGTCTGGTTGGCAAAGACCTGGAGGATTACCCTTGGAAGGAGGTCTCACTTGGAGATGTTAGGTCTGCCTGGGTGGGTGTGTGTGTTCACCCGGTCAATGGCTGCCTGCCAGGGTGATCAGGTGACCCTGGAGCCTGAAAGAGTGGCCTAGGTGTCTGCCAGAAGGAGGAAGGACAAGATGCATGGGAAACCCACTCCAAAGGTTCCCACTGTCCAGGAGGACGCTGAACCTGAGGGGGATGCCTCAGTGCCTACAGGGGAAAAGGTTGCTGAACTGGGGGAGGTCCCTGAGCTGACTCAGTGGCAGCAGGAAGGGGGACCCACCATCATTGTGTGAGGTACAGAAGGTATGCCCTACTCTAGGGGGTTTGCAGCAGCAAGCTGCAGACCAGGCATCTTGCAAAGAGTGTATATCACACTTGATCTACTGGGAGGACAGCCTCCTATATAGCAAGCCTAAGAATGCTGAGTCTGAGTCACCCCATGTGCTGGTGTTACCCTAGTGCTTCAGAGCTTTCCTACTGGATGTGCCTTTAACTGGACATTTGGGGCAGAACAAGACTTTTGAATGGCTTGTTACCCACGTTACTGGCCCCAAATGCGCAGGCACTCAGATGCACACTGCAGGTCTTGCCAAACTTTGCAGCCAAGTGGCAGGAGCGGGGGAAAATGTAAGGCTGACCTCCAACCTTTTCCTATAGTCAGCACCCACTTTGAAAGGGTTGGTATTGACATTTTTGGGCCTCTGGATCCAAGACAGCCATGAGCAACAGGGTTATCCCTGTCTTGGTGGACCATGCCACCCTGTGCCCAGAAGCTATCCCTCTGAGGTCAATCACATCACCTGTGGTGGGACATGCCTTGATGGGGTTTTTTACACACATGGGGTTCCCCAAGGAGGTGGTATCTGATAAGGGTAACAATTTCATATTAACATATATGAAGTCTCTGTGGAAGGAGTGTGTGGGGGCAACCTACAAGTTTACTACTCCTTACCACCTCCAAGGAAACAGTCTGGTTGAGAGATTCAACCACACGTTGAAGGGCATGATCATGGGAATGCCAGAGCCCTTGAGGCGTAAGTGAAATGTCCTCTTGCCATGCCTTCTATTTGCCTACAGGGAGGTACCACAAAAGGGTCTTGGATTTAGCCCTTTTTAGTTGTTGCATGGCCATCCTCTCAGGCAAGCTTTGAGTCTGGTTAGGAAAGGCTTGGAGAAAGCCTCCAGTAAGCCCCCTAGGATGCATTCAGATACATGCTGGCTTTTAGAAACCAGACAGCACGCTTCAGGAAGCTCACTCAGGAGAACTCAGACGCAAGCCAGGAAGACATGAAACGCTGGTATTACCAGAATGCCACTCTGGTTGAGTTTCAGCCAGGCCAGAAAGTGTGGGTTATGGCTTCAGTGGAGTCTCCAAGATAAGTGGGCTGGGCTTTTTGAGGTGGCGCTAACCTACCAAGGGGGAAAGCGGGGGTTAACCGGGTGTGTTTCTCCTTTGCCCTGACTAGGGTCCTTGCTTGGACAGGGGTCAACCTGACTGCCAACCAAATACCCCATTTCTAACATTAACCATATCAGAGTGGACATATTTATTTTCCTCTGACAGCCCATACACCACCCTTAACAGCTTGCATACCTTGTACGGGTCTAGCCTGCTACATATATATCAGATTGTTCTTTATGTGTACAATTGGTATAGACACTCGTGAGCCTCCTGCTGTAGATCATTAATTTTATGACTGTAACAAAGGGTATAATAGTCACATTTGACATGTGTTCAAAACAGTCACTGCAAAATCTTTAACAGGCCATGTGGCATCATGGGGGACCGCCAAGAGATTTAGGGGGTCATTACAACCCTGGTGGACGGTGTTAAAGCGGCGGTAAGACTGCAAACAGGCCGGCGAAAAAAAAAGAAGGAATTATGACCGTGGCGGAAACCGCCAACAAAGACAGCCACTTTAACACTCCGTTCGCCACGGGGGTACAGACAAGCAGCGCGGCGGTCACCGCCAACAGACAGGAGGAAGACAAAGTACTGCCCACAGTATTACAACAGGCCAATCCGCCACCTTTTCCGGGGCGGATTCACCGTGGATAAAAACACTGCGGAAACAGCCATTTCAATGGGAAAACGCTCACCTTAACACACTCCACGAGGAAGGAGGGCACCATGGAGACGGAACTCCAAATACTCCCTGCGATAGTCTTCCTGCTCCTCTACGATCATCAGCAACGCCGGCGCCGAAGACAACGGTGAGTACAGCACCTACGACATAGAGGAGGCAAAAGTCAGACACACACACACGCAATACCCCCACCCCCACCTCGACCCTCACACACTACAACACACACACCACTGCATTTCCAAACATCACAGTAACAACCCCCAACCCCCCCGGAAGAATGCAAAGACAAAAGGAAATGAGTTCAACCATTGTAATGTATCAAAATACAGTAAGCTAATGTATACAGATATATATACACATTCCAAAATCTATACATCACGATTAGTAGTGCAGGTATGCACCATTCAATGTCCGTGGACCACTAGGCCCAAAATGCATGGGCGAGGCCCACACACGATACCTGTCCAGAAACGGAGAGAACACTGCTGGGGCATCAGATCGAAATACAACAGGCACCTCAGGGGGAAGGGAAGGGGGGGCACCTCAGCCGGATGACAGCACCACAACAGATCCACGACGGGGCTCCATGCCCATTGATGTATCCTGGGGAGTGCAAAGCCACAGTCTCACAAGTCTTTTCAGTGGGTGGTTTGCCCACTGTACCATCCTGGGGAGTGCAAAGCCACAGTCTCACAAGTCTTTTCAGTGGGTGGTTTGCCCACTGTACCATCCTGGGGAGTGCAAAGCCACAGTCTCACAAGTCTTTTCAGTGGGTGGTTTGCCCACTGCTTTATCCTGGGGAGTGCAAAGCCACAGTCTCTCAAGTCTTTTCAGTGGGTGGTTTGCCCACTGTACCATCCTGAGGAGTGCAAAGCCACAGTCTCACAAGTCTTTTCAGTGGGAGGTTTGCCCACTGTACCATCCTGGGGAGTGCAAAGCCACAGTCTCACAAGTCTTTTCAGTGGGTGGTTTGCCCACTGCTTTATCCTGGGGAGTGCAAAGCCACAGTCTCACAAGTATTTTCAGTGGGTGGTTTGCCCACTGTACCATCCTGGGGAGTGAAAAGCCACAGTCTCACAAGTGGATAACAGTCTCCACAGGCTCTGGAGGGGGACTGGTGCCCAAAGTGCTTCATCCTGTTAAGGACTGAGGTATTGGATGCTGTTCTCCATAGGTTCTGGAGGGGGACTGGTGCCCAGAGTGCTTCATCCTGTTAAGGACTGAGGTAGTGGATGCTGTTCTCCACGGGTTCTGGAAGGGGAATGGTGCCCAGAGTGCTTCATCCTGTTAAGGACTGAGGTAGTGGATGCTGTTCTCCACAGGTTCTGGAGGGGGACTGGTGCCCAGAGTGCATCACTCTCCCCGTGACAGTCCCAGTTCTGTCACTGCCCCTGCCGCACATGGGGTACCGGTGCTTGAGGTTGCGGTGCTTAGCCTGTTTAGCGGTGCTTGCCATGGCGGTCTTTGCCCTGTTCAGCGGTGCTTGCCATGTTCAGCGGTGCTTGACTTAGCAGTTTCTGACCTGTTCAGCGGTGCTTGCCATGGCGGTCTGTGCCCTGTTCAGCGGTGCTTGACTTTGCTGTCTCTGACCTGTGCAGCGGTGTTTGCCATGGCGATCCCTCATTGCCCAGCGGGGCTATGGCTGCCGGGCCCTCCTGGGCATTGACTCTGGCGGTGGCCTCATGGCCACTGACGATGGGACTGCCCTCCTGGGCACTGACTCTGGTGGTGGTCTCCTGACCAGTGACGGTTGGACTGCCCTCCTGGGCACTGACTCTGGTGGTGGTCTCCTGACCAGTGACGATTGGCCTGCCCTCCTGGGCACTGACTCTGGCGGTGGTCTCCTGACCAGTGACGATGGGACTGCCCTCCTGGGCACTGACTCTGGCAGTGGTCTCCTGACCAGTGTCGGTTGGACTGCCCTCCTGGGCACTGACTCTGGCGGTGGTCTCCTGTCCAGTGACGATTGGACTGCCCTCCTGGGCACGGACTCTGGCGGTGGTCTTCTGACCAGTGACGATGGGACTGCCCTCCTGGGCACTGACTCTGGCGGTGGTCTCCTGACCAGTGACAAATGGACTGCCCTCCTGGGCACTGACTCTGGCGGTGGTCTCCTGACCAGTGACGATGGGGCTGGCGGTGGCATACTGGGCAGCGGGGATGATGGCGGCCTTTTCTGCCGTGCTGCTCTTCCCAGACTTTGGCGCTTTCTTCTGCCCCTTCCACCCCTTGGGAGGAGTCACAGCTGACTCAACACTCCCCCCGGGACCCTTGTGAGCGGCTTTGCCGGCAGGAGTCTTCCCCCTCTCCCGTCGGGCACTGTCCAACTTCTGGTGCTTCACAGGGGGGGGACTGGCTGTGCTTTGGCTCCGTGTCGCACTGGCTGCCCTGGTGGCCGGTGCACTCCACATACCTCTAACAGGCACCACTGGTACCGGAGATTTTTTGGCTGAGGTGCTACTACGGGACCTATGAATTGGAGGGGGGTGGTGGGAAAGAGGTCAATGTTGCTCAGGAAAAGTTTCTGACGAACACTGGGACGGGTAGCTGGAGGGGGTCTGGGAGTGGAGGAAGAGGAGGTGGTTGTAGGAGGTGTAACTTTTGGTGATTTGGGTGCAGGTGCATGTTCTGGAGGCTGTCGTGAGGTGGATGGATGTTGGGTGTGTGTGTGCCCGCGTTTGTGTACTTTGGAAGGGGGCGTCACAGACACACTGGGAGAGGACACAGGGGATGGGTAAATGGTAGTGGGGGTGGTGAGTGCAGGTGAGCGGGGTGTGGTGGTGGGTGTTCTGGTGCAAGTCCTAGTGGCTGTAGTGGTAGTGCATGCAGGTGAGAGTGTAGACGACACTGGGAGGGAGGAGGGAGACGAGGGGGAGGGGGACATAGTGGAGGCAGTGGATGTTGCTGTGTCTGTATGTGGGTGATGCTTGTGTACGTGCCTGTGGGATGTGTGGTGCCTATGTTTGCCTGAGCTTCCCTTGTGTGTTGACGTGTGTGCAGGCTAGTCTGATGGTGTGCTTGGGATAGGCAGAGGTACAGGGGATTGTGTCTGGGTGGAGGAAGTTGAAGGGGGGAGGCTAGACACAGGTACAATGGCTGCCATCAGTGCTGAGGCCAGAGATTGAAGGGTTCGAGGATGGGCAGCCTGGCCAGAATGAATGCCCTCCAGGAATGCATTAGTGTGTTGCAACTCCCTTTCTACACCCTGGATGGCATTCACAATGATAGACTGCCCAACAGTGAGTGACCTGAGGAGGTCAATGGCCTCCTCACTGAGGGCAGCAGAGGTGACAGGGGCAGGGGCTGAGGTGCCTGGGGCGAAGGTGATGCCCACCCTCCTGGGTGAGCGGGCATGGGGCGAAGGCTGAGGGGCTGCTGGGAGGGCGGTGCTGGAAGGGGGGGTGGCGGCTGTTCCTGTAGAAGTGGGGGGCACAGATGTTGCCACCACCACAAGGGAGCTCCCATCAGAGGACGAGTCTGTGTCGCTGGTTGCTGATCCGGTGACCGCCGTGAAGCTCCCCTCGCCCTCCGTCCCACTGGTGAATTCTGAGTCCGTGGTGTGGCCCTCCATGGCCATGTGGGATGCAGACCCCTCGTGCTCCGGTGCCACTGTACCTCCGCCTGATGATGCTGATGCACAAAAGAACAGGGAGAGCAGAAAAAGGGGGGGGGGGCGACAGAAGAAAGACAGGTTGAGTGCATGGCTTACTGCTACCGTTGGCGGACAATACAGACACAGCAGCCCCCTGCACTACTGGGCACTGTTGGGCTCTACAGATGCAGTTCCTGGGATATGGCCTACATGGCTATGGTGGACATCTGCACACATAGATGACACAGGGGCATGTATACCAGTACTTGGCACTCTACAGAGGTGGGGTGGAGTGCCACATGGTCTGCATTACGGAGGGGCCTAGCCTACGGAACTCGCCCTGGCCTAGGGAATCCCATAGCCCTCCTCTCCCACCCAGACCCCTCCACTGCGTGCAAAGTCAGCAGAATGAGAGTGTACTCACCCCCTTGTGTCTGCTGTGATGCCCTCAAGCGCCCATCCAACTCAGGGTAGGCCACCGCCAGGATCCGGAACATCAGGGGGGTCATGGTGCTACGGGCACCCCTCCCACGTTGGGAGAACATCCCCAGCTGAGCCTCCACCATCTTCTTGCTCCAGCGGTGAATGTCCTCCCATCTTCTACGGCAGTGGGTGCTCTGTCTCTCGTGGGCCCCCAGGGTCCGGACGTCCTTGGCGATGGCACGCCATATATCTTTCTTCTGGTGTACGCTGACCTACATGACATGTACAGGGGGAAAAGCGATGTCATTAGCTACTGCACCGTCGAAGTGAGTGGCCCACATCCCTACCCTTGCCATCTGGCACATGCATTCACAGTCCTTCATGCTCGCAGAACTCTGCCCCCTTCCTTCTTACATCCAGTCCTCTCCATCCAGCCATAGCCCATACAACTTGCACCCTATGTACTCACCTGTTGGTCTGGAGGACCGTAGAGTACCGTGTACTGGGGGAGGACCCCATCCACGAGCTTCTCCAACTCCTGTGAAGTGAAGGCAGGGGCCCTTTCCCCAGACGCACGTGCCATTGTCTCTTCCAGACCGAGGTCACAGCAGCACTTGCAGTATAGGTCCTCTCCTGTCGAAGATCAGGTATCGAGTGATTCAACAGATAGAAAATGGCGGTCACGTCCGCGGCGGTGACGTCCGCGACGGTGCGTATCATCACCGCCGGCGCACTTCGTTATTGGCTCCTGGGACCCATAGGGTCCAATGTTAACCAATGCAGCATTGCGCAGCGGTCTTCGACCGCCTACCGCGACGGTGTACAACGCCAGCGCAGTTACCTCACATCCCATTGTCCCAGTTTAGAGGTCAGGCAGCCGCCATTTCAGGGGCCCACATGGCTTCATTTTCAACTGCGTCACACATACCTAGGCCTGGACTCAACACACATACAGACAACTTTTTGGATTTTGTTTTGTGTTCTGTGTAGCTTTGGGTACATACCTCTGAGTTGCTTGACTCTGTGGTCGCTGTTGTCCTTCCTAGGCACCGTCAGCTGGGACCTGTGAGGAGATGGTGGAATCCTCCGATGTACCGACCGCTGGTGGACCTGTTGACAATGGAGGAGCGACATTTAATCATCATCTACAGGTTTGACCGTGCCACAATCCAGGAACTGTGTACCCAGTTGGAGCCAGACCTTATGTCACCAATAGGCCATCCCACAGGAATCCCCCCTCAAGTGCAGGTGCTATCAGTGCTCCATTTCCTAGCAAGTGGGTCTTTTCGAACAACAGTGGCCATGGCATCAGGGATGTCCCAGCCTATGTTTTCCAAAGTGTTGTCCAGAGTGTTGTCTGCCCTGCTGAAACACATGAGGAGCTACATCGTTTTCCCTCAGGTGGAGGATTTGGCTACTGTTAAAGGTGACTTCTATGCCCTTGGACATATCCCTAACTTCATAGGTGCCATTGATGGGACCCATGTAGCTCTGGTCCCCCCCACAGGAGTGAACAGGTGTACAGGAACCGGAAGAGTTATCATTCCATGAATCTACAGATGGTATGTTTGGCAGACCAGTACATCTCGCAGGTAAATGCTATGTTCCCTGGCTCAGTGCATGACGCCTACATCCTGCGGAATAGCAGCATCCCTTATGTGATGGGTCAACTCCAGAGGCACCGGGTGTGGCTATTAGGGGACTCTGGTTACCCCAACCTGTCATGGCTATTGACCCCAGTGAGGAATCCCAGGGCAGAGGAACGCTACAATGAGGCCAATGGGCGGACTAGGAGGGTGATCGAACGCACCTTCGGCCTCCTGAAGGCCAGGTTCAGGTGCCTCCATATGACAGGTGGTTCCCTATGCTACTCACCAAGGAAGGTGTGCCAGATCATCATCGCCTGCACTTTGCTTCACAATCTTGCTTTGCGACGCCAGGTGCCTTTTCGGCAGGAGGATGGTCCAGATGACGGTGTTGTGGCAGCTGTGGAGCCTGTGGACAGTGATGAGGAGGAAGCAGAGGAAGAAGACATTGACAACAGGGACTCAGTCATACAGCAATGTTTCCAGTGACACACAGGTGAGAACACTTTCTTGACTACTACATTTACTTTCACACTTCTACCTTTATCCTGTCTGTCAATTTCAAGCAGTATTTGGTAACTGAGTTGTACATTTCCATTACGGTTTCACAGGTGTGTTTACCAACGTGTGTCATCTGCTTGCATCCTTCATGGACTTGTGATGTGTGACATAGGTATGTTGACATTACATTTTCGAACTAATTTTGTCATTGTCATAGCTAATACACATTTTCAAAACTACAGACTGACTCCATAGATTTTTGTGCTTCAAGGGTGTTTATTGAAGTGCTAATTATTGGAGGGGGTGGTAAAATGGTGATGGGTGATGGTGGAGGAATGTCCATGGCAGAGTCCAGTCTATTAGTCTTACAGGTGCATTGCCCATATGGGCATAGGAAGTGGAGCTGGGGCAGTTCCAATATGGACAGGGTTACAAAGTGGGACAGTGGGATGACAATCAGGGTGGTCTCATTTCTTGGCGGGGTCCGGACATTGTGCTCTGTCCTGTTCCTGGATCTCAGGGACTGCTTGCGGGGTGGTTCTCCGTCTGCAGGGGGTGGGGTGCTGGTGTGGTGGTCCTGTGGCGGGGCGTCCTGTCCACTAGCGCTGGCGGAGGTGGTGGGCAGTTAATTGTCCATGCCAGTGTCAGGGGCCCCTTGGAGTGCCACGGTGTCCCTCATGGTGTTCTGTATGTCCTTCAGCACCCCTACGATGGTGCCCAGGGCGGAGCTGATGGTTCTGAGTTCCTCCCTGAAGCCCAAATACTGTTCCTCCTGCAGGCACTGGGTCTCCTGAAACTTGGCCAGGACCGTAGCCATCGTCTCCTGGGAGTGGTGGTATGCTCCCATGATGGAGGAGAGGGCCTCGTGGAGAGTGGGTTCCCTTGGCCTGTCCGACCCCTGTCGCACAGCAGCCCTCCCAGTTCCCCTGTGTTCCTGTGCTTCCGTCCCCTGGACCGTGTGCCCACTACCAATGCCCCCAGGTCCCTGTTGTTGTTGGGTGGTGAGCTATCCTGGGTTCCCTGTAGTGGTGGACACACAGCTGATTGACGTGTCCTGGGCACGGAGGTATGGGCTCGCTGGGTGGGTGCTGTACTGGTGTTTCCAGAGGGTGGAAGGTCAGTGTTGGGCTGTGCCTGTGCTAGGGGAACCGACTGTCCCGAGGCCCACGATGGTCCGGGCTGGTCATCTGTATCCAGTTGGCCAGAGCTGCTGTCATCACTTTCGGCCTCTTCTATGGGTGGGGTAGAGATGTCTGGACCCTCCTGTCTGGTGACGTTAGGTAGTGGTCCTGCAGGGGTGTAAAAGCATGATTATTGCATCTGTGTGTGTCATGGTGTGCAATGGGTGGGTGAGCGTGTACCCCAGTGCTAGCATTCCTGTGTGGGGGCTTGTGTGATGATGGTTAGGGGTTGTTATGGGTATGTGCAGTGGGCATGCTTTAGTGAGGGGTGTCCATGCTTTGTTGTGTCATGCAGGGCTTGGTGTTGGGATGGGTGGTTTGTGTTATTAGTACATTAGTGAGGAGTTGGAGTGATAGGGGAGGGGGTGAGGGTGGGGGTGTGTGATAGCATGCAGGTAGGGTGGGGGATATAATAGTTAAGATTTGACTTACCAGTGTTCATTCCTCCACCGACTCCTCCGAGGTACTCTGGATGCATGATGGTCAAGACCTGCTCCTCCTATGTTGTTAGTTGTGGGGGAGGAGGTGGGGGTCCGCCGCCAGTCCGCTGAACTGCGATGTTGTGCCTGGAGACCACGGAACGCACCTTCCCCCGTAGGTCGTTCCACCTCTTCCTGATGTCTTCCCGATTTCTTGGGTGCTGTCCCACTGAGTTGACCCTGTCGACTATTCTTCGCCATAGCTCCATCTTCCTTGCAATGGAGGTGTGCTGCACCTGTGATCCAAATATCTGTGGCTCTACCAGTACAATTTCCTCCACCATGACCCTGAGCTCCTCCTCGGAGAACCTGGGTGTCTTTGCTGTGCCATGGGGTGGTGTAGGTGATGTGTGGCATGGTGTATGTGGTGATGAGTGTGGTGATGTGTAGTGGTGTGTGGTGTTTTGTGCGTGGATGTTGTGTGGGTGATGGTGTTGTGTGCATCTGTGTGGTGGGGTTTCTATGCTCTGCAGTTTCTCTGGCCTTCATCTATAATTTTTGGTCGTAGGGGTTTATGGGTGATGTGGGTGTATGTTTTATATTGTAATGGGTGGGTGGGAGTGGTGTTTGTATGTGTATCAGGTGTGTGTGAATCGAATTGTCCAATGTGGCGGTGTTTTGGAGATGTGTGTGTATTTTGAGCGCAGCGGTGTGTACCGCCAATGGAATACTGCGGTTGAAAGACAGCCGCGTGGATTTGTGGGTCGTAATAGCATGGGCGTGTTTCTGTTGGCGTGACGGGGGAGGTTTTGTTTTCGCCAGTTTATCACTGACCTTTGGTGTGGCAGACTTGTGTGGGTGTCTGAATTTCGGCGGATTCCGAGATGTGGGTCATAATAGCTGTGGCGGAATTCCGCGGCCGCGGCGGTGTATTGGCGGTCTTCTGCACGGCGGTAAGCGGCTTTTACCGCCAATGTTGTAATGACCCCCTTATTTTCAAATGTGATGCCATTGTAGGTACAAACAAATTTCTTACGCGGCTCTTTGTTTTGGCTTGTGGAACTTTCTGACTGTTTTGAACAACATAAGAAGTAAAAATGTACATTGTTAACCTTTGATGGCAGCCCATCTACTACAGCCCTTTTTGTTGATGTTTTCTACGATTCAAAAAGAAAGAAAGACAAACTATCACTTAAAAGTAAAAATAGAGCTGTATTTACCTTGTGTAAATAGCATATTTTGCTAAACTGTTCATTTTCGTGGCACTCAGCAGTGGCACTGAAATATTGAGAGTCGCACAGGTTACAGGTCCATCGGTGCATAAAAGGCATCAGTGCTTTTACGTGGTTTGTGCACAATAACAGCCTCCTGAGCACTTTCCTCCAGAAACCCCATATCTTCATAGACCAGTAAGTAAGGAGGTGCTATAGATTCTTCAACATCTCCCATGTTGTTGAAAATGTTTCCAGCATTTAATTTGTTGCACAATACACCACTGCCGCTGCTGCTGCACTCAATAGGGAATATCAGCTGAGGTAAATCCTAGAGGCTGAGCTTTTGAAGCCGATGGTAGAGGTTCTCGTGAAAACTCGTAACATCGTAACACTCATCTTTGGGACTCCCCTGCTGCGCATGTCAGGCATGTCACAATCTAGGGGCTGTCTCTGAGGAAGGGCGCCTAACGCTGTGAAAGCAACTGGTCTTGGTGACCATTAACAACACATTCATGGGCAGCAGTCTGGATTATTGCCACTGTCCATTCCTTTAAGGATGGTGGTAGAGGAGATCTCCAGTGACAAAGAATACAAATCATGGCAGTCGTGAGGGCCGTATGTAGAAGGCGACATTGTGGTGTGGATAAGCCTGGGGAGTCCCCTACATCATGGAGGAGGATGAAGGAGGGAGAGAGAGAGAGAGGGAGAGAAAGGTGTCTGGAGAGTCATAGAGACCCCTAGGGTGGATCTGACCGCCGCCCAGTATATTGAGGGTAGAGGAAGAAAATGGGGTTAGGAGGAGAGTTTCAGATTTTCCAACAATCATGCTGGCATCTAATGTTAAAAAAGACAAGCAGGGTGTATGAGACGGGCGTAAAAGTCAGTGAAAAGGGAGAGGAATACAGATTGATAGGCGTACGAAGAGAAAACACAATATTTTGTAAAATAACCAACATTTTGAGGACTTTAAAACCAGAGAGGTAGAGAGAGAGTCTGTGTGCATTCTTGGCTGTGTGAGTGTAAAAAATCCTGGTGAAATCAGAAAGACACCTGATTACACCGGAAGCACTTGTACCCAACTATTTTGTGGAAAATACATATATTAGTGGGGTGGAACAGCCCACACACCCTCCCTGAAGCTATGCCCTTGGTGGCCCTGTATGCCGCTATGCCAAAACATAATCAATAGAATTTGGTAGAGACAAAGGGTATGCGAGCGGGTGCTAACAAATGAGATGTTTTTAACAGAAACCCATTGTTGACCCCCCTCAAACAATAGTGCTCTGAATCTTCATGCAATCAGAAAATCCTGCTCTGAACCTAGTTGAGTAGTAAAAAGATCTATAATTAGGGGTACCTCACATGAATGGACCCCATTGATGAGTAATACCTACACCTCTATAGGATGGTGCAATGAGCAGATAAAGATCTGCAGAAAGATTAGTTGTGAGTGAAATAGCCATCTGTACCTACCGTATCTTCAGAACTTTGCATCTCTTGTGAAGGGAGATTGGTGCAGGTTTTGCTGTCAGTGAGACCATATCATTTTGTGGGTATTACTTCAAAACCTGCAAAATAACACTTCTAAAAATAACATACCCAATTATTGGTTCTTGACAGAATCCCATTCCCAGGGCATCAGGGCAAGCAGGGGATACTGGCCCAAACGTGGGGGCTGAGGCCTTTTACTCCTGATGTCCCAGGGCCTTACCTACTATGGATCCTGAGCAGCATGGCCAAATACCCCTTCAACACTTGACTATTACTGATAGCCTGGGTCAAGCAGTCTACGTCTTCTTAGGGAGAGGTAAACAAAGGGGGTGAACACAGGCCTGTAGAAGCCTAATTATTCAGCCCCCATCCAGGATACAAACGACCGTTAGCCAGCTCTTCCAGGTAAACATAAAGAATTTATTAGAGATAGAAAGACATGTACATGGAGGATGCTCGGTACTAGTTGTACACGAACAGCCTGATTACAGGAAGTAATACACGATCTTTTATAGTATTAAACCACAAACATAATTCGACGTTCTATTGGTTCTTTGACATTGAAGTGTGATTGACGTATGATTATTTCTCCATTATGGCTGAAGGTGGTTTTTCCTATCACACCATATATAGTAATAAAAATAACCTAGACAAGGATTTTACACAAGGTGGCCTACGTGCCTAATATCACATGGTCCATCTTGTGACAGAACTTAAGAACATCACGTACTCAGACTGGTACTTTCCAGAAGGGAGATTGCTTCAGCTAGCATGCAATGACGATGATATTTCATGATGGCTGTTCAGAGAGCAAGCCTTGCAACATAATGCGTTCCTAGCAGTAGCGAATTACATTTGTAGGCCTCTTTACTTAATGATAGGCCTGTTCAAAGATTGTCATTGTGTATCATCGGGGCCACTAGGCATAGCATACCTAAGAACTGTAAAATGCATTTCCACATTCCGCCCTCTGATACTCAATGACAAATCTAAGGGTCATGGTGTCTTGCTTTCATTTCTACCTCTTGCTCGTCCCTGTTGTCATCCTTATA
Organism: Pleurodeles waltl; assembly: GCF_031143425.1. Lineage (NCBI taxonomy): Eukaryota > Metazoa > Chordata > Amphibia > Caudata > Salamandridae > Pleurodeles > Pleurodeles waltl. The sequence goes on from NC_090440.1 coordinate 1,041,535,127, forward strand.
TCTTTTTCTTCGATAATGTGTGTGTTTCTGGTGACAGTTTTTTTTTCAAGAGTAGGGCCAGGAAGGATGGGCAAACTGGTATGAGCACACATAGCGTTATCAGTGCCACGATCCCTATCACTAGTACCTCTACCAACCAGGTACCCCAACCCCTGAACCATGCTGCTATTCCATTCAGCATTCCTCCAACGTCTGTCCCATCTGCCACTTTCCCAGCTCCTTCTTCTACCTTTTTTATGTCCTTTATTTCCTTTCTTATATTCCCATTGTTATCCGGTGTATACACGCAGCATTCCTGATGGATCAGGGCACAGACCCCTCCCTCTTTTGCCAGGATGGTGTCTAGCGCAAGCCTATTCTGGATTACAACTGCCCTCATGTCTGGGAGTTCCTCAGTGATGTTCCCTAAGGCTGCTGCGGTGTTGCTGGCTAGCCCTTCCACTAATTCGGCCAATCTGTGAATTTCATATTGTGAGTGTGCTATCCCTAATGGCATCACTATGATCACCTCTATTGCTATTACCTCATCCACCCACGTTGGTGTCCTCTTCCTGCGCACCCCGCCAAGTGTTCTCTTTTCCCTCTTCTGTAATTCTGTTCTATGCGCCATTTTTGGTAGCACGAATGCTAGGTACCAGGTACCTTCCCATACTGCTGGAAACTTAAAAAATGCCGATGTCCCACATATAATAAATATTCCTTTGGGAGGTGTCAGGCCTATGGACAAACCTGTTGTGTCATTTCTTTTGTAGTCCAGGCTCAATGTTGTATTGCAAATACTATGTCCCACATCAATTACGTTTTTGCTAGTGTCTGCGTTGCCTCTTGAGTATTTGAAACACCATGGTGCCTTTATTTCTGTATCTATGGCCAGGCATGGTATTCGTTGTTCTGAACCATGATCCCTTTCAGTGTAACCCTTCCCTCTTTCTGTTGTAAATGCATTCAATAAATTCTCTTCTCCTTTCTTCGGATCTAATCTCCTGCACTTTTTTCTTCTCCTTCTATCTTCTTCCTTCAATTTATTTGACACTCTTTCTAGCAATTTTTCTTGCATATCTCCTACATAAGGTTCGTCTTCCAAACCATAGTCATCCCTTTTTCTCCTCATTTCTCCTATGTTTATATTTTCTCTTATTCTCTCCTTTTCCCTTTTCCTTGTTCTCATTTCTTTTAAATTTCCCCCTAACATATTATCTAATATGTTACATGCCACGAATTCTGTGAGGGGCATCTGAGTGTAATTTCTTTTCTCCTGGCTAGTGGTCGGTAGGTGGGTACAGATATAACAATCAGACACATTTGCTAGTTCTTTGTACATTGATACCATTTGCACAAATGTATTGTCCTTATAATCTTCTCCATCTTCTTTCCATTTTGTATATTTCACCCATTTTGTTTTATCCTCCACACTCTCATGTTGTTTTGAGTTATTGTTGTTCTCACCACCGGTTGCTCCTTCACCTTGGCCACTTTTGGAGATGTAGTGTTCCTGGTCGAGCCATGGAATATGTATGTCGTCTTTATACACTATCAGGATCGTTGTTATTATTATAGCTGCTACCGGGGTGAGTAATGCTGTGACCACCACAGGCCACTTCTTCTCCTTTATCTTACGTTGTAATCTGAAATCCATGTCGCCTTATAGGGTGTGGTCGGATGTGGCTAGCACTTGAAACCAGTTCTATTGGTATGTAACCTTTGGTACCTCCTTATTCCTGTAGGAGTGCCACACGAGTAGTCTATTCCTTCGGTATATTTTCGGGGCGACGTTGAATGCTATTTGACACTTGTAGTTATGCAGAGTATAAAGGGATGAATCCCAATGTCCAGTTCTAAGGGAGTTGGGTGTGATAGTCCACTGACCCGAGGGATGGCCCTTTTGTCCTATTTTTGCTGTAATCCTAATTGGAAGAGGCACCTCCCAATGGGGCTACAAGCCGCACCGATCCTAGTGACCGGCCGCTTCTGTAGGACTACTGGGAATTGTACTTCTCGGTGCAAATTTTTCCTGTGGACTTTTAGTATTCTGTTCGTTTATATCCTGATGTCTTTAATATTTAAGTGGGCTCACTTGACTCTCCGACTCCTATGGAAAGTAGCACGAACAGTTCTGAAAGGCTATCCTGGTGTCTTGAAGGACCCGCTTGCACCCTCCGACATCCTGTGGGGTTGCAGCACGAGCAGTCCAAAAACAATGTTCCTGTGTACTGGGGAACCTGCTTACACTCTCCGACTCCTGTGGGAGTGTAGCACGAGCAGTTCCGTCAGTGTTGGCTGGTGGCACTTGTTGAACGAAGGTTGTACCGCTGTGGTGAAGGTGGCATTACTCTCATCGGCAACTTTGTTGGCGGCTGGTCGTCCTTTGGTCCAGTGCCCTTCTTGGTGTGTGAGGTATGGACCTAGGATGTGATGCCCTCACACTTGACTGCTGTGGCTGTTGTCAACAGGTCTTGGTGTGGTCCCTTCCACCATGGTTGAAGGCAGTGACGTCTGGTGTGGCCTTTACCCACACCCAGTCTCCAGGATGCAGTCCGTGTTCTGGTGGTGTACCTTCTTGGTGTAATAGCTGTGGATCCAGGAGGTCAGTCCCTCCTACTTTTCAGGTGACCCAAGCCCAATCTCCCTGTTGGAGATCATGTCAAGGTAGTGTTGTCCACCCAGGATGGGCCTGCAGCACCTAATGCTGAAGGCAATGCAAACTGCTGTCAAAATGTCTTATCAGATAATAACTTCTCAGCACCAGACATGTTCATAGGCCAGTTAAACAGTATTTCAGTCGGTGCTCAGTTTGACAACTTTGTCAAGGGTGCCTCTCTTGACCAATGAATCAAGTGGTAGTGCATCAATCTAGAACCGCTCAGCAGATGCACAAAATCTTATAAAGGGACATATCTGACTGGTTTATGGGGTAACTAGTACACTCTTAAACGGAAATCAACACTAAAAAAATAAATAACAATTACACTCAGTAACAGTGGAATATTCACACAATCTATTTCACCAAACAAATGGTGATCCAAAGGTCAGGAGAAAACAAATGTTACACTGGTATACAGCCAGTATTTTTGGAACACAGCATTGTATCCTATTATTCTACTTCAACACACAGAATATCTGCATCAATGCTGGAAGAGTTGGGACTTTGCAGGCATCACCGCCATCAGAAGTCACTTCCCCTTTCTCGTACAAGTGTGATTTTCTGAAATGCAGATGTTCCTTTAAGATATTATATTTATTTTATTTATTTATATTTGGCACCCTCATCATCAGAAGTATATTATTAATAGATGTATTGCAGTACTACATAGCACATCCTAAGGTAGTAATAACTCTATCCTAATATAGGTATGTTCAATACCCAAAACCAGTTTGGAGAATATTTAGTTGCAATCTACCAACACATGAAGGCAATCCATGTCACTGTGCACATTAAGATGTACCACAGAAGACTCCCATTAATTATGAAAACATAAAACGTAACATAGACAGACGGATGCAGAAACCACATCTTCTCGTCCATGTTCTGAAACCTAGGAAAAAACATGGATAGAAAAATACTTCTCCTGCTGCCAATTATACGCACATATATATACTTAGATACATACATCCCTGCGTCCAGGGTGTATAAAAAAATCCCATAAACTTTAAAATTAACTATAACATTCAGCTGTACATTTATTCTTTATTCCGCACTTCAAAGAATCATGCTAAATCCAGCACACTATCCCATCATCGTGTGCACCACACTTCTACTTTGTCCGTCATGGTGACATATCGCAACAATCTGTGGCTTTGCCCTTTGAGCCATGCCCAGAGTCTGTGGTTTTCAGAAATGGGGAAGGTAATCTTAACTGCCACAACTAATACAGGGACCTCGCAGGTAAATTGTAAATTTGTGCCCAGAGCTTATCAGTTAATGCCACAGATAAAATTACAGTAAAAACATTGGATCAATACAATCCAGTCAGTGGATACATGTGGGCTAAAAAAAAAAAAAACGCACTCTTCTTTTACCTGTGGAGGAGACATAACCTGTAACATTGCATAAATGCACCCAGATTTGTTTTTCTTCAATAAATTCATTTCCTTTCATATTCATATTTTTTTTAACTATGAGTACAGAATTCACCCTGTGTTTCTCTTAAGATCTGTGTAACCAGAATGTTTTACCCTAAAACATCACATTCACATTTATAAAATAAATACATTTGTGACAAATGTGTTGCATTTTTATTTATTCATTGCCCTTTTGATACTTTGGTTGCACTCACATGACTTCAACATACTACATGTAGTGCAGATGTTTAAACATCCACTTGTGTTATTTTCTTTTAGCCTCTTATTAAGTGAAATCGATCAGTCACTAACACGTCATGTGTCATTATTATTACTGCACTAATATGTTTATTTTAAATATCAATACACGTTAGTAGAAGTTTGTTATCACATAACTAACTCACTCTACATCCCAACAAGAACCCACATTTTTATATATCTATTATTTCCTTATGTTATTTAAAATTCAGCACATTGTAACTCTTCTGTTAATTTCTATATCTCTTCCATCATTGAACATGACTAAATTATTAGTATGTACTCTATAGAGCTATAAAGAAATACACAACCAGGGGTATTTAATTACCGTAAACAAATGCCCAGCAGAATTCTTCCAGAATGCTCTCTCATCAGATGCAAATATCTGCAGAAGCTTGAAAGCAACATTTGCTATTCTTTGCTTTCAAAATATCTTCACAAACAATGTAACTAGATAAGAAACATTCTGCTAAACTACCATGATATTTTAGGTGTCATTTCTTTGAAGCATCATTTAGTAAAATGTGCGGATGCATGGTGGTATTTCCAAAATGTATATTCATAACGGAAAAATCAATGTAACCTTTTCAGCAAAGTTACACATTGCCACAGTAGTTCCTGGCATGAACAAAACTACTTTGTGCCAATATGCTTCGTATGGAAGAGCAGAATGGTGTTACTACCACTGAAGCCAGTCAATAAACAGAGAGACAGAATTCAAATAACAAAAGGTCTGTGATAACCAGTTTGTGGCAGAATTCTTAAAGAAAATCACAAAGTGCACCCATGGTATATGTTCCTGCATTAGTGCAGATTTACAGCTTTTATGCATGAGCTAGCATTTAACGAGGCAGACCAAGAAATCGGACTCCTGGACAATATTTGTAAACATCATTTTAGCAGGAGAAAATATGCATGTGTTTTTACAGGACAAGTAGACTGATTACACAAACTGTCCCATGGACAAGTAGACATTTTATAAAATTCCACACTCCTGACAACATATTTTAACTGCTGCAAATGAATCCTCTGTTCCCTCAAGACTAAATGTGTTCACCGTAAGAATTTTGGCAACCTTTGCATGGGTCAAATATTTTTAAATGTAATCCCTACATAAGAAAGTTCTTATTTGTTGTACACCTGTGGTTCCTAACCTTTTTACTCCTTGGGACCAACAGTGAAACATTACTGGAAGCCAGGGACCCCCAAGCAATTTGCACAATTTAAATTTTAAACATGAGATAATTCTTTTATATTGAAAAAATATGCAAAAATCGAAACATTTTATTGGAAATGTTGGTGCTGCATCTCGGCGACTAACTTTTCAATTTTTAGTTTTATTTAGGAAAGGTGAATCCTTCGGGCAATTTTTTAAATTATTTCTGGGGCTATTTCTGTTAATAATTTTAGGTACATAAGATCTAACAAAGCTTTTATACATAAATATGTGGTGGGGAAAGGAAGTAAACCATAAGTGCCTCTTTTCTCTCCCTATCCTTTTTGTCACATGTAATACATTTTTATTATAGCAACTCTCATACCAGTGTAGGTGTTGGAGCACTTTACAGGGGAGTACAAGGTGTAGAATTCACATGGCATCCACACTGGTAGGCATTTTGCTAAGAGTGCTTGGTCTGGAGAAGCACAAACTCAGCATTCAGAACACTACACAGTCGTTAGCGTTGTCTTTAATAATAAGAATGTATTTCTACAAAGGCAAACCCCCTTTTTTTTTTCTTTTGAGCAGCATAAGGAAAATGAAAGACTGGGAAAAAAACAGCTTTCTAATTTGTGCTATGCAGTTGGCATGCAGCTCCTTAATTGCAGTTCATAGCTCACTATGCTAGATTACGATTATGAACTGTACAGTAACTAAAGAATCTCTGTGACAAAAGCAGTAACCCACTGTGCCATCCACATAAAATACTGTTCTTTGCATGATGCACATCCTTTGCAGCCGGCATTTAACCATCTGCACTACCTTTCAGTTCTAAACTGCCACTGTCCAAAACTCTCATTCCTCCCCAGCAGGCACATTAATCACTGGAGTTATCTTGACGCTTTTATTTTCGCTGTACAATGATCTTTGCAGTGCTTTTAAACCTGCTGAAGTAATAAATATAAAAACACTCACACAATGTTTCTGTAGAGGCACCACCTAGAGAAGTGATTTCCTCCCAGCCAGGCCTGGGGACCCCCTGGGAATGTGTCACGGACCCCAGTGGGTCCACGGACTATAGGTTGGGAACCACTGTTGTACACTATCCACAGCTGTACAGTGAAATGCCCCCCTGAGGATCTTAACCTAAAGCCACTAACAAGTAATAAAGTCAGAAGCTTGTGTCTTATTACGTGTGATAACTTAACAATTGAACTTAAATTTTCTACAGTGTGTAAGCATGTTACAGCCATCCCTTGTCTACTTGCAAACCTTTCCCATACTTAGTCTAGTGTCAAATGATAGTGTAGTAATTGGAGTAGTGGTCACATATTTCAGGCCAGTGTATCACTTTCTTACAATCCTCCCACAAATCTCATGGCACAATAATGCTAAACAATGTATCCAGATCCTTCCAAAGCAGCCCTTCCCATGGCTATTATTATGTTTAACTCTGTACATTTTTATGTACGCCGAGAGACTGTGTCTTGTGATCTCCAGCTGTGTGTTTGTATTGCTGAGCACCTCCTTCCACATCTTGATGTTATGGATTGTGTGATGTGCATACGTGGACATATCCCATAGTAAATTGTGTGATCCCTCACGCCCCTTGCCAATACACCTTTCATTTCATTTGATATCTGTTCGTACTTCTGTTCATGTTTTCTAATGGCGTTAGCCACTTCCTCTTTACCCTGACTATGGAACAACTGTCTAATTCTTTCACAAGGTCTCTTACGTTTTGCTTTTATTTTTCACTTCCTCATCCATCAAACGCCATGCCAGGGTGGGGCTTTCACGTTCCATCTCTGCCTGCTGTTGTAGAGGCAGCTCAGAGTGTATGGTCCCTGTTGTGGTGCCCTCAGGCTGTAGTGTATTTTCCAAATGTCCTCAAGCAAAATCGATGTTTTGTTCCCCTGACTGTGCACCCGCCACAGGAAGAGAGCTTGACAAGCCCCTATTATCTCTAATTGTTTCGTCCTCCAATCTTCCCTGCCCTTGTCAGCCCCCCCACCATGTGGAGGAAACCATTCTTCAGTTCAGGCATTTTTTATTTTTAGATTATCCTACACATACAGGACAGCCCCACATTCAAGGGACATCCCATATGCTACTAGTATGTAGGCGGCATTGTAAAGCACAACACATGTCCGCAAAGCCACAGAAACAATACTGTCAGTTTCCTTGCAAAGTCAAAGCCTAAGTACAGTAGTGCATGTAGGCCTTCTTTCGCCGCTATTTGGTATGCTGGATTGTCCTTAGTGGGCTAGGTTGATGTGTCTCTAGTTTGCTTTTACTAAAAGGGTTCCCCATGACTGTCTTACCCTAGCCTTTTGTTACATAACACGAAGACAATTACAGTCGCTCCAGAAAACAGTAGGATGTCGGTGTGTTCTTTACACCGCTCATACCCCGTGACACAGAAGGGATAACAATGGGTGCATTCACGCACAGAGCTTCTGTCTGCCAACAACAATCATTTATTAGTAAAAGCAGAAAGCCGGTCTGCATTCATGCCACAACTCACACAGCCATGTCCACCTTAGCGCACACAAAGTTTGAAATCAGACAGTACCCAAGGTACTAGTGACGGTGTCCACACTGGCGTCCTTTGGGGCGATTCAAGAGATGACAGAATAGTCAGGAGGGAAAGATAAGATATTGGAAACTGGACCAGATCCGTGGCCAGTGACACACAGATAATGCAATAGCGGTGAACAAGTCAGGTAACCACATGTGACGGCAGAACCATAGACAAGGGTCACATTACAACTTGCCCTGTGGGGTGATCCTACTCCCACCCCTTGTATCAAATGTGTAGTGAGTGCAGGGTGGTGTTTGTACTGTGTGATGTTTGCATATTAAATCAGTCAATTGTCATAAAAATCGGTATTATGTCACCCAGGAGTCCACCCACCTAGTCTTAAATTTTCTAAAAATTCTTATCCTAAAGCGCAAATGCATGCAGTCAAAATAAATCACAGTACACCACCTTGTGTGAACCCTTCACTCAGGAATCAAAACCACTTTCACACACACACGCAATCAGCATCTATTTTTCACGCTCTTTTTTCAGTATTTGTACAGGAAAATCAGATAGTTCAATATGTAATAGGCATAGTTCACAGGGCTGCAATATCACTGGAAACAGATAACATGACAATCAAATAACACGACAAAGGGATAATATGACAAACAGAGCCTGGCATCACCTGCCTGCTCCACTGGAATGAACCACTATCATTCCCATACACACGGACCCTGGCACCACCTGCCAGTTCCTCTGGAATGGACCACTACCATTCCCATACACATGGACCCTGGCACCACCTGCCAGTTGTTCTGGAATGGACCACTACCATTCCCATACACATGGACCCTGGCAACACCTGCCAGTGCTTCTGGAATGGACCACTACCATTCCCATACACATGGACCCTGGCACCACCTGCCAGTTGTTCTGGAATGGACCACTACCATTCCACATCTGAGCCCCTCCGGCTGGAGACTGCAGACAGCGACTCACGCTGTGTTCTGAAGCAACACCGCTAGTTGCCTCTATTCCTCGGACTTCGTTTTTAACAATAACAAGCTACATGAAACACAGGAAGCTAATCTAATTATGCAGTTTGCAGTGCAGGGAGGAAGGAAATGGTGTAATACACAGAATGCCAGCAGCCGGCGAACAGCTATAGGTAACCATCGGAACGTTCTCACGAGGTACATTAGAGGAGCCTGCAACAGAGGAAGAAATGCCCTTGGCATGGCACTGGAGACCGAGAAAAAATGCTATTATAAAGAAGAGCAGGCTAAGGGGTACGGCAAATAGAAATATTAACCATAAATGCATAACCACTCTATGCAGGAAACATATTAACGAAACACCCCAGTTACCTCCCTGTTTCGCAATATTTACACCGAAAATACAGTAGAGCAAACAGCGAGAGCAGGACCACGAAGCAGCAATAGATACTCACGACAGCCCAAGCCTCCGTCGCAGGAGGGGCCCTGTCCAATTGATCAGCAGTAGCCCCGAATGAAGCAGGAGCTGGGCTGAAGGGAGCATCCGCTGAACGAGACCGCAATTCTTCACCAAATGGAGAAGCCTAATTATTCAGCCCCCATCCAGGATACAAACGACCATTAGCCAGCTCTTCTAGGTAAACATAAAGAATTTATTAGAGATAGAAAGACATGTACATGGAGGATGCTCGGTACTAGTTGTACACGAACAGCCTGATTAAAGGAAATAATACACAATTTTTTATTGTATTAAACCACAAACATAATTCGATGTTCTATTGGTTCTTTGACATTGACGTATGATTGACGTATGATTATTTCTCCATTATGGCTGAAGGTGGTTTTTCCATACCATATATAGTAATAAAAAAAACCTAGAACAGGATTTTACACAAGGTGGCCTACGTGCCTAATATCACATGGTCCATCTTGTGACAGAACTTGAGAACATCACATACTCAGACTGGGGCTTTCCAGAAGGGAGATTGCTTCAGCTAGCATGCAATGACGATGATATTTCATGATGGCTGTTCAGAGCGCAAGCCTTGCAACATAATGTGTTCCTAGCAGTAGCGAATTACATTTGTAGGCCTCTTTACTTAATGATAGGCCTGTGCAGAGACTGTCATTGTGTATCACAGGGGCCACTAGGCATAGCATACCTAAGAACTTTAAAATGCAATTCCACAGGCCCACAGTTCAAAAACTTACATCACCAGCAATAAATGATTGTTCAGTCATATACTTGCTTTTGTGATACAAGAAGTGTTTATCTACGGCCACAAAGTGATATACAACATTACTAAACAATACACCCAGTCTTGCAAGGTCGGGGCTCTAGTGCTTCATAGGTGGATCCATGAGTCCCACTCTTTTCAACTTAGTGATAGTGGTTATTCCCCATTCACTATAGGCGACATTCAGATGAAGTCCCACTCCATCTCTATATCATAGTCAAAAGTGTTTTAGCACTGGAGAGCTATCTGGCTGGTAAGT